>NW_027504845.1:1405000-2126662 GCF_021521415.1 Bidens hawaiensis | reverse complement strand
GGCTTTGAGGATCCTAATTATTCTGACCGAGTTTATCGCTTAAACAAGGCCCTGTATGGTTTACATCAAGCCCCGAGAGCTTGGTATGGCACGTTTGCCGACCATCTGACTGATAACGGCTTCAAGAGAGGGACTGTTGACTGCACTTTATTCTATAAAACCATTGGTGATGATCTTCTCCTCGTTCAGATTTATGTCGATGACATTATCTTTGGGTCAACAAATAACACGTTATATAAGGAATTCGAGAAGTCAATGCAAACAATGTTTGAAATGAGTTCGATGGGAGAGATGTACTTATTTTTAGGGTTGCAGGTTCACCAGTCTGCGAAAAGAATCTTCATTCACCAGACTATGTACTGTGAACGATGTCTTGAGCTGATTCAAGATTTCGTCCGAAAAAATCCCTTATACTCGTCTCCCCGTGAGTCACAATTTATCACCGGATGAATTGGAGGATACCGTCGATCGTACTCTCTATCGAGCTATGATTGGTTCTTTAATGTATCTTACTACTTCTTGTGCTGACTTAATGTTTGCAGTTTGTTTATGTGCTAGGTACCAAGCAAGTCCTCGAGTGACTCAACTGGCAGCGGTCAAGCGTATTCTTCAATATCTGAGGGGCAATACTAACATCGGTTATGGTACCCCAAGGACGATAACTTTTAACTTACCGCCTCTTCTGACTCAGAATATGGAGGGTGCAAGATTAACTTTAAATCGACTACAACAGGGTGTCAATTCTTAGGAAGCCGGCTTGTTTCCTGGCAGTGTAAGAAGCAGACAATGGCCTCCACTTCAACCGCCGAAGCAGAATATGTTGCAGCCTCGAGTTGCTGTTCCCAGGTTTTGTGCATTCAACAACATATGCGCGACTACAGTTTGAAGTTTCTTACTACTCCCATTTTAATTAATAACTCTGCTGCTATTAGCATCTCCAAAAATCCTGTACAACATTCTAAAATGAAGCATATCGAAATTCGATATCCTTTCATAGGAGATTGTTTTGAAAACAAATTGATTGACCTTGAGAAAGTACATACCGATTTTCAAAAAGCCGATCTATTTACCCAAGTTTTGAAAAATTTTTTTTGGTTTAAATGGATTGAAGTCTCTTGCTGATATCCTGAAACAAGGATGATTATCTTTATTTTCGGTTTATTTTTCTAATAAAATTTTATTTTGGTTTTGGAATTTAGGGGGTGAAAAATATATAATACAAATATATTGTGCTTTTTGTTTGTATAGTTAAAATCCAAAACATTAAAAATAGAAAAAGTCAAAAATATTGTGTTTTTCTTGTTTTTAATGTCTTTAAAAATATTTTGAAAATCCCAAAAAAAAAAATCATTTTAAAATCTTGAAAAATTCAGTTTGTATAGAAAAATTCGAAAAAACCATAAATATTGTGAAGTTTTATTCTGTTTATAAGTAAATTGAAAAAGATAAAAAGATTGTGTTTTATGTATGTAAAGTGAAAATCCAAAAATACGGTCGCTAAAAATTATGTCAATTACCTACATTTGAAGGACATATACTTGTATATGTTTGGTCCTGATATTTACTTGTAAATGTTCGGGATAGCCTGTTACCTAATAATGGAAAGTATTTGGGGCGTTTGTTATGGGTTTTACTTTTTTTTCTCGCTAAAAATTATATCGGTTATTTAAGTTTGTGGAGCATGCTTACATGTTTTGGTCCTGTTATTCACTTGTGGATCGATAGGATAGCAATTAATATATAGACTAAATGTAAATGGGGCGATTAAATTCTTTTTATGACCTTCAAAAGTTTGAGTTTTGAAGCAAAAAGAAAAAATGATACTACGTTGATTGTTTGACCCCAAATCCAGCAAGAAATAAGCTTAAAAGACTGAGTGCCTAATTACATTGGTGCATTGATAGGTCTTAAACAAACTGTTAGAGTAAAGTATGTGATATAAACATAAAGATATGCCAAATTGAAAGAGGTGTTAGTCTCTAACAAAAATTTCGGTAAGGATGGCAGAAACGTAATAATCTGTCATACTCAAGCCTTATATTTGTTTGATCACCAAAAATATAATAAAGAAAATAACAAGCGTTAGGTTTCTGGACGCTGTGAATCTTTATGCGGCTTAATCATCTGGGTATTCATATGCATGAATATTTCATTCGCTTTTAAAGCAAACCCAAAGTCATTAAACTTGATCCGTGACCGCAGCGGAACGTAAACGGGATGCGACAGACACCTCGGATATCAACCACATTGTTTATAAAGAAAACTGAATGCATTAATATACTTCAAAATTACATTATCTCATCTTTCATTACCGTCTAGGTGATACACACATCATACAACACGATTCATAATTCTATCTGTTATAATGTATCCTAACATCCAGCACGCAAACCTTACACACATCAAGCACTTAGCACGTAATCAATCACTTTATCTTAGTTGTACCTGAAAAACATGTGAGAAAACGGGTCAACTACGAATAGTTGGTGAGTTTCACAATTTTAGTAAACCATGATAAATCCATATCATAATATAATATTATCTGGGGACACTGTTAACCCATAAATACATTTAATAACCTCTGGGGGCACTGTTAACCCAGAACTTCCAATAACCTCTGGGGACACTGTTAACCCAGAACACTTCCACTAACCTCTGGGGACACTGTTAACCCAGAAACTTCCAATAACCTCTGGGGACACTGTTAACCCAGAAACTTCCAATAACCTCTGGGGACACTGTTAACCCAGAACACTGTTGCGGGACCTTACAATATTAACAACTCAAACAATTACCATTCTAATACATTACCGTACGATTCCCGTATAATAAACATTATATAAATACATTCATTTCCATGCGTTCAGCATGTACTTAATCATTTTGATAGAAACATGCTTTCCGCCCCGGGAAAATATTTAAAACATTTAAGTAAAAAGGGGCTCGTGAAACTCACCTTAGCACATGCAAGCAGGTAACAACAATCATTATCAATTAACACGTCCAATCTGTAATATGATCCCTACGATCGTTATTATACAATTATTGTTTATATAATCTTTAACCTTATCAATCGGTACATCTGGGGACACTGTTAACCCAGTACTGTACCTGTTCCGGGGGCAATGTTAACCCAGAAATACTTCTCCGGACTCAGATTGTGATGTCGTTTAGAGTTCCATGGTCACAATTTCTATTAGTCGTTTTCTCGTTTTGCGTGCCTAGCACGAATATCCGTTTTATGTTTCAAAAATGAGTTTGGTCACACACGACCCGAAAATAGTGGTTGTCTGATAATTTAATTTAAAATGTGAAATTATAGCTCGGTTTAGACGTCCCTATTGGCCGCGGGACTCGTTTCCGTCTTTGGCGTACCGGAAACCGTTAAAATCGGTTTAAAATACCCAAATCATCCGACTTATTTTCGGATGATTCATTTTTACTTGTTTAACTCAATTATATGAAAATGGTCCATTTTTAAGGTTTTTATACACCAGTCAGCTCGCTTAAGCGAACTTCACCGGTTTACGCGTTTTAACTTTAAAAGTTTGATAATCAGCACGATTAATTATCCGTTTACTCTCGGATCTTGAAATTTTGTACAAATCGCTTTTTAATAGTGGGGAATTTTATAAAAATATTTCCAGAATTAATTCTTGTATTTAAAATTTCTTTATCTATTTGTAAACACCATTTAAACACTAAATATGTCGTAAATACCAAACGACCTTAGAAAAATCCCAAATTTTTCCTGGATGTCCCCTGCCACCCACATAGTCCCCTATAAATTTTCCAGAACCAAAATCTTCTTTTACATGCCCTTCTTTCCAAAACCGAGCTAGAAATCCCTAGAACTCGTTTAACCGAAAAGCCTAATTAGACTTCTCCAACAGACCTCAAATTTTGTGTGTGACTTATACATGATATGAATAGCTTATCTGAAATTTTCCAGAATTTTTCATGATATTTAACTATTTTTCACCATTTTTGGCCAAAACCGAGCATTAAATTCACCAAATATTCATCCTTTATCCAAAAATTACCAAAAATTTACAGAACTCATCTTTTCATGTGTTTAACACCTCTGTAAAATTTCATGACCTAACTCTAAAGCATCAACAATCTGTCCAAATTTCCCAAAACCGAACATAACCGAATATACCTTTCGTTTTCCGCCACTACAAGCTACAAACTCATCTTTCCGCCTTATCTACCACTAAATACAGAGCCTACAAACAACATATCACAATACCAAGCAAGTTACACTCACGATCAAGCCATTTCTTTCATGGTTACGGTTATGATACTAAAACAAAGATTTAACCGTAAAAATTCGTTTTTGATTCGTTTAACTCCTTTCTTGGACCAAGATCCCTTGTATAACCCGTATACATCACTTGATCATGCAAGAATCGGTTTTCATCTTTGAAACATCATTTTCTTGCAAACAACTCAAGAAACGAAGATGGAAACGTATATAATTCGATCTTTACCTTGGTTTTTCTTGTTAAAAGTCTCGGTTTTTTATCAGGGAGTTGAGAGGATTTGATGAAGCTTGTGGATTGTTGATTGAAAAAAAGAAAAAAAAGAAAAATGGAGGCCAAAGAGGCCGATCGGAATTGTTAATGGGGTGGGGTGGGACCCACAAGTTCATTCTTGGCCACAAACTTGGATTTCCGAAATCTAGATAATGTTTTGGATAATCTGGTTCAGTTCGTTTCTCGGTTAAATGTTTAATTCGGCTTAAAACGAGGCTAAGACGGTCGTTTTTGGTCTAAAAATTGAAATTTATATAAAACCGATTTAAAAACTTAAACCATGACATTTATTAACTTAAAACGTCATATTATTAGTTATTACGCATCTTTTTCGGCTTGATCGATCGTCTCTTGCTCGGTTTGGTATTAAAGGTTTCGTTTAACGTACCGACGTACTATTAAATCGAAATCCTTTTTCTGTGCTTTAATCCACTTATCCCGAAGCTTTAATACTTCGTAACATCACTAAATATCATATATCTCGTCTATAATTGAACCCTCGATTCATTCGGGTTTCAATAACTATCGATCGTTTGATCGCATATTCAATACGGTGAATTATATATTCACGTACAATCAATACAATGAACCATGTATTCTCGTATAATTACCATGATAAATCTTGTATCCGACATTACATATGACGTAACTATCGTCTACCGGTTAGGGTATAGCTGGTTTCGTCGGAATCGTTACATTCTCCCCCCGTTAAGAAATTTCGTCCTCGAAATTTTACACGCTCACTATCCCTTTCCGAGGGAAAGGTGGGGGTTTTTCTTTCAGAATACACCCTCGCGTTACCAGGTATAATCTGGTCCTCGCTGTGAATTCCACTTAATCTTAATCAATAAAGCATGGTATGTCCAAACTGTTTAGTTTTCCCGTCTACTATCTCTGTGGAATTAGTTATGATATCAAACATATCTTCTATGAGTACCTCTATTACTAGTACTTTCGTTGCCTCATCGCTTAGGCACTTTTCAATCCGTATACATGGCAAAATATCATGTATAGTACTTAGCCCTTGGAGTACTTTAATCAATAAACCAAATGATCAACCATGGAGGTAGTTCTCATGGGGTCCAATATATTAAGAATCTATTTTCGGTTTTGCAAAACCTCATATCACCTCTCTCTAAGGTGATGCCTTAAAATGCCTTGTCACCTCTATTTATTGACAACGGTTTCCTTTGAACGTTGACATAAATCCTTTGCCAACCTCGCGCTACTTTCAACTTCTCTTAAACATTATAAACCCGATTTGTTGTTTCTTGAACCAATTTAAATCTTATGGCTCGATCGACGCCCATTTTCAATTTAGCAAAATGGTGATAACTACTTCACCCATAGAAAGCTTCAAGCTCTCGATGCTTCCTTCCCCTCCTTCCAATAATGGAAGTAGGATGACTATTTCGATCTGAGATCATTGAAAATGGTACTCCACGACGAGTTACCATTTCAACATCATGAATTTGGGCGAGGATTCATTGTGGTAATCGTCATAGATTGGAATGAAACGCGAGGACTGGTTAATCGATCCGCGATTACCTAATTTACCTCATGCCTTTGATATATCATGGGAATTTGCGTCCCGAAATCCATTGTAATTTATTCCCACTATCATTGGCGAATTTTTCTGTCGTTGTGGCGTTCCCTAGAGTTTTCGGTGTGCAGCCTTATCTCTGGCATAACTCAATATTCACCAACTCACGTAACCATATCTTTCTCCAAACTCGGCCATTAATAAAAATCCTTTCAGATATCCGTATCATCAATAGTCAAATCCGATCCCGGATGTATGGATTATTTCGATCTATGCACTTCATCAATGATTAATTCACGAAGGTCATGGACGGTCGGGATCCAAACCCGATTTTTGAAGTAGAGAATTTAGTCCACGCGCTGTTCGAGATTCCTCTCTTTGCCGTAAAGTCCCTCTTTTTCCAATTGTTCCTCTTTCAATGCCTCACGTCGAGCAACTCGAATCAGGTCCGAAAGGTTCGATCGAACTATCATCCCCAGTGCTCGCACTCGCAATGACTTAACCCGATCTTTCCTACTCAAGGCATCGGTTACGACGTTAGCCTTGCCTGGGTGATAACGGATGTCACAGTCATAATCGCTTAACAACTCGACCCATCTTTGTTGCCTCATATTTAGTTCTTTCTGATCAAATATGTGTTGCAAACTTTTATGATTGGTGAAGATGGTGCACTTTGTACCGTAGAGATAATGTCTCCAGATTTTAAGTGCGAAGATAACCGCTCCCAGTTTTAAGTCGTGAGTAGTGTAATTTTTCTCGTGTACTTTTATCTGTCGGGAAGCATAGGCTATAACCTTATTATACTGCGTCAACACGCAGTCTGACCCTCTACGCGATGCGTCATAATACGCGACAAAACCATCGTCTCCATCGGGGAGACTTAAAATCGGCGCTTGGCACAATTTTAACGGTTTCTATCTTATTTGGATCTTTGCGTAATCCTTGTTGCTTTACAACATGACCAAGGGATTATGCCTTCTTTATTCAAAATCACATTTCGAAAACTTCGCGTATAGCTCATCTTGCTTTAACACTTCCACAATTTTCCTTAACCGTCGATCGTGCTCTTCCTTACGTTGCAAATATATCAAAATATTATCAATGAATGCTATGACAAATTTGTCAAAATAAAGTTTACAGACTCGATTCATGAGTTCTATGAATACTGCCTGCACATTTGTTAACCCGAAGGGCATAACTAAGAATTCAAAATGGCCGTAGTGAGTCCGAAACGCTGTTGTTGCAACGTCCTCCTCTCGGATTTTTTATTTGGCGATAACTATATCTAAGACCAATTTTCGAAAAACAAATCGCCCTCTACAGTTGGTTTAACGGATCATTTACTTCGAAGAAGTGAATACCTATTCTTGATCGTCACTTTATTCAATTCTCCCTAATCAACACATATCCTAACACTTCCGTCCTTCATTTCCCAATTAAAACTGGTGCACCCCATGGTGACTAACTAGGTCGTTTAAAACCTTATCCAACAATTCTTGTAACTGATTGGATAATTCTTGCATCTCGGACGGTGCAAGTCGGCAGGATGCTTTAGCAACAGGGCCAGCTTGAGACATTAAATCGATTCTGAATTCGACCTGTCGGGCTGGCGGTAATCCAGGGAGTTCTTCTGGGAAAACTTGTGGAATTCGCGTACCATCGGGATATCTTCTATATGTTTTCTTATAAATACTTTGGCAACCGCGTTTGTTAAGTATACCACGTCTTCTTGTCGTAAATATTATAACACCTCAAGATGAGATTAGAGTGGCAACATAATACCGTACACTTTTCTCTGGATGTTATATATTTCTTTGTACCCAACACATATATATTTCTATATATATGTGTTTCTCCTTCTAATCATCTTCTTTTCATATTTGATTTCAGCTTCATGTTGAGTTAGCCAATCCATGTTAACTATCACGTCACAACTTCTTAACTTTACGGGTCGTAGGTCAATAAAGAAAGGTTAATCGTTCAGGATAATAGGACAATTCCGAACCATTTGGTTAACCCTTAGGGATTTGCCGTTAGCAAATCTACAGTATAGGGTTCTATAGTTTCACTAATCGGTATCTTTCCAAAGGGTAGGAGGTTAGTAGGAACTAACTTCTATCGACGACCGTAAAAGTATCACTGAAGCCAATTGAATTAAAACTACAACGTACTTAATACCCCTTTTGGACCATGACGTGCTTTATTTGAATTACTCACAAAAGCACGGTTCCTTGCTTGATCAGAGGTTGATGCTTGTCATGAGGTTCATCTTCCACAACACCTTGGTTCAACTTTGGGCAACCTCTCTTGAAACGTTCTGTACTGCCACATTCATAGCAAGTACAACTGTTTGGCATAATTTGATTTCTTCGGATGGATTGTTATTGAAGTTGTTGGGTTCGGAGTGGTTGTACACGAATGGGTTGGGGTTGTCGGTTCACCTGGCTTCAATTGGTTCTACAATTAGGGCATTACGTCAATCTTTACCACACCTGTGGCCTACTATCACTCGACATTCTTCTTCCTGCCGATAACCATATTTTCCACATTTAGGGAAGGACCCTTCATGCGGTTCATGTTTCACACCAGAACTGGTCTCAGTATAATTCTGGGTTGTAGGACATACCTACTTATTCAAAGGCCTATCTTGCACTATGCCTTTATCACTTCTCTTCTGTAACACTCAACGTGTAACGATTCCGGCAAATCCAGGTATACCCTAGCCGGAATATACTATTTACGTGTCATTTAAATATTGATTATATGTGTTATAGTACATATATACGAGTATATATGATTCATAGTACGAATCATACTCGATTATATAGTGAATCGTATTGGAATTACAATTAACCAATGAACGATTATTGAAACCCGAATGAATCGGGAATTACATTATAGACGAAGTATATAATGTTTAGTGATGTTTACGAGGTATGAATGCTTCGGGATAGGTGAATTATAGCACAGAAAAAGGATTTCGATTTAATGGTACGTCGGTACGCTAAACGAAACCTATAACACCAAATCAAGCAAGAGACGATCAATCAAGCCGAAAAAGATGCGTGATTATTAATAATATGATGTTTTAATGTCATGATTTAAGTTTTTAAAGTTTTTAAGTCGGTTTTATGTAAATTTTATTTTGACCCGAAAAACGACCATTCTATGCTCGTTTTAAGCCGAATTACGAGTTTAAACGAGAAACGAACCGAGCCAGATTATCCACAACATTATCCGGATTGCGTAATCCGAATATGTGGCTTAGAATGAATGTGTGGGACCCACCCCACCCATTACTTTGGACCGATCGGCCCTAGGGGGTATTATTTACCTCACTTTTTCTTTTTTATCCATCAAACAAACAAGAATTCTCTCAAATCCTTCAAGTGTTCATCCAAATTCTTGAGTTTTTAACCAAGATCTTCAAGGTATATACATAATTTGAGGCTTAAATCTTGTTTTTTAATTTCATAATTCTTGAGAAAATGAAGTTTTATGTGAAAAATGGGTGAAAACCCGAGATGAAACCGATTCTCGTGTGATCAAAGGATGTATACAAGTTATACAAAGGATTTTGATCCAAGTAATTAGTTAAAAGAGTTTAGAATGAAATTTTACGGTTAAAATCTTGTGAAAATGAGTTTTCATGTGAAAGATGGGTGAAAACCCGAGATGGAACCGACTCTTGCATGATCAAGAGATGTATACATGTTATACAAGGGATCTTGGTCCAAGAAAGGAGTAAAAAGAGTCGAGAACGGATTTTTACGGTCAAAATCGTTGTTTTGATGTTTTAACCGACACTAGGAAAGTAATGGCTTGATTGTGGGTATAACTTGCTTGGTGTGGTGTTGATGTGCTTGTAAGTGTTGTATCTAGCGGCTAGCAAAGGCTAGAAACCGAGATCCTTGCGATCTAAAGCTAGAAAACACAAAATAGTTCGGTTTTCGTGTGTTTATGAAAAATGGACAGATTTACGTGTGCTTAGAGTCGGGTCACGAAATTTCACAGAGATGATCTACACATGAAAATATGAGATCTGTGAATTTTTGGTAATTTTTGGATAAAAGATGAATATTTGGTGAATTTAATGCTCGGTTTTGGCCAAAAATAGTGAAAAATAGCAAAACATGATGAAAAATTCCGGAAAATTTAAGATAAGCTTTTTATAACATATAAAAGTCACCCACAAAATTTGAGCTCAGTTGGAAAAGTCTAAGTAGGCTTTTCGGTGAAACGAGTTCTAGGGCTTTCTAGCTAGGTTTTGGGTGAAAATGGCTTGAAAAATAAGTTTTAAATTCTGTAAAAATTCCAGAAAGTTATGAGGATTATAGAGATCATCCCAGAAAAATTTGGGAATTTTCTAAAGTGTTTTGGTATTTTTGATATATTTAGTATTTTAATAAGATTTAAAAATAGATAAATAAATGTAAATATAGGAAAATAAATCTGGGAAAATTCCAGAAAGTTATGAGGATGATAAAGATCATCCCAGAAAAATTTGGGAATTTTCTAAAGTGTTTTGGTATTTTTGATATATTTAGTATTTTAATAAGATTTAAAAATAGATAAATAAATGTAAATATAGGAAAATAAATCTGGGAAAATTCCAGAAAGTTGTGAGGATGATAAAGATCATCCCAGAAAAATTTGGGAATTTTCTAAAGTGTTTTGGTATTTTTGATATATTTAGTATTTTAATAAGATTTAAAAATAGATAAATAAATGTAAATATAAGAAAATAAATCTGGAAAATTTTTACAAAATTCCTTACTGTCAAATTTAGTTTTGTGCAAAATTTCAAGACCCGAGACTAATCGGGTAATTATTTGTGCTAAAAAGAACATAAAAACAAGTTTTTAAAGCTTAAAACGTGTAAACCGGCAAAGTTCGCATAAGCGAGCTGACTGGTACATGAAAACTCTAAAAATGGACTATTTCATAAATCTAAGTAAATTAAGTAAAAATAAATCATCCGAAAATAATTCGGATGATTTGGGTAATTTTACCCGATTTTACCGTTTCCGGCACCGAAATGACGGAAACGGGCCCCACGGCCAAACGGGGTGTCAAACCGAGCTATAATTTCATCACCTTAACTAAATTGACTGTCAAACTCTAAGCAATGTCACAATCTTAGTCCTTAGAAGTGTCACGGGGTTAACATAGTCCCCGAATCGAGTACAGTACTGGGTTAACAATGTTCCCAGATGTACCGATTGATACGTATTTAAGTTATGGGAATTATATAGTAACGACTAGATATTATATTACAGATCCAGGCACGTAGCTGTTCCTTATATTACTCACCGACTCACAGAAAGGTGAGTTTTCACGAGCCCCTTTTAATGTATTGTTTTAATTATATTTTCCCGGGGCGGAAAACATGTTTTTAATTTAAATAAAGGATTTAAGTACATACCGATCGTATGGAAATACTTGTACATTTATATATATATGATCTGATGCACAGAATATATAAAATGTTTATCATGTGTTATTGTTCTGGGGTAACATAGTTCCCAGGGGTTATTATTGTTCTGGGGTAACATAGTTCCCAGGGGTTATTATTGTTCTGGGGTAACATAGTTCCCAGGGGTTATTATTGTTCTGGGGTAACATAGTTCCCAGGGGTTATTATTGTTCTGGGGTAACATAGTTCCCAGGGGTTATTATTGTTCTGGGGTAACATAGTTCCCAGGGGTATTTATTGTTCTGGGGTAACATAGTTCCCAGGGGTTAGTATTGTTCTGGGGTAACATAGTTCCCAGAAAGTTAATGGAAATGTTCTGGGGTAACATAGTTCCCAGCATGATTATATTGTTAATAAATGATTATTAAAATGATTTGTCAGTGTTTATTTAAATTAGTGAAACTCACCAACTATTCGTAGTTGACCCGTTTTCTTTACATGTTTTCTAGGTATGCCCAAGTTGGAATGATTGATATGTGCTTAACTATCTGTGCTACCTGTTGGAAGCTTGCTGCTCTATGTTTTGTAATGAATTTATTAATGTCTTATTGGTAATATATGTGTGTAACACCTAGACAGTAACGCAACTCGCAACAATGTAATATGTTATAAATTAATGTAGTGGTATTTTCTTTATAAGCAATGCTGTTGATATCAGATGTGTCTGTTGCATCCCGTGTACGTTTCCGCTGCGGTTACGGGGTGTTACAGAACTTGGTATCAGAGCCATTGGTTATAAAGAATTAGGATGTCTGAAAAAGATACCTAAAATATAACCAGTAGCTCAAGTATTATAGGATCTGAATATCAACTAATAATATATTGTGACGAGATCGGGATGAACTTGGATGGACAAGTGGGTTATTATGGTCCGGAACATAATAACAGACTTGTCTGCACGAGGGAATTCAGGGGAAGTCACGGGGGACTTAAATAGGTAAAATTGGCAACATATGTGTAAATGTATAATAATATTATTATGTGGCAAAATTGTATAAGTAAGTGCATGATTAATTTAATTATGAATTACACTATGAAAAGGGACTATATGTTTGTTAACTTGTGTGCAGGTAAAAATGGCAAGAACACCTAGTGTGTCGACGGAAGAGGACCCGGAAGAGGTCAGTTCCGGGGCCTCTGGAAGCCCAAGTGTAGCACCCAGCTCCGAGCCTTCGGAGGCTAGTCATAGTACTTCTAGACAGACCACCCCAGCTAGGAGTGCTAGTGTACCCTCCCCTGCTAGGGTTACCAGGTCTCCTACCCCGCCCGCACCACAGACCGCCCCGATTCCCCCCAGACACGGTCCCCGCCTCACGGCGCAGATCAGTGCCCCGTATGTTCCGCCCACTGTTACCCCACCCAGATCCACATACCACCGGGGCGAGTCTTCCCGCCCCCAACCCGAGCCTGCAACCCTACCTGTGTGGGGTCTTCCAAGGCAGGAGCGGGACTTGGCGGCTTGGCTACGTGTTCTCACCGAGCAGGGTGAACGAGCACTCTGCCGCCCTGGTCGTGGGGGTACAGAGGCGGGCGTACCTCGGGGACAGCATACTGGACCACCAGTATGCTATTAGCCAGTTAAAAAGGGAGTGCTCATACTCCCACTGGTTGATCGACCAGATGGAAACCCGAATGCGGGTTATGATGGCGGTGTTGGTGGTGCTGGTGGCGGTGTTGGTGGGGTTGGTTTACCACCATGTGTAGACGTGTTGGATGGTAGAATCTTGAACCGCTTTTTGATACTCCGTGTAAGTAGTTAGTGGTGATACTAACACGGAGTGAATCTTGTTTAGTTATAGTACAACCACTGGCCCATAGGGGGTCTCTTGTAGGGCATATCATTATCGATACTTTTGGGTATCATTCAAGCACTGACCCATTGCGGGTTATGTCGAGGATGATACCAACATAGGCCCTTTGTATTAAAACTTAGTTATGTAATGATGACTGGGAAGTATGTAAATGGATGTTTGTGTAATATGTACTAATGTTTATTAATGTATGGAATGTGTTTTGTGTTTCATAATTTGGAATGGTATTAATTATATGTGTTTCCTTGATGTTGTGTAGAATGGCACCGAAACGATCAACGAAAATATCGGAAGTAGATGTGAGCCGTTTGATTGCTCAACAGTTGGAGGCGGCGATACCGGATATAGTATCGTGCATCGCCGCCAGTATTAATAACTCGACCAATCCAACCCCTCCGAGCAATCAAACGCCCATAAATAATGACGGGGAACAAAACGCTAATCCTCCAAGGAATGACAACACTATGCCGAGTACTGACGCACCGCCTACGGTGGTCGCTACCGACAGTAATGGCCCTATCCCTACTGTAGAGACCAACCGCACTGGATCATCCAGGGGTTGTTCAATCAAGGACTTTATGTTATGCAAGCCTTTAGAATTTAACGGGTCGGAAGGACCGAATGGGTTAGTGAAATGGTTAGAGAAAATAGAATCAGTGGTAAATATCAGCAACTGTCCCGAGGATTGTGTCGTTAAGTACGCCACCTGTACGTTCACAGACCATGACTTGACATGGTGGAACACCATAGTACAGACTCGAGGTCAGGCGGCGACAAACCGCATGACCTGGACAGAGCTTAAGGATCTTGTTTTGAAACATTTCTGCCCAAAGAATGAATTGCAGAAACTGGAACATGAGTTGTGGAACCTAGAGATGCATGGGGCGGACCACTTGGGATATACCAACCGGTTTAATGAACTGTCACGATTAGTGCCGTGGTTGGTTACCCCAGAGTCAAAGAGGGTGGAACGTTATATTTGGGGACTTACTCCAGTAGTGAGGAGTATAGTTAACGCGGGAGGGCACCAGACGTATGAGGGTGCAGTGACACAGGCTGGTATTGTCACGTATGATTTCTTAAGGAGCGGATCGATAAAGGCGACGGGAGAGTCGGCCGGGGGAAAGCGAGGTACGTATGACAATAGGATCCGAGAGAAACAGCAAGGTAAACGAGCTAGGCCCGCTGCCCAGAGCTATGCCATGACTAGTTCGGGCGGAAGGCAAGAACCGCAGAGGGGAACGTTTCCTAAATGTGGGAAATGTGGTTACCACCATAGTGGTGTGTGCAAGGAGGTGGTGTGCCACCGGTGTGGCAGGGTTGGACACTACGCACCAAATTGTAAAACAAATCTGAACAACCTGAACCGTCAACCGCAACCGATTCGTGCGCAACCATTTAGAACTCAACCAGCCCGACAGCAGAACCCGCAAGGAAACCAGATGGTGACCACTAGCCGTGCTTGCTACGAATGCGGCCGCACGGATCACTTCAAAAGGAACTGCCCGAAACTGAATCAGGGAGGAAACGGGAGACAACTCGCGGGTCAGCCATCGGCGTCCAATCCGGCGCGAGGCCGGGCATTTGTGATGGGAGCGAACGAGGCGCGCCAGGACCCCAGCGTAGTGACAGGTACCTTCCTCGTCTCTGATCATTACGCTTCTGTATTATTTGATACAGGCGCCGATAGAAGTTTTGTCTCCGTTAGTTTCCTTTCGATAGCAAACCTTCCTATTGGTGAAACCATAGAACCCTACACCGTAGAGGTCGCTAACGGTAAAACCATGATAGTTAATCGGATTGTTCGGAATTGCCCTTTTATTCTAAGCGAACAGTCCTTCCTGATTGACTTGTTACCGGTAGAATTGGGTAGTTTTGACGTGATAGTGGGAATGGATTGGTTGGCACGTAATAGGGTAGAAATAAACTGTGAAAAGAAAACCGTCAAGATCCGGGTGTCGGATGACGAGGAGGTATTAGTGCAGGGAGAAAAATCCGGCACCATGATACCATTTATATCCCACCTCAAGGTGTTGAAATATATACGTCAGGGATGTGTGGCGTATCTAGCGAGCCTGACGGCCGCTGATTCTGAGGAAAAACGGGTGGACGATATTCCCGTGGTACGCGAATTTCCACAAGTTTTTCCAGAGGAACTTCCTGGATTACCGCCAACCCGACAAGTCGAATTCAGAATCGACTTATTACCTCAAGCCGGCCCTGTTGCTAAGGCCCCCTACAGACTTGCACCGTCCGAGATGCAAGAACTATCCAACCAGTTGCAGGAATTGTTGGATAAGGGGTTTATACGTCCCAGTTATTCTCCGTGGGGTGCACCTGTACTATTTGTGAAAAAGAAGGACGGAAGCCTTCGAATGTGCATTGACTACAGGGAATTGAACAAATTAACCATCAAAAATAGATATCCTCTTCCCCGAATCGATGATTTGTTCGACCAACTACAAGGTGCGAGCTATTTCTCAAAAATTGATCTTAGATCGGGATACCACCAAGTTAGAATTCAAGAGGAGGATATTCCGAAAACCGCGTTTCGGACTCGCTACGGCCACTACGAATTTTTAGTTATGCCTTTTGGGCTAACAAATGCGCCAGCGGTGTTCATGGATCTCATGAACCGAGTCTGTAAACCCTATCTCGACAAGTTCGTCATTGTATTTATTGACGATATTTTGATATACTCGAAGAGTAAAGAGGAGCACGAGCAACACTTAAAGTTAGTTTTAGAGCTCCTGGATCAGGAGAAGTTATATGCAAAATTCTCCAAGTGTAACTTCTGGTTACAAGAGGTGCAATTTCTCGGTCATGTTATAAACCACCAAGGAATACACGTTGATCCGAGTAAGGTTGAAGCTATTAAGAATTGGCAAGCGCCTAAATCTCCGAAAGAAATCCGCCAATTCTTAGGCTTAGCTGGATACTATCGTCGATTTATAGAGAACTTTTCCAGCATCGCCCAACCTTTAACCCTCCTGACTCAAAAGGATCGGAAATATGAATGGGGTGAAGAGCAGGAAACGGCGTTTCAAACGCTAAAACAAAGATTGTGCCAAGCGCCAATCTTAAGTCTCCCCGACGGAGACGATGGATTTGTTGTATATTGTGACGCATCCCGTAAAGGGTTAGGATGCGTGTTAATGCAAAATAAAAAGGTCATAGCCTATGCGTCTCGACAGTTAAAAGTTCATGAGAAAAACTACACTACTCATGACTTGGAACTGGGAGCAGTCATCTTTGCACTTAAAATCTGGAGACACTATCTCTACGGCACAAAGTGCACCATATTCACTGATCATAAAAGTTTGCAACACATATTCGATCAGAAAGAACTGAATATGAGGCAACGAAGATGGGTCGAGTTGCTGAGTGACTATGACTGTGACATACGATATCACCCCGGCAAGGCTAACGTTGTAGCCGATGCCTTGAGTAGAAAGGATCGAGTCAAGCCACTACGTGTGCGAGCGTTGGGGATGATAGTCCAGTCGAACCTTTCAGATTTGATTCGAGTCGCTCAACGCGAGGCGTTGAAAGAGGGCCAATTGGTTAAAGAAGGACTTTACGGGAATGAGAAGAATTTCGACAGCGTGTGGACGAAATTCTTTATTTCAAAAATCGGATGTGGATCCCGACCCTCCATGACCTTCGTGATTTGATCATGGATGAAGCACATAAATCAAAATATTCCATACATCCGGGATCAGATAAAATGTACAAGGATGTGAAAGAATTTTACTGGTGGCCAGGAATGAAAAAGGATATAGCCACATACGTCGGCAAGTGTACGACGTGTGCGAGGGTTAAGGCGGAGCACCAGAAACCTTCGGGAATGTTGCAACAACCGGAAATTCCGGAATGGAAGTGGGAGCAGATCACAATGGATTTTGTGACACACCTCCCCAAGACACCCCGAGGTCATGATGCGATTTGGGTAATCGTGGATCGATTAACCAAATCGACACATTTTATTCCAATTAAGAATACTTTTAACACTGAGAGACTTGCGCAAATTTATATAAATGAAATAGTGTCTCGTCATGGCATCCCCATCTCGATCATCTCCGATAGGGATAGCCATTTCACCTCCAAACTTTGGCAAGCTGTCCAAGAAGCATTGGGAACACGTATTGACCTAAGCACAGCTTACCACCCTCAGACCGATGGTCAGTCTGAGAGGACCATTCAAACTTTGGAGGATTTGCTTCGTGCTTGCGTACTGGACTTTAAGGGAAATTGGGATCAACATCTCCCACTCGTTGAATTTTCCTATAATAACAGTTATCACAGCAGTATAAAGGCAGCACCTTATGAAGCATTGTATGGGCGGAAGTGCCGATCACCACTTTGCTGGTCTGAAGTGGGTGACCCGCAGATCATTAGATCGGATCTGGTCCAGGAGACGACCAGCAAGATTCTTGAAATTAAGAACAACCTAAAAGCCGCGCGGGACCGGCAGAAGAGTTATGCCGATACCCGTCGAAAACCGTTGTCATTTGAGAAGGGTGAAAAAGTATATTTGAAAGTATCACCCTGGAAAGGAGTGGTCAGGTTTGGAAAGACGGGGAAGTTGGCCCCTAGATATATTGGACCATTCATTATTACTGCAAAGATCGGTCCGGTAGCTTACCGACTAGAACTGCCTGAGGAACTAAGTGCAGTTCATAACGTGTTTCATGTGTCGAATTTGAAAAGATGTCTAGCGGATGAGACATCGGTGTTACCCTTAGAGGGTGTGCAAATAAGTGATAGGCTCAACTTCGTAGAGAAGCCCATCGAAATAGTGGACGGTAAGATCAAGCAACTTAGACACAATAAGATCTCGTTGGTCAAAGTTAGATGGAATTCGCAACGAGGCCCAGAATTTACTTGGGAACGAAAGGATGAATTTCGGAAGAAATACCCCCACCTATTTCCTCAAAAGGAAGTAGTGGACGCGTAAAATTTCGAGGACGAAATTTTTATAACGGGGGGAGAATGTAACGATTCCGGCAAATCCAGGTATACCCTAGCCGGAATATACTATTTACGTGTCATTTAAATATTGATTATATGTGTTATAGTACATATATACGAGTATATATGATTCATAGTACGAATCATACTCGATTATATAGTGAATCGTATTGGAATTACAATTAACCAATGAACGATTATTGAAACCCGAATGAATCGGGAATTACATTATAGACGAAGTATATAATGTTTAGTGATGTTTACGAGGTATGAATGCTTCGGGATAGGTGAATTATAGCACAGAAAAAGGATTTCGATTTAATGGTACGTCGGTACGCTAAACGAAACCTATAACACCAAATCAAGCAAGAGACGATCAATCAAGCCGAAAAAGATGCGTGATTATTAATAATATGATGTTTTAATGTCATGATTTAAGTTTTTAAAGTTTTTAAGTCGGTTTTATGTAAATTTTATTTTGACCCGAAAAACGACCATTCTATGCTCGTTTTAAGCCGAATTACGAGTTTAAACGAGAAACGAACCGAGCCAGATTATCCACAACATTATCCGGATTGCGTAATCCGAATATGTGGCTTAGAATGAATGTGTGGGACCCACCCCACCCATTACTTTGGACCGATCGGCCCTAGGGGGTATTATTTACCTCACTTTTTCTTTTTTATCCATCAAACAAACAAGAATTCTCTCAAATCCTTCAAGTGTTCATCCAAATTCTTGAGTTTTTAACCAAGATCTTCAAGGTATATACATAATTTGAGGCTTAAATCTTGTTTTTTAATTTCATAATTCTTGAGAAAAGGAAGTTTTATGTGAAAAATGGGTGAAAACCCGAGATGAAACCGATTCTCGTGTGATCAAAGGATGTATACAAGTTATACAAAGGATTTTGATCCAAGTAATTAGTTAAAAGAGTTTAGAATGAAATTTTACGGTTAAAATCTTGTGAAAATGAGTTTTCATGTGAAAGATGGGTGAAAACCCGAGATGGAACCGACTCTTGCATGATCAAGAGATGTATACATGTTATACAAGGGATCTTGGTCCAAGAAAGGAGTAAAAAGAGTCGAGAACGGATTTTTACGGTCAAAATCGTTGTTTTGATGTTTTAACCGACACTAGGAAAGTAATGGCTTGATTGTGGGTATAACTTGCTTGGTGTGGTGTTGATGTGCTTGTAAGTGTTGTATCTAGCGGCTAGCAAAGGCTAGAAACCGAGATCCTTGCGATCTAAAGCTAGAAAACACAAAATAGTTCGGTTTTCGTGTGTTTATGAAAAATGGACAGATTTACGTGTGCTTAGAGTCGGGTCACGAAATTTCACAGAGATGATCTACACATGAAAATATGAGATCTGTGAATTTTTGGTAATTTTTGGATAAAAGATGAATATTTGGTGAATTTAATGCTCGGTTTTGGCCAAAAATAGTGAAAAATAGCAAAACATGATGAAAAATTCCGGAAAATTTAAGATAAGCTTTTTATAACATATAAAAGTCACCCACAAAATTTGAGCTCAGTTGGAAAAGTCTAAGTAGGCTTTTCGGTGAAACGAGTTCTAGGGCTTTCTAGCTAGGTTTTGGGTGAAAATGGCTTGAAAAATAAGTTTTAAATTCTGGAAAAATTCCAGAAAGTTATGAGGATGATAGAGATCATCCCAGAAAAATTTGGGAATTTTCTAAAGTGTTTTGGTATTTTTGATATATTTAGTATTTTAATAAGATTTAAAAATAGATAAATAAATGTAAATATAGGAAAATAAATCTGGGAAAATTCCAGAAAGTTATGAGGATGATAAAGATCATCCCAGAAAAATTTGGGAATTTTCTAAAGTGTTTTGGTATTTTTGATATATTTAGTATTTTAATAAGATTTAAAAATAGATAAATAAATGTAAATATAGGAAAATAAATCTGGGAAAATTCCAGAAAGTTATGAGGATGATAAAGATCATCCCAGAAAAATTTGGGAATTTTCTAAAGTGTTTTGGTATTTTTGATATATTTAGTATTTTAATAAGATTTAAAAATAGATAAATAAATGTAAATATAAGAAAATAAATCTGGAAAATTTTTACAAAATTCCTTACTGTCAAATTTAGTTTTGTGCAAAATTTCAAGACCCGAGACTAATCGGGTAATTATTTGTGCTAAAAAGAACATAAAAACAAGTTTTTAAAGCTTAAAACGTGTAAACCGGCAAAGTTCGCATAAGCGAGCTGACTGGTACATGAAAACTCTAAAAATGGACTATTTCATAAATCTAAGTAAATTAAGTAAAAATAAATCATCCGAAAATAATTCGGATGATTTGGGTAATTTTACCCGATTTTACCGTTTCCGGCACCGAAATGACGGAAACGGGCCCCACGGCCAAACGGGGTGTCAAACCGAGCTATAATTTCATCACCTTAACTAAATTGACTGTCAAACTCTAAGCAATGTCACAATCTTAGTCCTTAGAAGTGTCACGGGGTTAACATAGTCCCCGAATCGAGTACAGTACTGGGTTAACAATGTTCCCAGATGTACCGATTGATACGTATTTAAGTTATGGGAATTATATAGTAACGACTAGATATTATATTACAGATCCAGGCACGTAGCTGTTCCTTATATTACTCACCGACTCACAGAAAGGTGAGTTTTCACGAGCCCCTTTTAATGTATTGTTTTAATTATATTTTCCCGGGGCGGAAAACATGTCTTATTTAAAGGATTTAAGTACATACCGATCGTATGGAAATACTTGTACATTTATATATATATGATCTGATGCACAGAATATATAAAATGTTTATCATGTGTTATTGTTCTGGGGTAACATAGTTCCCAGGGGTTATTATTGTTCTGGGGTAACATAGTTCCCAGGGGTTATTATTGTTCTGGGGTAACATAGTTCCCAGGGGTTATTATTGTTCTGGGGTAACATAGTTCCCAGGGGTTATTATTGTTCTGGGGTAACATAGTTCCCAGGGGTTATTATTGTTTTGGGGTAACATAGTTCCCAGGGGTTATTATTGTTCTGGGGTAACATAGTTCCCAGGGGTATTTATTGTTCTGGGGTAACATAGTTCCCAGGGGTTAGTATTGTTCTGGGGTAACATAGTTCCCAGAAAGTTAATGGAAATGTTCTGGGGTAACATAGTTCCCAGCATGATTATATTGTTAATAAATGATTATTAAAATGATTTGTCAGTGTTTATTTAAATTAGTGAAACTCACCAACTATTCGTAGTTGACCCGTTTTCTTTACATGTTTTCTAGGTATGCCCAAGTTGGAATGATTGATATGTGCTTAACTATCTATGCTACCTGTTGGAAGCTTGCTGCTCTATGTTTTGTAATGAATTTATTAATGTCTTATTGGTAATATATGTGTGTAACACCTAGACAGTAACGCAACTCGCAACAATGTAATATGTTATAAATTAATGTAGTGGTATTTTCTTTATAAGCAATGCTGTTGATATCAGATGTGTCTGTTGCATCCCGTGTACGTTTCCGCTGCGGTTACGGGGTGTTACACAACGTCTCACCTAACGTCCTTCCAGTCCACTTCTCATAGAGTCAAATATATCATTGATGGCTTGTGACACAACCCTTCCAAAGGTTGTATATTTTACAGGATTGACTATACTCCTTATCGATGGAGTTAGTCCCCAATATTGCGCTTACTTCGCTTAGTTTCAGGAGTAATTAGCCATGTTACCAGACATGACAATTCCTTTAAACGATTAGCGCGTTCTAAGTGATCAGCACACAACATTTCTATCTTTCATAGCTCAGTTTCAAATCTCTGAACTCAATTACTCGAATAAAAGTGCTCTAGCACAAGAATTTTAAATCCTGACCATATTATCTGAACAAAAATTTCTAACTATAATTTTGTACCATCGTGTTCCATCACGATACAACATAATCTCCCAACATATCTGTAGCATATTTCACTACACAATGTTCTAGACTCTTACCAATATCCTTAACCATTTCGATCTTTTATATCCACTCGCTAATCTATTCCTCCCTTTACCAACAGTAAACCATTAATAATCCCTTTAACACAACCAATAAATACGTCCTTCATACCGGATCTAATTCATTACGACTACCATCCGTGTTTAGTTTATAACTAATACTTGTAGTCATAATAGTATTTGATGGGACATTAACACTCTTAGTAATAACACTAAGAATTGAAATATTCATAATCATGTGATTGCTCGATCTATAATTCTGTGATCACATTTGCATCAACACTAGCAGTGATCTGTGATACGACGTTCGGTATCAACATCTGCTATCTTTGAGCAATCAACTGAATCATATCAATCTCCATCATTGGAGTTACTCTTTTTATGTCATTCTGCCGTACTCATCCTGTACGCAGTAATCAATACTAATCTCACCGTATAGCTCATTGCCAGCTCAATCATAACAACAGGTACATTTACACACCAAATATTATCAAATATATTACACATACCAGCATCTAGCATATATATGTCCCATAAATATAATAACATACGAACTTATCCTGACGTCGGTTAATGTTTAAATATGCTTCATAACCCTTGTCACCAACTGACATATAGATTTTTCTCAACAAAGATTATCGTTTAATATACTTGATTTCAATATCCTTCTGCATATCAGCATAACCGATACATGCTCACCGTGAGCACCAAACGATTACATACCACGGAGTTATAATATCCGTGTTTATTCGTATATCCGGCATACACAGTATACCTCCTACGAACGAACAACCAACTATGCTATAATGATTCCAACACTTCTTTGTGTATAGGTAATCATTCTATTCGAGCATACATGGGTGTAAACATCTAACGGATGTAAGGATAACATAGGGAGTTGCAAGGTTCAAGGTAATTGCGCAACATGGGTTGCCTTCAAATATTATTAATTACTATTTTGGGAAACTCTACACTCGCTCAGTCAATGTCCTCAGGCGTTCTAGGTTTGCTAAAATCGGTAATTCTCGATCTGAAGTTGGTCCGTCTCATATGTTTGTGAGTGAGCAATACATATATATATATTTCAATATATTATTTTATTTTATTTTATTTGTTTACTCCTTTACTTTAATGAAATAAGAATGGGTTCAGGTACGGATCCGTTCGTACGTGAGGGTCGACGGTTCGGGTGAACATCTGGGGTTATTAGGATATACGGTACCGATGTTGGTAGGGTAAGGGATTCATCAATTTTGGTTGGGAGTGACGGTTACTAGATATTTCTGGTTAATGTCAAACGGGAGATTTAACTTGGTACTATCATAACTATGGCCCGATAAGTCAGACTTATCATCAACCGATGCTCTAGAAATTTCGGCATCCTCGGTACTTTTTATTATTTCCTTCCCCGGTTCCTTATCCGGGTCCCATTTCTCAATACATGTACCCACAAGATATGTACATATATATATATATACATATTAGCACGTATAAATAATATTATATACTTTACACATATGTTGCCATTTTTACCTATTAATGTACCCCGTGACTTCCCCTGAATTCCCTCGTGCGGACAAGTCTGTTATTATGTTCCGGACCATAATAACTCACTTGTCCATCAAAGTTCATCCAGACCTCGTCACTATAAATTATTAGTTGATATTCAGATCCTATAATACTTGAGCTACTGGTTATATTTTAGGTATCTTTTAAAGACATCCTAATTCTATTATAACCAATGGCTCTGATACCAAGTTCTGTAACACCCCGTGACCGCAGCGGAAACGTAAACGGGATGCGACAGACACCTCGGATATCAACCACATTGTTTATAAAGAAAACTGAATGCATTAATATACTTCAAAATTACATTATCTCATCTTTCATTACCGTCTAGGTGCTACACACATCATACAACACGATTCATAATTCTATCTGTTATAATGTATCCTAACGTCCAGCACGCAAACCTTACACACATCAAGCACTTAGTACGTAATCAATCACTTTATCTTAGTTGTACCTGAAAAACATGTGAGAAAACGGGTCAACTACGAATAGTTGGTGAGTTTCACAATTTTAGTAAACCATGATAAATCCATATCATAATATAATATTATCTGGGGACACTGTTAACCCATAAATACATTTAATAACCTCTGGGGGGCACTGTTAACCCAGAACTTCCAATAACCTCTAGGGACACTGTTAACCCAGAACACTTCCACTAACCTCTGGGGACACTGTTAACCCAGAAACTTCCAATAACCTCTGGGGACACTGTTAACCCAGAAACTTCCAATAACCTCTGGGGACACTGTTAACCCAGAACACTGTTGCGGGACCTTACAATATTAACAACTCAAACAATTACCATTCTAATACATTACCGTACGATTCCCGTACAATAAACATTATATAAATACATTCATTTCCATGCGTTCAGCATGTACTTAATCATTTTGATAGAAACATGCTTTCCGCCCCGGGAAAATATTTAAAACATTTAAGTAAAAAGGGGCTCGTGAAACTCACCTTAGCACATGCAAGCAGGTAACAACAATCATTATCAATTAACACGTCCAATCTGTAATATGATCCCTACGATCGTTATTATACAATTATTGTTTATATAATCTTTAACCTTATCAATCGGTACATCTGGGGACACTGTTAACCCAGTACTGTACCTGTTCCGGGGGCAATGTTAACCCAGAAATACTTCTCCGGACTCAGATTGTGATGTCGTTTAGAGTTCCATGGTCACAATTTCTATTAGTCGTTTTCTCGTTTTGCGTGCCTAGCACGAATATCCGTTTTATGTTTCAAAAATGAGTTTGGTCACACACGACCCGAAAATAGTGGTTGTCTGATAATTTAATTTAAAATGTGAAATTATAGCTCGGTTTAGACGTCCCGATTGGCCGCGGGACTCGTTTCCGTCTTTGGCGTACCGGAAACCGTTAAAATCGGTTTAAAATACCCAAATCATCCGACTTATTTTCGGATGATTCATTTTTACTTGTTTAACTCAATTATATGAAAATGGTCCATTTTTAAGGTTTTTATACACCAGTCAGCTCGCTTAAGAGAACTTCACCGGTTTACGCGTTTTAACTTTAAAAGTTTGATAATCAGCACGATTAATTATCCGTTTACTCTCGGATCTTGAAATTTTGCACAAATCGCTTTTTAATAGTGGGGAATTTTATAAAAATATTTCCAGAATTAATTCTTATATTTAAAATTTATTTATCTATTTGTAAACACCATTTAAACACTAAATATGTCGTAAATACCAAACGACCTTAGAAAAATCCCAAATTTTTCCTGGATGTCCCCTGCCATCCACATAGTCCCCTATAATTTTTCCAGAACCAAAATCTTCTTTTACATGCCCTTTTTTCCAAAACCGAGCTAGAAATCCCTAGAACTTGTTTAACCGAAAAGCATACATAGACTTTTCCAACGGACCTAAAATTTTGTGTGTGACTTATACATGATATGAAAAGCTTATCTGAAATTTTCCAGAATTTTTCATGATATTTAACAATTTTTACCATTTTTGGCCAAAACCGAGCATTAAATTCACCAAATATTCATCCTTTATCCAAAAATTACCAAAACTTCACAGAACTCATCTTTTCATGTGTTTAACACCTCTGTAAAATTTCATGACCTAACTCTAAAGCATCAACAATCTGTCCAAATTTCCCAAAACCGAACATAACCGAATATACCTTTCGTTTTCCGCCACTACAAGCTACATTCTCATCTTTCCGCCTTATCTACCACTAAATACAGAGCCTACAAACAACATATCACAATACCAAGCAAGTTACACTCACGATCAAGCCATTTCTTTCATGGTTACGGTTATGATACTAAAACAAAGATTTAACCGTAAAAATTCGTTTTTGATTCGTTTAACTCATTTCTTGGACCAAGATCCCTTGTATAACCCGTATACATCACTTGATCATGCAAGAATCGGTTTTCATCTTTGAAACCTCATTTTCTTGCAAACAACTCAAGAAACGAAGATCGAAGCGTATATAATTCGATCTTTACCTTGGTTTTTCTTGTTAAAAGTCTCGGTTTTTTATCAAGGAGTTGAGAGGATTTGATGAAGCTTGTGGATTGTTGATTGAAAAAAGAAAAAAAAGAAAAATGGAGGCCAAAGAGGCCGATCGGAATTGTTAATGGGGTGGGGTGGGACCCACAAGTTCATTCTTGGCCACAAACTTGGATTTCCGAAATCTGGATAATGTTTTGGATAATCTGGTTCAGTTCGTTTCTCGCTTAAATGTTTAATTCGGCTTAAAACGAGGCTAAGACGGTCGTTTTTGGTCTAAAAATTGAAATTTATATAAAACCGATTTAAAAACTTAAACCATGACATTTATTAACTTAAAACGTCATATTATTAGTTATTACGCATGTTTTTCGGCTTGATCGATCGTCTCTTGCTCGGTTTGGTATTAAAGGTTTCGTTTAACGTACCGACGTACTATTAAATCGAAATCCTTTTTCTGTGCTTTAATCCACTTATCCCGAAGCTTTAATACTTCGTAACATCACTAAATATCATATATCTCGTCTATAATTGAACCCTCGATTCATTCGGGTTTCAATAACTATCGATCGTTTGATCGCATATTCAATACGGTGAATTATATATTCACGTACAATCAATACAATGAACCATGTATTCTCGTATAATTACCATGGTAACTCTTGTACCCGACATTACATATGACGTAACTATCGTCTACCGGTTAGGGTATACCTGGTTTCGTCGGAATCGTTACACTTGATCACTGCTGTACTTTGTACAAATTTAAATTACTGACTTGATCAATATCCGTAGTTAGTCATACATTTGTTCCTCCCTTGCGCGCGTCTCAATACCAATAAGAAACGGACCCCAGGGGATACAGTGTATGTAAGCCAACAGATGAACTCGTGCATACTCACTCACAGTAAAGGAAACTTAATGCATTGCTCATAAATTTCTATAAATTCAAATTTTGATTGACATTATAATGGTTTAAGTCAACTTGGGGTGATATGCCAAAAATTAAATTAAGCTTGAACCGACATAAGAGGCTGATAGTTTCTGATATTCTATGGACCAATTGAACAATTAATCATATCACAAAAACGCTTGAAAGTTTGTTATAAGATTTAAGTGGAAAACAATATCAATGACTGACTTAACGCCAGTCACAATATCGCTGAAATATAAAACTGTGATGGAAGGGCAATATGGTTGTCACACCCTCAAAATCCACTAACGGAGTTTTACTGTTAGAGGTTAGTTATATCAAACACCACATTTAAAGTTTTAAAAACAATGAATATATCAAGTCTTAAGTAAAAATGCGGAAGCGTAAACTATAAAGCAAATAGTTGTGCCACATAGGACGACTTAAGGCAACAGTTATCATGACATAATATAAAGAAAGTTTAAAACAACATAGTTCAGTGAATGCATGTTCTATACCGCTCGCCCGCCTCGGCTAACTGAGATAAACATACTAAAAGTGTCAATACAGGTTTGGTGAGTTCACAGGTTTAAGCAAATTAAGTATTTCGTTTTAGCGTTACTAGATAGTGTAGGTTCAATATATATCAATAGGTTGCTAACCAATCAAGCATGTATTACTAAGTATTGGACACCGTAGCTGACTGTTTATACGATTGCCTTGCCATCATGTCAACCACGACCATGGTAATGTGTTAACCAAAATTAGACCCACTCGACCTACAGTCGAGTTTAGAGTTGGGTGGGGTTTGTCAAACCCAGTAGTACTACTCAAAGGTGACTCGCTATTATCCAATATTAACAAGTTCGATTGTTCAGAAAAACTTAGTTGGTTTGTTGCCACTTACCTTACAAGTGATATATAAAGTATAAACAAAATCTAAAGCATTGGAGTATGCTATCTCCCCCTAATAAAAACGTCAAAGAGTAAAAAGGGCCGTGAAACTCAAAGTTTGCGAAACTATCAAAAATCCGAGAAAAGCGTGTGTAAAAGAAATCTTCACTAGTGCTCTAAAAACAAAATGAGATTTCTAAGTGTTTGAACTACGAGGGAGTCTCTAGACTCGACACATAAAAGTTATGCGTGAAATGTGTTCGTGTTATGTTTGTGAAACAAGTGCGACTCGATAAACACGTTGGCGATAAGTTACATGTGTGAACAAGTATAGTGTTAAGTGTTACTATGGTACATCATCAGTAAAATATCTACCGCAAGGGAAAATATGTCAAACACATAGCAAACATGTTAAATCAAAGAATTCAGCAGCTAAGTTACCGAGAATGATTTTAACACGTCAAAATTACTCTATTTCACTAACCATACATGTAGATAAAATCACCAAAACTTCATCACAGAAGCAACACATG
This sequence comes from Bidens hawaiensis, assembly GCF_021521415.1. Lineage (NCBI taxonomy): Eukaryota > Viridiplantae > Streptophyta > Magnoliopsida > Asterales > Asteraceae > Bidens > Bidens hawaiensis. Next base: position 2,097,908 of record NW_027504845.1, on the reverse strand, counting down.
ATTTAGGTTTGTAAAATATTTTTATTATATTTTTATTACATAAGGATTAAAACAACACAGCAAGCACACATCAGTCATTATCATGCGCAACAAAACGTTCTTAACTATTCCCGTTACATGGTTAATACAATTAATTCAAGGCCAATTGCATTAGATTACACACTCAAATCATTAACTTCCTGAAGTGGAATCAACCCAATTGGTCTTGTCGGTTGTTAGATATACTATATACAAAACAGCCTACAAGAAGGCTTCCCGAATTAGACTCGCGCAACAGATATGTAAATTAATAAATACTAACATTCACACGTCCAAAAAATACAAACTCAGACTCTATAGAAACTAGACTCAATCTACTAGATCATAGAATCAATAATCACTTGGAAACACATCATTAACATCAAGTTACAGTCGTTTTAACATCCAATTATGATTCTGTCCAGCATCAGTTTTCACCAAAAACGCAACAAACTACTAATCTATGAACCAAAAATCATACATACAACCCTAACTCATCACTAATCTATTTATTTAGCATTTAGGGTTTATGATCATCATGTTTAATCATGCAAACACATCAATGGAATGGATTAAGGGAGTGTTTAGTTACCTAGTTAAAACTTTAACCCTTCAATCAAGCTTGTAGATGTAGTGTATGTGTGTGTGTGTAGTTTGTTCGGCCGATCCAAGGGGTGGGGGTGGGGCTGTCGATCACAAGAGGGAGATTGCAGAGAGGTGGGTTAGGGTTTATTGGTTAATGTTGGTTATATATTAATTTAATATATTATAAGTTACACATCACACCCTAAACTTCTAGTTTAGTTTAATTCTAGCATAAACTAGTCAATCACCTCCATAATATGGTGTTATACATACAAGCACAAATTTACACATATAAAGGTAACACATAATTATATCAAGTACTTGTTTATAATATTTATTATTTGTTCACCAACGGTTTGAGCCGACTCGTGTGTGACTCGGTGAAATTCCGAAAAACTACTTGTGTAATGATTGTCATGTGTCATTTAACTCTAATTAAATGCAATTTTAAATGCGTTAACTAGAATGACATAGTTCGTGTGATCTTGCGTTTGAATTAATAGAGTTCGGATTAACGGAGTTAACCTGAAATTGACGAGTGTCACGTCATTCCCATGTTGAAACAATTTTCGTCCCGAAAACTTGTGTCATGTTGCGATGGCTGTCTGAAAAATGCAAAAAATTTCAGTTTGTCACATCATCCCCCTGTAGAAGGAAATTTCATCCGGAAATTTAATTCATACCTCCATTGTTTTCGCGGTTTTCGGTGTTTTCTGGTCCACGTCTCGAGTTCCAACGAACTTTGACGATGGGAATCTTGCTTTGTTTGAGTGTTTTGGTTTCCCAATACAAGACTTTGACTGGTTCTTCGATGAAGCGTAATTGTTCATTTAATTGCAACTCGCCTAAAGGAACTGCTAGTGTTTCGTCAGAAAGGCATTTCTTTAAGTTGGATACATGAAAAACATTGTGTACGCCACTGGGTTCTGCTGGTAATTCCAATCGGTACGCTACCGGGCTGATACGTGCAGTTATTCAGTATGGGCCAACGTATCGTGGATTGAGTTTGTTTTGCTTTCAAAAGCGAACTACACCTTTCCAAGGTGAGACTTTCAGTAAAACCTTTTCATCCACTTGGAATTTCAGAGGTTTTCGATGCTTGTCAGCGTACTCACTTGGCGATCCGGTGTTACTGCCATGCGATTTCGGATTTGGACAATCTTTTCTTAGGTTTCAAGTACGGAATCTGGGCCAGTGATTTGTCTATCACCCACTTCTGCGACACTTTCGTCCGTACAACGCTTCAAACGGCGCTGCTTTAATACTGGCGTGCTAGTTGTTATTATACGAAAAATCTACCAAGGGTAAGTGGGGTTCCCAACTTTTTCCGAAATCCAATACGCATGCACACGACATGTATTCCATGGTTTGAATGGTACGTTCACTTTGCCCATCCGTTTGAGGATGGTTTGTTGTGCTCATATCGAGGCGGGTGCCTAGTGCGTTCCGTAGTGACTTCCAAAAGTTCGAAGTGAAGTGGGAATCTCGATCAGATATGATTGAGACAGGAACTCCGTGTATAGACAGTACTTTTTTCATGTACATGCGAGTCAGTCTTTCCATTTTTTAGGATTCCTTGATCGCTAAGAAATGCACAGACTTAGTCAACCGGTCAACGATCACCCAGATGGTATCGCATCTCGTCGGTGTTTTGGCTAATCATATGATGAAATACATGGAAATGTGTTCCCATTTCCACGTTTAGATTTCCGGTTGTTGTAGCATTCCAGATGGTTTCTGATATTCCACTTTGATTCTTGCACAAGTCAAACATTTGCTCGCGTAGGTGGCAATGTCGGCTTTCATGTTTGGCCAACAGTAAAGTACCTTTAGGTCATGATACATTTTATATGAGCCAGGGTGAATGGAATATCCGGACTTGTATTCCTCGTCCATCACTAGATTTCTAAAGTCTTCGTAACGAGGGACCCAAATCCGGTTTTCAAGTTGCTTATCCATTCCCCGCATTAGTTCTGATGGGAAGTTTTAGTCTTTCAAAGCATCGAGTTGAGCATCACGAATCTGATCAAGTAAGTTGGCATGAATCGTGAGTTGTGCTCGCACCCGTCTAGGCTTAAGAGTTTCCTTTCGGCTAAGAGCATCGGCCACCACATTGTCCTTGCCCGGGTAGTATTTGATGGCACAATCATAATCCTTAAGTAGGTCGACCCAACGACGCTGTCACATGTTCAACTCCTTTTGATCGTAGATATGTTGGAGACTCTTGTGGTCGGTGTAAATGTTAAACTTGGTACCGTACAAGTAATGTCTCCATATCTTAAGGGCAAACACCACAGCTCCGAGTTCCAAGTCATGGGTCGTATAATTCTTCTCGTGTACCCATAGTTGTCGGGAGGCATAGGCTATAATCTTCTCAAGTTGCATTAGCACGCAGCCGAGACCCTGTATCGATGCATCACAATGTACTGCAAAATTATCTGCTCCCTCGGGTAGGGCTAGGAATGGCGCGCTACAGAGTTTTGTTTTCAAAAGTTGGAAGGCAGACTCCTGCGCGTCTCCCCAATTATAATTACTACCCTTGTGTGTTAGTGCGGTGAGGGGTTGAGCAATCTTTGAAAATCTCTAAATGAAACTTCAGTAGCAGATAGCCAGTCATAGGAATTGTCGCACATCAGTCGAAGTCTTAGGTGCTTCCCAGTTTTTTATGGCCTCTACCTTGCCTGGATCGACATGGATACCACTCTCATTGATCACATGTCTTAAGAATTGAACCTCGCGAAACCAAAATTCGCATTTCGAGAGCTTAGCATATAGTTATTCCTTCTTTAGTAATTCCAGGATTAACCTTAGGTGTTCTTCATGGTCGGTCTTGTTCTTGGAGTAGACGAGGGATGTCGTCAATAAAAACAATAACAAGTTTGTCGAGATACGCCTTGCATACTCTGTTCATGAGGTCCATAAATATGGCTGGTGCATTGGTTAAGTCAAAGGGCATAACCGAAAACTCATAGTAACCTAACCGAGTTCTGAATGCCGTCTTTGAAATGTCTTCTTCTCGTACTCGTAATTGATGGTAACCAGATCTCAGATAGATCTTCGAGTAGTAACTCGATCCTTGAAGCTGGTCGAAAAGATCATCAATTCGGGGTAGGGGATAACGGTTCTTGACTGTCACCTTGTTCAGCTCCCGATAGTCGATGCACATGCGAAAAGTCCCGTATTTCTTTCGAACAAATAGGACAGGGGCTCTCCATGGTGATGAGCTCGGTCAGATGAAACCTGTGACACTAGTCAATTTCGGGTTAACTCCGTTAATCCGAACTCCGTTAATTCAAACTTAAGATCACACGAACTGTAACGCATATCTCATTACATTTAAATTAGAGTTTTAAATGACGCATGACAATCACTACACAAGTAGTCTTTTGGAATTTCACCGAAACACACACGAGTCAACTCAAACCGTTGGTGAACAAACGATAAGTATCATAAAGAAGTTGATAATTATGTGTTACGTTTATGTGATTCTTGGTGTTTACTTGCATAATGTTAATTCATGTGGAAAATAAACTAACTTGTGCTGGAAATTGATTAACTAGAAGATTAGGGGGTTAAGTGTAATATATTAATATTATAATCAGGTTATTACACAACCCTAATCCCCCTCCCTCCCACATACGATCGATCTTTTTTCCCCCTCCCTCTCTTGGCGACCGTAGCCCACATACACACACATACAACCTCTTTTTGAAGCTTGTTTTGAAGGATTCAAGGTGCAAGATAGGTAATTAACATCCCCTCTAGCTATTCTAATGATTTAATTATGATATAGAAGGTGTTAATCAAAACCCTAAATCTTGAAAGTGATGATTGAAGATGAGTTAGGGTTTAATTATGTGTTTGTTGATGATTGCTAGTGAATTGATAACTAGTTATGTTGTTATTGATTATTAATTACATGTTTCTTGAAATTGAAATTTTTAGTAAAACCCTAATTGTGTGTGTAAAGTGAAATTGAAATGCATGGTTGGTGAATTATGCATCTAGAGGGTTGTATGTATGAGTTATAGTTCATAGGTTAATGATATGTTGAGTTTTGATGAAAACTGATGCTGGACAGATTATTAAATTCGTGTTCAAATGGCTGTAACTCGATGTTAATTACATGTTCTGAAGTGATTTTTGATTCTATGACGTAGTAGGACGAGTCTAGTTTCTAAAGAGTCCAAATTTGTACTTTTTGGACGTGTAAAAGTTAGTTTTTATTATTTTACAAATCTGTTGTGCAAGTCTGATTCGGGAAGCCTGCTGGTAAGGTGTTTTGCGACTAAGGTATCTAAAAAACGACAAGACCAAATTGGTTGGTTCTACTCTGGAAGTTAATATTTTGAGTTAGGAATCTAAACCAATTGGTCTTGCATTAATTGGATTTGTAATTTAACGGGAATAACAAATAACATTCTGTTGCGCATGATAGTGTTTGCTGTGTGTTTGCTGTCTGTTTGTTGTGATGTTTAGATCATTGTGATGAAACCGTATACGATAAAAACATAATAAAAATATTTTTAGAAACCTAACTCACGTGTGCTTCTATGATGAGTTTTGGTGATTTATTTGACATGTTAGGATTTATCAAATAGAGTAATCTTGTCGAGTGAAAATCTGCATGGACAATTTAGCTGCTGAATTACTTGAATTATCATGAAAAGTGCATAACTGATCGATGTTTGCTATGTTTTGACCAAATTGCCCTTGTGGGGGATATTTTCTAGTAATGAATGATGTTAATACTTGACACTTAAGTACTTGTTCACATGTGTAACTTATCACCAACATGTTTGTCGAGTCGCACTTATTTCACAAACGAAACACGAAACGCATCTCATGCATAAGTTGTATGTGTCGAGTCTAGGGACTCACTCGTAGTTCAATACTTAGAAAATCTCGTTTTTTTTTGTATTTAGAACACTAGTGAGGATTTTTCTGTGACGCACACCTTTCTCGGATGTTTTTGGTTATCTTCGCAAACAGTGAGTTTCACGTCCCCTTTTTACTCTTTTTAAACGCCTTTTATTAGGGGGGGGGGGGTGGATAACATACTCCAGCGCTGTAGATTTTGTTTAGTTTTTATATATCACTTGTAAAGCTAAGTGGCAAACAAACCAACCAAAGTCCTTCATAACATCGAACCGGTTAATATTTGGATAATAGCGAGTCACTGTTGAATAGTACTACTAGGTTTAACAAACCCCACCCAACTCTAGACTCGACTGTAGGTCGAGTGGGTGTAATCTTAGCTAACACATTACCATGGTCGTGGTTGACTTGGTGGCAAGGCATTTGATAAACAGTCAGCTTCGGTGTCAAACACTTAGAAATACATGCTTGATAGGTTAGCTACCTATTGATATATAATTGACTTAACACTATCTGGTAACGCAAAACGTAAATGTAAACGCAAACGCAAACGCTTTATTTATATAAACTTGTGAACTCACCAACCCTGTGTCGACACTTTTAGTATGTTATTCTCAGGTAGTCGAGGCGGGCGCATGGTATAAGACACGCATTATCTAAACACCATTGTTTTAAAAACTTCTTTTAGTTTTTGTCTTGACAACTTGTGTTTTTAAGTCGTCCTGTGTTGCCAACTTTTTGCTTTACAATTTACGCTTCCGCATTTATACTTATGACTTGATGTCTTGGTTGTTTGAAAACTTTATTTATGGTGTTTGATTATAACTAATGATTCCGATCATGTTAGTTCACACCCTCTGAGGGTAAAACTCCGTTAATGGATTTTGAGGGTGTGACAAAACCTTTATCCAACAAGTCCTGTAATTGAGTGGACAACTCCTGAAGCTCTGCCGGTGCAAGCCGATACGGGGCTCGTGCTATAGGTGGAGCACCGGGGGCTAAGTCGATTTGGAACTCGACTTGTCGTATGGGTGGGAGTCCTAGCAAATCTTCTGGGAAGACTTCGGGAAAATCTCGCACAATCGGTATGTCTGCGATTTGCTTCTCCTCCGCGGGTTTCACAATAACATGATCTAAAATCGCCAGATGACCCTTTTGTAAATATTATTGTGCCTTCATGAGTGTGATGATGCTAGTAGTCATGCCGCTCTTCTCGCCCTGTATTGAGATGATTACACCGGAAGGGGTAGTGATATGAACAATCTTGTTGTGCTATATAATCTCATCTCTATTCTCGGATAGCCAGTCCATGCCGACAACAACATCGAAACTACCAAGTAAAAAGGGTATGAGGTCGATATCGAAGGTATGACCCGACAATTTCAACTTACATCCGGCTAGTACATGTGTGTTTCTATAGACTTACCGTTAGCTAATTCAAAAAGGAAACTTAGCATCTAACGGTGTCAGAGTTAAGTTTAACAGTTCAATAAAGGCTTTCGACACAAAAATCCTATCAACTCCAGTGTCAAACAAAATAGAAGCAAAACAGTCGTTTTTAGGAAACTTACCGGTAACCACGTTCGGATCGTTGTGGCCTGGCCAGATCCAATGACAAAAGCTCTACACTTACTACCGCCTCTGTTACTGCTATTGCCTCCGTTGCCCTCATTTTGTTTCAGTTTAGGACAGTCTTTCCTAAAATGACCCTCCTGCCACACTCAAAGCACCCTTTTGTAGTTGCAGGCTGATTAGAGGTGCCCTAACCCGCGAGTTCGCCTCTACAATCCTTGGCCTGATGACCCAATTTACCGCATTGCAAGAACTTGATACGGTCGCATGGGCCAGCATGGTGATAGTTGCACTTGTTAAACTTCGGTTACTTTCCAGCATAGTTACTCGAACCCTGTCCGCCACCGACGTTGTTGTTAGAATCCTGATTACTGAAGTTTCGAGTGGGTTCGGGTTTGCGATGGTGTTTTTGTTGTGGAGGGTTCGATGATGAGGACCTCGTGTTGTCAAGCTTCCTCTTTCCATTCCTAGAGTTGTTTTTGTTGTTAATGTTACCGGAGTTGTCAAGGGTTTTGGAGGTGGAACCTCTAGGTGGTAACGCACCTTGGGCCACTGCTTGATCTGTCAGCTTGTGGTATATTTGGATCGCTTGCTGAATAGTGGTCGGTTTGGAAAATGTCACCATACCCTAAATCTGGGGCACCAAATCATCGATATACATCTCAATTCTCTTAGTTGGCGGATCTAACATCCGTGGGCACATCACCGCCAGTTTGTGAGAACGGGTTGGGTAGGCTTCAATTTCAGAGTCCATCTTCAAAGCCCAAAATTCTGACTCTAGCTTTGAGATTTCCTTTCTAGGACAATACTTATCCCGCATCATATTCTTGAATTCGTCCCAATTCATAGTATTCACCAACTCCAATCCGAGTATCTTCACATTTGAATTCCACCAAGTGAGGTCTGAATCTTGTAGTTTTCCAGCAGCAAACTTGAACCTGCTTGCTGGTGGACAGTTGCACATCTCAAAGGCTGACTCTGTCTTCTCTGCCCAACGCAGGAAACCTATGGCTCCCTCAGTTCCCTTAAACGAATTGGTTTTACAGTCCAGGTAAATCTAGAAAGTACAGATTCCGGCTTGGCCTCCGGCTTGATTCTGAACATGTGCAGTCAGAGCTGCCGCATAGTCGTTCAGTAAGGCTTGAAGTTCTGCTACAGTCATGTTGATGTTACCACGACCACGTCCATCGTTTCTTCCAGACATCTCCTAAAATCACAGCATAAATGTTAGACATGAAATCTCGGTTTCATATTCAACACACCATACATGTAATAAAAGGTAGGAAAGAAAGAAAAGAATAGAAACAAAACACCGCATCACAACCATATAATAATCAAAATAATAATTCATGATTAAAACCATTGTATCCGCTATAAAGTATTTAAAATCAATCCTTAAAATTATAGAAAATATAAGTTTGGATGGAGATAACCCCTGCATCTAGGTGTTATCATCCTTAGATGTCGTCGTCTGAGGACACGTCCGATTGTGCCTCCTACTCTGCCGGCTCTTCCTCCAGTTCTTCTTCAGATTCCTCCTTAGGATCTTCTTCAGGATCCTCCTCCGGTTCTGCTGCGTTCGGGGCAATTCGCGCATCTAGTGTCTTGCAACGAGCTAGAGATACTACTGCATGGCCTTTTGCGTCTCTAACTTCATCCTGCAAGTCTATCATCTCTGATTGGATCTTGATTACTAGCTTCATTTGTTGAACATGAGCATCTTGAACTTCATTCATGGCTTCAGTCAGGTAGGAAATTCTCTCCCTAATCCTTTCTCCATCCTCTATCAATCCAGTAACATTCGCTTTCGTCGAGCGCATAATGTAAACTTCATGCTATAAACAATAGGCGAGATCTGCGAAAGCGCGCTCCATCGGTAGGGTTAGGGGTGGTAGTGTGTTGAAGGATGTAGGACAGCCCGGGATGGGTAGTTGTGGAACTTGCTCACGGTAGACAAACCGCTCGATCAGACTTGGGTACCAACTCCAGTTACCGTTGTCTTTGTATACGTCTCCAGATGGTCGGTGCCTCTTTGGTGCGGGGGCTGCTAGTGTTGGGACTGCTCAAGATGGTGATGGGTTGGAAAGTTGCGGTTCCATTTCTGGGGCATGGGACACCGGGTCGGATGATGATGATGGCGTTGACATCCCTATAGGATAAGCTGTGTACGGTTTACGCGCGTATGAGTGAATGAGGAAAAGAAATAAAGAGAATGAATAACTAAATATATAATATATATTTATATGCAGTGCATAAGATCATAACTAATAGGTCGTTGCGGTTATGGTCTAGTATGAATGCAATTCGAGTTCGCTACAACTAATGGCTCTGATACCAATCTGTCACACCCTCAAAATCTACTAACGGAGTTTTACCATCAGAGGGTGTGAACTAATAGGATCGGAATCATTTGTTATATCAAACACCATAGTTAAAGTTTTAAAAAACAAGAAGACATCAAGTCTTAAGTAAAAATGTGGAAGCGTAAACTGTAAAGAAAATAGTTGTGCCACACAGGACAACTTAAAACAACAGTTATCATGACAAAATTTAAATAAAGTTTAAAACAATAGAGTTCAGTGAATGCATGTCCTATACCGCTCGCCCGCCTCGGCGACCTGAGATAAACATACTAAAAGTGTCAACACAGGGTTGGTGAGTTCACAGGTTTAAGCAAATTAACCGTTTCGTTTTAGTGTTACCAGATAGTGTTATGTCAATATATATCAATAGGTAGCTAACCTATCAAGCATGTATTACTAAATGTTCGACACTGAAGCTGACTGTTCATACGATTACCTTGCCACCATGTCCACCACGACCCTGGTAATGTGTTTGTCAAAATTAAACCCACTAGACCTACAGTCGAGTTTAGAGTTGGGTGGGGTTTGTCAAACCCAGTAGTACTAGTCAAAGGTGACTAGCTATTATCCAGTATTAACTGGTTCAATTGTTCAGAAGGACTTAGTTGGTTTGTTGCCACATAGCCTTACAATGATATATAAAGAAACAAAAAAAGTCTAAAGCGTTGGAGTATGTTAACTCCCCCTAATAAAAGCTTTAAAGAGTAAAAGGGGCCGTGAAACTCACTGTTTGCGAAGTTATCAAAAGTCTGAGAAAAGCGTGCGTCAAAGAAATCATCACTAGTGCTCTAAAAAATGAGATTTCTTAGTGTTTGACCTACGAGTGAGTCTTTAGACTCGACACATAAAAGTTATGAATGAGATGTGCGCGCGTTACGTTTGTGAAGCAAGTGCGACACGACAAACAAGTTGGTGATAAATTACATGTGTGAACAAGTATAGTGTTAAGTGTTACTACGGTAAGTCATCAATAAAATATCTACCACAAGGGAAAATATGTCAAACACATAGCAAACATCGGTCAAATAATCACTTTTCATGTTAAATCAAAGAATTCAGCTGCTAAGTTACTGAGACATATTCTAACACGTCAAGATAACTCTATTTCACTAACCATACATGTAGATAAAATCACCAATACTTAATCACAGAAGCAACAGATGAGTTAGGTTTCTAAAAATATTTGTATTATATTTTATTACATACGGTTTTCTCACAAGGATCAAAACAACACAGTAAGCACACACCGGTTATTATCATGCGCAACAAAACGTTCTTAACTATTCCCGTTACATGGTTAATCCAAATAATTCAAGGCTAATTGGGTTAGATTCGACACTCAAATAATTAACTTCCACAAGTGGAATCAACTCAATTGGTTTTGTAGATTATGAGATATACTATTTACAAAACAGCCTACAAGAAGGCTTCCCGAATCAGACTTGCGCAACAGATATTTAAATTAATAAAAACTAACTTCCAGATGTCCAAAAATTACAAACTCAGACTCTTTAGAAACTAGACTCGACATACTAGTTCATAGAATCAATAATCACTTCAAAACAAATCATTAACATCAAAATACTGTCGTTTTAATATCCAATTATGATTCTGTCCAGAATCAGTTTTCACCAAAAACTCAACAAATTACTAATCTATGAACCAAAAATCATACATACAACCCAAGGTCATCAATAATCAATATATTTAGCATTTAGGGTTTATGATCATCATGTTTAATCTTGAAAACACATCAATGGAATGGATTAAGGGAGTGTTTAGTTGCCTAGTTAATACTTTAACCCTTCAATCAAGCTTGTAGATGTAGTGTATGTGTGTGCGTGTGTGTGTGTTGTTTGTTCGGCCGATCCAAGGGGGGGGGGGGCTGCGGATCGCAAGAGGGAGAGAGGGAAGAGGAGGGTTAGGGTTTATTGGTTAATGTTGTTTGTATATTAATTTATTATATTATAAGTTACACATCACACCCTAAACTTCTAGTTTAGTTTAATTCTAGCATAAACTAGTCAATCACCTCCATAATATGGTGTTATTCATACAAGAACAAATTTACATATATAAACGTAACACATAATTATATCAAGTACATGTTTGTAATATTTATTGTTTGTTCACCAATGGTTTGAGTCGACTCGTGTGTGACTTGGTGAACCTCCGAAAGACTACTTGTGTAATTATTGTCATGTGTCATTTAACTCTAATTAAATGCAATTTGTAATGCGTTAAGTGGAATGACGGAGTTCGGACTAACGGAGTTAACCTGAAATTGACAAGTGTCACAATGGTCAATATGATTCTCTGCTTGAACTCACCAAAAATCCATAAATATGTAACCGGTTTTGAAAAATCATACAAAAACACAATAAACATTTTCTGTTCTATGTTTTTATTTTCGGATATTTTTCTTGTAAATACATTACTTCAAAAATTCAAAATACCAAAAAGATTTTGCTTTTTCGTTTACATATTATTTAATTTTCTTTAAGTTAACTGTTTTTGGAACGTAAAACGCGTTAAGGTATTTGATCATTGAGATATGGGATATCGTTGATTTATTTAAAAAAAAATATCAACAAATAATTATTCATTATTTAATTATTTTATTTAAAATTACATGAAGTTAATTTGTTATTCATGTATAATGAATTAAAGTCATTCATAACAAATTGTATTCCAATTCGTTAACTTATTTTTCTTCCGCCACTCTGTAACGAATGACTTTTAATTCGTTAAACATAACTTAACAAATTAAACACGAATTACAGCTAATTCGTTATCGTTTCGTCTTAAACTTTACCGAATTAATTTTAATTCATTATACCACGTGTGCATTTAAGATAACAAATCACCTGATTCGTTATTTCAAAATTCAAACAAATCAGATGATTCGTTGCATTGGAGATTGTGTCGTGTCAGAGTATATAGGGATTCGTGCATCCATTCGTCTCCTCTATTCACTTTCTTCTTCACAATCATACTGTTACTATGCCGAATTTTTCTCTGAAATTCTATGATCATTATTCTCAATAATAATCAGTTTTTCTGAATCATAAGGTAGAGACGATGATGGCGTAATGATTTTCGTCATATTTAATGAACATCTTAAGGGTTAATTTTTTGATTTTGTAATCGGGTTCTTTAAGTTATTGATAAACCTTTAATTTACCCTATATGTACCACGATTTGGTACACAAGATCAAAACAACTACATTCGTGATGTGTTTCCGACATCCTTGTGATCATTTGTTTGGTTTTACATCGATAATTATTGTTGCATGGATTTCAGTTTTGCAATTTTGTCTTTTTGATGTTCTTGTCAATTTTGACTTGGACTTTTATCAGTCAAAGATTAAGTTTAAAGGGCCATTCGTTATTGTGTAACGAATTGGAACTAATTCGTGTTTAATTCGTTATACAAATCAAAAGAATCTGGATAATCATTTATAATTTATATCGAATAAAGTCTTAATTTATGACTCGTTAGCTTCTATTCCTAATTCGTTAGATCTAATTCGCCTTATTTACTTTATAGCGAAGTAACTAATTCGTCATAATGAATCTCCATTCCATTATAACGAATCAGAATATTTAACGAATGACATTTTTAAATTTTAAATTATTTTAAAATTAAAATTTTATAAATTGGTTAAATTTTAATCTTTTAATTATATTGTATTATTATTATTATTATTATTCATTGTCACTAATTCTCGGGTTTATTTATACAGCATTATGGCTGACACTATGGAGCAGGATCCTCCTGTTGCTGAGCCACAGCAACAACAACAACAACAACAGGAGTTATCTTTATTATCGTACGACAAAAAGCATAACATTTGTGATTTTGTCAGTACGAATTTGCTAATGAGGACGTATTTGGAGATCTGTTGACTTTTATACGACGTTCGGTGATTCATTATGCTATGACAGCTCGACCAAATGCTCATTTTAGCATTATACGTCAATTCTGGAATTCAGCCCGCTATATTGAAGCTGAGAGCCACATCACAACTACTATCAACGGAAAGTCTATTATTATCACAAGAGGCGTTATCAGAAGAGTTTTACGGTTTGATGATACTATAGATAACCCGTGTGAATTTAATCGGGAGTTGATTCGAGGTTTATTTTCCCGTGTCTGGTGATTTGGTCAAGTCCATGTATAACAAGGCGTACTTGTGTCCAACATACAATACTTACTTCAGGAGAATTGTCTGAGATATTGAATAAACCATTCAATTTTTCTGAGATGATCTTTTATCATCTTCAGGAGAATTGTCTTGTGATAAATAGACGCAAGATATTCTTAATGTATACTCGATTCATTCAGCTTATTATCCAAGATCTGATTCCAGACCTGGTGATTGATCAGACACATCAGAATGATGTGGTGGTGCTGGAACATATGACAGCAGATACTGTTCGCAGAATGAAGATTTATAGGCAAGATCCACATCCACCAACCAAAAGATTGATTGGTCATTAAGTGAATCCGGATTACGTGTTAGTACACGGTTTTGCGTCTCGAGTCTTTGTAATTATCGTTTATTAATGTAAAAGTTATTTATATTAATTAAGCTACTTCGTTAGTGGAACCGTCAAGTTCGTTAAAGATGTTTAACGAACTAGACTACAAGTTAAGTTCCCTCATAATTCGTTATGGATGTTTAACGAATCACGGGGTGGTTCGTTAAGTTTGTTTGTTTAATGTATTGTAACGAAGTGGGAGGCTAGTTCGTTACGGAATGTGTAACGAACTAGACCCATCTTCCTATATATAGAGGTTTATCCTCTGCCTAATGTATGTTTTGAGATATTAACGTATCAAACCCCTGTCCAGATTTCTCTCAAGCTTCATCTAATTAATCAATCCTTAATATACATATACATATCTATACAACTAATACTAATATATATATACAACATAATTTCGAAGAGCAACAATGAACTAGATCCGTAATTGTTATTTGATCTTATATCTGATTTAGATCTGAGTGTTCACAAGTGGTATCAGAGCTTTTGGTGTTCGATTGCTCTTGATTCGTATGTTAATTGGTTACATAAGGAATGTTTAATTGATAATTTGGTATTATTTTAGTTTCGGTTTGATTTTGATAAGATTCAGTGTGAATTGATCGGATATGGATTGATTTGGATTGGATATGTGTTTGTTAAGGTATTAGGAAGGTGTTGTGATTAGGAAATGGAAATTAGATTGGTTTTGGATTGATTTGGTTTGGATCGGGATTTGGCCGAAACTGAGATTTAGTTTTTGGTTGAATTGATCACAAGTTAAGGTTAATTGGTTAAGGGATGGATTGAGTTGGATTCGTGTTGTGTTTCTGAGTAATTTGATAGGTAATTTGGAGGATTTGGTGTATTGACGAGTAACTATTACGGATTCGGGAAGTGTTTTGGTGTTATTCGTTTTACCAGATTTCTGGAAAATGGCGATGAATATTTGAAGATCTTCATCACTTGTTGTAGATTCTTCTTCGTTACTCTAAATCGCTATAATGAATTGGTAATTTTAATCATTTCGTTACTTGGTTCGTTACTAAGTTCGTTACCTTTCTGATTCTTGTTCTCGAATTCGCGAGACACGTGTCCACTTTGTTAACTGTCATTCCAACAACCTTTTGCAACGTGGCAATAGTTGTTAGAGTTTGTTATAATCGTTTTAACAAACTGATTCGCTTTAGTTGATTCGTTATCAACTGTAGCTAATTCGTTATTCTGGTTCGTCACCTGTTTCGTTAAGCTTCACTTAGTGATTTGTTACTTGATTCGCTAAGTAATATTAGCAATTCGTTACTTTAATTCGTCACGTTGAATTCAAATTCGTTAACCTGATTCGTTGACCTATTTCGTCAAACTAATTCGTTAATTGTAACTTAATTCATTAACCTAGTTCGTTAAAACGTATTTCATGTGACACTGTTCCAGATTCTTGTGACACTGTTCCTAATTCGTTACTGATATAACATTCAATTCGTTATAATTGATTCGTTATCTTAGTTCGTTAACAAACACTGTTCACAGTTCGTTAAGATATTTTCAATTTTAACCCTTGAAATTTGATTGTTTTGTTATTTTTAAAAATAGCTGGTATGTATGCATTAGCTTCCCAAAATATGCTCATGCAACAAATGTTACGATTGGACTCGGATATTGGATCTCATTCCAAGTGTCCTAGATTGAAGAAATTTAGTGACTTTGCTAAATGGGAACCTCGTTTTCGTGCTCATTTGGGTTTTGTGCACCTTGATTATTCTTATTGTTTGGACGAATTGTATACTGTTCCCATGATAGGTGATGAGACAATTGGATTCACTCCTAAAGCTCTCTCACAGTATTCTCAAGAAGAAAATAAAGCCTTGGAGATTGAAACGAAAGCATACTCAACAGTTACAATGGCATTACCTGAAAACATATTTCACCAATTTGGTAGCATTAAAACTTGTGCTTCATTGTTTCAACACATTCATATGAGAAGTATGGGTAACACTACTGAAAGTAAGAAGTGATGTTTAAGTTTCAATTTAGAAATTTTAATTTGCTTAAGGGTGAGACTGTTGAAGAGATGACAACACGATTTAATCATCTGATAGCTGAAATGGACAAGATGAAGTTGGAAACTTCTGAAGTTGATAAGATTGATACCATCAAGAGTGCTTTACCGAGTTCCTACTCTACTTTCTTAATGGTATTGAAGGAAAATAATTAGTTCAATAATGAAGATTTG
Organism: Bidens hawaiensis; assembly: GCF_021521415.1. Taxonomy (NCBI): domain Eukaryota; kingdom Viridiplantae; phylum Streptophyta; class Magnoliopsida; order Asterales; family Asteraceae; genus Bidens; species Bidens hawaiensis. The sequence continues at coordinate 2,081,729 of NW_027504845.1, read as the reverse complement.
ACTGCAACTGAATTCATGCAAAAGATCGAAGCTCGTTAATATGATCTTAAGAGTCAAAGAGAATCAAGATCCAGTTTTTTATGGTGGAAGTATGCCTTTAAGTTCAACAATTTCTCCAATCACTGCATTTCTGATTCAAAATGCAAGTGACAATGCTACAATTATCTATAGTGATACATGTGCTTGTTTCTACACTGCTGGAAGTTCTGGGTCACCTGGTGCTTCTAGTGTTTCTGGAGGGTCTGGAAATGCAACTTCTTCAAATCAATTCTCATCACAACCAAATGTGAACATGAGGGAGACTGAACAAAACTTTGCCTTCTTATCTGCTTTCATGGCGTCTTATGAGAATTTGGTTAGTAGTAAAATTTCTACAAGTGATTTAACTGATGAAGATTATGACCAAATCGATCCTAATGATTTGGAACTCATGGATTTGAAATGAAATATGGCTATGATTGTTAGAAAGGTGAAAAATATCATGCAACGAACTGGCAAAGATCTTCCATCATTAAACAAGAAATTGGGGTTAGATAAATTGAAGGTTAAGTTTTATAACTGTTAAGAATTTGGGCATTTTGCTAAAGAATGTGATAAGCCAAAGAAGGAGTATACTGGTCCTAGAAAACAAGATCAAGGTTCATCTGGGAAAACTGGAAATGATGCTGGAAAGTCTTCTGGAACCAAACCAACTTCTTCTGGGTCACAAGCTATGTTGTCAAACATGGATGGAACTAATCGATCACAAAGATTGTTATGCAATGACAATCAAGCTAATCTAGCTATGTTTTGGTCAAATGAAACTTTTCAAGATGCCAGTGGGAGTGAGCTATCTTCTGACAATGATACTGAGTCTGATTCTGACGACTCGTGTGAAAAGCTTCCAACTACTTTTGCATGCATGGCCAAAATCAATGAGGTTAGTTCTTCTATTGCTTGTGTTGAATATGAGAAAAACAAGCCTAAGTTAGATTCCTTGAAAAATCACAATGACTGTTTACTAAAAGAAATTGCTTCACTTAAGGATACTCATTGACAATCTTTAGATTCTCAGTTGAGATCTAGGGAGAAAATTGAAGCCTTGTCGACAAGTAATCATGATCTCAAAGCTGAGTTATCTGTTAAAATGACAATTAACGATCAAAAATTTCAAGAAATCTTGAAACATCGTTCTAAGATAACCGAGCTTGAGAATGAAGTTCTTGAGTTGAAAAACAAGTTGGGCAAGTTTAGAAATTCATCATTTTTGCTAAATGAGATAATCAAAGTATCTGGTAAGCAAAAAGATTCTAAAATGGGTATAGGTTTTGTTGAAATTCCACCACCATTTTACAATGATTATATATCAAATCCTTTTGCTAGAAAAGAAGAAGATGTGATTATGAAAGAATCTGTTGTTTCTAACAAACCTAAACCAGTAAAATCTGAAAATGTTAAAGCCCAACCACTAACTCAAAAACCTCATGTTGAAAGCAACAAAGTATTTGTTGAAAATGTTGATAAAGTGATCATTGAGGATGTGTTTGAACCCCAAGTGATACACAAGAACCAGATCATTCCAAGTTCTAATCACATTTTATGTGAACCTCATGAATTTGAGGAAGCCGTGTATGGTTCACACATAAATCAAGTGAGAAAGGAAGAAGAAGTAAAGAGTAAATCAGTAAAGGCTAAGAAATCAGAAATGCCCAAAATTTCTGATGAGGATTTGATACGTTTCATCAATCCTAATGTTTCTAAGCCATCAACTGGTCGTATGGTTAAATTAAAAGGAATAGACATGATGTTCACTCATAAAGACATTCCGATTAGCGGCATCAAACCGGAACTGATTGAAAGTATCTTTCATAATGAAACTTCCAAGATACAAGATCTTGAACTTAAGTATGCTTCTGCCAAAACATCAAACACATCAGAACTGTTAGTTAGAGCTAAACAAGTATTAAAAATGCTAACAAAGTTCAATTTGTGAAATCTACTGGAACTGACACTTTGCAAAGTTTTTCAATCTGCTCTAATCTTGACTTCTATTTGAGAAAGAAATCGGTGTCGTCTGATGATTTGACTAATAGTTTTACTAAGAACGTGAGTCATCAACCTTATGTGATCGTGTGGACATGCGAAATTTTTTTCTTTGTGGTCAAAAAGGTCATATTGTGAGAAACTGTGGACAAAAGAAATCACATAATCTTCATCCATTTGTCAAGGACCAATCGAAACTGGTTCCATTGATAAAGGAGATTTTGAAGCGACCTTTGTCGTGTGACGATGATACTCACATCATGTTCTCAAATGTGAATCCAAGAAAGGTAGTTCATGTGAATGAAACTTATGGTCTTGTTAAACCGAAGTTTGTTCCAACTGAGCCAATATGCAAGAACGTGAACTCAAATGTGATTCAAGCGGCCTATCTGAGACGAAGGTCTAAAAGGCCTGTAACTTATTCTCTAGTTGCTAAACAACATTTGAATTCGGCTTAATTTACTTCTTTTCATGAAAATCAAAAGGTGCCCAAGACTGAGGCATGGGCTGCCTTTTTGAACTAATCACTTTTACATTGTGTGTAGGGTACATACAAGACCGTGTCTGGTTATAACTGGATAATGGATAGTGGATGTTCTCGTTATATTACTGGAAATCTTGACCTCTTAACAAATGTGAGAAATATTCAAGGGGTTATGTGGCATTTTCTGGGAATTCTGGGGTATGATCACACAAGAATGTGAAGTTTCAAATGGTAACATTACATTTGAGAAGGTCAATTATTGTGACAAGGTAGACCATAACTTATTAAGTGTGTCGCAAATCCGTGATAAGAAGTACACTACAATAGTTACCGATAAAGAATGTCTAATTCTGAAACCGGGTTACGTAATTCCCGAGGACATGGTTGTAATGCGATCACCTCGATCGAATGATATTTATGTCTTAAATATGAGTTCTAAAGTACCAACATCGATCGAAACATGTTTCGTCTCAAAAGCAACTGAGAAGGACTCTATTCTATGGAATCGTAGAATGGGACACATCCATGTTAGAAAGATGAATTATTTAATGGCAAATGACTTAGTTGGGGGTGTTTTTTTGAAGAACATTAAATTATCTGGCCACTGTATTGCTTGCAAGAAAGGCAAACAGAAGAAAAAGTCACATCCGTCTAAGATATTGAATTCCATTGATACTCCTCTTGAACGACTTCATATGGATCTTTTCGGTCCAATGAATCGTGCTAGTATCTCTGTAGATTGGTACCGTCTTATGGTTACCGATGATTATTCAAGATATTCATGGGTCTTATTTATGAGCTCGAAAGATCAAACACCTGTTCTTGTTCAAAATTTAATCACTAAGATCGAATCAATATACAAGGAAAAAGTGAGGAGAATTCGAAGTGACAATGGTACTGAATTTAAAAATATTGTATTGGATTTCTTTTATGCACAAAAGGGAATTCATCGAGAATATTGTTTCCCATATGTACCACAACAAAACGGTGTTGCTGAAAGGAAAAAACAGAACTTTGATTGAAGCTGCTAGAACTATGCTTGCCGATTCTAAGCTTCCTGTCCAATTCTGGAATGAGTCTGTGAATACTGCTTGTTATACGCTCAATCGGGTTCTAAATGTTAAGAGACTCAAAAAGACGAGTTATGAGCTTTTGAAAAATCGAAAGCCTAACTTAAAGTTCTTGGAACCTTTGGGTGCCCTTGTACGATGTTGAAAAAGGATGTGGGTAAGTTTGATGAAAAAGATATCGAGGGGTATTTCTTGGGTTATGCTTCTCCAAAGAAAAGAGTATTCAATTTTACTTCCTGTTGTGTTGAGGAGTGGTACCATGTGGACTTTCAAAAGTACACCACACCTCCTCAAGGGAGAGGTGCCGACTGGATGTTCGATTATGATGGTATATTTAATTCACTTACTCCAACAACTGAGTAACCAGATGAAGATTTGGTTCGTGCATACATTGAAGATTAATTGGTAATTCCAAGGTTCTCAAGTTTTACTGATGATGAAGCTCCAACTGTTGCTTCAACTGAAGATCCAAGTGATGATCCTCCAGCTTCTTTTGATAATGCTTCTACGTTTTCTGATGATAATCGTGTTGTTGATCAAGTTATTGAACTTGACCGATGATTCATATCATGAGCTTGGAGAACATTACACTAACTTATTCGAAAATGTTGATGTTCCTGAGAATCCCACTCTTAGGATTCATAATTATCATTCAAAGGAAAACATCATTGGGGAACTTGATATGGGCGTTCAAACACGTCATCAAGTTGTTTCTTCGAGTGAGAATAATGTATTGTGTGCTTATGCAGATTTACATTCTTCTAAAGTTGCGAATATTGCCAAATTCACTTGCTTTCTATCCCAAGTTGAGCCAACGACGACTCGTATGGCACTTCAAGATCCTTCTTGGGTAGAAGCTACGCAAGAGCAGTTGCAACAATTTGCACGATTGGGTGTTTGGGATCTTATCGAAAAACCCGCTCGAGTTAAGAAGACTATTCCAACTAAGTGGGTATTTAAATGCAAAAAGGACGATCGTGGGGTGATCGTGAGAAACAAGGAAAGATTAGTGGTGCAAGGTTTCCATCAGCAAAAGGGTATATGCTACACTGAGGTATACGCTCTGGTTGCATGATTGGAAGCTATACGTATTTTTCTGGGTTATGCGGCTTACAAGAATATAAAAGTTTATCAAATGGATGTTAAAAGTGATTTTCTCAAAGGTGAATTACATGAGGAATTGTTTGTGTTACAGCCTCCTGGCTTTGAAGACCCTGATTATCCTGACCGAGTTTATCATTTAACCAAGGCTTTGTATGGTCTACATCAAGCCCCGAGAGTTTGGTATGGCACACTTTCCGACCATCTGACTGATAACGGCTTCAAACGAGGGACTGTTGACTACACTTTATTTTTTAAAAACATTTGTGATGATCTTCTCCTCGTTCAGATTTATTTCGACGACATTATTTATGGGTCAACAAACGACGCGTTATGTAAGGAATTCGAGAAACAAATGCAAACCAAGTTCGAAATGAGTTCAATGGGAGAGATGAACTTCTTTTTAGGGTTGCAGGTTCACCAGTCTGCGAAAGGAATTTTCATTCACTAGACCAAATACGTGAACAATGTCTTGAGACGATTCAAGATTACTACCGGATAAACCCCTTCTACTCCTCTCCTCGTGGGTCACAATTTATCACCGGATGAATTGGAAGATACTGTTGATCCTACCCTCTATCGAGCTATGATTGGTTCTTTGATGTATCGTACTACTTCTAGACCCGACATAAAGTTTGATGTTTGCTGTTTGTGTATGTGCTAGGTACCAAGCTAGTCCCCGAGTGACTCACCTGGCAGCGGTCAAGTGAATTCTTCAATATCTGAGGGGCAATCCAGACATCGGGTTATGGTACCCCAAGGACGATAACTTTGTTCTTACCGCTTATTTTGACTCAAACTATGGAGGATGCAAGATTAACTTTAAATCAACCACATTAGCGTGTAAATTCTTAGTAAGCCGGCTTGTTTCCTGGTAGTGTAAGAAGCAGACAACGGTCTCCACTTCAACCGCCAAAGCTTAATATGTTGCAGCCTCGAGTTGCTATTCCCAGGTTTTGTGAATACAACAATATCTTCACGACTACGGTTTGAAGTTTTTTACAACTCCCATTTTAATTGATAACTCAGCTGCCATTAGCATCACCAAAAATCCCGTACAACACTCTAAAACGAAACATATCGAAATTCGATATCATTTCATACGGGATTGTTTTGAAAAGAAGTTGATTGACCTTGAGAAAGTACATACCGATTTTCAAAAAGCAGATCTATTTACCAAAGCATTTTATAGAACGCGTTTTACTTTCTGCTTGGTTTAAATGGATTAAAAACCCTTGCTGATATCCTTAAACAAGGATGATTATCTTTATTTTTATTTTCGGTTTATTTTTATTTTTATTTTGGTTTTGGATTTTAGGGGGTGAAAAGTAGAAAATACAAAAATATTGTGTTTATCGTTTGTATAGATAAAACCCACAAACATTGAAAAATTTGAAAAATCAGAAATATTGTGTTTTCATGTTTTTAATGTTTTTTTTCTTTAAAAATTTCAAAATCCAAAAACATTTTAAAATGCGAAAAAGCAAAAACATTATGTTTTCAGTTTGTATAGAAAAATCTGAAAAACCAAAAGATTGTGAAGTTTTATTTTACTTATAAGAAAATTTGGAAAAAATTAAAAATATTCTGAATCTTCGTTTGTATAGAAAAATCGGAAAAAGACAAAAAGATTGTGTTTTATGTATCTAAAGAGAAAAACCAAAAAGATTTTTGAATACGTTCGCTGAAAAGTATGTCAATTACTCATATTTGAAAGACATATACTTGTATATATTTGGTCCTGAGATTTATTCGTAAATGTTCGGGATAGCCATTTACCTGACAATGGAAAGTAATTGGGGCGTTCGTTATGCGTTTTTTACTTATTTTCTCGATGAAAATTATGTCGGTTATTTAAGTTTGTGAAGCATGCTTGCATGTATTGGTCCTGTTATCTACTTGTATATTGATAGGATAGCCATTAATCTATAAACTGAAATTGACTAGGGCGATTAAATTCATTTTTTTTATGCTCTTCAAAATTTTGAGTTTTGAAACAAAAAGAGAAAATGATAGTACATTGATTGTTTTGACCCCATATCCAGCAAGAATTAAGCTTAAAAGACTGAGTGATTAATCATTGGTGCATTGGTAGGTCTTGAACGAGTTGTTAGAGTAAAGTATGTAATATAAACATAAAAAAATGCCAAATTGAAAGAGGTGTTAGTCTCTAGCAAAAATCTCGGTGAGGATGGAAGAAATGTGATAACCTGTCATACTCAAGCCTTATAGTTGTTTGATCACCCAAAAATAAAATAAAGCAAATAACAAGCGTTAGGCTTCTGGACACTGTGAGTCTTTATGCGGCTTAACCATTTGGGTATTCATATGCATGAATATTTCATTCGCTTTTAGAGCAAACCCAAAGTCATTAAACTTGATTACTACTGTACATCGTATAACTACTGACTTGATCAAAATCCGTTGTTATTCATACATTTGTTCCTCCCTTGCGCGCATCTTAATACCAATAAGAAACGGACCCCCGGGGATACAATGTATGTAAGCAGACAAATGGGCTCGTGCATACACACTCTTAGTAAAAGAAACTTGATGCATTGCTCAAAAATTCTTTAAATTCAAATTTTGATAAACACTATAATGGTTTAAGTCAAGTTGGGGTGATATGGCAAAAATAAAATTAAGCTTGAACCGAGATTAGAGGCTGATGGTTTCTGATATTCTGTGCCCAACCAATTATCATTTCACAAAAACGCTTGAAGGCTTTTTATTAGATTTAAGTTGACAACAATATCAATGACCGACTTAACGTCAGTCACATTATCGCTAAAATATAAAACTGTGATGGAAGGGCAATCTGGTCAATATGTTTGTCTGCTCAAACTCAACAAAAATCCTAAAAAAAAATATGTACTATTTTTGAAAAACCATACAAAAACACAAAAAACATTTTCTAGTCTATATTTTATTTTCGGATATTTTTTCTTGTAAATATTTAACATACTAGACTATTTATAACTTATTCGATTGCTACGGACACCAAAACCGTATATTAAATTATCAAAATACCAAAAAGATTTTCCTTTTTCATTTTACATATTATTTAATTCTTTTAAGTTATGTGTTTTATAACCTAAAACACATTAAGGTATTTGTTAATCGGGATATGGGACCTCGTTGATTTGTATAAGTTAATTCAATTGGTATCATTAATTTTTTATTTAATTAATTCTTCATTTAATTATTTAATTTAAATATTACATAAATTGATTATTCTAATCTATAACGAATTAAAGTGATTCGTTAACTATGATTCGTTAAAGTAACGAATTAAAGTCATTTATAACAAATTGAGTTCCAATTCGTTAAGTTTAATTCGCTTCCGCCACTCTGTAACGAATGGCTTCTAATTCGTTATGTTTTTAACAAATTACTTGTAATTCTTTATGCCACGTGTTTATTTAAGATAACGAATCACCTGATTCGTTATTTCAAAATTCAAACGAATCATATGATTCGTTACATTGAAAATTGTGCGTGTCAGACTACATAGGGACTTGTGAAAACGATCCGTCTCACACTATTCACTTTCTTCTTCACCTTTCCTGCTGTTACTCTCGCAAATTTTTTCCAAAAATTTTGACCATCATTAAATCACGTTTTGATCATATATTCTGAATCGTAAGGTATTGCTGGTCACAACGCAATGATTTACGTCATACTCGATGGATGTTTGCTGGGTCAATTATTGGATTTTACTATCGGGTTTTTAATTTTCGTATAACCCCTCAATTAAATTGGTTTGTACCCTATTTTGGTACTACTGATCCATACCTTTCTAATCGCAATGGGTTTCCGAGATCCTTGTGATCCTTTGTTCGGTTATTCATCGTTGTTTATGGTGTAATTGATCTCCAACTTGCAATTTTGACTTTACATAACTAACGTAAGATATGATTGTTGAACTGAAGGCATACCGCACACTGCTTCAAATAGAAAGATATTGGTTTAATCTCAAAGACTCGCCAGAAGACGTTCCACAAAAGCATTATTTCTCTTGTTCCTTGAGCAATTGAGGAAGCGAAGCGGGCTGCTTGTCTTGCCTCGAGCCCATAAGAGAAGTACTGCTCTGGACTAGGATAGGAGCTGAAATAGTAGCTCGAAACCTTGCAAGCGGGAAATAGGAGCATTTCCTCAATTTCTTCCAGAAATAGAAGCTCGAAACCTTGCAAGCGGGAAAGCTTCTATCTCTTATAGAGAATCGACATAGGGGAAAGAGAACTACAAGAAGTCTGAAACCTTACTAATAACTAAGAAAGGTGCTTTCCTTTACTAATGCAAGACTCCTCTCATTCTCAAAGTAGCTGTCTCCGTCCCGCTATTCCTGCTTCTCGAATAGAGTAAGCTTCTCTTCTTTCGCTGCCTCTGCCTCTCCTCTGGTTTAGAACCCCCAAATCCGATCCATCTTCTTTTGATTCTCGACATTTCCTCCAAAAATAGAAAATGGTTAACACAAGCCGATTGGAGAACATATTCCCTTCCCAGCTATTAGTGAAACAAGGGCCATCACTCTAATACGAATCGAAATATTTACTATCGGGTTTGGTACCAACCAAGATTGTGGTTGAAATACCATCAATTTTTCATAGTTATTAGAGCTTCTAATTAAATCGATTAAAATAATATTATGATTCAATCAGTATTATCTCGTTCATACTCCTCATCTGAGAAGCATTTCACTAACCACCTGAGGAGCGGTAACAAGTACCTTCCTTGGGGTCGGGTAGCTATAGTCACACACAGTTCCTGTACACTGTAGCTACTGTAGCATAAGACAGTCAGTCTCACAAGTATGGTTTAAACAATGTTCTATTTGTTTGACCACCAGCTTTAACAAGTTTGAAACATAAGGTAGATGGTCTAGCTACCCAACTGTAGCAGTAGTAGATATACTGTACCTCCTTAGCCGGTTCTGACCCATTGAATTATGACCATATCCGCTATTCTAAAATTCAAATTCAGTAGAGATGAAATTGGAACAAGTTGACCCTTTTTTTATTTTCATTTCTTGCGACTCCGCAAGAATTTGTCGATATTTCCAATTCAATCGTGTTGTTCAATATGAATAAATTGTCATTTCGTTCCTTCACTGAGGACCATTTCTTCTAAGTCACAAGATAAAAAAAAATTTCGTTATCTTTCTTTGATTACAGGATCGAGATTCATTTATATCTATATAATATCTCTATTTAGATTTATAGCTATCAGATTGCGGCTTGTTGTACCAAAAATTTACATTTCGTTGCATCCAATTTTTTTCTAAAGATATGAAGAATAGATGCGGGATAAATACTCTCGTTTCTAGTCTCCTATTATTGTTATTGTATTGAGTATTGAACTGAAGTAAAAAATTGGAAACTATCTCTTTTCTAACCAAGAAATAGAAAGAACTTAGTCATTTTAGTATACATAAAAATACGAAATTAGAATAGAAAGAGAGTTCTTTTTCTTAGAACAAGATCTAAGAATCCATTTATTTTATGGAATAAGATGGGGGGCGGGTCTGAGGATCAACCGGTAGTGCGCGAGGGGATTGCTTTTTCCTTGAATAGTTCTTTCAAGAAACGAATATATCTGATTCATGAGTCATAAGAAGACAAGTAATGATTTAGATGCTTAATAATAATATTAAGAAGGAATAATCAAATTGAGTTCATTGGGCGGTCAAATTATGGGCTAATAAAGGATTTTTATCTTCAAAATCCATTGTAAGGTGTAGTGCATGAGAAAAAAATCATGCAGGAATGATCGACTCTTTGGACGCCCCGAAAATACTATGAGGTGTTCGGAAATGGTCGAAGTAGTTGAATAGGAGGATTACGATGACTATAGCCCTTGGTAAATTGACCAAAGACGAAAAGGATTTGTTTGATATTATGGATTGGTTACGTAGGGACCGTTTCCTTTTTGTAGGCTGGTCCGGCCTATTGCTTTTTCCTTGTGTCTATTTCGCCGTAGGGGTTTGGTTCACGGGTACAACCTTTGTAACTTCATGGTATACCCATGGATTGGCCAGTTCCTATTTGGAAGGCTGCAATTTCTTAACTGCCGCAGGTTCTACTCCTGCTAATAGTTTAGCACATTCTTTGTTATTACTATGGAGTCCTGAAGCACAAGGAGATATTACTCGTTGGTGTCAATTAGGCGATCTATGGACTTTTTTGCTCTCCACGTAGCTTTCGGACTAATAGGTTTCATGTTACGTCAATTCGAACTTTATCGATCTGTTCAATTGCGACCTTATAATGCAATCGCATTCTCTGCCAATTGCAGTTTTTGTTTCTATATTCCTGATTTATCCACTAGGTCAGTCTGGTAGGTTCTTTGCGCCTAGTTTTGGTATAGCAGCTATATTTCGATTTATCCTCTTTTTTCAAGGATTTCATAACTGGACATTAAACCCATTTCATATGATGGGAGCTGCCGGTGTATTGGTCGATGCTTTGATATGCGCTATTCATGGTGCTACCGTAGAAAATACTTTATTTGAAGATGGTGATAGCGCAAATACATTCCGTGCTTTTAACCCAACTCAAGCTGAAGCAAATTATTCAATGGTCACTACTAATTGCTTTTTGTCCCAAATCTTTGGGGTTGCTTTTTCCAATAAACGTTGGTTACATTTCTTTATGTTATTTGCACCAGTAACTGGTTTATGGATGAGTGCTCTTGGAGTAGTCGATATGGCCTTGAACCATGTGCCTATGACTTTGTTTCTCAAGAAATTCGCACGGCGGAAGATTTTGAATTTGAGACTTTCTACCCCAAAAATATTCTCATAAACAAAGGTATTCGTGCTTGGATGGTGGCTCAAGATCAGCCTCATGAAAACCTTGTATTCCCTGAGGAGGTTCTACCCCGTGGAAACGCTCTTTAATGTAACTTTAGCTTTAGCTAGTGGTGACCAAGAAACCACAGGTTTCGCTTGGTGGGCCGGGAATGCCCGGCTGATCAATTTATCCGATAAACTACTAGGGGCTCATGTATCCCATGCCAGATTAATAGTATTCTGGGCCGGAGCAATGAATCTATTTGAAGTGGCTCATTTCGTACTAGAAAAGCCTATGTATGAACAAGGATTAATTTTACTTCCCCACCTAGCTACTCTAGGTTGGGGGGTAGGTCCTGGTGGGGAAGTTATAGATGCTTTTCCGTACTTTGTATCTGGAGTACTTCATTTAATTTCCTCTACAATATTGGGCTTTGGCGGTATTTGTCATGCACTTTTTGGACCAGAGACGCTTGAAGAATCTTTTCCATTCTTCGGTTATGTATGGAAAGATAGAAATAAAATGACCTCAATTTTAGGTATTCACTTAATCTTGTTAGGACTAGGCGCTTTTCTTCAACTATTCAAGGCTCTTTATTTTGGGGGCGTATATGATACTTGGGCACCGGGAGGAGGAGATGTAAGAAAAATCACCAACTTGACGCTTAGCCCAAGTATCATATTTGGTTATTTACTAAAATCGCCATTTGGGGGGAAAGGATGGATTGTTAGTGTAGAAGATTTGGAAGATATAATCTGTCACACCCTCAAAATCCACTAACGGAGTTTTACCGTCAGAGGGTGTGAACTGGCAGGATCGGAATCATTAGTTATAACCAAACCAAAGAAAAACGTTTAAATGAAAGTAAGTGCGGAAGCGTAAAACCTTAATTCAAAAGTTGCGTCACGCAGGACGACTTAAAACCAAATGTAAATGTTAAAATTAAGTTTGCAGAGTAAAGATGTTTTCAATTAATGCATGCTCCTAAACCGCGCGCCCGCCTCGGCTACCTGAGAATAACATACTAAAAGTGTCAACACAAGGTTGGTGAGTTCACAAGTAAAATAAGATAAATCGTTTAGTGTTTTGCGTAACCTCGTTACGACGTTTAAATGTTGCGTAACCCCGTTACGACGTTTGAGTGTGTAACCACGTTACAGCGTTTAAGTGTTGCGTAACCCCGTTACGACGTTTGAGTGTGTAACCTCGTTACAGCGTTTAAGTGTTGCGTAACCCCGTTACGACGTTTGAGTGTGTAACCTCGTTACAGCGTTTAAGTGTTGCGTAACCCCGTTATGACGTTTGAGTGTGTAACCTCGTTACAGCGTTTAAGTGTTTTGCATTACCAGATAGTGTTATGTCAAATTATATATTGATAGGTAGCTAATCTATACAACAAGTATCGCTAAGTGGTTCGCGACCGAAGCTGACTGTTTATCAAGTGCCCGTCACCAGGTCCTCCAGACCATGGTAAGTGTTAGCCAAAATTTACACCCACTCAACCTCCAGTTGAGCTTAGCGTCGGGTGGGGTTTGTCAAACCCAGTAGTACTACCCAAAAGTGACTCGCTATTCCAAATATTAACCGGTCCGATGTGTGGGACTTCAAATGTTACGTATGCCGCTTAGCCTTTACAAGTGATATATAATTTATAACAAAATCTTTCATATGCGTTTATCTCAGAAAATATGTTTATCGGAGTATGTTATCTCCCCCAATTGAAAAACGTTTGAAAGCAGTTTAAGAGTGGGGTAAGTGAACTCACTGTTTGCGAAGAATATCCGATCTAGATCACCAAGTGATGCGCGTCGTAGAAAACTCTCTAGCGTTCTAAAATAACAAAGAGATTTTCTAAGTATCGGAACGTTTAACGAGTCTCTAGACTCGGCACATAATACCTATGCACGTAACAGATTTCGTGTTTCGTTTGTGAATCGTGTGTGACTTAAACAAGTACAATTGTGATACGATACGTGGGTGAGCAATTACTTTCGTATCATGTATTAATAACATACTTATTAGCAATTATTCCCCATAAGGGCAATTTGGTCAATTCATGGCAATCAACTAGCAACTATTCCCCGCAAGGGTATTTTGGTCAAAATACAACAATTATATAAAAACTATCATATTTCATGCATTCCTATACAACTCAGCAGCTAGTTTCGTTATGACAGAATTTCTACTTGAAAGATTGCACTAGTTCACCGATTATAACGTCTCAATTAATTCACCAAAAATTACCACAGAAGCATACATATCTTAGGTTTCCAGAACATATTTTATCTTATTTTTATTCCATATAGATTGCTCATAATGATCAAAACACTACAGTAAACTCATATCAGTCAGATTCATGCGCAACAGAATGTTATTTGAAATTCCTGTTAAACGAAAAATCCAATAAATGCAAGACCACTTGGGTTTGGTTCCTAACTCAGTGAGTCAACTTCCAGAAGTGGAACCAACCCAATTGGTCTCGTAGTTCATGAGATATAATATTTACAACATAACCTAACAGCAGGTCTAACAGCTCAGCTTTGCATCACATTTTTGTAAAATCATAAAAGTATACTTCCACTTATCCAAAAATTACGAATTTATACTTTATAGAAACTAGACTCAACCTAGTTTACTGCAGTACCCACAATCTCAATCAATTTTCACGTTTACACTTCGTTACAGTCAGTTAAACATCGTATATATATTCTGTCCAGAATCTGTTCACATCAAAACTCAACATAATAACAATCTATGAACTATCATGCATCCATATAACCCTCTAGACACTATAACTACTATCCATGCATATCAATCACACCATACATACAAGATTAGGGTTTGTGTTCTAATTCAAATCAAGGACAACAATCAATCAAGCAACAACATCAATACTAGTTATCAATCATCATGAATTTAACAACCATCATGTTAACTCATACATACTCATGAAAATCGGCTGCCTAGGGTTTTTAATTAACCCATTAAACATCAAAATCAAACAACAAGAAGGTAAAGGATGATCAAATATACCTTCCTAGCACTTAGTTCTTCAATCAAAGGCTTGAATTGATGGTGTATATGTGTGTGAAAGTGGACGGCAGCCAAGAAGAGCAAGGGGAGGGCCGATTAGAGTTGTAGGTTTATAATAATAAGTTAGGGTTTAGTGTTAAGGTTATATTTATAGATAATCAAGTTACATTCTAGTCCCTAATCTTTCAAGTGTTACATCTCTAGCCTAAACTAATTAGTTCTTGTTTCTTGTTTAACATTCCACATAACAATCAAGTAACACACATATACCTAACACATAATAATCACATAATTAGTGTTTTGACGTTTGTCGTTTATTTATCAATCGCTTGCGTCAACTCGTTTGCGTTTCGGTGCAAATCCCGAAAGACTACACATGTAGTAAGTGTTAAGCGTCATTTAAACCCTAGTTTAAATGTAATGAAGTGTGCGTTATAGATTCAACGATCTTAAAGTTCGAATTTACGGAGTTGAGTTAACGAGGTTAACCTGAAATTGACGATTGTCACATCATTCCCATGTTAAAGAATTTTCGTCCCGAAAATTTGAGTCAAGTCGTGATGAGTGTCTGAAAAAGTAAGAAAAATTTTCAGTTTGTCATATCATCCCCTAGTAGAAAGAAATTTCGTCCCGAAATTTAGTTCATACCTCCGGTGATGTTTGACGGTTTGCCGGGTTTCGCGGTTTCCGGTGTTTGGTTAGCCCTTCAAAAAGGTGAGGATACTTTTTTTCATCATTTGATCCTCGCGTTCCCACGTGAACTCCGGTCCACGTCTCGAGTTCCAACGAACCTTAACGATTGGAATTTTGCTGTGTTTGAGCGTTTTGGTTTCCCAATCCAAAACCTCGACTGGTTCCTCAATGAACCGTAACTGTTCATCAACTTGTAGTTCCTCCAAAGGGACTACTTGGGTTTCATCAGATAGGCATTTCTTCAAATTTGATACGTGGAATACATCGTGTACGCCACTGAGTTCTGTTGGTAGGTCCAGTCGGTACGCCACCAGACCAATGCGCTCAGTTATCCGGTACGGACCAACATACCGTGGGTTGAGTTTGTTTCGCTTACCAAAGCGAACCACACCTTTCCAAGGTGAGACTTTGAGTAACACTCGATCGTTTACTTGAAATTCGAGAGGTTTTCGGCGCTTGTCGGCGTAACTCTTTTGGCGATCTCGTGCTGCTGCCATGCGATTTCGGATTTGAACAATCTTTTCCGAGGTTTCGAGTACCAGTTCCGGACCAGTGATTTGGCTGTCGCCCACCTCTGCCCAGCAGAGTGGTGATCGACACTTCCGTCCGTACAGCGCTTCAAACGGCGCTGCCTTAATACTTGCGTGGTAGCTGTTATTATACGAAAACTCTACCAAGGGTAAGTGGGGTTCCCAACTTTTTCCGAAATCTAAGACGCATGCACGCAACATATCCTCCAGGGTCTGAATAGTCCGTTCACTTTGCCCATCCGTCTGAGGATGGTATGCGGTACTCATATCGAGACGTGTGCCCGGTGCGCTTTGCAGCGACTTCCAAAAGTGTGAGGTAAAACGAGAATCTCGATCGGAAATGATCGAGGCAGGCACTCCGTGTCTCGACACTACTTCCTTCATGTAGACACGAGACAGTCTTTCCATTTTGTCTGTTTCCTTAATCGCTAGGAAGTGCGCCGATTTAGTCAACCGGTCAACGATCACCCAGATGGTATCGCATCCCGTCGGTGTCTTAGGCAAACCCGTAATAAAGTCCATTGAGATGTGTTCCCATTTCCACATTGGGAGTTCCGGTTGTTGCAGTAGACCAGATGGTTTCTGGTATTCTATCTTGACTCTGGCACAAGTCAAGCATTTGCTCACGTAGGTGGCAATGTCGGCTTTCATGTTCGGCCACCAGTAAAGTTCCTTTAAATCATGATACATTTTATCTGAGCCAGGGTGGATAGAATATCGGGACTTGTGAGCTTCGTCCATCACTAGAGTTCTCAACTCTCCGTATCGTGGAACCCAAATCCGGTTCTCAAAATATCGGACCCCGTCCGATCTGGTTTCAAGTTGCTCGCTCATGCCCCGCATGAGTTCCGATGGAAGATTATCATCTTTCAAAGCTTCCAGTTGCGCATCGCGAATCTGATCGGGTAAGCTGGCATGAATCGTGAGTTGCAATGCTCTCACCCGTCTGGGTTTATCCGTTTCTTTTCTGCTGAGGGCGTCGGCCACCACATTGGCCTTGCCAGGGTGGTACTTGATGGCACAATCATAATCTTTAAGCAGCTCGACCCAACGACGCTGTCGCATGTTCAGCTCCTTCTGATCGTAGATATGTTGGAGACTCTTGTGGTCGGTGTAAATGGTAAACTTGGTACCGTACAAGTAATGCCTCCATATCTTAAGAGCAAACACTACAGCTCCGAGTTCCAAATCGTGGGTCGTGTAGTTCTTCTCGTGAACCCGTAGTTGTCTAGAGGCGTAGGCTATAACCTTCTCGAGTTGCATCAGCACACAACCGAGACCTTGTATAGATGCGTCACAGTGTACCTCAAAATTTTCTGTTCCCTCGGGGAGGGCTAAAATAGGGGCGCTACAAAGCTTGGTTTTCAACAGTTGAAAAGCGGATTCCTGCGCGTCACCCCAGTTGTACTTAGTGCCCTTGTGAGTCAAAGCGGTGAGGGGTTGAGCAATCTTTGAAAATCCCTCGATGAAACGCCGATAGTAGCCGGCCAGTCCTAGGAATTGTCGCACCTCAGTCGGAGTCTTAGGTGCTTCCCAGTTTTTGATGGCCTCTACCTTACCGGGATCGACATGGATACCATTCTCGTTGATCACATGTCCTAAAAAGTGAACCTCGCGAAGCCAAAATTCACATTTCGAGAGTTTAGCATACAGTTGTTCCTTCTTCAGCAGTTCCAGAATTATCCTTAAGTGCTCTTCGTGGTCAGTCTCGTTCTTGGAGTAGACGAGAATATCATCAATGAAAACAATCACGAACTTGTCGAGGTACGCCTTGCATACTCGATTCATGAGATCCATAAATACGGCTGGTGCGTTGGTTAGGCCAAAAGGCATAACCGAAAACTCGTAGTGACCATACCGTGTTCTGAAAGCCGTCTTTGAAATATCTTCTTCACGCACTCTCAGCTGGTGATAACCGGATCGTAGATCGATCTTCGAGTAGTAACTCGATCCCTGAAGCTGGTCAAACAAATCATCAATTCGGGGTAAAGGATAACGGTTCTTGACCGTCACTTTGTTCAACTCCCGGTAGTCGATGCACATTCGGAAGGTCCCGTCTTTCTTTCGGACAAACAAGACAGGGGCTCCCCATGGCGATGAGCTAGGTCGGATAAAACCTTTATCCAACAAATCTTGCAACTGGGTGGACAACTCCTGAAGTTCCGCCGGTGCGAGCCGATACGGGGCTCGTGCTATGGGTGCTGCACTGGGTGTCAACTCGATTTGGAATTCGACTTGACGAATAGGAGGGAGTCCAGGCAAATCCTCCGGGAAAACTTCCGGGAAGTCTCGCACAACCGGTATGTCTTCAATTCGTTTCTCCTCCGCGGGTTTCTCAACAATCTGCGCCAAAATTGCCGGATGACCCTTTCGTAAATACTTCTGTGCCTTCATAAGGGTAATGACGCTGGTGGTCATGCCGCTTCTCTCGCCTCGGACCGAAATGATCTCGCCGAAAGGGGTGGTAATATGGACTATCTTATCATGGCATATAATCTCCGCTCGGTTCTCGGATAACCAGTCCATGCCGACAACGACATCGAAACTACTAAGCGTAAAAGGAATAAGGTCGATGTCAAAGACATGACCTGACAGTTTCAACTTACATCCCGCAAATATATGAGTTGTTATTATAGTTTTACCGTTAGCTAATTCAACAGGAAACTTAGCGTCTAACGGGGTTGGAGTAAGGTTTAAAAGTTGGCTAAAGGCCTTTGACACAAAACTCCTATCAGCTCCAGTGTCAAACAAAACAGAAGCAAAACAATCGTTTACGGGGAACTTACCAGACACCACATGCGGATCTCTGCGGGCTTGACCCGATCCAATCACAAACGCTCTTCCTTTGCCATTTCCTCCACCGTTACTGCCACTTCCATTGCCCCCATTGTTGTCATTATGTTTCAGCTTGGGGCAATCCTTCCGGAAATGGCCTTCCTGTCCACATTCAAAACATCCCTTAGTCGTCATCGGTGGCTTAGGAGCACCCTTCGCCGCAAGGTCTTCTCTACATTCCTTCGCTTGGTGACCTATCTTTCCGCATCTTTGACACTTGACACGGTCACACTGACCAACATGATGAAAGTTGCACCTGTTGCACTTTGGATATTTCCCAGCATATCCGCTCGAAACCTGCCCGCTACCGTTGTTGTTGTTGTTGTTGTTGTTGTGATTCTGAGTGTTGAAACTCCGAGTAAATTCGGGCTTACGGTAGTGGTGTTGCGGTGGGAGGTTTGAGGATGAAGATCTGGTGTTGTCAAACTTTCTCTTCCCGCTGTTCGGGTTGCTGTTGTTGTTACTGTTGCTGACGTGGTCATTACTCGGGTTGTCACGGGCGTTAACAGTCGAACCCCTCGGTGGTAACGCACCCTGGGTCACAGCCTGATCCGTCAGTTTGTGAGCCAAATGGATCGCTTGTTGGATCGTGGCTGGTCTGGAAGACGTCACCATACCCTGAATCTGTGGTGCTAACCCATCAATGTACATCTCTATTCTCTTGCTCGGCGGATCCACCATCCGCGGACACATCACTGCCAACTCGTGCGAACGAGTAGTGTAGGCTTCAATCTCTGAACCCACCATTTTCAACGACCAAAACTCCGACTCTAACTTCGAAATTTCTTCCCTCGGACAGTACTCCTCTCGCATCATGTTTTTGAACTCCTCCCAGTTCATCGCGTTAGCCAGTTCCAATCCAAGGATCTGGACGTTCGAATTCCACCAAGTGAGGGCGGAATCCTCAAGTGTCCCAGCAGCGAATTTGACCCTACTGGCAGGGGGACAGTTACACATCTCAAAAGCCGACTCGGCCTTCTCAGCCCAACGCAGGAAGCCTATAGCTCCCTCAGTGCCCTTAAACGTACTGGGCTTGCAGTCTAAGTAGTTCTTGAAGGTACATGTTCCATTTGGACCCCCAGTTTGATTCTGAACGTGTGCGGCTAAAGCGGCCGCCACATGGTCATTCAGCAGAGTTTGGAGTTCAGCTGCAGTCATGCTGATGTTACCACGTCCGTGTCCAGCGTTTCTTCCAGCCATCTAGGTATTATCATCCCGAGATGTCGTCGCCTGAGGACACATCCGAGTGTGCCTCTGGCTCAGCCGGTTCTTCCTCCGGTTCCTCTTCGGGTTCCTCCTCGGGATCTTCCTCAGGTTTCTCCTCAGGCTCCTCTTCGGGATCTTCTTCATCATAACCTTCATTTGTTGATCACTAGCCCCTTGCATATCTTTCATTGCCGCTGCCATGCGGGCAATCTCCTCCTGAGTCTCGGTTCCGTCTTTAAACAGTCTGGAAACATTTTCTCTCGTGTAGCGCATGTAACCCACATCACGCTCCAAACAAGAAACGATAGCTGCGAGAACTCGCTCTACAGGTTCGGTTATAAGTGGTAGGGTGTTAGGGTAAGCAGGGTGGTTCGGGTGAGGCAATGGGGGAACTTGTTCACGGTAGACCATACGTCTGATCATGTTGGGGTACCACTCCCAGCTAACGTCGTTGTCATACTAGCCTCCGGATAGGCGGTACCTCTTCGGTGTAGGAGCTTCGAGTTCCGGGACTACACGGGGTGGCGAGGCAGTAGGTAACTGCGTTCCTTCCCGTGAGCATGCGTCATCGAATCGGATGATGATGAGGGTGGCGTCGACATTTCTACAGGTAAGCCGTGTATATGCGCGCGTATGAGTGAAGGAGATAAGGAAATAAGATTTCAAGACTACACAAACCTATGCAGTGCGTATCATTATAACTAATGGGTCGTCGCGGTTATAGTCTAGTATGCATGCAGTTTCTAGTTCGCTATAACCAATGGCTCTGATACCAATCTGTCACACCCTCAAAATCCACTAACGGAGTTTTACCGTCAGAGGGTGTGAACTGGCAGGATCGGAATCATTAGTTATAACCAAACCAAAGAAAAACGTTTAAATGAAAGTAAGTGCGGAAGCGTAAAACCTTAATTCAAAAGTTGCGTCACGCAGGACGACTTAAAACCAAATGTAAATGTTAAAATTAAGTTTGCAGAGTAAAGATGTTTTCAATTAATGCATGCTCCTAAACCGCGCGCCCGCCTCGGCTACCTGAGAATAACATACTAAAAGTGTCAACACAAGGTTGGTGAGTTCACAAGTAAAATAAGATAAATCGTTTAGTGTTTTGCGTAACCTCGTTACGACGTTTAAATGTTGCGTAACCCCGTTACGACGTTTGAGTGTGTAACCACGTTACAGCGTTTAAGTGTTGCGTAACCCCGTTACGACGTTTGAGTGTGTAACCTCGTTACAGCGTTTAAGTGTTGCGTAACCCCGTTACGACGTTTGAGTGTGTAACCTCGTTACAGCGTTTAAGTGTTGCGTAACCCCATTACGACGTTTGAGTGTGTAACCTCGTTACAGCGTTTAAGTGTTTTGCATTACCAGATAGTGTTATGTCAAATTATATATCGATAGGTAGCTAATCTATACAACAAGTATCGCTAAGTGGTTCGCGACCGAAGCTGACTGTTTATCAAGTGCCCGTCACCAGGTCCTCCAGACCATGGTAAGTGTTAGCCAAAATTTACACCCACTCAACCTCCAGTTGAGCTTAGCGTCGGGTGGGGTTTGTCAAACCCAGTAGTACTACCCAAAAGTGACTCGCTATTCCAAATATTAACCGGTCCGATGTGTGGGACTTCAAATGTTACGTATGCCGCATAGCCTTTACAAGTGATATATAATTTATAACAAAATCTTTCATATGCGTTTATCTCAGAAAATATGTTTATCGGAGTATGTTATCTCCCCCAATTGAAAAACGTTTGAAAGCAGTTTAAGAGTGGGGTAAGTGAACTCACTGTTTGCGAAGAATATCCGATCTAGATCACCAAGTGATGCGCGTCGTAGAAAACTCTCTAGCGTTCTAAAATAACAAAGAGATTTTCTAAGTATCGGAACGTTTAACGAGTCTCTAGACTCGGCACATAATACCTATGCACGTAACAGATTTCGTGTTTCGTTTGTGAATCGTGTGTGACTTAAACAAGTACAATTGTGATACGATACGTGGGTGAGCAATTACTTTCGTATCATGTATTAATAACATACTTATTAGCAATTATTCCCCATAAGGGCAATTTGGTCAATTCATGGCAATCAACTAGCAACTATTCCCCGCAAGGGTATTTTGGTCAAAATACAACAATTATATAAAAACTATCATATTTCATGCATTCCTATACAACTCAGCAGCTAGTTTCGTTATGACAGAATTTCTACTTGAAAGATTGCACTAGTTCACCGATTATAACGTCTCAATTAATTCACCAAAAATTACCACAGAAGCATACATATCTTAGGTTTCCAGAACATATTTTATCTTATTTTTATTCCATATAGATTGCTCATAATGATCAAAACACTACAGTAAACTCATATCAGTCAGATTCATGCGCAATAGAATGTTATTTGAAATTCCCGTTAAACGAAAAATCCAATAAATGCAAGACCACTTGGGTTTGGTTCCTAACTCAGTGAGTCAACTTCCAGAAGTGGAACCAACCCAATTGGTCTCGTAGTTCATGAGATATAATATTTACAACATAACCTAACAGCAGGTCTAACAGCTCAGCTTTGCATCACATTTTTGTAAAATCATAAAAGTATACTTCCACTTATCCAAAAATTACGAATTTATACTTTATAGAAACTAGACTCAACCTAGTTTACTGCAGTACCCACAATCTCAATCAATTTTCACGTTTACACTTCGTTACAGTCAGTTAAACATCGTATATATATTCTGTCCAGAATCTGTTCACATCAAAACTCAACATAATAACAATCTATGAACTATCATGCATCCATATAACCCTCTAGACACTATAACTACTATCCATGCATATCAATCACACCATACATACAAGATTAGGGTTTGTGTTCTAATTCAAATCAAGGACAACAATCAATCAAGCAACAACATCAATACTAGTTATCAATCATCATGAATTTAACAACCATCATGTTAACTCATACATACTCATGAAAATCGGCTGCCTAGGGTTTTTAATTAACCCATTAAACATCAAAATCAAACAACAAGAAGGTAAAGGATGATCAAATATACCTTCCTAGCACTTAGTTCTTCAATCAAAGGCTTGAATTGATGGTGTATATGTGTGTGAAAGTGCACGGCAGCCAAGAAGAGCAAGGGGAGGGCCGATTAGAGTTGTAGGTTTATAATAATAAGTTAGGGTTTAGTGTTAAGGTTATATTTATAGATAATCAAGTTACATTCTAGTCCCTAATCTTTCAAGTGTTACATCTCTAGCCTAAACTAATTAGTTCTTGTTTCTTGTTTAACATTCCACATAACAATCAAGTAACACACATATACCTAACACATAATAATCACATAATTAGTGTTTTGACGTTTGTCGTTTATTTATCAATCGCTTGCGTCAACTCGTTTGCGTTTCGGTGCAAATCCCGAAAGACTACACATGTAGTAAGTGTTAAGCGTCATTTAAACCCTAGTTTAAATGTAATGAAGTGTGCGTTATAGATTCAACGATCTTAAAGTTCGAATTTACGGAGTTGAGTTAACGAGGTTAACCTGAAATTGACGATTGTCACATAATCGGAGGCCATGTAAGGTTAGGTTCCATTTGTATACTAGGTGGAATTTGGCATATCTTAACCAAATCCTTCGCATGCGCTCGACGAGCACTTGTATGGTCTGGAGAGGCTTACTTATCTTATAGTTTAGCGGCTATATCTGTCTTTGGTTACATTGCCTGTTGTTTTGTCTGGTTCAATAATACGGCTTATCCTAGTGAGTTTTATGGACCCACTGGACCTAAAGCTTTTCAATCTCAAGCATTTATTTTCTAGTTAGAGACCAATGTCTTGGAGCTAACGTGGGATCCGCTCAAGGGCCCACCGGTTTAGGCAAATATTTAATGCGTTCCCCGACCGGATAAGTCATTTTTGGAGGAGAAACCATGCGTTTTTGGGATTTGCGTACTCCTTGGTTAGAACCTCTAGGGGGTCCAAATGGGTTGAACTTGTGTCGGCTGAAAAAAGACATACAACCTTGGCAAAACATCATTCCGCAGAATATATGACTCATGCTCCTTTAGGTTCTTTAAATTATGTGGGTGGAGTAGCTACCGAGATCAATGCAGTCAATTATGTGTCTCCTAGAAGTTGGTTAGCTACTTCTCATTTTTTTCAAGGATTCTTCTTCTTCGTAGGGCATTTGTGGCACGCAGGAAGGGCTCGTGCAGCTGCAGCAGGATTTGAAAAACGAATTGATCGTGATTTTGAACCTGTTCTTTCCATGACCCCTTGGTGATTTTAAACTTGACCAAATTAGTCAAACATTAAGCTTAATTGGCCATTCGTTATTGTTTAACGAATTGGAACTCATTCGTGTCCAATTCGTTATACAAATTACACGAATCAGTATAATGAATCTTTCTTTATAACGAATTAGACTTTCATTTGTTATTTATAACTACTTAGACTTTAATTCTTTAACTTTTATTAGTGATTCGTTAAACCTATTTCGTTCACAATTTACTTTATAGCGAAGTAGCTAGTTTGTTATAACGAATCACCATTTGTTAAAACGAATCAAATTTTTTTAAGGAATGACATGTTACTTTATTTTAATCTTTTAAACTTTTAATTTAAACCAATTGTGAAATTTAAAATTTTTAATTAAAGGTTAACATAATTAAGTTAAAGTTTATACTTTTAATTATATGGTTATTAGTTATCACTTACTTTCAACATTGTTTATATAGAACTATGGCCGATAATATCGAACAACATCCTCCGGTTGCTGATCAACAACAACAACAGCAACAACAAGAGATGCCATTCCTTCTGTACGATAAAAAGCATAACATTTGTGCTTTTGTTGGTATGAACTTTGCAGATGAAGACGTATTTGGTGACTTATTGACGTTTATTAGACGCTCGGCTATTCATCATGCCGTAACTGCACGTCCAAATGTTTACTTTAGTATTATCTGTCAATTTTGGAACACTGCAAGATATTGAAGCCGACAATCACATTGTGGCTATGATCAACCAAACGCCTATGCTGAAGTTATTCGATGAATGCTTCGATTTGGCGATACTATTGATAATCCTTGAGAATTTGAGAAACGATAGATCAGGGGTTTATTTCGTCGGGTGTTCTATGGTGGTGACCTTGAGGCTTCGATGTATAACAAGAATGGATTATGTCCCACTTACAAGTATTTATTACATGTCTTGATCCATTGTTGAGGAGGACGAAAAGGTGGCTTTGTTGGTGCATGCTTTGTAACAGATGATCTTTTGTGTTTGTTAGAATTGAGAGCAACGGTCAAAGGGGAGTCTGTTGGTGCATTTTGTGACCGTCGCTATGCAATTCTGACCAGCGGAGACGCCATAGGCGAAGTTAGAACAACTTCGCCATAGGCGAAGTTAGAACAACTTCGCCTACAGGCCTAAGCCCAAGCCCGCGAAGTTGTTTATCTATATATATGTGTGTCTTGTTTAGGGTTTAGTATCCAGAAAGTTAGAGTTTTGTGTGTTCAGTTCAAGTATCTAGAGAGAAACAGAGAGGGAGAGTCGTGCGGGACGACCCGAGGTAGAGCTCACCTCGGGTCGGCCGTGTCTTTTGTTTTGTTCGGTTTGTAACGTAGTTTGGCTATTATATAAAAGATCTGCAGATTCGGTTATTCCATTAGTGTGTTTGTTCTTGTGTTTGTTTATGTGTAATCGTGTTCTTCGTCTTCTACACCATTAAACGAGTCTAGGAGGATTCCTCACTCCTAGACCTCGTGCGGATCTCGTATCGATCAGCGATGCCCCGGGGGAACTTACAAGTGGTATCAGAGCGTTAGAATCTTATGCTATGGTTCGAGATCTGCGTTTTGGTGTTTCTTGCACGTTTCTGATGCGTTTTTGGCCGAACAGCCGCCGTAGGCGAAGTTATGGGTTCAGGGGAAGTTGTCTCTTAAATTTTAGGGTTTAGGCGAAGTTAGCAGTCATGCAAAGTTATAGTCAGGCGAACTTATAGCCAGGCGAAGTTAATGAGGGGCGAAGTTGACTTTTAGGCGAAGTTATAGCAGGAAAAGTTAATGAGGGGCGAAGTTGACTTTTAGGCGAAGTTAAAAAAAAAAAAAAAAAAAAAAAAAAAAAAAAAAAAAATTGGAGTTTTCGTCTGTATGGCCAGGTGTTCACGATTATTGTGAGACCGAAAGTGTTGTTTCGACAACGAGTGAAACTTGGTATCTCTTGGTCTTACGTGTGAACAAATACGGGTCAACTCTGGATATGGAGTTGAAGTTGTGAATGGGATATTGATTGAAACTGGATATTGACACATATTTGGGTGTTTGTGGGCGGGTTGTTCGAGGTTGACCAACTGAAGAAAGTCAAATCGAACTGAAGGTTTTTGTCATTACTGGATTGCGGTCAGAGCATATTATTTATGTTATTTTCAAGGCGTTCGAGAATTGGACCCTGTTACGATTTTGGAACAAGTTGGATTTAATCGGGAATTAATTTGTTTATGTTCTTGATCGTTATCCATGGTGATTGAAGATGCTTCGGATTAATTAATGGTCATGTGTGTTAGATTCTGTCAAGGTGGTTTTGTGATGAAATTGATCACTTGATGTTGAGTAGTTGAAGATTGAACCTTATCTTACTATACAATTCCGATGTGTTGGTTAAGTTGTGGAGGGAGCCCAACTTCACGTGTTGGTGAAGTTAGAAGAACTTCACGTGATTGGTTGAGATGATCAATTAGGCACGAGGATGCATGCATGTCAAAGACCTCAATCGATATAGTCGGAGAAGCTAACACTGAAGGGGAGATCTGATATGGAAGATGCCGGGTGATTGGTAGATTTTTGGAGTTACAAGACAGTTTCAGACACGGCTGGTTGAAGACAGGATGGATGTTGCATGTATATGTGAAGTTCAAGTCTGAAGATCACAGTGCAATCGATTCCTACAAGAAGGAGCAAACAGAAGATCATCAGTTAAGAGGGAGTCTGTTGGTGCATGCTTTGTAACAGATGATCTTTTGTGTTTGTTAGAATTGAGAGCAACGGTCAAAGGGGAGTCTGTTGGTGCATTTTGTGACCGTCGCTATGCAATTCTGACCAGCGGAGACGCCATAGGCGATGTTAGAACAACTTCGCCATAGGCGAAGTTAGAACAACTTCGCCTACAGGCCCAGGCCCAAGCCCAAGCCCGCGAAGTTGTTTATCTATATATATGTGTGTCTTGTTTAGGGTTTAGTATCCAGAAAGTTAGAGTTTTGTGTGTTCAGTTCAAGTATCTAGAGAGAAACAGAGAGGGAGAGTCGTGCGGGACGACCCGAGGTAGAGCTCTCCTCGAGTCAGCCGTGTCTTTTGTTTTGTTCGGTTTGTAACGTAGTTTGGCTATTATATAAAAGATCTGCAGATTCGGTTATTCCATTAGTGTGTTTGTTCGTGTGTTTATTTATGTGTAATCGTGTTCTTCGTCTTTTACACCATTAAACGAGTCTATCACCTTAAGAAACTACGGTGATTCAACATAAGAAGTTCCTGATGTATCCTCGATTTCATCAGTTGATCATTCAAGTTTTGATTCCAAATTTGGTTATCGATCAAGCTGTAGTGGATGATGTGATACCTCTTGAGCATATGTCTGCGGATACTGTACGTAGAATGTAGACTTATAGGGAAGAGACACCACGGACCAAAAGTTTGATTGGTCATCTGGTGAATCCATATTATGTATGGTCCTGACAATGACCGTGTGATCCATGATGATTCGTATTCTGAGCGTGAGGAAGGAGCAGGTGGGAACGAGGGTGATGATGATGATGATGATGATGATGGTAATGGTGGTAATGGTGGTGTTGGTGATACTCAGGCTCAACAACAAGTTGCGGTTGCTATTGCTTCTTTAGCTGCTGCTATAGCTGCTCAATGCAAACGGAAAGGGAAAGAATTTGTTGGTGAAGGGTCGTCTAAGCAACGTGTGACTACTGGAGCTGGTGTATCTTTTGGAGTTCAACCTCGAAGGCCTCTCCATTATTCAAAGACCGACGGTGCAGCTTACTACTAGCACCCCAGAATTAACTTTGACGACCACGCTTACGTCGGATCCTAGGCTTGACATGATTCCACAGTCAGTCTTATCTACTTTGCCAAGGCCTTCTGTGGTAACCTCGGTGGTTTCTCCAACACCGATGATGATGCCTCCACCACCAATGGATATTTCATTTATGAGGCTTAACCGTCTACAAGGTCCAGTTCAACCTATCCCTCCTTCATTTCATGCAATGTCTCAGGAATAGTAGACGAACATGCTTTTGAGCTTACTTCATCTTTATGGAAATCACATGTCTGTTGATCGTATGAGTCAAAATCGCTTAATGGAGAATCAGAAGAAGCTGCTAAGTTATATTTCCTTCTGCAAAAAGGAGACAAAGGACCTTCGTGAGATTGTTACGTCTCAGAGGGTAAAGATAAAAGAGCAAGAGGATATCATCTTGCAATTGACATGCAAGGACGACGGACTGAAAAAGCTCAAAAACGATGATGAAGATCCAGATGCGTCGGGTAGTGGAGGAAGCGAGCCAAAACAAACTCACGCCTCGTCCTCTAGTGCTGGTACTAGTTCTGTCGGAGATTCGGGAAAGCAGATTATTGCTTATCGTGATTATACAGCTGCTAACCCCATTGAGACGATCAAGGCTGATACGGTCATTTTTGTTGATGATAAGTGGTGGTTAGAAGTATAGTCAATGCTGATGAGATTGAAGCAAGACAATTTGTTTAAAGGTCCCTAACACGAGAGCAGATTTCCATACTACTTAATTTGAATATGAGCTAACCGTGTTAGAGGCTGGGGACGATGTGGAGGTTGAAAACGATGAAGAGATCTTAAATGATCCAACTATTGAGATCAACACGTCCTTTAGTTATGAACACGAGGAGGTGGATATTGAGGACATTACTTCTGAAGAGTATCCTGATTTATTTCAACACACTAATGTTGATCAGGGTGCTCCAATATTGAATGAAGAAACTGTCAAAGCAGCCGAGGATCATCTGAAAAAAGTCTCAAAGGGCAAGAACGTTGTTGATACAAGATTTAATCCAAGACGTGATCCGACTGTTGCTGATATTCAAAGTTGGTTCGCTTATTGGAGCAAGAAAGCTCGTAAGATCATGGATGCTTACCGATATGTGGAAAAAGAGCAGAAAGTTGAAGTTGTCGCTCACGCTCAAGCATATCAGATGTCATCTTTCAAGGCCTTATCTAAAGTGTGAGGTGTGATTATTTCACGGCTTTATGATTCCATGTTAAAGGTTTGTATTGTTAAATGGGAGAAAGGCATCCAATATTATGAAAATATTACCGATGTTCTCTCTCATTAACGCGTTGGGATGTTCGTACTCTCGTGTGTCGACCATTCATAAACCGTGGAGGAAATCGACATGCAGATTGGTTCCATCAACATCTGCTATTCGAGGTCAACCATGGGTTCTAGGTTTTTAAACCACAGGTTCCAACTTGCAAGCGTATCGATGAGATTGATCCAAGGACGGGTTGGTGGAAATTGGTTCTAAAGGTAAAACCGCCAAAGACTATGAAGCGTGTGCCGGTGAAGACGCTACGACAACCGAACTGGCGAGTCTGTTATTATATTGGGTAAAGGATTAAAGACCTAGCTGATAAAGATCATTAATCGAATATGGCTCGTGAACTTGATAGAGACCGAAAATGACGTGTTGTTCAAGAATAAGATATTATTTGAGCGTCATGAAGACTATGACCGAGCAATGCAGTTTCAACGCATTGTTCGTGTGTGTCATGAACATGGTATTCACAGCTGCAGAGATTGGCAGAGCAAGCGCTTCAAGTAAATTAAAGACAAAGAGCTCAAGAGGAGGGGGTGTCTGTTAGTACAAGGTTTTGCGTCTCTAGTCTTTGTAATTATTTGAGCGTATCGATGAGATTGATCCGAGGACGGGTTGGGGGAAATTGGTTCTTAAGGTAAAACTGCCAAAGACTATGAAGCGTGTGTCGGTGAAGACGCTAAATCAACACATTTATTTATCCTTCAACCGCTGGTACTACGACAACCGAACTGGCAAGTCTGTTATTGTGTTGGGTAAAGGCTTAAAGACCGAGCTGATAAAGATCATTAATCGAATGTGGCTCGTGAACTTGATAGAGACCGGAAATGACGTGTTATTAAAGAATAAGATATTATTTGAGTGTCATGAAGACTATGACCGAGCAATGCAGTTTCAACGCATTGTTCGTGTGTGTCATGAACATGGTATTCACAGCTGCAGAGATTGGCAGAGAAAGAGCTTCAAGTAAATTAAAGACAAAGAGCTCAAGAGGAGGGGGTGTCTGTTAGTACACGGTTTTGCGTCTCCAGTCTTTGTAATTATTTGAGCGTATCGATGAGATTGATCCAAGGACGGGTTGGTGGAAATTGGTTCTTAAGGTAAAACTGCCAAAGACTATGAAGCGTGTGCCGGTGAAGACGCTAAATCAACACATTTATTTATCCTTCAACCGCTAGTACTACGACAACCGAACTGGCAAGTCTGTTATTGTGTTGGGTAAAGGCTTAAAGACCGAGCTGATAAAGATCATTAATCGAATGTGGCTCGTGAACTTGATAGTGACCGAAAATGACGTGTTATTCAAGAATAAGATATTATTTGAGTGTCATGAAGACTATGACCGAGCAATGCAGTTTCAACGCATTGTTCCTGTGTGTCATGAACATGGTATTCACAGCTACAGAGATTGGCAGAGCAAGCTCTTCAAGTAAATTAAAGACAAAGAGCTCAAGACAAGGGGGGTGTCTATTAGTACACGGTTTTGCGTCTCCAGTCTTTGTAATTATCGGTTTGTACTTATTGTTTATTAATGTAAAAGTTATTTATATTAATTAAGCTAGTTCGTCAGTGGAACCATCTAGTTCGTTAAGGACGTTTAACGAACTAGACCATAAGTTAAGTTCCCTCCTAATTCGTTAAGGATGTTTAACGAATCAGGGGGTGGTTCGTTAAGTTTGTTTGTTTAATGTATTGTAATGAAGTGGGAGGCTAGTTCGTTACGGAATGTGTAACGAACTAGACCCATCTTCCTATATATAGAGGTTTATCCTCTGCGTAATGTATGTTTTGAGATATTAACGTATCAAACCTCTGTCCAGATTTCTCTCAAGCTTCATCTAATTAATCAATCCTTAATATACATATACATATCTATACAACTAATACTAATATATCTACAACATATAATTACAAAAAGCAACAATGAACTAGATCCGTAATTGTTATA
The DNA here is from genome assembly GCF_021521415.1 of Bidens hawaiensis. Taxonomy (NCBI): domain Eukaryota; kingdom Viridiplantae; phylum Streptophyta; class Magnoliopsida; order Asterales; family Asteraceae; genus Bidens; species Bidens hawaiensis. The sequence continues at coordinate 2,050,660 of NW_027504845.1, read as the reverse complement.
TGATCTTTGATTTGAGTTATATCTGGGTGTTAACATTATGTATGTCCTCTCAATGATCGTTGGATCCACGATGACTCAGATTCTGAGCGTGAGGAAGGACTAGGTGGGAATGATGGTGATGAGGGTAATGATAATGATGGAGGTGATGGTGATGGTGGTGATCCAGCTCAACAACAAGCTGAGGTTGAGGCAGCTGCTGCGATAGCTGCTAAACGTAAACGAAAAGGAAAGGAGCTAGCTGGTGAATGGTTGTCCAAACGACGTGTGTCAGCTGGTGCTAGTATCTTATTTGGAGTTCAACCTCCAAGATCGTCCATTCCTCAAATACCGGCGGAGCCGCTTACTACTACCACCCCGGAACTCACTTTGACGACCACACTCACATCTGATTCTCGGCTTGGCATGATTCCACAATATGTTCTATCAACTTTGCCTAGGCCTTCTACAGCAACATCGGTGGTTTCTCCAACTCCAATGATGATGCCTCCACCACCTATGGATATTTATTTTATGAGGCTTAACCGTCCTCAAGGTCCTGTTCAGCCAATCCCTCCCTCGTTTCATGAAATGACTCAGGATCAATAGACGAATATGCTTCTGAGCTTACTTCATCTTTATGAAAATCAAATGTCTGCTGATCGTCTTAATCAAGAGTGTTTGATGGAGAATCAAAAGAAGTTGTTGAGTTATGTCTCCTTCCGCCAAAAAGAGACCAAAGCCCTTCGTGAGATTTTTACGTCTCAGGGGGTGAAGTTAAAAGAACAGGAGGACATAATTTTGCAGCTTACATGCAAAGACGATGCGCTTAAGAAACTCAGAAACGATGATGAAGACCTGATGAGTCAGGTGCTGGGGGTGAGACGAAACAATCTCACGACTCATCTTCTGGTGCACGTACGAGTACTGTTGCTGGTGATTCTGGAAAACAGTTGCTTGTTTATCATGATTCGACAAATGTTAAACCCAACGAGTCAATAAAAGCCAATACTGTTATATTTATTGATGGGTCGGGGATGGTCAGAAGGATTGTTAATGCTGATGTAATAGAAACGGGAAAGTTTGTTGAGAGGTCCTTAACACGAGAGTAAATCTCTATACTGCTGGGTCTAAATGACGATGAGTTAACCGTGTTAGAGGCTGCGAATGATGTGGAGGTCGAAAATGATGCAGAGATCTTGAATGAACCATTATTTAATGAAGAAATCGTTAAAGCAGCTGAAGATCATTTGGAAAAGGTATCAAAGATGGTTTGCTTGTCGGGATAAGAAAGCTCGTAAGATAATTGATGCGTACAGATACGTTGATGAAGAACAAAAGCTAGAAGCCATTGCACGTGCCAACGCTAACCAGATGACTTCTTTCAAGGCCGTGTCTAAAGTTCAAGGTGATATTTTTTCATGGCTTTTCGATTATGAAAGAAATGTTTGTATCATCAAATGGGAGAAAGGCGTTTAGTATTATGAAAAGATTACTGATGTTCTTTCATTACCAAGATGGGATGTACGTACTCTTGCATATCGTCCTTTCATTAACCGTGGGGGAAATCGACAAGCAGAATGGTTCCATCAGCATTAGCTTTTTGAGGAAAATCACGGGTTTAAGTTCTTTAAGACACATATTCCAATTCGTAAGTGTATTGATGAGATTGATCCAAGAACAGGTTGGAGGAAGCTGGTGCTTAAAGTTAAGCTGCCGAAAACAATGAATTGTGTACCAGTCAAGACGCTGAATCAGCAAATATATTTATCGTTTAACCACTGGTATTTTTCCAATCGAACTGACGAGGCCGTTATTGTTCTGGGTAAGGGTTTAAAGACCAAGCTGAGTAAATTTATTGATCTGATGTGGCTCGTGAATTTGACAGAGACCGACAATGATGTGCTTTTCAAGAATAAAATATTAATTGAGCGTCGTGAAGACTATGGCCGAGCAATGCAATTTCAACATGTTGTTCGTGTGTTTCATCAGCATGGGATTCACAGCTGCAGAGACTGGCAGTCCAAGCGCTTCAAATAACTTAAAGACAAAAAGCTCAAGGCGAGGGGGTGTCTGTTAGTGCACGGTTTTGCGTCTCGAGTCTTTGTATTTATGTTTTGTATTTATTAATGAAAGAATTATTATTATATTAAGGTAGTTCGTTTAGAGAGTCTAGTTCGTTAGGGATGTTTAACGAACTAGAAAGTTAAGTTAAGGTTCCTCCTAATTCGTTAACGATGTTTAACGAATTGGAGGTCTGTTTCGTTAAGTTTATTTTGTAATATAACGAAGTGGAAGTCTAGTTCGTGACGGAATGTATAACGAACTAGACCCATCTTCTATATATAGAGGTGTTCCTCCTATGTTTAACTGTATGTATTGATTTAACGTATTGAACCTCTGTCGAATTGTTCTCTCGATCAATCCTTCATATATTAAACATATTACAACTAATACTAATAATACATAATATATCTATATGTATAACATATAACCGATAATAGTAATCTATGAACTAGATCCGTGTTAATCATGTTTGGAACTTAGATCTAAGACCCGAGATGTTCACACAATGAAAATCATGCTAAGTTTATTATACCTGCTATCAACATGTCTATGTCATAATAATGTTGAACATGAATCATTGTGAAAGCATCTTAATCAATATAATTCCATGTTTGGACCTTTTCTTAAGAGGTTGTGTGTTTATTAAAACTGAAATCTGATCCAAAAAATTTGTTAAGTTATAAGAAGACCGAGTGATAAAATTTTTTTGGTATCCTTATTTCTATTATTGTCTGTCTTTTTTTAGTCCATATTATTTTTTATTTATTTTTATTTTTACCTCTTAATTACTCTTGTCGAAACGGATGTTATAAGGGATCATATTTAAAAACCATGGATCAAGCCCATGCTGGGTATAGAAGTTGTTTTCAGCCCTTGTGGCCTATTAAAGGTTGGTCTTGTTTTGATGAATTTGTCTTAATTCATATGCCGCGTTCAGCCCGTCAGTTTTCTCGACCCAAATTTTAACGTTCTGAAATATAAAAGACTTTTATTTGCATTATTGGTTTCATTACTTTAAAAACTCAAATCTGCATAAGCCGAAAACCCTTGATATTTTGAATCTTCAAGCCACTCAATATCTCTTTCTTCAAGATTTTACGTGATCATCGTTAACAATTAGGTAAATGAAAGCTTGAAAAAGGGTACTTTCGGTTCACTATGAATGATAACTGGACAGAACAGATAGATTGTTGTTAATCATGTTATGAGTTTTGTTTAGGATAGAGATTATGATGTTTGTGAGTTGATTATTTAATTTCCGGTCATATTATGTAATATAGATGTTGCAGGTTCCTCATCAATGGTGGTTTTGGTGTTTTGGACAAGATGCCACCTATTCCAAGATGAAAATCCAAGGGTTTTCGTGGCCGAGATCCTCATAGATCTCAGGATCCAGAGTTCTCTCGGACGTTTGACACAAAACCTGTGGTCAAACAGAGAACTCTTGAGTATATCTAAATTATCAAGGGTTCTCGGTTGACCTGTTGACCGAGAACTGACACTGAGTGACCGAGAACTCTTGTTCTCGGTGAATTTGGACAGAGAACTCAGCTCTTGGACCAAAAACCTATTCTTGGACAGAAAACAATATCATCGGAACGAATACTTATTATTATATACTAAAATTGACATTAAGTTATATTAAATGACCTATATTATCTAAAATAACATTCTTGGTCCTTGTTCTTTAGTCAATTTGAAATTTATCCTTATAATATTGAGTGATTGTTAACTTAAGTGAATGTTTTATTAACTTGGCTCGTTTGTTGCAGTCATGGCTGATCAAGCACCATTGAAGTTTCTAGATACTCACAATATTGCTGGATGCTTATATGATCCATCCACCTCTGGTATGCAAAGAATTCAAATCTATAAATTGTGGGGCTCAACACGTGTAGGATTTCTCACGCTATACGACAAACTCCTATTATTTGCAAGAAAATGGTGACAGAGTTTTGGAATAATGCATCGATTAACCAACGGGGTGCTGGTGGAGCTGTCACAATTGATTCAAAGATTAAAAAAAGCCTGCTGTCATTTAAGAGGCCATCATTCGTGAAGTTCTACTGTTCGGTGATCAACTCGACTATCCAACTGAATACCCCACTGATGCTGTTTTTGAAGTTGCACTAAGAATGGGATATAAAGGATCTTACATTCCAACTATCCGAAAAACTTTTTCGTCCTTACTGGAGGTTCTTGATTCATACGTTCTACACGTATGTCGCATGACAAAAATGGAGCTCAGATGAAATCAGCCACATTCAAATGTCGGTTGTGGTTGCTATGATCATGGACTGGAATTACAATTACTCCAAGTTTGTTTTCCATGAGATGATGAGAAACCTTAAAGGGACGAAGAAGAAGATGTTCATGATGTAACCGAGGGTTTCTGCAGATGATGTTTTACTCACACTACCCTCACCTTATCAAATCTGTAGAAACGCTCAATTAGAAAGCTTTGGGTCCCAACACATTTAGGTTGATGAAGCAATCTCGAAAGGGAGCGAAAGTCGTATACAAAGGCCTTCACAAACCTGTCAAGTTCGGGAAGTTTGCTGAAACCAAGGCTACTCCTGCTGGTGCCAGTGCTTCGATTGCTGTTAAGCATGTGACACCTTCTTAGAGTTTCACTTCTTCATATGAGACCATTTCTGATGACGACGAACCAGAAAGTTCTCCATTACAAAACATGAAGACTGAAAACCAAGAAGAACATATTATACCTACTGCTGATCAGTTGAAAGACTTCGAGATGTTCCTGAAGAACCAACCACCGATCTAATTCCACGAAAACAAAGAAACAAAGATCCGAGACCGGGTTTGCTAGTTACTAAAACTACACCAACGAGCCAACAACAAGAACATGAGTCAGAACGTACTGAGACACATGTTGATACAAGTCCACCTACTGCTGAAAATCAGACTCGATAAAATAACTTTGATGATATTACTCACGAGTTCGAGTTTGATCGTAATGTTCAATCTGCTGACGGGCCATCGGGATCGTCTAACCCGATTGGTAAATCAAGTTCCAGCGCTGCTGATAAGATTGCTCACATTCTTGCTATGCAAGATAAATTTTTGCAAGATAAGGGCAAGGGGATCATCTTTGATGATGAACCTGTTGATGTACATGCCTTACAACGACGAGTCTTTGAACTTGAATAAGACTCGGTTGTGAAGGATGTACGCATCCAAGAGCTTGAAGCCAGCAACACTGATAAAGATTTCAAGATCAATGAACTTTAACCTAACATGGGTGGTCTCACTGCTATGTACTTGGACCTCAAACCAAAGCTTATTCAAAGGTTTGGAGATGAATTCAAAAGCGGTGAAGACGTTGCTGCGAAGACACATGCTAATAGTCAACGCGGTAGTTCCAGTTCGCGTCTTGCTTCAAACATTGACGCTTCTGAGATACTGGAACAATACCTTGATGCCCCTCAAAAGACAGCCGAGCAAAGTGAAAGACTTCAAGAGAAGTTTATGATTATGACGAATTCAAACCAAAACGTGGAGTCTTCTGATCCCCCTGATAAGTTTATTCTTGAACTTTAAAAGGGTTATTCTGACAAATACGGTGATCGCTCAGGCGTTGTGTGTTGGGGTTTTGATATTGAAAAAGCCATGTGGTGGGTCAAAAGAAGGTCTGGGAATACCGAATATTACAGGAAAATGAAAGATTTTGGTTTGTGGACAAAGGTAGATCTTAGTGACTTAATCAATGCTATTTCCACTACCCCAACAACGACAAAAGAGCTATAGATTTATGGTACTTTTAAAGAAGTCAAGTGGATCGGGGGTTCCCAAATATGACTACTACAGAATCTTTCTTGAAGAAAGCAAAAGGGGTAAGAGATCTGAAGACGGGCAAGACGATGGTCAATGTAATGTGGCCAGCCATAAAGAAAGCAAGTCATATTCCGTTATCTACCAGTTTTCCCGACGGTACGTTGGATGAGATGAAATAAGTAAGATATCCTTATATATAATAAGATATCTTTATATTATAAGTTCATATTATAAATAATAAATATAAAATCTGAATAATAATAACATGTACAAATAGTCAATCTAGGTACCCATTCTATGACAACTCTTAACTTTCCCTCTATTTTGGTCCCTCGTATGACGGTGAGACAGCAACAGTCATCGTTCGTCTACGAAAACGTCAGTTTAGATTTGTTGATCCACGTGATTTGCTGAAGTTTGGCGAGAAATATATTAAGACACTTAGAAACTTTCAAATCATGGCTGAAGCGCTATTTGAGCTAGCTGCTAAAGATTATACAAAGATGGTGGCGTTGATTATCAGAACAGGTTTATGGGCTGGTGCATACAAGGAAGCAGACGCAAATATTCTTGAGCACGATTGAAGATGAAAATACAAACGAAGGGGGGATTATTGGGTTAGTATTATTTTGGTTTGTACTTTGTTTTGGGCTTATATGTAAATCGAGATCTCTTGGATCTCGGTGGGCTTTCGGTTTGTGTTGGGCTAGGTTGTAGTGCGTATATATACTATGTATCTAGGTTATTGTTAAGTTGGTCGTTCATAACGTGGTGAAGGAGATATCAGTGCAATATTCTGCTTAAGTACTAGACGCAATATACGTGTGTTTTGAAGCGTCTTGTTTGTGTTCTTCGTGTGTTTGATCGCTTAACATTGAATCATCTCTTGTTAATTTCCGCTTAACAATGAGATCGTTTGATATCACATTGAAAGATCCGATTAAAGGACTTACAATTATCGTTAAGAGATTGTATATAACCGCGAAAAGTGAGAACATGGATGGTCGCCATACATGGAAGTTGGAAAGCCTACTAAATATATTGGATTTTAAATATAATCTTGAAAGTTTATACCTAACCCGGTTCTAGCGGTTCTATAACTAGAACCGTCGATTCAAACCGGAACCGTTTTCAACCAAATTTAAGAACCGGAACCAGGCCCAAAATACAATAATACGGTTCAGATCAAGCAGTTTGGTTGTGGTTCCCCGATTATGGCGATTTCAAATTGTGAATTGCTCACCCCGATTGAAATATTTCTAGGTCATGAGTTTTCAAAAACAACATATATTATGCGTTTTTTTTTAAATTGATCTGAGAAGATGAATTTCAAGTGCATTAAGACTTTTGTGATGATTTTTGAAAAAGCATGAAAAACGTCCTATTTCCAAATTTCTTTAGTGATAAAACACGTTTAATCGGCACGAGATCGAGTTTAACTTGAGAATGAAACAAAAAGATGATTAAATTCTCATTAAAATCGGTTAACACTTTACAAAGTACAAGGACGACCAGAACTCTGGCTATACATTATACAAAGTTCAACAGTACATAATTTGAACCTATAAATACAAAAGATGAAAACTAGTGTGGTTGAAGGTGGTTGCCATATCTGAACTTGCGAGTGCTTTCATGGTGGTTGACGGTAATGGACAGAGGAGGTTGAAGATGGGGTAGTGGAGGTGCCACGGTTGTTTCCATCATAAAATAAACCCGGGAAACCATGGCCCATATCAACCACTTCAATCCGATCACCTCTCTTAAATTTCATTCTTCTAATTGAGAGCAACCAACCAAGATTCTTGTTAATTTATGAGAAATGCAAGGAAGAGGATTGATAATTGAAGAGAAAAATATAAGAAATAATAGATCTGGTTGCATGCTTTTTTGAAAATCATCTTGGAAGTCTAAATTCACTTAAAACTCAACTTATAAGATGAATTTAAAAAAAACGCGGAATTCGAGTTTTTTGAAAACTCACGCCGCAGATAAATTTGACTTGAAAACTCATGGCCCAGTCTAAATTCGTAGAGATGGATTTCAGCACAAATTAATTGACCAAGATAGATTTGAGAACAAAACCCACGGCTTAGGTGAATTGCTTTACATGTGGAAGATTTTTATTGGAAGATGAATCAGTGAACTACATTTGGAATTTTAAAAAGTTTTGTACTAATTTGAGAATCTCTCTTGTTTTGGACTAATTTGGGAATTTTCCCTTTAAATTATCCAACGACATTGAAAAAGTTTGATAAATACACAAGAATTTATAATGGTTCGGATGAGTGTTAGCTAACATACTTTTCATCGGCTCCCTAGCCTTTTATTACGAATATTTTTTAAACAGTCTTATTTGTAAACTAGTAGATATTGCATGCAAGTTTTTATCTAAGAAAGTAGAAATCACCCTCTCTCTCTCTCCCTCCCTCCCTCCTCACCCCCCCCCCCCCCCCCTCGATAAATCTTATGGCAAAACCTTTTAACCACATAGATAAATTTGAAATTATAAAAACATTCTCTTTCTAATAAGGATTTGTTTTATTACAATGTTTAATAAAAAGTCACATTTGTTTTATTAAATTTTCCAAACCCTTAAATTTTGAAACTTTAATGTCTTAATAGTTTATAAAAGTAACTTTTAGTTTTACAATGTTTCATTTAATTTTGCAAGACTTCGGTTTAGATATTATTGTTAAACTTAACTAACAATTAGTAATACACAAATACACATTTTGATTATGTTATTTCATCGCTCGAATCCTTTGTGGCTTATTTGGTGCCAATGACAAACACCACCCCCTATACCGATGTTGCTAGCGTGAAAGAAATTGTGGAGAACTCCACGAAAAGTTCACAACCACTTTCTTGAATTTCATCCCCACGCCTTCTGTTTTTTTAGCTAATTAGCATCTTAAATCATTTTTAGTTTAAAAAACATTAATTGCTAATTTAAAAAAAAAAAAAACTAAATTCATAAGTTTGTATGTATAAATTTCAAAGACAAAGGATTTGTTTGGACTTTGGACCTATAAACTTGGTGTAATGTTTTCACGTTTTCGAGCTACTAGACAATGATGCTTTTTTTCATTTTAGTTTTATGTTTTTTATATAATATTTTAGATGTAATGTACATTTATTTTATTTAGCTATATTAATAACTTTAAAAAAAATAACATTATTATCTTAGTTGAAAAGAAAGGGAAGCAAATTGAGAAGCTTTTCTTTGATATGGCACTGACTTTGTAATGTAAGGAGGAATGTGTGGATTTGGTGCTCACACCACGTAGTCTTATAGATAACGCACTTTGCCCGTTGCCACCTTATATTTTGAACTTGGCTTTGTTGACAATTGATCTTGACTTCACATTTCTACATCGACTTTGTTCAAAACTGCATCGAGTGCTCGATGCACGATTGAACCATATTATCAACTATGGACCACAATATTCCACTTGAGCAAATTGTGGAACAAAACTAAGGAGAATCTTTTTTGTAACTTTTAAGGAAAATGCTTTTGAGTATTTACACTGTTATGCAAGGAACACCTCAGACACCCCTTAATAGGGGGCGTATAGTGCTCTACGTCGTTTACTAGGGGTGTTTGTTTTATATGGTGTACCTGATAGGCCGCGTGTAGTGTTATACGCGGCCTATAGGGCATGACTGCCAACCTATGACTGCTTTTGACAGTCCTAGGTTATTATATCATACCATATAGGCCGCGTATAGTACTATACGCGACCTATTTGTACAGTTTGATTAATTCAGCCATCCGATTCCCCCTTTCCTCTCTTTATTATATATACATATGTTACATACACAGATACATGCACACACAATTCACCATCACATTTCGAGAATCAAAATCAACAAATAAAATGGGGTGGTTCGACATATGTTTCCTGACAACGAGGGGGAGCCGGGGTTCGCGCCTAATGATCAGCCTAGCGTGTCGGGATTACCTGATTTGAACCAGGTTTCGTTGTAAATTGGTATAATATTAATTTGTTAGTTTGTTTATAACTAAAATATGTTGCCATTACATTTGTCAGGAGTGTCACCATTACGATAGTCGGGCTGAACAATCTTATGATCAGTCTAGCATGCCTGGGTTACCAAATCTGAACCAAGTAATATATGTTTAATATAATGTCGTTATTTGATTTTTACTAATATATGTTACCAATACGTTTTTCAGGAGAATTTCGCTTACGTGAGCCAACTTGAACAATTTTGCGGTAAGCCAATGTACTAGTTACCTGTTGGCGGGTCAGATTATGGAGGCCAGTTTTCTTCTTCGTACCACGTACAAGTAGATTGTTCACTGTATAACGAGGGAAACGAACATGTTGGGGGGAAACTAGATGATGAAGATAATTATGATGATGATTATATAAGCGAGCCGACGATTTCATATAAAACAAATACTATAAGATACCATATGTTTTGTTTTAATATTTGTTATTATGTTTATTTATAATATTTATTATTATTATTATTATTGTTTCTATTATTATTGTCTGAATTTATTATTATTATTATTTAATTATTGTAATTTTTATTTTATTTATTATTATTACTATTATTTAATAATTATATTAATTATTATTATTTAATCATTATATTTATTATTATTACTATTAATATTAGTATTAGTATTACTGTTAGGACTATTATAATTTTATTATTATAATATTATTATTATTATTTAATTGTTATATTTATTATTATTTATAATATTTATTTGTAACTGGTTTTAGATTTTTGAGTCCTGTAATGAGTTGGAGGAATGGGTCAAAAAGAGAGGACGAGATCATGGGTGTGTTATTGTGGTCCAATGTTTAAGGAAAAACGGTGTGGAACTTGCATGCAATCGTGGATGCGAAACCAAACTGAAGGCCACCAGGCGTACTGGTAGTGTCAAAAAATATTGTCCATTTAAACTCCTAGGCATGTACACACGTCAGGTAGATGTTGGAGGCTTGAGGTGGTAAACAAAACACACAACCATGATCTCGTTGTCTTTGACGCGGGGTATGCGCAACTCCGGAAAATGACCAGTGAGGAACTTGATCTGGTTGCTAGGTTATATGGGAACGGCTTCAAGCCCCATCAAATTCAAGAAGCCATAAAAGACCAGTTTCCCGGTTGCCAACCATCACTCAATGGCTTATACAACTACTTATATAAGCTTAGAGACAAGGAGAGAATTGTACCCCATGAAGATAGTTAAAAACCTTCATAGTTTTACTATATATATAAAAACTTGTGCTTATAATATTTATTAAAGTTTTATTTAATCCAATGCAGGTACTTAAACACTTTTTCCCTAAAATTGGTTTCGTGTACTATACCCGAGAGGATGCTTCCAACGATAGGACGGAGGATATTTTCTTCTGTCATAAAAAGTCGCATAAAATGTGGCGTTCATTCCCTAAGGTGGTGTTGATTGACACGACGTACAAGACCAACATGTACGACTGGCCGTTGGTTCAATTTGTTTGCGTAACGTCGACATCAAAGTCGTTCTATATTGGCCACAGATTTATAATTAGGGAAAACTTAAAGAAATGCTCGAGGATTGTATGGAGCCACAGGTGATACTGACTGACGCGGACCAAGCCCTTATGAATGTTTGTCAAGTTGTCACACCCCAACCTAAGGCGGAAATGCCGGAACGCGAACTGATTGTTCCCGGCTCACAAGGTACTATCATGCAATTTAATATGTGACAATATCTAATTAATTTATTTAATAACAAATAACATTTAAGTACATCATGTAGAAAGAATTTAAAAAAACAAGATCAAATAATTCTTGAATAAGTTTTAATCTTAAAATTCATCCATACATGACCCTCATCTTAGTAAACAATTGTTGGGCCTATATTAGTTTGGTTTGTACTTTGATTTGGGTTTGTTTGTTTTATGTTTGGGCTTGTATGTAAACCGAGATCCTAGTGCTCTCGGTGGGCTTTTGTTGGGCTTGGGTGTAGTCCCTACATATACAAGCAATGTATCTAGGGTTAAGGTTGGCCGTTCATAATCGCTGTTGAACGAGATCATTTGTGTAAGTTTGTGCTTAAGCACCCGACGTAATATACGTGTGTTTTTAAGCATCTCTTGTGTGTTTTTTACGTGCTTAATTGTTTGTCTTGAATCATCTCGTGTTATTTTTCGCAACGAGATCGTTGATATCACAATGAAAGATCCGATTCTAAGGACTTACAATTGGTATCAAAGCCTAGTGACCTATTCTAGGCTCAGTAGTGATATCATAGATTCAAGGTTTTAGTGTGTTGATCATCTTGGTAGATTTGGTATTTAGTTTTCCAGTGAATCTTGCGTCGGAGAAGAAGAAAAGGTATTTTTGGTCAAAGATTGAGTGTTCTTTGGAAACAATTCAAATCCCACTAATCTCGGGATTAGTTGTTGCCAAAACTGTAACATTCAATTTCTTGTTTTGGTTAATAAAATAATAATATTAGTATTATGAGTTGGGCTTGTGTTGGGTTAAATAAATGTGAGTAATGGACTTGGATTAATAGGGAAGGAAGAAAGACTATGGGCTTAAGCCCATGACCAAAAATATATAAACAATAATTTTTCATTAATCCATTTATTATCACTCATTCCATACACCACCCAAAACACAGACTTAAGCTCTCTCTCTCTCTCTCTCTCTCTCTTTCTCCCTTTCTCTAACCGAAACCAAGAAGAAGAAGCGACCCCGATCGGAGGTAATGATAGTATGATCTTATATGGAATCAAACTCGCTAGATCTAGTTGCGAAACGATGAACCGACACCCTCAACCGTTAAAGTCACGTGATCCAAATGGAATTGGGTATAAACCGATAGAAAGACGAGCTTAGGGGTCACCATATCTCGGATCCGGATTGAACGGGACGAAAACGGTGAAAAATGGTGGAAAAACGAGTGAGATCTTGTTTTTCCGGCGAGATCCCAGTTTTCCGGTGATGACGGCACCGGAAAGGCGACAACGATTGTAGGGAATGTTTGGGCAATACAATGAAAGGAAATCTGACATCCTGTCATATGCCCTAAACCCTAGGCACGTGTAACGAACGGGGCCAGGCCCATTCGTTAATGAATGAGTAACGAATGAGCAACATTTGTGACATTCATGACAAAACGAGGTATACTATATTCATTACGTAACAAGTAAACGATAAATCGGTTAATTCGTAGTGCTTAAACGAGTAACCGACCGATACTAACTATGACCCGTATACATACTGAGGGGTCATATACGAGTTATATATATGTTATAGAGGCTAACATATTGATATTTAGGCCCTAGTACGTTTAAAACTCTTTAAACGAAAAAGGTTTCGTTTATCGATACGCTATAAGCTTAAACGCAATCGTTAATATCAAAACAAGCATTGTAGCATCCGTTAAGCCGAAAAAGATTTATAAAACACTTATATGACATGTTCTAAGCAATCCGTGAAAATATTTTGGAGTTTTACAACGAGTCAGTACGTTTTTCTTATTTTACAAAAATAAGCTGAAAAACACTCGTTTTTGCGCTATTTCTCACACCCGAATTAATTTTCTTTCGAAAAACCGAACCCGAACTAAATTTAAAGTGGGCTTTTCATGTTTGGGCTTGTATGATTAGAGAAATGGGCCAAAACAGCCCATTAAGGGCCTCCAAGGATTCCGATCGGACAGCCCATCCTATACTTCACATTTATTTTTTTTACATAACTTCATCCTTAAGCTTTTGTCATTCATTTTAACTTATAAACTTTGAAGTCCAAGCAGCTCCAACTCTGCTCTATCAACCTTCCTTCAAAAACTCAAGGTATTTTGATTATTTCATCATTTTTAACTTGATTTCATTAACTATAATTAACATATAAACATGTTTTAGTTAGTTTTAAACATGTTTAACCATCCAAAAACCCTAAAAATCAAGTAAAATCATGTTTTGATGTTAAACATGTTTACAAACCAGGAACGTATACTTTTTTGGTCAAAAACGCGGATTAGAACATGAATACAACGTTTTTACGGTTAGAAAGTTCGGTTTGAACCCAAAACCGAAACCCTAATTATCAAGGCTGTTACATGGATGATTTATGCTTGGTTTGATGTTATATGATATGTAGATATACTGAGTTTGCAACCCGAGACCCGGAAAGTCGTTTAAGCTAGCAAAATTCATCGAAAACCGACAAGGTAAACCCGTAATACTCGTTTAGGGGCTGTTTAGTATTAGGTTGTGACGTGCTTGTTGTTAGCTTCTGAAAACTTGTAGGGACATTAGGGATCATATAAATGAGTCCCTGTTCAAATTTGGTAATTTTTCGATAAACGGAGAATATTTGGTGAATTTATTCCCGTTTATGAGCGTTTATTTGGGAAAAATAGCTAAACATATTGAAAAATTATGAAACTTGGTTTTGCAGTTTAATATGTGATGGTAAGATCACTGGTAAAGTTTTGGAATCATTGGAGATGTCTAAGTATGGTTTGTGCAATCATGGCTTAACCGAATTTTAACAGCCGAAAAACGCACAAAAAGGCATTTTGTCAAAAGAGTTAGGTTCTGGAAATTTTGCAGGGGCTATGTAATAACATTGAGGCCATTTGTAAAAATTATCGGATTTTTCGGAGGTCGTTTGATATAAACGGGCCATTTATTACACGATTATAACCTATTAAATGAATTTTTATAAATAAATAATTAATCATAAAATTTCTGAAAATATTTTCATAAAATTCTCCATGTCTTAATGTATTTTTACAAAAATTTACATAATTTATATATAAGTATATATTTAGTTATGATTAATTAAAGATTTAAATTATAATTATTTTAACGAAACCGGCAGTTTTGTGTTTAACGGACTGACTGGTATGTCAAAATGTCAAAAGTGGTCAAATATCATATTTTTGAATGATATTAATAAAAACGAACTTTTTACGAGAATTCCGGACAATTCGGGTGGATTGTGCGCGTTTTGTATAATCAAACCCGTGTGAAAACGGAAACGAACCCTGCGATCAAACCAGACACCGAAACCTTAAAATTCTTTCATAAATCAAATTATTTTATTAATCAATATATTCACTTAAGTTTTATGTGATCTTACCTAATCCCGAAACGTATAAACGATCAACTGAGCTAGGCTCGGGAAACGGTGAAACTGAGCCAAATCTGGTTTTAAACATTTCATAGTATACAACGTCACAATCTAAGACTATGGTCATGTTCTGGGCCTAACAGCTATACCCAGATTATCTATACAGCCCGACTTAGCTTGAACACTGTATTAGTAATAACGATACGATACCGTTTATAGGAATCAGGCTATAAACGAGACATCTGACTTATTGATACGTGATTCTGTGCGAACTACGATAAGGTGAGTTTCACGACCCCCACTTTCTAAACTGTTTTACGAACTTTTGGGGTGAAAAGCATGTTTACATATACTGATATACTTGAAAACGTGTGATGATGTGGATTATCTAAGTACTAACACTTGACAAGTCCCCACAAACACAAGTGATTAACTTCGTGCCGGTGACGTGTGGATAGTACTATCGGTTTGACAAACCCAACTGACAGAGCCGGTGGGGTATGCCGGAACATATGTAAACCCAGTTGCACATTGTCATTATATTTTTACATACTGCTATGTGGTGTTAGACATAGTACATACTTGGGGCAAAGTGGCTGTTAAATGCCAACGGGAGTGCATGGGCAGTGGAGGCCATGTGTTTTAGCTCGTTTCGGTTTCACTTGTGGCTTAGTATAATACATCATACACAGACATATATACATACACACTGTAAACTTTACGAACTCGTATACTGATTTCATTGATACTCGTGAAACTTGAAACTCACCAACTAGACGTAGTTGACCCGTTTTAACATGCTTTTCAGGTAAAGCAAAAGTGGAATGATTTGCTTACATGCTTGGTGTTAGAAAGAAAGTTGAATAGCTGTGAATAGACGCTGTTATATTACTGGATAAGAAGCTCGTAAACCGGTTATGTGTTTTTCACCTAGTTTGTAAACATAGTACCTACCCATGTAATATAATGTAAATTAGTTTATGAATTTCTTTATAAACAATGTTGTTGATACCAGTGTTATCTGTTACATTCCCGTATTACGCTTCCGCAACTACCTAGTCGGGGTGTGACAGAAGTTGGTATCAGAGCCATTGGTTATAAAGAATTAGGATGTCCCTTAGGATACCTAAGATAACCGTAGGCTCGATTAACTCTGGGAATAAAATAATATTAAATAATATACACGAATGATTCTCGTGATGAACGCGAATGGACAAGTGGGTTATTATGGTCCGGAATGTAATAACAGACTTGTTTGTATGAGGAAATTCGAGAAGAAGTCGATAAACAATCGAATAGGTAAAAACAGCAACATATGTGTATAAAATATAATAATAAATAAATATTTGTGTATATAAACGATTATTTGTGCTTATGTGTATAAATACTTACATGTATTTATTATGATTAATATAGAAGGATGTTATTTTTATCACTAACAATTGTGCAGGAATATGTCAAGATCTACTGATCGTGTACCTAATACCCTACCAACAGGACCTGAGGAGGAAGAGGAGGATCCGGAAGAGGAAACTGAGGAGGAACCAGAGGAAATAGAAGAAGGTGCAGATGCGGTTATTCCACGTGAGGTACCCCCAGATCAACCCGACTTATCGGGTTATCGTTGTGACACCTATCCCCCTAGGGAATCCCCTAGGAATGTTGCAGGACAGGGAGCTACTAGTGCTTATCATTCACCTGTTAGAGCACCCAGATCCCCTACTCCATCTGTACACCATACACAAGTACCCACCCACTATTAGAAACCGTCAGACCGCTCGCATTTCAGTGCGTCCACCTGAGCACACATCTCTCCCACCTCGATCTACGTACCATAGGGGAGAAACATCACGTGTCCAGGTCACTGAGATACCTATTCATACTTGGGGTTTACCCGCCCCGATACCCGAGCCACCTCGTCATTCTGATTCAGCATGGTTTGGTTTAGCAACTGATCAGCTTTTAGAACAATCACATTCGATAAATAGCCTAAACCTGCATAGACATGATATGCAAGATCACATGCGGTACATGCAACAAGAAATCAGAATTGTGCAAAGATCCAGTGCTCACAGCCACGGGCGTCAGGATCGAGCAATGATATTACTGGGAGTATGTTTAACGGTTAATGCGGCCCTAGTGGCTGCTGTTGTTTGGTTGTGGCTCCATGTTGCAAAGAACGGATAGGACATAATAGTCTAGTTTTATGTATATAGTCTTTTGATATCCCAAGCAGCATTTTGTTACAGCATGTTGGGCTGACTTGGGAGTTGTTTGTGGTTTAGTACTATTTCAAGCACTGGCCCTTATCGGGTTAAGTTTACATGTCACTTAGTGACAAATTTTGATACGCATATACAAGCGCTGGCCTATACCAGGTTAAGCCTATGCGCTAATTTTGGATGCATATGTACAGTAATGATTATAATTAATACAAACGTGTTTTCTTTGGCATAGTTATGTGTTGTGAAGGTGTAATATCGTAAAGTTGTGCTGGTCATAGTGAAACGATATTGATTATTATATAATCGATTATTTTATAGAATGGCCCCGAAGAAAACAAACACTTTATCTGAGGCGGAAGTGGCCGCAATGATTGCTCGTCAACTACAAGCAGTGATACCAACAATTGTAACACAAGTCACTGCAGGCATACGTGCTAACAATACTGTTAACCAACCTACGAGCACCACCACGGCCACTGTTAATACACCTCCGCCGGACACTAATGTAGCCCCGGGTGTTACTACCCCGGTGAATACTGATAATGTCATAAATAATAATAACACTCTCCCAACTATGAATGTCACTGGGAACCCAGAACCTGTTGTGCACCCTGATAATATCCCGAACCCTGTACCGGTTGTTAACACAACTAATAGTGATAATACTCGGACCAATACCGATAATAACAATAATAATAACCGAGAACCCCCGCGTCAGGAGTACTCATACAAACAATTTACATCATGTAAACCGATTGAGTTTAAGGGTATTGAAGGACCTAGCGGACTGGTCAAATGGATAGAAAAAACCGAATCAGTAATTAATATCAGTGAGTGTCCACCGAACCGCGTGGTCAAATTTGCTACCAGTATGTTTCTAGACCAAGCGCTGATGTGGTGGAACACGGTAGTCCAAATAAGGGGACAAGATGTTATTAATCGTATGTCATGGACTGAATTAAAAACCCTCATGCTAGAGCATTTTTGTCCTAAAAGTGAGATTCAGAGGTTGGAACACGAGTTATGGAATCTGGAAATGAAAGGAGCGGACCATGTGGGATACACGAATCATTTTAACGAACTGTCCCGCTTAGTTCCATGGTTAGTTACACCGGAAGCGAAACGAATTGATCGTTATATCTGGGGACAGACCCCTGCTGTGAGAAGTATAGTGAATTCAGTTGCCCACCCGACATTAGAAAGTGCTGTATCTCAAACGGGTGTCGTTACTTTTGATCTGATGAGAAGTGGAGTGATAAGGATGCCAGGTGAAACAACAAGTTTAAAACAAACTGATTATGGGACAAGAATGCAAGGAAACCCTCAAAACAAGCGGACTCGTCCGAATACCTGAAGTTATGCCATGACCAGTTCTAATGTAAATCAAGAGACCTATAAAGGGACGTTACCGAAGTGTAGAAGATGTAACTTTCATCATGTGGGTGATTGAAAACCGGTCATTTGTCAAAAGTGTGGAAGAACGGGACACTATGCCCCCAACTGTAGAACCCCCACCAACACTGTTAACCGTCCACCGCAATCAACTCAACTCCCTCGACCTCAACCAACCTGCCCACAACTCAACCAACAAACCCCACCTACCACGAACCTCCGTGCCTGCTATGAATGTGGCAGTACGGAACACTTTCGGAGATACTGCCCCAATTTGAACCCGGGTGCAGTGAGAAGACAGAACCAAGCACAAGCATCAACCTCCAATGCAGCTAGGGGACGCGCGTTTGTATTAGGACCGGGTGAAGCGCGTCATGATCCGAATGTGGTGACAGGTACATTCTTAGTTTCGGGTCAGTATGCTTCAGTTTTGTTTGATACGGGCGCCGATAGAAGTTTCGTATCTGTTAACTTCTTACCTTTAGAAAATATGCCGGTTAGTGAACTAACAAAACCATACACTATAGAACTCGCTAACGGTAAGTCTATACTTGTTAACCGAATAGTCCGAGACTGTTCCCTTATCCTAAACGACCACCCATTCCTTATTGATTTACTTCCAGTGGAATTGGGAAGTTTCGATGTTATAGTCGGTATGGACTGGCTATCTAAGTATAAAGCTGAAATTGTCTGTAAGGATAAGACCGTTAGGATACCTCTTTCGAATGACGAAGCTATGATTGTTCAAGGTGAGAAATCTGGTACGATACTGCCTCTCATATCTCAACTTATGGCATTGAGATATTTACGCCAAGGTTGTACTTTATACTTGGCGAGCGTAACAGTTAAGGAATCCGAGGAAAAACGAATGGAAGACATCCCAGTGGTACACGAGTATTCAGATATATTCCCCGATGAGTTGCCTGGTTTACCACCGACCCGACAAGTTGAATTCCGTATTGACTTGATACCGGGAGCAGCACCCATTGCTAAGGCACCTTATAGACTTGCGCCTTCTGAAATGCAAGAACTATCCAACCAGTTACAAGAATTACTGGACAGGGGTTTTATTCGCCCTAGTTACTCACTGTGGGGAGCACCAGTGTTGTTTGTAAAGAAGAAAGATGGGAGTTTTCGAATGTGTATTGATTATCGGGAATTGAATAAAGTGACTATAAAGAATAGATACCCCTTACCTCGAATTGATGACTTGTTTGATCAACTCCAAGGTGCGAAGTATTTTTCAAAAATTGATCTTAGATCTGGTTATCATCAAGTAAGAATTCAGGAAGAAGACGTACCAAAAACAGCTTTCCGAACTCGGTATGGTCACTATGAATTTTTGGTTATGCCGTTTCGGTTGACAAATGCACCTGCAGTGTTTATGGACCTCATGAACCGAATTTGCAAACCTTACCTCGACAAGTTTGTGATAGTGTTTATCGATGACATTTTGATATATTCGAGAAGTAAGGAGGAACACGAACAACATTTGCGGGAAATTTTAAAACTATTGAGGCAAGAGAAGTTATACGCAAAGTTGTCCAAATGTGAGTTTTGGCTACAAGAAGTACAGTTTTCGGGACACATTGTGAACCATCAAGGAATCCAAGTAGACCCAAGTAAAATTGAGGCCATTAAGAATTGGCAAGTGCCTAAGTCACCAAGAGAAATTCGTCAATTCTTAGGACTAGCCGGGTATTATAGAAGATTCATTGAAAACTTTTCAAGTATTGCACAACCTCTAACCCTCCTAACTCAAAAAGATCGAGCATATGAATGGGGAGAAGAACAAGAAATGGCCTTCCAAACGTTAAAACAGAAGTTATGTGAGGCTCCAATATTAAGCCTTCCAGATGGAACTGATGAATTGGTGGTATATTGTGACGCATCTCGTAAAGGTTTAGGATGCGTACTGATGCAAAGAAAGAAAGTAATAGCATATGCTTCCCGACAATTAAAAGTACATGAAAAGAATTATACGACCCATGATTTGGAATTGGGAGCAGTTATCTTTGCATTGAAGATTTGGAGACATTACTTGTATGGCACTAAATGTACCATCTATACTGATCACAAAAGCCTACAACACATATTCGATCAGAAAGAGCTAAACATGAGACAAAGGAGATGGGTAGAACTGTTAAATGATTATGATTGTGAGATTAAATACCATCCGGGTAAAGCCAACGTAGTAGCTGATGCTTTAAGCCGAAAAGACAGAATCAAACCATTAAGGGTACGAGCACTTGGAATGATTGTTCAAAGTAGCTTAACCGAACAAGTTCGCGTTGCACAAGATGAGGCCTTAAAGGCATATCAGCTAGAAAAAGAAGAACTACATGGAAATGAAAGGAATTTTGAGAAGAAAATTGATGAAGTATATTATTACAAAAACCGGGTCTGGATTCCAACACTTCATAAACTCCGAAAGTTGATTCTTGATGAAGCACACAAATCCAAATATTCTATTCATCCAGGTACTGATAAGATGTATAAGGATGTTAAAGAATTTTACTGGTGGCCTGGTATGAAAAAGGATATAGCCGCGTATGTAAGTAAATGTGCAACATGTGCAAGGGTAAAGGCGGAATACCAAAAACCTTCGGGAATGTTACAACAACCCGAAATCCCACAATGGAAATGGGAACAAATTACCATGGACTTTGTGACACACCTTCCTAAAACCTCTCGAGGACACAACGCAATTTGGGTAATTGTGGACCGATTAACCAAATCCGCACACTTTATTCCCATCCGTAACAACTACACCACCGAAAAACTCGCTCAAATTTACATCGATGAAATAGTATCTCGACACGGAGTACCTCTTTCGATTATTTCCGATCGAGACAGTCACTTTACTTCACATTTCTGGCAAGCAGTACAAGAAGCCTTGGGAACCCGAATCGACCTAAGTACAGCTTACCATCCCCAAACCGATGGTCAATCCGAACGAACCATCCAAACCTTAGAAGATTTACTTCGTGCTTGTGTACTGGACTTCAAAGGGAATTGGGATCAACACCTCCCGCTCATTGAATTCTCTTACAATAACAGTTATCACAGTAGTATACAAACAGCACCTTATGAAGCTCTATACGGGCGAAAATGTAGATCACCACTATGTTGGACAGAAGTGGGTGATACTCAAATTTCAAGATCCGATTTAATTCAGGAAACCACTGATAAGATTCACCAGGTTAAACAAAAATTGAAAGCTGCCCGTGACCGACAAAAGAGTTATGCCGATGTTCGCAGAAAACCGTTATCT
The DNA here is from genome assembly GCF_021521415.1 of Bidens hawaiensis. Taxonomy (NCBI): domain Eukaryota; kingdom Viridiplantae; phylum Streptophyta; class Magnoliopsida; order Asterales; family Asteraceae; genus Bidens; species Bidens hawaiensis. The sequence goes on along the minus strand of NW_027504845.1, from coordinate 2,028,814 downwards.
TTTGAAATAGGTGATAAGGTATTTTTAAAAGTATCGCCATGGAAAGGTGTTATAAGATTTGGAAAGACTGGTAAACTAGCCCCGAGATACATCGGACCTTTTGAGTTTGTCGCAAAAATTGGTCCCGTAGCTTACCGATTAAAACTACCCTTAGAACTGAGCACTATTCATGACGTGTTTCATGTATCGAATCTGAAAAAGTGTTTGACTGATGAAACGACAATAGTACCACTGGAAGATGTTCAGATTAACGAAAAGCTCAACTTCGTAGAAGAACCGGTAGAAATTGTAGACGGGAAAACCAAACAGTTACGACATAACAAAATTTCATTGGTAAAAGTTCGGTGGAATTCAAAACAAGGACCCGAATATACTTGGGAACGAAAGGACGAATTCCGAAAGAAATACCCACACCTGTTCCCTAGAAAACCGATGACACATTAAATTTCGAGGACGAAATTTCTTAACAGGGGGAGAATGTGACATTCATGACAAAACGAGGTATACTATATTCATTACGTAACAAGTAAACGATAAATCGGTTAATTCGTAGTGCTTAAACGAGTAACCGACCGATACTAACTATGACCCGTATACATACTGAGGGGTCATATACGAGTTATATATATGTTATAGAGGCTAACATATTGATATTTAGGCCCTAGTACGTTTAAAACTCTTTAAACGAAAAAGGTTTCGTTTATCGATACGCTATAAGCTTAAACGCAATCGTTAATATCAAAACAAGCATTGTAGCATCCGTTAAGCCGAAAAAGATTTATAAAACACTTATATGACATGTTCTAAGCAATCCGTGAAAATATTTTGGAGTTTTACAACGAGTCAGTACGTTTTTCTTATTTTACAAAAATAAGCTGAAAAACACTCGTTTTTGCGCTATTTCTCACACCCGAATTAATTTTCTTGCGAAAAACCAAACCCGAACTAAATTTAAAGTGGGATTTTCATGTTTGGGCTTGTATGATTAGAGAAATGGGCCAAAACAGCCCATTAAGGGCCTCCAAGGATTCCGATCGGACAGCCCATCCTATACTTCACATTTATTTTTTTTACATAACTTCATCCTTAAGCTTTTGTCATTCATTTTAACTTATAAACTTTGAAGTCCAAGCAGCTCCAACTCTGCTCTATCAACCTTCCTTCAAAAACTCAAGGTATTTTGATTATTTCATCATTTTTAACTTGATTTCATTAACTATAATTAACATATAAACATGTTTTAGTTAGTTTTAAACATGTTTAACCATCCAAAAACCCTAAAAATCAAGTAAAATCATGTTTTGATGTTAAACATGTTTACAAACCAGGAACATATACTTTTTTGGTCAAAAACGCGGATTAGAACATGAATACAACGTTTTTACGGTTAGAAAGTTCGGTTTGAACCCAAAACCGAAACCCTAATTATCAAGGCTGTTACATGGATGATTTATGCTTGGTTTGATGTTATATGATATGTAGATATACTGAGTTTGCAACCCGAGACCCGGAAAGTCGTTTAAGCTAGCAAAATTCATCGAAAACCGACAAGGTAAACCCGTAATACTCGTTTAGGGGCTGTTTAGTATTAGGTAGTGACGTGCTTTGTTGTTAGCTTGTGAAAACTTGCAGGGACATTAGGGATCATATAAATGAGTCCCTGTTCAAATTTGGTAATTTTTCGATAAACGGAGAATATTTGGTGAATTTATTCCCGTTTATGAGCGTTTATTTGGGAAAAATAGCTAAACAATTGAAAAATTATGAAACTTGGTTTTGGAGTTTAATATGTGATGGTAAGATCACTGGTAAAGTTTGGGAATCATTGGAGATGTCTATGTATGGTTTGTGCAATCATGGCTTAACCGAATTTTAACAGCCGAAAAACGCACAAAAAGGCATTTTGTCAAAAGAGTTAGGTTCTGGAAATTTTGCAGGGGTTATGTAATAACATTGAGGCCATTTGTAAAAATTATCGGATTTTTCGGAAGTCGTTTGATATAAACGGGCCATTTATTACACGATTATAACCTATTAAATGAATTTTTATAAATAAATAATTAATCATAAAATTTCTGAAATTATTTTCATAAAATTCTCCATGTCTTAATGTATTTTTACAAAAATTTACATAATTTATATATAAGTATATATTTAGTTATGATTAATTAAAGATTTAAATTATAATTGTTTTAACGAAACCGGCAGTTTTGTGTTTAACGGACTGACTGATATGTCAAAATGTCAAAAGTGGTCAAATATCATATTTTTGAATGATATTAATAAAAACGAACTTTTTACGAGAATTCCGGACAATTCGGGTGGATTGTGCGCGTTTTGTATAATCAAACCCGTGTGAAAACGGAAACGAACCCTGCGATCAAACCAGACACCGAAACCTTAAAATTCTTTCATAAATCAAATTATTTTATTAATCAATATATTCACTTAAGTTTTATGTGATCTTACCTAATCCCGAAACGTATAAACGATCAACTGAGCTAGGCTCGGGAAACGGTGAAACTGAGCCAAATCTGGTTTTAAACATTTCATAGTATACAACGTCACAATCTAAGACTATGGTCATGTTCTGGGCCTAACAGCTATACCCAGATTATCTATACAGCCCGACTTAGCTTGAACACTGTATTAGTAATAACGATACGATACCGTTTATAGGAATCAGGCTATAAACGAGACATCTGACTTATTGATACGTGATTCTGTGCGAACTACGATAAGGTGAGTTTCACGACCCCCACTTTCTAAACTGTTTTACGAACTTTTGGGGTGAAAAGCATGTTTACATATACTGATATACTTGAAAACGTGTGATGATGTGGATTATCTAAGTACTAACACTTGACAAGTCCCCACAAACACAAGTGATTAACTTCGTGCCGGTGACGTGTGGATAGTACTATCGGTTTGACAAACCCAACTGACAGAGCCGGTGGGGTATGCCGGAACATATGTAAACCCAGTTGCACATTGTCATTATATTTTTACATACTGCTATGTGGTGTTAGACATAGTACATACTTGGGGCAAAGTGGCTGTTAAATGCCAACGGGAGTGCATGGGCAGTGGAGGCCATGTGTTTTAGCTCGTTTCGGTTTCACTTGTGGCTTAGTATAATACATCATACACAGACATATATACATACACACTGTAAACTTTACGAACTCGTATACTGATTTCATTGATACTCGTGAAACTTGAAACTCACCAACTAGACGTAGTTGACCCGTTTTAACATGCTTTTCAGGTAAAGCAAAAGTGGAATGATTTGCTTACATGCTTGGTGTTAGAAAGAAAGTTGAATAGCTGTGAATAGACGCTGTTATATTACTGGATAAGAAGCTCGTAAACCGGTTATGTGTTTTTCACCTAGTTTGTAAACATAGTACCTACCCATGTAATATAATGTAAATTAGTTTATGAATTTCTTTATAAACAATGTTGTTGATACCAGTGTTATCTGTTACATTCCCGTATTACGCTTCCGCAACTACCTAGTCGGGGTGTGACAACATTCCTTAGCCCATTCGTTACGGAGATAGAACGAGTGAACCCATTTGTTAGAGAAGACTGATGAATGAACCCTCATTCGTTAGAAGGTCCATTCGTTAGTCACGCGAATGAGTCCATTCGCTATGAATTTCATTCGTTATAAAAGTCCATTCTTCATAAGTGGTCATTCGTTAAGAAGTAACGAATGAGTCCATTCGTTATGAAAGAACACACTCATTAAGAAGCAACGAATGAGCCCCATTCGTTAAGGATCTGGATAAAGAATGAAGTTTTATAAAATGATATAAAGGTCCCTGGACTTAGAATAAATGGCTTAATTACATAAAAGCCCTTGCACTTTATTAATTAATGAAAGATACCTTAAAGGGTCAATGAATAACGAATGAGTAATCTAATAAAATAATAATTTAAAAATTCTAATGAATATTATGTTAAGGCAGTTAATGAAAATAAGCTTTTTCCCCAGCCACAGGCTCTGCTCCTTGGACCCCGCTAGGGGCTGCCGCCCCTAGAATCCCGCTGCCAGGGGTGCTGCCCCAGGACCCCCATTCGTTGAGGGATTACATTAAACTAGATATATGATGTGTTGTAAAACACACTTATTTTACATACCTTTTTATCATCTTTTTATTACTACTCTATATAATAAATCATGTTTTTAACTCGTTTTAACTTGATCTTACAAAGCTTATTATTTTGTGTAGGTGACGAGTTTTAAAGGAGAAAAGGTTCGGGTTTTGAAGACATTGGAGGCCTTTATGATCAAGTTAACAAGAACAAGCTCAAGGTCCGACCCAAACCCGCTAGAGGAAAGCTTTACATGGATATTATATATTAAAACACAAAAAAAAAAAAAAAAAAAACCCTAAGACCCACCTAGGCCGATCGGAACAAGAAGCTAGAAGTAAAAGAAATTCAGTTTGGTTAATTTTTGGTCGGCGATCGGAACATGTACAAGAAGCCATCGATTCAGGTATGCGAGGTTTTTGATATTTGGGGTATTGATTTTATGGGTCCGTTCCCGTCGTCTAGAGGGAACAAGTACATACTTGTGGCTGTTGATTATGTATCCTATTTGGTCGAGGCCAAAGCCTTGCCCACTAATGACGCCCGAGTTGTAGTGAGATTTTTGAGGAATCTTTTCTCTCGTTTTGGAGTCCTGAAAGCCTTGATAAGTGATCGAGGTACTCACTTCTGAAATGCACAGATGGAAAAGGCGTTGCAGCACTATGGGGTCACCCATTGGCTTGCGACCGCCTACCACCCACAAACTAGTGGGCAGGTGGAAGTGAGTAATCGGGGAATCAAACTTATTCTTGAGAAAACCGTTAATGCAAATCGTCGGGACTGGTCCGACAAATTAGATGTCGCTTTGTCGGTCTTCCGTACCGCCAACAAGACTCCGATTAGTTCCACACCATTTTGGATGATTTATGGGAAGGCCTGTCATCTTCCTGTTGAGTTGGAACACCGTGCTTCATGGGCCCTTCAGAGGGTTAATCTTGATTTATCTGCCGCAGAGGGCAATCATTTCCACCAGTTACACGAGTTAGAGGAGCTCCGGGATCATGCGTATGCACAGTCATTTAAGTATAAGGAGCGGACGAAGGAACTGGATGATAGAAAGCTTAAGGGTAATAAGCAGTTAAAGTGTGGGGATAAGGTCTTGTATAACTCCCGGTTGGGGTTATTTAAGGGAAAGTTGAAATCCCGATGATCGGGACCGTTCACTGTCACTGAGGTTTTCCCGTATGGCACTATTCAGATACAAGATCAGAGCGGGAAGTTTAAGGTGAACGGTCACAGGTTGAAGCACTGCATAGGCGAGCCGGTTGCTGATCAGACAGTCGAGGTATTCTACCTTGACTCATTCACCGAAGCGTAGACGTGTTGGATGCATCACTAGGGAGACTGCTCGAGTTGTATAGTTTGTATTTTGATTTTCTTTATTATTTGTTTCATTTATTTTATCTTTGTTATTTATAAAAAAAATAAAATAAATTAAAAAAATTGAAAAAATAAAAAAAAATCAAAAACAAGAAAATATGTTTTGTTTGTTGTTTTATAGGCCGCTACATGCGAGCGAGTTTGAGTTATTGTAGGTATTATTATGCGCATGGTAGCTTTAATGGCCTTTTGGAACTGGTTCTTCGAGGTTGCGGCCGCGAATGAAATGCTATACAGCCGTTCGATTGATACACAACAGGTGAAGATTTTGCATATAAACCAGGGCAGTAACGTGTTCTTTGTTTTACTTTTTGCTATTTTAAGTTTCATTTTTATTAGTTTATTTCTTTTCCTTGTTCTAAGTGTGGGGATGGGAATTTATTTTACTTAGTTGTAGGAAATAAAAATAAAAAAATAATAAAAAATATTGTTTTGTTCTTTCACTGAAAATTATGTCGGTTACTCAAGTTTGAGGGAAATATACTTGCATATATTTGGCCCCGTTATCTACCTGTAGACATACGGGATAGCCATTGACCCGAAAACTAAAAGTGCCGGGGCGACTGAATGTGAAAAAAATAAAAAGTTTAAAAAAAATGTCTCTTGAAAAATTGATTTTATTCTACGTTAAGCAGGAAATGATATTATTACCAATGTGCTAACGAATTGTCAGAACTTTTGAAATATATAATATAATAATAAAAGAAGGGATGGTTTGCATATCTAATTTGGGATGTGTCGGTAAGCCCAACAAGCTCAAGGCCCGACCCAAACCCGCTAGAGGAAAGCTTTACATGGATATTATATATTAAAACACAAAAAAAAAAAAACGTAAGACCCACCTAGGCCGATCGGAACAAGAAGCAAGAAGTAAAAGAAATTCAGTTTGGTTAATTTTTGGTCGGCTGATTGGTGTTTGTTTTTGGGAGACAAAAGCTTGACATTAGTTTGTGTGGCTGTGAAAACTCCCACGGGAGGAACAAGCAAACAAATATTATACAAAAAAAAGATATTAACCCTTGTTCAAGATTTCCGATCGGCAGTCCCTATTATCAATAGTAAAAATTTGTTTTCTGCACTTGTGAGGCCAAAGGAAGCTAAGGAGAAAGAAGGTAGCCAAGGGCGTTTTGGGAAAGCAGCTCGGGGTCGTTTCTCATCATAAATCTCAGCCATAATCCATAGTATAACACTCATACACTTTGTTTCCTTGTTCAAGATTCATACTCTTTTGATTTTGCTCTTTAAAGCTGTTTATTTTGCAATGGAGTTGAAGATTAAATTGTGTGTGATCATAGTTGATTGTTGGATGATTTTAATTATGTTTTGGTTGAGTTTAATGATGTTTAAATTAAGTGTTTGTCGCTGTCTAAAAATCATTTTAGGCTAAACTTGTTAGTTCTACCTAGCTTAGATGTTTATTGTTAGGTTTTAGTGAGTAATATGGATTGTTGATCATCATGACTTGATTTCTTAACGAAAATTTTGGTTTCACATTGAATAAGGTTGTGTTTAGTGGCTATGTTTTTATTAATTATACTCATATACCTCTTGCTTAGATTAATTGAATCGGTTTTAATTGATTTTAGCTTGTTTGAACTCTTAACTTTGTGTTTAGAGACTGTTTACGGGAAGACAACCGTAGGGTTTAAGTGGGTGTGTTAATTGATTAAATTCAGAGAGTAGGCACCTTCTTAGAGACCGAGAGGTGATAGGAAGTAAGGTCGTATCATAGCATTTACTTGTTAGGATTAGGATCTCGCGAGAGCGGGTTCGGTTCTTGTCGGGTTTGGGTTTGAGAGCGATTAGTTGATCTAGTTTAAGTTGAACCAAATTGTTCCTCTATCCTTGGTTGCGTAGTATTCGTCTCCATTAGGGTAGTGTGTCGGTGAGTCCGAGAGGAGAGTCGGCATTAGAACACTTTAACAATTCGTTTCCCGGTTTTGTTCTTAAAATCAATTAAGTGTAAGTTAGAGTTTGTTGGTGAGACCGAGAGGTGATCTAGATTTCTTGAGTGAACCTTAGTTTTTTCATCCTTAGAAACTGGTGTCGTTAGATTCTTCAATCTATTAGCTTATTATAACTTCAATATGATTCTTACCTAGGTAGACGTTTTCTCCAATTGCAGTTAAGTCTCTATGTTTTAACATGTTTTTAGTAAAGTTAAGTTAAGTCTTGTTAATTAATTTTGTTAAAGTAAGTTAGCTCAAGTAGTTAATTATTAAAAATCATTTAAATATTATTAGGTGAGTCTTGGTTAGGGTTAAGTATTAAAAACGTTTTCACGTGTCTTTGTGTTCGATACTCGGACTTCCTTAGTTCTATAATATTAGTGATCGGTACACTTGCTGGTTTTGTGTGGTTTCTTTAGGAGTCTTGTTTTATAAATTTAAAGCTTTGTTGTGAGTTACTTAGAAAGAGCATCATTAGACACACATCAAAATATGATATGGATAGTGATAGTTGATTGATACGTGTAATTGTTATATAGTTAGTCGTACCCAGTTAAAGAAAGGATTTACCATTAACTCTGAGAGGAACCGAGTTCAGGTGAGTTTCTAGCCCCACTTTCTTGTTATCTTTTTGGGGTTGTGAGCATACGCAATGTGATTAGTTAATACACTTACCTTGAGTGGTAAGTCTATGTATGAATGATATATGTGATATATATTATAATGTGAATATGAATGAAAGCTTGTTGGTACGTGAACGTTCTTCGGATATTGTACGTATCGCCAAGGGAGGTAAGTGTTAGAAAACGTAATTGTGTATTAATGATTGATAAAGCAGGGTATGCACGAAATTGTATGAATGTTAGAATGAAAGTATGGTAGAGCGAAGGTTGGGAACAAACCTAATAATATATGCGAATGTAGGGAACAAACCTTAATAATATCTGCGAATGAAGGGAACAGACCCTAATAATATCAGGGAATGAAGGTAACAGACCCTAATAATAAATGCCAATGAAGGGAATAGACCCTAATAGTGTCTGCGAATGTAGGGAACAGACCTTAATAATATATGCGAATGTTATAGGATGAAATGTACGTATAGAATGAAAGTTTGAAAGTATGAAAGTACGAAGAAAGGTGAAAATCTAAGTATGTTATATGCATCTTCGGATGTGTATATAAGTAAGTATATGGATGTATTGTATGTTACTTGTATTACTAAAACTCACTTAGCGTTGCTGACTTTTAGTATGCACGCAAGTAAATAGACTGAGACAGCGGGCTTGAGGGGGACACATGGCGGGATCTGAAGAGGCTAGCATCTGAAGAGTTGTCATGATGATTTGAGATTATATTTTATGTTATGTTTTGAAAGACAAGTTATGAATGTTTGTAATGAATGGTTGACCTTTATTATAATTCCACGAAAGTTTTAATTAACGATGATATTTAGAATTATGTTTAAGAGTTAATCCAACACCAACGTAGGGCACCGGGACCGGGGCCTTACAAAAACCAACTGGTCAAATTGATCTCGGGAAAAATTGCTCATTTTCGGTTAAATTTTAAGTGTTCTCGAGAAGATTTGTTAGTTCTCGGTGTAATTTCTTAGTTCTTGGCGTAATTTCATAGTTCTAGGTGAAATTTCAATGTTCTCGAGAAGATTTGTTAGTTCTCGGTGGAATTGATATAGTTCTCAGTGAACACTTGGTCAAAACTAGTTCTCGGTTAATACTAGTTTTCGGCTGGACTATTTGCTTAGGCTTGATCAGTTTGGGCATTAGGACATTTTAGAAAATTCTTGGACTTTGTTATTGGACCAGACCATCAGCCCGTATTTAAGATGGACCAAATAACTAACGGGTCAACTAATGCTACACTACATCAAGAATTGGACTCTATAATGGGAACTACTACTCTTATACCTCGTCTGTTGTCTCATGAGGGGTTTAGCGAGTGGAAGTTCAGGTTTGAAAAATACATGAAAATGAAAGATGCCATGGTTTGGAGAAGTATTGTTAGAGGTCCTCAAGTTATCATGTACCAATGTGAAAACTCTGAGGAAGTTGTTGTGAAACCTGTTGAACTATATGATGATAGTGACTTTGAAAAGGTTGAAGAGGACGACAAGGCGCTTTCTACTTTATCCATGGCACTCTCACCTGAGATTGCCTTGGGATTTAGAGAACTCCAGTATGCTAAGGCACTATGGGACGCCTTGATTGAAGTGTATGAGGGTAATGAGGACACGAGGAGAAGTCGTCGAGATCTTTTGTGACAGAAGTTCAACATGTTCAATCATGTTCTGGGAGAGTCATTGGAAACTCAGCTACACAGGTTCATAACCCTTGTAACTGAACTGAGGTATGCGATTATCAATCAGACAGCCGCTGAAACAAACAATAAATTGGTGAATTCGCTGCCACAAAGCTAGGATATGAAAGTTGCGGTGATTGAGAAGACGAAAGATCTTAACATATTTACTCTGTCAGAAGTTATGGTAATCATCAAGGCTTGTGACATGGATTACAAGCAGCGTGCCATAAACCATGCAAACTCTTACAATGTTGCTAGCTACAGTGTGTAACACCCCGACCGATGGCGGATTATACATCGGGGCGCTACGAATTGTTTCATTACTCGTGACACTATTTGGGTGTCAATATTTGATAAATACATTTCATTGCGCATGCGCATAACACACCATAAAGTAACATAAATCACATATCATAACTCATAATATTCAAATACATAAATTTGTCTTGTTATATTTTAAACTAGGTCCAAAGTAAAAGAAAACATCCTACGTGTCCTCGAGTTTCCAAAAGCAGCTACAGCAAACCTGAACAATGTGTTAAAATAAAACGTCAACACTTGCGTGTCGGTGAGAAATCAAGTTTAATAGATATAAATAGATAATAACAAAGCACTGCGCGCAACATGTGTATAACTGGTGTTCAACATAGTGTGTAAACAGATTGTGATCAAGCCTAAATAGATCATAGCTCATAGTTCATAGCGTGCTCCAAATCGAGCAAAAACAAATAATCATTCGTGTATGTGCAAACAAACCAAGAAAATCGTAACAATAGGTCTCCCGTGTTTATCTAATGGATCCATGAAAACTTCGGAATAGGCCGATCAAAGCGGTTAATGATCAACACATACAAATATACAACACTAGTAAACGTCCATAACACATGGGTTTTGCGCACATAATTTCATAAACAAGTTTAAAACTCAAGTTGTACGAACACATGAACATCCCAAAAAGTTAAAAATAAAAGGGGATTAGGTACGAGATTACTCACTTGTAAAAGGTGCGTTGAAAGATAACGTAAGAACCAACTTTTAAACAATCGAAAGTTAACCTATAAATAAGAGGTTATTGGTTTAACGATTGGTTTTTATGTCTTGAATATATGCAAGTCACTTAAACAAATTATTTAAAAAAAAATTATATATTATATATTTACCGAGATTTCTGGGCAGAAAAGAAGAGAAGCCGGATTGCAAAGAGGGGAGTGGAGGCGTCGCTGAGGATCTTCGGCTGAGAGTAAGGGAGAAAGATTTTGGGGAGTGTTTAAGTGTTTGAGTGTAGTGTTTAATTATCCAAGAAATTAGTTTTATTTATAGGAAAACCCTAGGGAACACATCCCTTGAATTGGGGAAAAAGATCTTATCAAATCAAAGCAAAAGATATCAAAAGCAAGAGATATGGTGGCAGCTGCAGGGGATGGGGAAGGCTGACAGGTTACTGTTCATAGCATGGGAGGGGTCAGTCAAAGTACTGTTCAAGACATGGAAAAGAAGATTTTAAAAGATTATGCCAGTTACTTTTTCTAACAACCAAGAGGGTTGGTAAGCAAGCTGCGCCGAAAGTGACTTTTCGGACAGTTGTCAGGTCTGGCCTACTGTGCCCATACCTTGGCAGGTATAGCACAGAAGATAAGATATTTCAAAAGCATACAGGCTGGCTTAAACTGGAGAAAAGACTTAAGTGTCTAGCGCGAGAAGGCTTGAGTGCGCGAGGGCGAAGGCAGACAGAACAATCCTTAGCGCGCCGCGGGAAGAACTACAATCCTTTGCGCGCCGCGGGAACAGTTCGTCTCGCGTATCGCAGGAACAGCTGTTCTTCACGCAGGCTTCCTTGTAAGGAGTCTGGCGCGTGGAGCTGCGCAGACATCCTTAGGCGGGAAGAACCAAACGACAAGCAAAGAGTTAAGAGAAAAAGGGGCGGGACGGCGGAAGGGAATTATTATTATTATCATTATTATTATCAGTAATATATATATATATATATATATATATATATATATATATATATATATATATATATATATTTGATAAATTTATAAAGATTATAATCAAATTTTAAATCTTAAAATCGGATCCGAAAACGGGTACCTGGGTCGGGTCGGATTTGGGCAGTTGCCACAGTCTTCCCTACTTTAAGAAATTTCGTCCCGAAATTTATCTCGAAGTAGGATGCGCAGAGAAAAGGTGCGGGTATTTGATCTTCAATTGATCTTCCCTTTCCCAAGTGAACTCGGCTCCGCGCTTGGACTCCCAGCGAACTTTGACAATAGGGATGCGACTTCGCTTGGTTTGCTTCACCTCGCGATCCATAATCTCAACAGGCTTCTCAACGAAATGCATAGACTCATCAACTTGAACGTCATCAAGTGGTATGTGGAGGTTCTCGTCAGCTAAACATTTCTTGAGATTGGATACATGGAACGTTGGATGCACATTGCTGAGCGCGGGCGGCAGGTCCAGTTTGTAGGCAACCTTTCCCACTCTCGCAAGAATCTTGAACGGACCAACATAACGAGGTGCAAGCTTACCTTTCTTCCCAAAGCGGACAACACCCTTCCAGGGCGACACTTTGAGGAGAACAAGATCACCAACTAGAAATTCGAGAGGCTTCCGCCTGCGATCTGCGTAACTCTTCTGTCGGCTTCTGGCAGTCAGCAGATGATCACGGATCTTGGCGATTTTATCGGTTGTCTCTTGAACTAGTTCGGGTCCTGTGATTTGAACTTCACCCACTTCGTTCCAACAAATCGGTGAGCGGCACTTTCGACCGTAAAGTGCTTCAAATGGGGCCATACCGATGCTGGAATGATAGCTCTTATTATAAGAGAACTCGATCAGAGGTAGGTGTGAATCCCTATTACCTCCAAAATCAAGAACACAAGATCGAAGCATATCCTCAAGGGTTTGGATGGTTCGCTCAGACTGTCCGTCAGTCTGAGGATGATATGCAGTACTCATGTCCAAACGAGTTCCTAACGCAGATTGGAGAGATTTCCAAAAGCGAGATATAAAACGGCCATCGCGATCGGATATTATGCTCAAGGGAGTACCATGACGGCAGACAATTTCTTTGACATATAGACGCGCAAGTTGTTCAACACGGTAGGTTTCACGAATGGGCAGAAAGTGGGCAGACTTGGTCAATCGATCCACTATTACCCAAATGCTATCATGTTTGCTTGCGGTCGAGGGTAACTTGGTGATAAAGTCCATTGCTATACTTTCCCATTTCCACGTAGGAATTTCTGGTTGTTCGAGCAAACCAGATGGGCGTTGATGTTCAGCTTTTACCTTAGAACAAGTTAGGCATTTAGCTACGAACACAGCAATATCCTTTTTCATACCGGGCCACCAATAAGTAAGGCGCAAATCTTTGTACATTTTGTCAGCGCCAGGATAAATGGAATACCGAGTTTTGTGCGCTTCACTCAGTATGTCAGTGCGAAGAATCTCATCATTGGGAATCCAGATGCGATTGAGATAAAAGAGAGTTCCATTCAGGTTAGGGACTAGATGCGCTTCCGCACCACACGCTAACTCGGCGCGTAGGTTGCCTTTGCTGATCGATGCGCGCTGCGCGTCGCGAATGCGCGATTCAAGATTGCTTTGGATCGGCGCGAAGTGAAGCTGCGTGCGCGGCAAAATACAGTTGAGTTGACTGGGTTTGCGGCTGAGCGCATCGGCTACCACATTAGCCTTTCCAGGGTGATATCGGATCACACAATCGTAATCGCTGATGAGTTCGTTCCATCGGCGTTGTCTCATGTTAAGTTCCTTTTGATCAAAAATGTGCTAAAGGCTTTTATGGTCGGTGTAAATGATGCACTTAGTACCACAGAGGTAGTGTCTCCAGATTTTTAAGGCAAATACAACTGCGCCAAGTTCGAGGTCGTGAGTCGTATAATTCTTTTCATGAATTTTGAGTTGCCTTGACGCGTAGGCGATAACCTTGCCTCGTTGCATAAGTACACAACCGAGACCTTGGTTGGAGGCATCACAATAAACGACAAGGTCGTCAGTACCCTCTGGTAACGTTAGAACAGGAGCTTCGCACAACTTTCGCTTGAGCGTTTGAAAGGCTTCTTCTTGCTTCGAGCCCCAAATATACGGTTTGCCTTTGTGCGTTAATGCTGTTAAAGGCAAGGCGATTTTTGAGAAGTTCGAAATGAATCGCCGGTAGTAACCAGCTAAGCCCAAAAAGGAACGGATTTCGGTAGGAGTGGTCGGTGTAATCCAGTGCTTGATTGCTTCAATTTTGGATGGGTCGACATGAATACCCATCTTGTTTACAACATAACCAAGAAACTGTACTTCGTCAGACCAAAACTCACACTTGGAGAGTTTGGCATAGAGTTGTTTGGTTCGAAGCTTTTGCAACACCAATAGAAGATGTTGTTCATGCTCGGCCTTGGTTTTGGAATATACCAGAACGTCATCGATAAACACGATCACGAATTGGTCCAAGAAAGGTCTACACACCCGGTTCATTAGATCCATGAAGACAGCGGGTGCGTTGGTTAAACCGAAGGGCATGACCAAGAATTCAAAATGACCGTAGCGGGTTCGAAAGGCAGTTTTGGGAATATCTTCTTCGCGGATACGCAACTGGTGATAGCCAGAACGGAGATCGATTTTGGAGAAACTAGAGGCACCTTGGAGTTGGTCAAAGAGGTCATCAATACGCGGTAAGGGGTACCGGTTCTTAATGGTGAGCTTGTTCAGCTCGCGGTAATCGATACACATGCGAAACGAACCGTCTTTCTTTTTAACGAACAAAACCGGAGCACCCCACGGCGAAGAGCTAGGGCGAATGAATCCTTTATCGGTCAACTCTTGAAGTTGACTTGCTAATTCTTGCATTTTAGCGGGTGCAAGTCGATAAGGAGATTTGGCTACGGGGGATGCACCAGGAACAAGATCAACACGAAACTCGACTTCCCGAGCGGGAGGTAAACCAGAAAGATCTTCGGGAAAGACTTCAGGAAAGTCACGCACGATGGGGATTTCATGAAGTTTCTTCTTTCCTTCACCGGGTTTGACCACATGAGCTAAGAACGCGACACATTTCTTTCGTAAAAGTCTTCGGGCTTCAGTGCATGACATAAGTTTAAGACCGTTAGATGGTTTCTCGCCGTAGATATGAAGATCTTGACTATTTTCCCGAGGAATGCGAATCAATTTCTTGGCGCAGATTACTTCGGCGCGATTTTGCGAGAGCCAGTCCATACCAATAATAACATCAAAACTTCCAAGAGGCATGGGAATGAGGTTGATTAGAAAATCGTGTTCATTAAGGTTAAGCGTGCAATCTTTGATCACGGAGTTTATTATAATTGTTTCACCGTTAGCCATTTCAACTGTAAAGTTTCCGTTTAAGTTTATTCGCGGTCGCGCAAGTTTTTGTTCAAATGCGCGAGAAATAAAACTCCTATCGGCTCCAGTATCAAAAAGTATAGATGCATATTGTCCGTTAGGTAAAAATGTACCATTAACCACGTCATTATTCGCTTGCGCTTGGTGCGCGGTTATATTAAAAGCTCGTCCGCGCGCCACTTGGTTTGAAATTTGGTTAACCGGATTAGCTTGCGTAATTTGTACTTGCAGTCTCGGGCACGCGTTCCGGAAATGACTGGGGTCACCGCAGTTATAGCACAACCAGGGTCGTGGATTATGGTATGTTGATTGTGGGTTTTGCGGGTAGGTTGGTGGTGTTTGCGCGATTGGGTTGGCGGGAAGGACTCTACAGTACTCAGCAGTGTGACCAATACGGCCACATCGGTTGCATTGTCGACACGGGGCTTGAGTTGGGTGATGAAGTTTACAGGTTGGGCAAAAGGGTTGGTTTCCTGTGTAAGATTTCTTAGTTGACGGGGCAGGGAGCGCGGAATTGGTTAAGGCATAGTTATGGACTACAGGGGGTGTTGGGTAGGTTGACAGTGGTTAGGAGCGTGTACTGGAGGTTGGTAGGCGGGTTGCTGGACAATGAGCGGGTTGGTAAGCGCGTAGGCTTGATGATTGGGTTTGTGCCTGCGTTTGAGGTTGTTACGGTTTGAGGGTTCTGGCTTGGTTTCTGTTGGTTCTGGGACAGTCTTGGTGAGTTTGGTCTTCTCGGCTCCCCGCGGGAACAGGGTTCCTGCCCTGACATGGTTGTCGCTGAGCACAGCGGCCAACTCGATGGCGTCAAAGAGGGTTACTGGGTTCCTGGCCCATACAGAATCTTGAATTTCCATGGGGAGACCCCCAAGAAACTTTTCGATGGCGCGGCGGGAAGGGGTAACTAGGTGTGGGACAAGCAAACTTAGTTCGTGAAAGCGCGTAGCGTACTCGCGCGCTTCGCCACTGTACTGTTTCAAGTTCCAAAATTCCTCCTCAAGGCGCTTTACTTCGTTGGGAGGGCAGAATTCTCGAGTCAAAAGATCCTTGAATTCCTCCCAGAGCATGCTAGAAGCAGCCTCTGCGCCACGCGCGTGAGCTACTCCGTTCCACCATGTAAGCGCCCTTGATTCCAGGACACTTGAGGCGTATAAGGTTCGTCGGTCTGGAGGGCAATGGGTATGGAGGAAGGTGTTCTCAATTTTCTCGAGCCATTGGAGCATTACGGTGGCTCCTTCGAGCCCTGTGAATTTCAGAGGGTTACCCGCATTAAAGGACTTAATATTGTATCCGGAGGGGTTGGTATTATTTTGATTTAAGGCTTGGGCTATAGCGGCGGCCATTTCCTGGGAACGACGCTGCATACGTCTGCGCGAGGCTTCTCTCCTCTGATGACGGCGAGCTGATAGCGGAGGCATTCTATAAAAGTTTTAGTTTTTGTTAATATCTTGGTATGGGAAATCGTTTTAGTGCAAAGTATATCATTGTAAAGCTTGTTTCGCGGAGTTAAATGCTATCAAATTTTGAAGTAAAATATGAATTTAAATGCAAACTTAATACAGGTAATGAATTCGAATTGAAAATCGACAATTCATGTATCACCATGACTTTTCAAATCTTCAATTTAAAATATACGAGTAAATGAGTATTGGAGGTCGACAATTCATGTATCACCATGACTTTTCAAATCTTCAATTTTAGAACATAAAGTTAATGGGGATTGAAAATCAACTATTCATGTATCACCATGACTTTTCGGATTTTCAATGTTAAGTCCCAACAACAAACGAATATGTAAGTAAAGAAACGAATTGAAATTTAACAATAAAAATCGAAAGATCGCGGATAAAACATGAAATCATGTGCTGCGTATGCGCAAGCTTATTTTATAAATATCGAGTAATTAACAATTAGCGCGCAATCATGAGATTTTTCTCATGCGCGAGAAGGGACTCTTAGGTATTCTAGGTCGTTACGTCTAACCACCTAATCCTAAAGTCACGGAGCTCTGATACCAATCTGTAACACCCCGACCGATGGCGGATTATACATCGGGGCGCTACGAATTGTTTCATTACTCGTGACACTATTTGGGTGTCAATATTTGATAAATACATTTCATTGCGCATGCGCATAACACACCATAAAGTAACATAAATAACATATCATAACTCATAATATTCAAATACATAAATTTGTCTTGTTATATTTTAAACTAGGTCCAAAGTAAAAGAAAACATCCTACGTGTCCTCGAGTTTCCAAAAGCAGCTACAGCAAACCTGAACAATGTGTTAAAATAAAACGTCAACACTTGCGTGTCGGTGAGAAATCAAGTTTAATAGATATAAATAGATAATAACAAAGCACTGCGTGCAACATGTGTATAACTGGTGTTCAACATAGTGTGTAAACAGATTGTGATCAAGCCTAAATAGATCATAGCTCATAGTTCATAGCGTGCTCCAAATCGAGCAAAAACAAATAATCATTCGTGTATGTGCAAACAAACCAAGAAAATCGTAACAATAGGTCTCCCGTGTTTATCTAATGGATCCATGAAAACTTCGGAATAGGCCGATCAAAGCGGTTAATGATCAACACATACAAATATACAACACTAGTAAACGTCCATAACACATGGGTTTTGCGCACATAATTTCATAAACAAGTTTAAAACTCAAGTTGTACCAACACATGAACATCCCAAAACGTTAAAAATAAAAGGGGATTAGGTACGAGATTACTCACTTGTAAAAGGTGCGTTGAAAGATAACGTAAGAACCAACTTTTAAACAAGCGAAAGTTAACCTATAAATAAGAGGTTATTGGTTTAACGATTGGTTTTTATGTCTTGAATATATGCAAGTCACTTAAACAAATTATTTAAAAAAAAATTATATATTATATATTTACCGAGATTTCTGGGCAGAAAAGAAGAGAAGCCGGATTGCAAAGAGGGGAGTGGAGGCGTCGCTGAGGATCTTCGGCTGAGAGTAAGGGAGAAAGATTTTGGGGAGTGTTTATGTGTTTGAGTGTAGTGTTTAATTATCTAAGAAATTAGTTTTATTTATAGGAAAACCCTAGGGAACACATCCCTTGAATTGGGGAAAAAGATCTTATCAAATCAAAGCAAAAGATATCAAAAGCAAGAGATATGGTGGCAGCTGCAGGGGATGGGGAAGGCTGACAGGTTACTGTTCATAGCATGGGAGGGGTCAGTCAAGTACTGTTCAAGACATGGAAAAGAAGATTTTAAAAGATTATGCCAGTTACTTTTTCTAACAACCAAGAGGGTTGGTAAGCAAGCTGCGCCGAAAGTGACTTTTTGGACAGATGTCAGGTCTGGCCTACTGTGCCCATACCTTGGCAGGTATCGCACAGAAGATAAGATATTTCAAAAGCATACAGGCTGGCTTAAACTGGAGAAAAGACTTAAGTGTCTAGCACGAGAAGGCTTGAGTGCGCGAGGGCGAAGGCAGACAGAACAATCCTTAGCGCGCCGCGGGAAGAACTACAATCCTTAGCGCGCCGCGGGAAGAACTACAATCCTTTGCGCGCCGCGGGAACAGTTCGTCTCGCGTATCGCAGGAACAGCTGGTCTTCACGCAGGCTTCCTTGTAAGGAGTCTGGCGCGTGGAGCTGCGCAGACATCCTTAGGCGGGAAGAACCAAAGGACAAGCAAAGAGTTAAGAGAAAAAGGGGCGGGACGGCGGAAGGGAATTATTATTATTATCATTATTATTATCAGTAATATATATATATATATATATATATATATATATATTTGATAAATTTATAAAGATTATAATCAAATTTTAAATCTTAAAATCGGATCCGAAAACGGGTACCTGGGTCGGGTCAGATTTGGGCAGTTGCCACACAGTGCTGCTTCCAACAATGCACTCATTTCTCAAGACAGTTTCTCAATTCTTAAGGCTTCGCAAAGGAAATATACTCAGCGGTATCAGCCTCAGAACGACTTTTCCATGTTTAAATACCCTCAAGGTAAATTCTCTCAAGTTCCCCCACAACCAGCTCCTGTGTTCTTTCCTAAACCTACTCAACCATCTGCTGCTGCTATTAAACCTTAGACATATGTCGCCTCTTCTAATCAGGGTTTGAGTCAGATTCCTTCCATTTCAAAGGAAACTCAGGAAAACATTGCCTTAATGGCGGGGTTCATGAATTGCTATAACGCCTATCTTGCTGGAGATCTGGTTCAACCGGTAGTAGCTATTGAGCTGGATTAAATTTATCCTGATGATGTAGAAGAAATGGATATCTCTTGGAAAATTGCCATGGTAGTGTTTCGTGTAAAGAAATTTACTAAGAGAACAAGCAGAAACAACAGGAATGTAACATCTCGAAATTCTAAAATAATATTTAATATATTATTTGCGTAGGGTGAAATAATTGAGTTAGTGGAACGATAATAATAATAATAATAATAACAATAATAATAATAATAATGATAATAATAATAATAATAAAATATGAAAGAGTAAGTAAGCTATTTAGATGGAATGAATTATGGACCAAAAAGGAAAGTTGGGTCTTAGGTCCATGGGCTTAAGGGAGTATAAATACCCCCTTAAACCCTAATCATTTCCATTTCCATCCATCTTATCTTTCAAGAATATCTACACACTCAAAAGGCGCACACATACTCTCTTTCACGGCCGTAAGCCAAAGAAGGAATCCAAGACCAAAAACCAAGATAAAGATTGAAAGATCTTGGATATTTAAGCAAGATACAAGATTGTAGTTCATCATCCAAGCTAAACCATAACCTAAAAACGTGTAAAGGTACATTCTTGACCCTTAAAGGTTATGTTTTTTTAAACAATTTGTCATTAAACTCAAACCTAGAGTAGATCGGGTCTAGATAATTCATTAAGTTGCAGATTTGATGATTAAAATGGACTTAACGAACTTATGGTTATGAGCGGTTCATAAAAGAAACCCTAGACCTAGCCTTGGACGTTTTGGACCATAAAGGTCCAAGCTTTATGGTCACTCGGGTGAAGTTTTTGCCGAAAACGGTTAAGGAAATTTCCATGGGTTAATACCGAGCCATACTAAGGTATTAAGGTTAAAACGAATGAAGATAATGATGATATAGGACCAAACCGAGACCCATTTGTTCAGCTTGTTCGCTTACATGGTCCAATTCGATTACAATAATTATAATCGATTAAATTGCTTATACTCTCTTACATGTGTTCATTCGCTTACATTGGTATGTTCGCTTACAGTTGAACCAGTCGATTACATAGTATACTCGCATACAACTTATGAACTCGCTTACATGAACTCGATTAAAATGAGATAAATCAATTATACTATGGAAGTCAATTACAAAGGGATGATCGATTACATATAAAGAACTCGCTTACAATGTGATCACTAGCTTACAATGTGATCACTAGCTTACAATATAATCATTAGCTTACAATGTGATCACTAGCTTATAAGGTGATCATTAGCTTACAAGGTGATCATTAAGCACAAGGTGATCATTAGCTTACAATGTGATTAATAGCTATACATGTGATCATTAGGTATTAAAATACAATGCTATTAGAATACATCAGACTCAACCATATCTAGTGAAACCTGAATAATGTTATTAGGACAAGTATTGATACATGTAATTAATGTACAGATAGCCGAGCACAGTTAAAGGGAGGAATAACGATTAACGGAGAACGTAATAGAACCCATGTGAGTTTCTAGCCCCACTTCCTTGTTATGTATTCGAGGTTGTGTGCACACTCGATGTGATTAGTTAATACACTTACCTTAGGTGGTGAGTGTATGCCTTGCATTATTATGTATGAATGAATGTTTGACGGTGCGTGAACGATCTTCGTTGCACGTATCGACAAGGAGTGTGATTGTTAAATGACTGATGTGAAGAACGCCTAGAGTGTTCTTATGCTGCGATGTAATTGT
Source organism: Bidens hawaiensis (assembly GCF_021521415.1). NCBI lineage: Eukaryota > Viridiplantae > Streptophyta > Magnoliopsida > Asterales > Asteraceae > Bidens > Bidens hawaiensis. Next base: position 2,007,733 of record NW_027504845.1, on the reverse strand, counting down.
TATATATGTGAAGTATGTGTATGCAGGTACATGAATGGAATGTGAGTTCTATGTCTGACGTAGTAAGTTAGGATGACAAATCCCTCTAACTTCTGTTGGACATAGACCTGGCACGTGATGGCGTAGTTAAGGACTGCTGGCGTTATACGTGATATAGATGATAGATGAGAACGTAGTTAAGGACTGTAGGCCTTATACGTACTTTAGCTAGGAGCCGGCATAGGAAAGGATCGCGGACCTTATACGTGTTGTAATTGTATTGTGGTAGCATAGGGGAGGACTGCGGACTTCGTACGTGCTATGAATTAGGTTGCAACATAGGGAATGACCGTGGACCTTGTACGTGCTGTTAATGTAGGATGGTATAGGGAAGGACTGCGGACCTTGCACATACCATAAATGGTGAACATAGGTAAGGACTGCGGACCTTTTACGTGTTCACGACCTTGAGTATAGGTATAGATGCCGGCCTATGAACATACTCTCAGTGAACTGAGGTAAGTGACAGTATGTATGTATATATGTATGTATGTATGTATGTATGTGTGTATGTATGTGTGTATGTATGTGTGTATGTATGTGTGTTGTATGTGTGTATGTATGTGTGTATGTATGTGTGTATGTATGTATGTGTGTATGTATGTGTGTGTATGTATATATGTATGTATGTCTGTATGTTTGTATGTATGTATGTATGTATGTATGTATGTATGTATGTATGTGTGTGTGTATGTATGTGTGTGTGTATGTGTGTGTGTGTATGTGTGTGTATGTATGTATGTATGTATGTATGTATGTATGTATGTATGAATTAAGCATCCTACATGCTTAGACTCGAACAGAGAATGAGATTTAAGTAAGAAAAGAAAGAAGATGCCAGTTCAAAATAGCCATGTGTCACTCAAGCAAGCTCAACAAAGGTAAAGTATATGGTTATCTAATGTGTAAAGATGTTAGCTTAATTGCTAAAGGAAGGATATGTTTATGTTAGGGATAGAATTAAAAGTAGAAACTAGCACAGGTGAAATCCTAAAGGGAAGTATGTAGAACCTGAGGAGTAATGCAAATTGTTAATTACACTTGGCCACTGTCATTAACTACATACCTTACGAATCATGTGCTAAATAATTTCTAGAGTGATAACGTTTGTGTTTCACTTTCAAAATACGATGGCTGGAGATAGGCAAGTTGTTGGAGTAGGAGGTCGCACTGGACGTCGTGGTAGGCCACGTATGGTCCTGCAACCATCTGTAGAATCGTCTTCTAACATAGGGGAAAAGGGAAGCGCATCTAGACAAAACCCGAGCAACATTGAAGGGTAAACTTGACCCTGTAGTTCGAGCAGCCATTGTTCAAGCAGTAGTCGCTACTGTGAAGAACTTGACGCCTAAAGGATCTGCTAGAAGCCATGGAAGAACAGCTGAGGGGTCAGGAAGGGATGGAAAGAAAAATGAAAGAGAGAAAGGTGATTCAAGTGAATTTCGATTTGTGAAAAACGTAGATGGGAAGAGAGGCCAAGGCGGTGTAACTACAAGTTCTTTAAGGGTTGTGACCCGCAGAAGCTAACTTGTTTAGGAGACGCAATCGCTAGTCTCCAATGAATAACCACAATGGATAAAATTATTCGGATTAGTGAGTGTCGTCACGACCAAGCTATGGGTTACGCTACCAAATCATTGGGTGATGAGGCAATGTACTGGTGGGAAAGGGTGGAGCAAAGAAATACCCGGGATCAGATTAAGGCGATGAGGTGGGATGATCTGAAGGAGTTGGTGATGAAGAGATTCTGTGCTAATGCCGAAGTTTAAAGAGCTGAGATGAAATTTCTGAACATGAAAGCGAGAAAGATGACGCATCGTGAGTATACTACTAAATTCAACCGAATGTCTACGTTGGTGCTGGATATGGTGAACACTGAGGTGAAACGGGTCAAGTGAAATTGCACTACAAGAACCAAGCATTGTGGATGCCATTCATGAGGAATTAAATCAGTTTGATAAGCTCAAAGTTTGGAAATTGGTTGAACTGCCAGTTGGAAAGAAAGAGTTAGATACAAGATGGGTCTTTTGCAACAAGCAATATATTACGGGGGTTATAGTTTGAAATAAAGCACGGCTCGTCATTCGTGGTTTTCGTAAGGTTGACGGCTTAGACTACACTGAAGTGTTTGCTCCCGTAGCCAAACTTGAGGCCATTTGTACTTTTCTGGCATATGCGTCCTACATGGGATTTACGGTTTATCAGATGGTTGTTAAAACTGCGTTTCTGTATGGAGAATTCAAGGAGGAGATTTATGTGGATCAGCCACCAGGGTTTGTCAACTCAAAGAATACAACTCATGTCTACAAGTTAGATAAAACATTGTATGGTCTTCATCAACTGCCTCGGGCGTGGTATGCAACATCGACGGCTCATCTTCTGGGGCATGGCTACAAGAGAGGAACCATCGATCAAACCATGTTCCTTAAAACTGTTGGGAAAGATTAAGTCCTGGTTCAGATATATGTGGATGACATAATCTTTGGGTCTATAAGTGCTGCACTGTGTTCTGAATTTGAAGAAGTGATGAGAAAAGATTTGAAATGAGTTCATTGGGGGAGATGACAACGTTTTTGGGATTGCAGGTTAGACTGAGCTCGACGGAAATCTTGCTGCATCAAGGAAAGTATATTGAAGATATGGTAGCAAAGTTCGAATTTTTAGATTTAAGAGCGCAGCAACTCCTGTGGCAGAAATACCTCTTTTGTCTTCTGATCCTGAAGGGAATCTCGTAGACCAAATGTACTATCGGTCAATGGTCAGTTCCCTTATGTATCTTACCGCCAGTCGTTCTAACATCATGTTTACTGTTTGCCAAGGCGCCCGTTTACAGGCTAACCCTGAACTCTCTCATTTAGTTGTTGTTAAACGTATTTTTAGATATCTGAAAGGGCAACCAAAGCTGGGTCTTTGGTATCCTAAAAACTCAGATTTTGATTTGTATTCTTTTGCTAATAGCAATTATGGTGGAGATGACACTGACAGGAAATCCACATCTGCTGGTTGTCCATTCTTGGGTGATCGACTCATCTCATGGCAGTGCAAGAAACAACAAACGGTGTCCACGTCCATTGCTGAGACTGAAAATGTTGTTGCACCAGTTGCTGCTCACAGATTATCTGGATGCAACATCAATTGCTAGATTATGGTTTGAAATTTCTTGACACCCTAATCTTTTGTGTTAATAATGCTGCTATTGGTATTGTATAAAATCATGTTTTAACATTCAAAGACCAATCACATCGATATTAAAATTCATTTTATTCGTGACTGTTACGACCGTAAATTGATTCATCTTAAGCAAGTTCACACTGATAATAATGTGGCGGACTTATTTACAAAACTGTTTAGAACAGCCAGATTTAGTGTGCTTGTTGGGTTTCTAAAATGCTTTGTTTTGATGATTGAGTCTTTTTGAGGTTAAATTTGTACATAATTGTTATATTTTGCACAAATTTAGGGGGAGAAAATTAAAAAAATTCAAAAAGAGTGTGTGTGTAATTTTTTATTAAAAAAATATATTTGTTTTAAACACTCCCGTTTAAAAGCATGTCCGATGCTCAAGTTTGAAGGACATATACTTGCATATGTTTTGTCCTGTTATCTACTTGTAGACATACAGGATAGCCATTCACCTGAAGACTGAAAGCATTTGGGGCGATTTTGATGTTGTGTTTTGTTTTAATTCTTTCGCTTAAAATTATGTCGGTTACTCTAAGTTTGAGGGACATGTATTCATATATGTGTTTGGTCCTGTTATCTATCTTTATACATACAGGATAACCATTTACCTAAGAGCTAAAAGTGGCTGGGGCGACTGTGTTTTAAAAAATGTCATCTGTAATTCTATGAGAAGTGATATGATTATTCAGTTATGAGCTTGTTAAAAGCTTTAAATATTTTCAAATGAAAATTGATCTAACCTTTGGAAAATGATAGGAAAACTGATTTTGTGTGCCTAACGAGTGAAGTTACTAGTCTTAAAAGGCTTTAGAACAGTCATTGATTTGCATGGGTACATTTCCATGATGCGTAAAAGTTGAAGTGATATAAACTAAAGATGCTAAACTTACTGTGGAGAGTCATTTTGAAGAAATGTGCATGTCTACATATACATCTCTCCAAATGATAGGCATAAAAGTTATTACCCAGGCATACACGAGCCCGTTAGTGTCTTTGATCTCCAAAAATATTATGTCTTTGTTCTTTTATTTCTTTAAAAAAAATGTGAATAGTATATATAATATTGAATTGCAAATTTTATTTTTTGAAGCTTAAAGGGCCAAACTAGAACTACAAGGGTGGGGCACTCAATTGAGTCCTAAACACTCTTAATGTAAGGCATGTAAGTCCAACGTTCAACCTTAAAGCTTAAAATTTTTTATTGTCTATAAAAACCTTTGATCAAGCACTAGGGGTTGGAGTCAAATTGGGGTGATCTGGGGAAATCCAAATACGCTTTGAGAGTAGATATGAGGCATCACTGGTCCATGAGGGTGTCCATCTAAGATTTATGACTCATATCACTGATGCAATGAAAATCATGCTAAGTCTATTATACCTGCTATCAACCTATCTCTTTATGTCATAATAACATTGTGAAAGCATCTTAATCAATGTAATTCCATGTTCGGATCTTTTTTTTTGAGGCTGCATTGTTTATCGAAGCTGAAATCTGATCCCAAAAGTTTGTCAAAATTACAAGAAGACCGAGTGATTAAATTTGTTTTGTTTTTTTAAATCTTTATTTTATTCTCCTTTTTACCTCCTAGTTACTCTCGTATAAACTGATGCTATAAGGAATCGGTTTTTAAAACCATGTATCAAATACGAGTTGGATATAAAAAACTTTCGACCCATGTGACCTATGATAAATTGGTTTAAAATTAATTACCTGGGCCGGGCTTAGTTTTGGTTCTCGGCCCATCAGGGTTCTCGCCCAAAGATTGAAAAGTTTTGAAATATAAAGGGATCCCATCTGCATTATTGGCTTTAAATATTTAAAATCTCATTCTCTCAAACTATCTCCAAGCCGAAAACCCTCGGTGCTCTCGTGCTTAAGCCATTCAGATATCTTTATTCAAAATAGTCTCGTGATCTTTCTTAATCAATAGGTAAATCAGTGAATGGAAAGGGGAACCTTCTTTCGCTCTATCGTGAAAGGCATATGGACGAAATTGATATTTGATTATCACTTCAGTTATGCGTATTGGTTAGGATAATAGCTATTAAGTTTGTGAGTCGTATGCTTGATATGTTGTGAGTTTCAGGTTTTCATATAAATGGTGATTTTGCTTTTTGGGGAAGATGACCCGGATTTCGAAGGAAACTCAAGGGTTTCTCGGGATGGTTGACCAAAAACGTGTGGTCAAACAAAGGGTTCTTGGTTGACTTGTTGACTGAGAACCTACTCTGAGTGACTGAAAACCTCTGTTCTCGGTGGATCTGGACAGAAAACTCAACTTGGACCGAAAACTCAACATTTTGACAGAGAACTTATATCAGGACCAAAAACTAATATTAAAATTGACATTAGTTTACATTATTGACCAATATTATATGAATTTGTCATTCTTGGTCCTTGCTCTTTTGTAAAATAAATATTTGTCATTATAATATTCAATTATTGACAATTTAAGTAAATTGTTTATTAACTTGACTCGTTTATTGTAGTAATGGCAGATCAAGTGACTTTGAAGTTTGTAGATACTCATAATATAGCTGGATGCTTATGTGATCCACCCTTGGTGCATAAAGAATTCAAATCCATTATAGTTGGGCTCAACACGTGCAGGATTTCTCATGCTATACGAAAAACTTATGTTATATGGAAAAAGATGGTGACGGAGTTCTGGAACAACGCCTCCATCAATCAACGGGGTGTCGGGGGAGTCGTTACCATTGACACCAAAATTCAAAAGAAGCCGGTCGTCATCTCAGAGGCCATCATTCGAGAAGTATTAATATTCGGGGATCAACCAGACTATCCAACTAAATTTTCAACTGGCACCATTGTTGAAATTGCACTTAAGATGGGATACGAAGGATCCTACCCTCCAGCTATCAAGAAAATTTTTCATCCATACTGGAGGTTCTTGATTCACACGTTCTTTACGTGTATCTCAGGACGCAAAGGGGATTCAGACGAGATTAGCCACATTCAGATGTCGACTGTGGTTGCTCTGATCATGGACTGGAACAATAATTACTCTAAGTTTGTGTTTGATGAGATGTGGAGCAATCTAAAAGGGAAGAAGAAGGAGATGTTTCTCATGTACCCGAGGTTTTTACAGATGATCTTCGACTCACATTATCCATATCTCGTCAAATCTGTAGAGACGCTCGACTTGAAAGCCATGGGTCCCAATACTTTTGGGTTAGCGAAGCAGTCAAGGAAGGGATCAAAAGTTGTATATAAATCCTTCATAAACTGGTCAAGTTTGGAAGGTTTGCTGAAAATGACGCTTCTCCCGCCAGTGCCTCAATTGCTGATGAGCATGTGACACCTGCTCAGAGGTTCATTGTTGCGTTTGAAACCGTGAGCCTGAAAGTTCTCCAGCACAACACATGGAGATAGAACACCAAGAGCAAGAAACTGTTCCTACTGCTGATCAATTGGCATATTTTGAGAAGTTTAAAGATCAGCTCTAGTCGACTACAATGAAACCTCCTCAATCAGTCATTGAGATATAAGAAGAGGAAATTACCGAAGAACAAGCCACTGATCTTATACCACGAAAGCGAAGAAAGAAAGATCCTTGACCCAGTGTGTTGGTTGCTGAAACTACACCATCAAGCCAACAACCAGAACATCATGTTGATTCAAACCCATCCTCTGCAGAACCTCAGACTTGTTGGGTCTTATATTTTAGACTGACGCATCGAATCAATTTGTGGGTGAAAAATATATTGTTTGGTCTCAACCAAGGGTAGATGGCTTGAAGACCAAGTCATGCTAGACAAGTATAAATAGATGTTTTTATTCATTTGTCTAGTATGATTGTGTGTATTGTGTATTATTTGAGATCTAGGGTTTTATCCCTTAGAGAGTCTCCGCCCTGGGATCAGCTCTCCTGGGGTGGCTGATATTTCTTGTGTATGTATGAATGTATGTATGAGTGATTCATCTTTATGGGAATCATTCGACTAATGAAATCATATTGCCAGTTCAGTCTTGTTTGTGTTTCGATTACATATATGTTTTGATCCTATTTTATTGATTGTTGTTAATCGAATCAGGCTCTCTCCCGATACATATGATCCGTTCAAATATCATTCAAGGGTGAATACGAGTGACATTCGATCCTAACCCGGATCCGATATCCACCATTTAATACTAATTATTCACACTTCCGCACCGGGGCACAGTTTTGTCAGTTGGTATCAGAGCAGGGTTACCGAATCGTTCAGACTAACCGCTGAAACAAATTCATTTCGCTCTTGAATCCACCATGGACGTTAGACGATGAAGTTCGTTGAAATTATTTTTTGGGGGTTTGAAAATATTTGATGTTTTGGAGAAGATTGATATGGATTGATGTTTGGGTTAATGACTCGTTCGTAGATTAAACATCAATTACATGTTCATTTGGTCATATCGGTCCAGATATGATGTAGCAGTGTTTTTGGCTCGTTTTAGGGCAATACAGTTCATGTAATGATTTTTAGATCTGAAAAGGTTGTTGATAGATTGAAGATAGATTTCTTTTATTTATTTCGAGATGACTTGGATATTGCTACAACGATTCAGTTCAGATTTAGAAACTAGTTTTTCAATCCAAAAGAATTAGGGTTTTGTTTGCTCGATATTGATTTTGATGAGTGTGTTGATTAAACAGGATATGGTATTTTGGAAAAACTATGTCGTTGGTACAAACTGATATGGAGAAGGTACAAGTCAAGAATGCACAGGTACTAGAGGCAATATTATCATTTTTTGTTGCAGCAAATGCAAAGTGAATATTCAAGCAGGTTCTACAAGGACAAATCAGTAATTGATTATGCAGAAAAGAAGTTTTTGATGCCTCGAGCGTATAATTTTTATCACGAGCACATAACAATGGACTCGAGTATCTATATTGATTAAGTGTTGTTTCGAGCATATGATGTGTTTTGTCGAAACACATTTTTGTTTGTCTCGAGCACAGCTTATCTCGAGCACATCAATTTCCAAAGTCGAGCACATGATTTGAGAAACCCCGAGCATATTGTTGGTCTTCTCAGGAAAACTATCTTTTTGGTCTCGAGCACACTTTTTTATTCGAGCAAACTCTTTTTCGAGCATACTTTTTTTATCTTGAACAGTTATGCTTGTGAAGAGAAAACTCAATTTTGTGTCTCAGCACCTTTGCTCTCGAGCACACTTTTTCTCACGAGCATGTTTGGTGCTAGTAAAGAAAACCTTCAAGACAAATCAATGCATATCTTTTTTACTCTCGAGCACACTTCCTACTCATGAGCATGACTATGTTCTAGCGTGCTCGTAAAGGGAAATATGTGTGCTCGTGAACAGAAAGTTTGTATTTGTGAAACATTTCAAGGTTTTGAAGAAACTTTTGAGATATTTGGTGCCGTTGAACATTTGACCAAGACGTTCTATATGGAAGATACATAACCAGGGGTATTTTGGTAAATTTTTCTCCAATCATCTACAAGCTTATGGAATTCAAACCTTATCAAATTTCACGACTTCATCAAGAGCTTTACAAGAACAAGTGTTGACACAAGCTTAAGGATTTAATCACCTTGAGTATCAACCTACATAAATTTTTTTATTCCTACAATCTTGTTAAGGATGGTCAAGATTGTTTCACCCACACTTGATTTGAAGACACATTCTTTAAAGGCAACTGCAACAAAATTGGGGAGTAAAAATATTTTAATTTCTTTGAAAATGGCAAGCTTCAAATCAAGTAAAAGCTCAAGTTAAGGAAAAGTTGATCTAGATCAATAATCCAAAGTTTTTTGAAAGATGTTTCATCATTTGTAAGTTTTCAGATTTCCTAGTATGTTTGAGATGATAGAGTAATCACGAGCAACAATGTTGAAAGGATGATCAGTAGAGTTTAACCTCTTACGAAATAGTCACTTGAACAGTCAAGAACGGGTATTGAATGCTATCTTAATTCAGGGAATGTTTTGAAGACGATTTACAAGGGAGGAAACGGGTTTGAAAAATTGAAGATTATGTGATGATCACATTGAGTGTATTTCCATTTGTGATAACCTTGTTACTTGATGTTGATCACAAACGAGATAAATGAAAAGAGGTCTAAAAGAACAACGAAAGATGTTTAAAGTGAGGGGGAGAATTTCAATTAAAGACAATGGGTTATGAAGTAATCATGGAAGAAATTCGATGGCATCGGTCTAAGGGGGAGATAGTGGGTCTTGTATTTTTGACCGATGCATCGATTTAATATGTGGGTGAAAAATATATTGTTTGGTCTCAACCAAGGGTGGATGGCTGGAAGACCAACTCATGCTAGACTGGTATAAATAGTTGTTTTTATTCATTTGTCTAGTATGATTGAGTGTATTGTGTATTATTTGAGATCTAGGGTTTTATCCCTAGGAGAGAGTCTCCTCCCCGGGATGAGCTCTCCCGGGGTGGCTAATATTTCTTGTGTATGTATGAATGTATGTTTGAGTGATTCATCTTTATGGGGATCATTCGACTAATCAAGTCATACTTCCAGTTCTATCTTGTTTGTGTTTTGATTACATATATGTTTTCATCCTATTTTATTGATTATTGTTAATCGAATCAGGCTCTCTCCCAAGACATATCATCCGTCCAAATATCATTCAAGAGTGAATACGAGTGAGATTCGATCCTAACCCGGATCCGAGCTTCACCGTTTAACATCGATTATTCACGCTTTTGCACCGGGGCTCGGGTTTTGTCAAGACTCAAGAACAAATTTTGGATGATATTGATCAAGAGTTCGAGTTTGACTATGATATTCCATCTATTGATGAGCCATATGAGTCATCTAACCCGATTAGTCAGTTTAGCTCTGGTGTTGTTGATAAGATTGCTAACATTCTTGCTATGCAAGGTATTTTTTTGCAGGATATAGGCAAGGGAGTCAGTCTGGACGATGAACCAGTCGATGTACAATCCTTACAACCCGAGTCTTTGAACTTGAGCAAGACTCAGTTGTGAAGAATGTTCGAATACAAGAACTTGAAGCTAGTAACTATGAAAAGGATCTGAAGATCAATGAGCTTCAAGCCAACATGGGTGGTCTCACTGCACTATATATGGATCTCTAACAAAAGCACATTCAATAGTTTGGAGATGAATACAAAAGCGGTGATGACATTGCTTCAAAGACACCTCCTGATGATCAAGGTGGCAATTCCAGTGGACGTCAAACTTCTAATATCGATGCATCTTAACAACTGGAACAGTATCTCTCCGCACCCTCCAGAACAGCCAAACAATCTGACAGACTTCAGAAGAAAATTCTTATCATGAAGAATTTGAATCAAAACATGGAATCTTCTGACCATCCAGATAAGTTTATTCAAGAACTACAAAAAGGCTTTTCTGAAAAATATGGTGATAGGTCCGGAATCATGTCACGGGGATTTGATGTCGATAAGTCCATATGGTGGGTGAAACGAAAGTCCGGGACCACTGAGTATTATAAGAAGCTGAAGGATTTTGGATCGTGTACAAAGGTGGATCTTGGAGACCTCATCAATGCTCTGTTTCGCAACCCAAAAAATGATAAGGGAGCTACAAACTTCTGGAACTTCTTGAGGAGGCTAGTCGATCAAGGATTTCCAAATATATCAACAGCTGAATCATTCTTGAAGAAGGTTAACGGAGTTCGAGATCCAATGAACGGAAAGACGATGGTCAATATGATGTGGTATGATGTGTTGTAAAACACGCTTATTTTCCACACTTTTCTATCATCATTTAATCGCTTAAGTATATAATAAATAATGATTTTAACTCGTTTTAACTTTATCTTAAAAAGTTTGTTATTTTGTGTAGGATACGAATTTTAAAAGAGAAAAAGTTAATTGTTTTGGAAGACATAAGAGGCTTGTATAGTCAAGTTTTGAAGAGTAAACTCAAGGCCCGACCCAAGTCCACAAGAACCAAGCCTTGCATACTCAATATATTATTATAACTTATACAAAAAAACCCTAATAGCCTTTAATTGCCGATCGGAAGAAGAAGAATAAAAATGTTTGTGTTGTCTTTTACAAGTTGGTTGGCTATTATGTTAGTTAATTGATTGTGGCTTTTAAGGAGACAAGGTAAAAAGTAATTCGATTTGTGTGGCTGGAATAAAAACTCACGGCCAGCAACAATAACAAAGAAAATTATAATATCTAACACCCTCTCTAAAATTCCGATCGGACCAGCCATATTCACAAGGAAAATTCAGTTTTTGCATTGTGGTGAGCCAAGAAAGAAGAAGAATAGTAAGGGGTTTCGGGACAGCAGCTCGAGGTCGTTTCTCATCATAAATCTCAGCCATAATCGATAGTATAACACTCATAAACTTTGCTTTCTTGTTTATGTACATAACTCTTTGATTTTGATCTTGAAAGTGAATTGTTTTGCATTTGAATTGAAGATTGAGTTGTGCTTGATTAATATTGATTATTGAATGAGTTTGATTATGAATTGGTTGAGTTTTATGATGGTTATAATAAGTTTTTGCTGCTGTCCAAAAGTTATGATAGGCTAAACTTTTTAGTTCTACCTAGGTTAGTTGATTTTTGTTAAGTTTTAGTGAGTTTTATGGATTGTTTGATCAATATGACTTGATTTGCTATTGAAAGTTTGGTTTAATAGTGAATTAAGTTGTGTTTAGTGGCTGTTATTTTTCTAATTATACCCATAAACCTCTTGCTTCGATTGGTTGAATTAGTGTTGATTGATTTTAGCTTGTTTGATTTTTACTTTATGTCTAGAGATTGTTTGCGGGGTGTACAACCATAGGGTTTTGTTGAGTGTGTATTGGTTAAATTCAGCGGGTGAACACCTTCTTAGTGACCAAGAGGTGAGTCGGCATTAGAACACCTTAGCATTCATTTCCCGGTTTTTTCTAAAAATCAATTACTTGTAAGTTAGGGTTTGTTAGTGAGACCGAGAGGTGATCTAGCTTTCTTGAGCGAACCTTAGTTGTGTCATCCTTAGAAACCGGTGTCGTGAGATTATTCAATCCATTAGCTTGTTTGACCTTCAATATGATTCTTACCTAGGTAGATGTTCCCCCATTGTCAGCTAAGATTCAAAGTTTCATCAAGTGTTTCGTCAAGTTAAGTTAAGTCTAGTTAATTAAATTAGTTAAAGTAATTTAGGTCAATTAGTTTAATTATTATATCAAATTTAAAAAAATATTATTCTTAGGAAGGTCTTGTCTAGGGTTTAGTGATATAGGCGTTTTCACGTGTCCTTGTGTTCGATACTCGGACTTCTTATGTCTATACGAATTTTGATCGATACACTTGCCGGTTGTGTGTGGAGGCATTAGGAGTTTCTGTTTATAAATTTAAAGCTTAGTTGTGAGTTCCATAGAAAAAGCATTCATTAAATACACATCAAGTTTTTGGCGCCGTTTCCGGAGACACGGTTAGGGGCGTATTGAGAACGACGCGAGTTAGGACCTACCTTGTTTGCTACTTGTTTTTCTTTTGCTTTGTTTAAATAGTTTAGCTTATTTTAGTTTCTTTTGATTATCTTAATAGTTGAATGTGACGTACTCGATCTCTAGGACCGCCTGAATCTGAGGGATTTTCGGAACGAAAGAGAGAGTTTCGTGAGAGACGTCATACCAGACCGTCTTCCAGTTCTTCTGCGTCAGTTGGTAATACATCCTCTTCTCCTACTTTTTGTGAATCGATCATTAGGAATAAAATTATGGGCGACGCACCACAGAGGAGGACATTTGCAGACCGGGCTCGTCCAGTCGATGCGGGTGCGAGATCTAGCATTGCTCCACATCCATCGTAGTTACGACAAATTTGTAGATTCCATCTAACATTCTGAACACCATCTCTCATTCTACTCAATTTCACGTGTTGCTCATCGAAAACCCGCATTCTCATCACACTCGCATTGCACGTATTTGCGACACTTTTTATCTTGTCGGCGTATCTGAAGACGCCATAAAACTCCGCGTTTTTCCGTTCTAACTCGTTGATCATGAGAGTTTATGGCTTGAGTCCCTCCCACAGGGATCCCTTGCTACTTGGGCCGCCATGCAGACCCAGTTTCTTAAGAAATACGATCCTCCAGCTAAGGATGCTCGTTTGCGTAATCAGATTCATTCTTTTCAGATGGAGGACACCGAGAGTTTCTACGAGGAGTGGGAGAGATTCAAAAATCTACTTGCTTTATGCCCGAAACACGGCCTACAAGACTGGTAGTTGTTGAGAAGTTCTATACCGGAGTGACGTACGCGACGCGGCGTATGCTAGACACGGCTGCGATTGGAAGTTTGTTGATGACGAAGGATACGGATGAGTGCATTTCTTTGTTTAACGAGTTAGCCATGAGTGGTTACCAGCGACCACCAGCTAAGAGAACCAAAACCGTCGACTCCTTATCACACGGTATATATTCGGTCGACACGAGCACCGCACTTGCAGCACGGGTTGAGACGTTGGCGAAGATTGTGAAGGACTTACAGGTGAAGAGTAAGTTATGCGAGATATGTATAGGAGGGCATGATACTGTTCAGTGCCCCGTAGGTTTCCAGGAGGAAGCGGTAGACCTTGTTAGTAATCCGAACCGAAATCAAAACTCTTTCAATTCTTATAATTCGGGGTGGAGAGGTAATCAAAATTCCAACTTGAGGAACCAGAATCAGTCTAGCTTCCAGCAGCGTCAGAGTCATTTCCAGGATTCCGGTGAGGGAGTGAGTAGTGGGGAGAAGAAATCCAGGTTAGAGGAGATGATGGCACAGCAGGCACAGATGTTGTTGCAGCTTATGACTCTAGAGGACTCCCGTCACAAAGAGACTCAAGAGATATTTCGTGAGGATGAGTCATTCATGAGGAATCAGGGGGCATTCATTTAGAATCTCGAGAGTCAGATGGAGGAGATTGCGAGTCGATTAAACGAGAGGTCGCCAGGAACTCTTCCGAGTACTACTGAGAAAAATCCAAAGGCGTTCGCGAAGGCTGTGACGACGAGGATCGGTGCAGGGGTACATATGAGCCAGTGAGTCAGGAGGCGACGAGAGGAGTCGTTGAAGAGCTTGTAGTAGATGGACAGGAGAAGGTGGATGAGGAGATTCAGTTGGAGTCTCCATCGGCCAAAGTGCATCAGAGGCGCAGCCCAGGAAGTACAGCACAGGCCGAGGATCAGCAGTTACCCTGCACACCAGTGATAGTCTACAAACCTAGACTTCCATATCCCGGGAGACTTCACAGGGATAGAGAAGAGGAGCAGAACACCCAATTTCTTGATCTTTTGAAGCAGCTTCACCTTAACATCCCATTTCTTAAGGCTCTCACTCAAATGCCAAAAATGCAAAGTTCCTTAAGAATATTCTTTCGAATAAGGTGAAGTTAGCTGAGATCTCTTCCATCCCTTTGAGTGCTAGTTGTTCTGCAGTCTTGCAGAGGAAGTTACTAGAGAAGATGTCTGATCCAAGGAGTTTCACGTTTCCCTGCATCTTGAGTGATGATACGGTAGTTTAAGCGCGGCGGTTGTTGGTGCCAGTATTAATCTCATGCCGTATTCCGTGTATCGCAAGTTGGGTTTAGGTGAACCGAGGCCTACCCGGATGAGTATCCAGCTTGCTGATCGTTCTGTGAAATACCCCTGAGGGGTGGCCGAGAACATGCTTGTTCGCGTCGACAAGTTCATCTTACTGGTGGACTTTGTCATCTTGGAAATGAACGATGATGATAGTGTCCCACTTATCTTAGGCCGACCATTCCTTGCCACTGCACAGGCGTTGATAGAACGTCACCTTTGACGTTCGACAATCACTGGAACACCCCAAGTCTGCTGATGACTCTTTATACTTCATCGACACCATCATGGAACATGTTGTGGAGTTTTTCAGCGAGATCTATGGATGATCTGCCTCCGACACCCAGATTCTCGATAGGGAGATTCCGGAGATTGAGATGGTTGCCTTGACTGATCAGTCATTAGATGACGACACCGAGTCACATATCCCTGAATCTGGCGTGTCTACTGAGATCGTACGAGACGATCCGATGGACCGACCTTCTGTCGAGAGTCCTCCCTCTTCCTTAGAGCTTAAGGATTTTCCTGCCCATCTTGAGTATGCATTTTTAGATGAAGAGAGGAAGCTGCCAGTTATCATTGCATCTGCTTTGATGGAGATCGTGTAGGAGAAGTTGTTGAGGGTGCTACGAGAGCACAAAGAGGGGATTACATGGAAGATTATCAACATTAAGGGTATCAACCCTTCGTTTTGCACTCATAAAATCCTCATGGTGGATAATTTCAAAACTGTCGTTCAGCCGCCGAAAATGCAGGAGGTTGTGAAGAAGGAGATCATTAAACTCCTTGATGTGGGGATCATTTTCCCCATTTCTAACAGTGCTTGGGTGAGTCCAGTTCAAGTAGTTCTAAAAATGGTGCTGTCGTCACCAACGAGAGGAACGAGCTTATTCCCACTAGGACTGTGACTAGATGGGGAGTCTGCATCGATAATCGCAGACTGAATGATGCCACTAGGAAAGACCACTTTCCTTAACCTTTATTGATCAGATGTTGGAGCGTTTGGCAGGTCAGCAGTACTACTGCTTCTTAGATGGTTTCTCCAGGTATTTCCAGCTTCCGATAGCTCCCGATGACCTGGAGAAAACCACTTTTACCTGTCCTTACGAAACGTATGACGTTCGGACAGTGTAACGCTCCAGCCACATTCCAGAGATGCATGGTGGCTATTTTCCATGATATGATCGAGGACTCCATGGAGGTGTTCATGGACGATTTTTCTGTTTTTTCTTTGATCATTGTCTTTCTAATATTGAGAGGATGATGACCCGCTGCGTTAACACCAACCTAGTCCTTAATTGAGAGAAGTGTCATTTCATGGTTCGCGAGGGCATTGTTCTGGGGCATCGTATTTCGAGTGCGGGGATAGAGGTTAACCGAGCGAAGGTCGAGACCATCTCTAATCTTCCCCCACCCACTTCTATGAGATCCATCCGGAGTTTTCTAGGTCATGTCGGGTTCTACCGCCGGTTCATCAAAGATACTTCTAAGATCGCGAGACCCATGACCAAACTTCTAGAGAAGGATGCTATAATCGTTTTTTCTGAGCAGTGTATCGAGGCGTTTGATCTTTTGAAAGAAAAACTCGTTAATGCCCAGATCATGATTGTCTCGACTGGTCTTTACCATTCGAGTTGATGTGTAACGCGAGCGACTTCGCATTCGGAGCGGTTCTTGGACAGCGGAAGGATAAACACTTCCATCTAATTTACTACGCTTGTCGGACCTTGAATGGTGCATAGGATAGTTATACCACCACCGAGAAGGAGTTTTTAGATGTGGTGTTTGCTTTCGATAAATTTAGGTCCTATCTAGTTATGTCCAAGACGATTGTGTACACGGACCATGCTTCTATTCGATATCTCTTCAGAAAGCAGGATGCTAAGCCTCGTCTTATCCGATGGATCCTGTTTCTTCAAGAGTTTGATATTGAGATCCGTGATAAAAAGGGGGCCGAGATTGTGGCGGCCGATCATCTTTCGCATCTAGAGGGAGCAGAGTTAGGAGACTGTTTTCCGACAGATAGTCTCATGTTTGTTACGGCACAGGAGGAGTGTTTCCCATGGTTCGCTGACTTCGCGAACTATCTTGTTGACGGGTACCTCCCGAATATGCCTTACCAGCAAAAAAAAGAAATTCTTTGCTGATGTTAAGTTTTACCTGTGGGACAACCCATATCTTTTCTGTATCGGTGCTGATCAGCTGATTAGGAGGTGTTTTGATGCTAAGGAGGGATGGCAGATTCTGAGCCATTGCCATGAAAGACCGACAGGAGGTCACCACGGTGCGAGTTCGATGGCGAAGAAGGTGTGTTGATTCTGGATTCTATTGACCATCGATTATCAAAGATGCTCATGAGAACGTCAAAAGCTGTGACCGATGCCAACGAGTCGGTAACATCTCATCCCGAAATGAGATGCCACAAAATGCTATTCAGGTTTGCGAGGTTTTTGACATTTGGGTTATTGATTTTATTTGCCCGTTCCTGTCCTCTAGAGGGAACAAGTACATACTTGTGGCAGTTGATTACGTATCCAAGTGGGTCGAGGCCAGAGCCTTGCCCACTAACGACGCCTGAGTTGTAGTAAGATTTCTAAAAAATCTTTTCACTCGTTTTGGAGTCCGGAAGGCCTTAATTAGTGATCGAGGTGTTGGAATTACGTATGCCCGAGACACATACTTATACTAATGTGGCTAACTGTGTTTGATCCAAGTCGGGTCATACCCAATAACAAGCTAGACAACACCAAATGTATTCCTTTAGTGATTTGATCATTTAAAAGAATACCGAACACTACGTGTTTAGGAAATTGGTTTTCTAAACAAACACACTTGAGGATTTAAATAAATTATCTGGATAATTTATTTATATAAATTAATTATTTAATTGGTTAAATAATTATGTAAATGCATGTACATTTTATAAAATTAAGTTTTATAAAATGAATGGAGATGGTTTTAAATGGTTAAAACAAAATAATAAAAAAAAAAAAAATAAAAAAAAAAAATAAATAAAGGGGAGCCGTCCACCCCATGTGGGTGGAAGGTTTTGGTCCAATCAAATTCAAGGCTTTCTTTTGGTCCATGTGATGCCTCTTTATGAATCTCCACATCCAAGACATGCAAAAATATCTTTCATTTGAATTTTCAAGTGTGTTACAAGCTTCAAAAAAACTCTCTCTCCCTCTCTAAAAACTTACGGCCCATTTGGGCAGAAAATTGGGAGCTTTGTGAGATTGTTTTGTGTTCATAAATCCTAGCAAAACAACTTGGTGTTGTCACAAATAGCTTGGGGTATGACACTCTTGAGGTCTTCTTCTTTGGAGACTTGTCATTCATCCACCATCCTCTTCAACAATCCACTTGTTCTTCTAAAGGTAGAAGAAGGTACAATTTACATTTTGTGAGCATTTTGTTCTTGTAATTTTGATCCTTGTTCATTGGGTTTTGATTTTAACATAATGGTATGTTCATAACAAGTTTTAAAATCCTAGCTTCCGTTGCGTTTTCTAGTTAAATATGGTTAACTTGAACTTTGATTATCTTGTATAAAACCCAACAATGGCATCAAGAGCCGGTTACAAGGACTTATGCTCCTTACATGTTCATAGATTTCGGGTTTTTCATGGGTGAAAAAGGGGTCCGAAATTTTGGTGGATTTTACCCCTCATGGTTTTGTAAGATCTTGACATGCATGGAAAGATCTTAGGAAACCATTATTAACATTTGGATGTTGAAAATAAAAAAAAATAATAAAAGAAATTTGGGCCGTAGCCTCTTGGGGGGGGGCCGATTTTATTTGGTGATTTTGGGCATTGGTTGCTTAGGTTGCATGCTTAGAACATTTGGTATGTTTGGATGTGTCATAACCGAAACCTAGACCTTGGATGTGTTGATTGTTGTTTGTGTATGTTGATTATGTTTATTATTCAATATGGTTGTAATAATTCATAATCTTAGGCTTGTGTAATTTATTTATTCATAAGTTGGTATGTAATAAGTAGATTAGTTGCATTTTCCTTTTTTTAGAAAAATATGTATTAGGATACATTTTGTAAAAATTGAAGATGCAAGAATTGGTGGATTTGGGCCTTGGACCGAAATTTTGGGCTTGTTGGGCCTCACCGGCCCATCATGGGATTCAAGCCCATTAGGCCCATAAATTTCACTCTTGGGCCCAAGAAGACTTTTGGAAGTTTGGAGCCCATTAACAAGCCCAACAAGAACACAACAACTTGGAAAGGATACTTGAAGCATTTGGATGCAAGGTCAAGTGGGAGTCAACATTCCATCCTTGTGTCATGTTTTGTCCCTTAGGTGTGACTTATGACCTATACTTGTTTCGGCTAACAAGTATGGTCAAACTTAGCGGTTCTCGGTTATGACTATATTTTGCATATGTATGCTTGATTGTTTGTTTTACTTTATGTAATGTGTGGTTGATAGATATTAGGATATCCAAACCGTCACATAGGAACGACAACAAGCATAAAACGGGTTCTAATATATTTTTGGTAATATCGCGTCAATTAGTTTAATTAAATGGGTTTATTAAAACTAAGCGATCACTCACCTATAATAAAATTGGTTTTATTATAACTAGAACCTTGAAAATTGGTTTTCAAAATCGCCATATTTCTAAATGCATGTTAGGATATGGCATAATGTTTTTCAACTAGAATATTTGAAAATTTAAAATCCCTTTTTCATAATTACCAAAGAAACAAGTCTAACACCATCCTTTTGTATGACACTTAACGTATTAGGGAACTTTTAATGGGATAAAGGTCACCTAACCATTTTGAGCAAACTAATATACTTAGGGTAATATTAACATATTTGTGGGATAAAGGTCACCTAACCACTTGTATGTTAATCTTACATGTTTATACAAGTAGGACGACTTGAATTGGAAACCATGTGATAAAGGTCACCTAAGCATGGGATCCAATGGTGTTGATGGGATAAACATGCCAACACGAAATAAGGATTTCGAATGGTCCCATACCTCTAGAAGTTGCAAAGGGTTGCAATTGTCAAGGTTGACTACCTTGTTAAATCAAATAACGGGATAAAGGTCACCTAACCGAAATTTGATTTATCGTTGGATTCTAGAATTTAATTATTATTTTAAAATCTGGAATAAAAGGGTATTAATAATTAAATTGATTATAATACTAAATAGAACTTTGTTAAATTTTGTAGATGGCCGCTAACAATGCAAACACCTCTACCCATAACACCCGTAACCTATCCTTAAGAACCATCCTTGAAAAGGATCGTCTAAACCATAATAACTTTATGGATTGGTATCGCAACTTGAGAATAGTTCTCAAGCAAGAAGAGATATCATATGTCTTAGACGATCCCATTCCCGATGAGCCTAACGTGGAAGATGAGGAGGCGTATAACAATTGGGTCAAGTACACCAAAGATTCGGTGCAAGCCTCTTGCCTCATGTTGGGGACTATGATTCCCGAAATCCAAAAGGATTTCGAGCATCATGGGGCATACGACATGATAACTCAATTGAAGGAAATGTTCCTTCAACAAGCTAGAGCGGAACGTTTCGAAACGGTTCGAGCGTTTCATGCATGTCGTATGGAGGAAACCCAAAGCGTCTCATCTTATGTCCTAAAGATGAAAAGCTACATTGAAAAGCTTCGTAGGTTAAATTGTCCCGTCTCTAATGAGTTGGCTACGGATTTGATCCTCAACTCTTTGACCAAAAGGTTTGAAACTTTTGTCATGAACTATAACATGAATGGGTGGGACAAAAGCATTGGTGAGCTTCACGCAATGCTAAGAACGGCCGAAGCGGGAATGGGTAAAAAGGTTTTACCCGTTCTAACAATCAATGAAGGAAAAAGGGGACATAACTCCAAACCCAAGGCAAGTGTTGCTAAGGGCAAGGGCCACGTCCAAGGAAAGGGAAAGAGGAAAGCCATCACGCCCATCAAACCGAAGGAAAAGAAGCAAAAGGTTGCGGCGCAAGATCCATGCTTTGAGTGTGGAGAGATAGGTCATTGGAAAAGGAATTGTCCGACCTATCTCAATGCGTTAAAAGATAAGAGGGATGCGGGGCATACCTCAGGTATTATCTTTACTATACATATTGAACTAAATGTTATTTCTTCAAATACATGGGTACTTGATACCGGATGTGGAACTCACATTTGCAATTTGTTGCAGGGGTTCAAAAGAAGTAAACAACTCAACAAAGGGGACATTAGTCTCTTTATGGGCAATGGAGCAAGAGTTGAAGTCCAAGCCCAAGGAGACTACTTGTTAAAGCTTCCAAGTGGTTTGGAAGTAATTTTGAAGAATGTTTTGTATGCTCCTAAGTTAAGGAGAAACATTATTTCCGTGTCCCTTTTAAAACAATGTGGCTTTGATCTTAAGTTTATTGATTATGATATTCATGTTTTGATGAATGGCATATTTTATTTTAAAGCTATACCCATGAATGGTATATATGAAATAGATCAAAGTGGTATGTCACATAGTAGTTCAATGTACAATGTCAGCACCAAGAAACTCAAGAAGGACTTGGGTGATTCCTATCTTTGGCATTGTCGCCTTGGACATATAAGCAAGAATCGCATGCAAACTCTTCGCAAGAGTGGTATTCTAGAAACAAATGAGTATGATTCATTTGATGTATGTGAATCTTGTTTACAAGGCAAAATGACAAAGCAACCCTTTAATAAAACTTTTGAAAGGTCAAAAGAATTATTGGGTATCATACATTCGGATGTATGTGGTCCTTTTAGACCAATGACTAGGAATGGTGAAAGATACTTCATTACCTTTATTGACGATTATAGTCGATATGGTTATGTGTACTTAATGAAACACAAAGATGAAGCTTTTGAAATGTTCAAAGACTTCAAAACTGAAGTAGAAAGACAACTCAAGACCACAATCAAAGTACTTCGTAGTGATAGAGGAGGTGAATACCTAAGTGGTATTTTTCAAGATCATCTTAAGAGTTGTGGAATTATTTCACAACTTACTCCACCTGGAACACCACAACATAATGGTGTGTCTGAAAGGAGAAATCGTACCCTATTAGATATGGTTCGATCGATGATGGCTAGAAGCACTTTACCTCTATCATTTTGGGGCTATGCTTTACTTTCCGCTGTTCGCATATTGAATATGGCTCCAACCAAGAAAGTGGAGAAGACACCTTTTGAGATATGGCATGGAAAGGCTCCATCGCTATCATTCTTAAGAGTTTGGGGTTGTGAAGCTTATGTAAAGCAATACACCCCAAACAAATTAGAAGTCCGATCCACTAAATGTATCTTTATAGGTTATCCTAAAGATGATATAGGATATTACTTTTACGACCCTAGTGAGCAAAATGTTATTATTGCTCGAAAGGGTAAGTTCTTGGAAACTAAGTTCCTTGAGGAAGGAACTAATAGTAGAACAGTGAAATTTGATGAGGATCAAGAATCACAAGATGATACACAATTGGTTGATACTAGCACTCAACAAGAGGTTGTTGAAAGTGATCAAGTGGTTGATCAAAACACACAAACGTTCGCAAATCTGGTAGAGTTAGCAATCCACCTGAAAGATATGGATTTTTTGTAGAAGGTTGCTACGTGGTAGATTCGGATGAACCAACCACATACCGTGATGCAATGTCCAAGAATGATTGTGACAAATGGCTTGAAGCCATGAACGTTGAGATGCAATCCATGTATGACAACCAAGTTTGGGAATTGGTTGAACCACCACTCAACTCCAAAGCTGTTGGAAGTAAGTGGGTTTTCAAAAGAAAAACTGATATGCATGGAAACTTGGATACTTATAAAGCAAGACTTGTAGCTAAAGGTTTCACTCAAACTCAAGGGGTTGATTATGATGAAACTTTTTCGCCTGTGGCAATGCTAAAGTCTATTAGGATATTATTTGCCATAGCTGCACATTATGATTATGAAATTTGGCAAATGGATGTCAAGACCGCTTTCCTAAATGGATATCTTGAGGAAGATGTCTATATGGTTCAGCCTGAAGGTTTTGTCGATCCGAAACATCCTAATAAAGTATGCAAGTTAAAGAAATCAATCTATGGATTGAAACAAGCATCTAGAACTTGGAATCATCGTTTTGATGAAGAAATCAAAAATTTTGGGTTCATCAAAAACGCTGATGAGGCTTGTGTGTATAAGAAAGCTAGTGGGAGTATTATTACCTTCTTAGTATTGTATGTCGATGACATCCTACTATTTGGAAATGACATTCCAACCATGGAAAGCGTTAAGGCTTGGCTTGGAAGTAGATTTTCCATCAAGGATCTTGGTGAAGCTGCCAATATTTTGGGAATAAAGATCTATAGGGATAGGTCAAGGCGCTTGATAGGTTTGAACCAAAGTACATACATTGATAAGATCTTGAAAAGGTTCAAGATGGAAAACTCCAAGAAAGGTTTTGTACCTATTCAAAGAGGGACCATATTGAGTTCAGCTCAATGTCCAAGCTCAAAGGGTGAGCAAGAGACGATGAAACAAATCCCATATGCTTCTGCTATAGGATCCATCATGTATGCGATGATATGTACTAGACCGGATGTGTCATGCGCTTTGAGCATGACAAGCAGATACCAACAGAATCCAGGAAACAGTCATTGGATGGCTGTTAAGAGCATATTAAAATACCTTAGGAGAACTAAGGATATGTTTCTGATATATGGATCTGGTGAGGAGGAACTCGCTATAAAAGGTTACACGGATGCGAGCTTCCAAACTGATCGAGATGATTCTCGATCACAGTCTGGGTATGTGTTCACTCTTAATGGAGGAGCTGTCTCTTGGAAGAGCTCAAAACAGGAAGTGGTAGCATTGTCCACTACAGAATCAGAATACATCGCCGCTTCATTGGCAGCACAGGAAGCTGCATGGTTGAAGAAATTCATTACTGATCTAGGGGTGGTCTCTTCCATTCAAGACCCCCTAGAAATCTTTTGTGACAACGAGGGTGCGATTGCACAAATCAAGGAACCTCGTTCGCACCAAAAGACAAGGCACATAGAGCGGAGATTCAACTACATAAGGGATGAAGTTGAAAAAGGAAAGATATGTATTCGCAAAGTTGGAACTGATCAAAATCTTGCGGATCCATTCACGAAGCTCCTAGAAAGACCGAAACATGAGCGTCATGCGAGTGGCTTAGGACTTCGATATTCTAGTAATTGGATTTGATCTATTTTGTATTAAAGTTTAAAAGACTTTTGTAATTTAACTCTTTTATATGATTATGGAATCTTGAGTTAAATTCTAATTTTGCATGTTTAATCCATGAATAAGTTATCTTATTCCAAAAGTCCGTAGTCGATCACATTTGTGGGAACAAATATGAAGCAAGACTATTATGAACTAGGATTGGTGGATATTCATAAGGAATGAATATGGAGCATAGGTTTGCTGCCAAAGTTCATAGATATTTGTGGGATACAAATATTGGACTGACCCGCTCTCAATATTACTACATGGAGTCGATTGACTTGATCATTAGTAATCTTGAGTAAAGGAGAATTTCATATTATCCTTAGACCTGAGATGTATATTGGGTCTTGATTTTCACCAAGTATTACACTTTGACTCTCCCCTTCGCTATTCGTAAAAGATGGTACATAAGGATGAGCTCAGGTGGAGTATAAAAGTGATAGTGGGAGGCGTATACAGTCAAGATGGAATTTGTTCCTCTTATGTGTTGAGAGTTTAGATGTCTAAGGCCTGATAAAGTTGAATTGTAAAGAGAATGATCACCTATGTCTCTTAGATTCAACATGACATCTAGTAACAAAGGGATATAATGATAGATTCACCTAAATCATATCAAGTAAGGAACTTGAAGGGATGATGTTATTGAATGGCACTTCGTCAAACACATTAGGGGTGGTGAACTGTTGTTAGGCGGTATTCACCACTTGCATTAATTTTCTATGTATCTCGTGCAAGTGGGAGATTGTTGGAATTACGTATGCCCGAGACACATACTTATACTAATGTGGCTAACTGTGTTTGATCCAAGTCGGGTCATACCCAATAACAAGCTAGACAACACCAAATGTATTCCTTTAGTGATTTGATCATTTAAAAGAATACCGAACACTACGTGTTTAGGAAATTGGTTTTCTAAACAAACACACTTGAGGATTTAAATAAATTATCTGGATAATTTATTTATATAAATTAATTATTTAATTGGTTAAATAATTATGTAAATGCATGTACATTTTATAAAATTAAGTTTTATAAAATGAATGGAGATGGTTTTAAATGGTTAAAACAAAATAATAAAAAAAAAAATAAAAAAAAAAAAATAAATAAATAAATAAAGGGGAGCCGTCCACCCCATGTGGGTGGAAGGTTTTGGTCCAATCAAATTCAAGGCTTTCTTTTGGTCCATGTGATGCCTCTTTATGAATCTCCACATCCAAGACATGCAAAAATATCTTTCATTTGAATTTTCAAG
Organism: Bidens hawaiensis; assembly: GCF_021521415.1. NCBI lineage: Eukaryota > Viridiplantae > Streptophyta > Magnoliopsida > Asterales > Asteraceae > Bidens > Bidens hawaiensis. The sequence goes on along the minus strand of NW_027504845.1, from coordinate 1,982,466 downwards.
TGTGTTACAAGCTTCCAAAAAACTCTCTCTCCCTCTCTAAAAACTTACGGCCCATTTGGGCAGAAAATTGGGAGCTTTGTGAGATTGTTTTGTGTTCATAAATCCTAGCAAAACAACTTGGTGTTGTCACAAATAGCTTGGGGTATGACACTCTTGAGGTCTTCTTCTTTGGAGACTTGTCATTCATCCACCATCCTCTTCAACAATCCACTTGTTCTTCTAAAGGTAGAAGAAGGTACAATTTACATTTTGTGAGCATTTTGTTCTTGTAATTTTGATCCTTGTTCATTGGGTTTTGATTTTAACATAATGGTATGTTCATAACAAGTTTTAAAATCCTAGCTTCCGTTGCGTTTTCTAGTTAAATATGGTTAACTTGAACTTTGATTATCTTGTATAAAACCCAACACGAGGTACTCACTTCTTCAATGCGTAGATGGAGAAGGCGTTGCAGCGCTATGGGGTCACCCATCGGCTTGCGACCGCCTACCACCCACAAACTAGTGGGCAGGTGGAAGTGACTAATCGGGGAATCAAACGTATTCTTGAGAAAACGGTTGGTTCGAATCGCCGGGATTGGTCGGACGAATTCGATGACGCTTTGTGGGCCTTCCGTACAGCCAACAAGACTCCGACCGGTTCCACACCGTTTAGGATGATTTATGGGAAGGCCTGTCATCTTTCGGTTGAGTTGGAGCACCGTGCTTCATGGGCACTTCAGAGGGTTAATCTTGATTTGTCTGCCGCAGAGGGCACTCGTTTCCATCAGTTGCACGATTTAGAGGAGCTCCGGGATCACGCGTCTGGACAGTCGTTTTGGTATAAGGAGCAGACGGAGGAACTGCATGATTGGAAGCTGAAGGGTAATAAGCAGTTCAAGTGTTGGGATATGGTCTTATTGTATAATTCCCGATTGAAGTTATTCCTGGGAAAGTTGAAATCCCAATGGTCGGGACCATTTACGGTCACTGAGGTATTCCCGTATGGCACTATTGAGATAAAAGATCAGAGCGGGAAGTTAAGGTGAACGGTCAAAGGTTGAAGCACTACATAGGCGAGCCGGTAGGTGATCAGGCAGTCGAGGTTTTCTACCTTGACTCATTCACCAAGGCATAGACGTGTTGGATGCATCACTCGGGAGACAGCTCGAGTTGTATAGTGTGTATTATGATTTTCTGTATTATCTGTTTTATTTATTTTACTTTTGTTATTTATAAAAAAATAAAAATAAAAAAAATAAATAAATTAAAATAAATAAATAAATAAATAAAAATTAAATAATTAAAAATATTAATAATAAAAATAAACAAAATACAAAAACACAAAAATATGCATATTTCTTATGTTTTGTAATCTGTTTTATACGCCGCTACATGCGAGCGAGTTTGAGTTATTACAGATATTATTATGCACATGGTAGCTCTGATGGCATTTTGGAACTGGTTCTCCCAAGGTTGCGGCCGCGAATGAAATGCGATACGGTCATTCGATTGATACACAGATGGTGAAGACTCTGCATATAAACCAGGGGAGTAACCCGTTCTCTGTTTTACTTTTGATTACTTTAAGTTTTATTTTTATTTTATTTTATTTCTTTTACCTTTTCTCATCGAGGACGATTTCGTTCTAAGTGTAGGGATGGAAATTTATTTTACTTAGTTGTAGAAAAAATTTTTTAAAACAATATTTTTTTTAATAATAACGTTTTCGCACTCTTTTGCTGAGAATTATGTCGGTTACTCAAGTTTGAGGGACATATACTTGTATATGTTTGGTCCTGTTATCTACTGGTAGACATGCGGGATAACCATTTACCTGAAAACTGAAAGTGACTGGGGCGACTGTGGTGTGTTTTGTTCTTTCGCTGAAAATTATGTCGGCTACTTAGGTTCGAGGGACATATACATGTATATGTTTTGTCCCGTTATCTACCTGTAGACATATGGGATAGCCATTGACCCGAGAACTGAAAGTGACTTGGGCGACTGAATTTGATTTAAAAAAAAAGTTAAAAAAAAGAAGTTAAAAAATATAAAGAGTTTTAAAGAGGAAAATGTCCCTTGAAAATTGTCTTTCTTCTACGTCAAGCAGGAAATGATATTATTACCATTGTGTTAACAAACTCTCAAAACTTTTGAAAAATATATAATAATAATAATAATAATAATAATAATAATAATAATAATAATAATAATAATAATAATAATAATAATAAAAGAAGAGATGGTTTGCATATTTTATTTGGGATGTGTCGGTAGGCCCAACTAGCTTTGATAGTCCCCTTTTGCATATTTTATATATATAATAATTTGAAAATCGATGAAACCGAATTTCGATGCTTAGGGAGGATTACCATAATCTAAAAACATTGTGGGGAAGTTTGATGTGTTGTAAAACACGCTTATTCTCTGCACCTTTTAATCATCTTTTAATCTCTTAAGTATATAATAAATAATGGTTTTAACTCGTTTTAACTTGATCTTACGAAGTTAGTTATTTTGTGTTGGTTACGAGTTTTAAAAGAGAAAAAGTCCGGGTTTTGGAAGACATAAGAGGCTTGTATAGTCATGTTTTGAAAAGTAAACTCAAGACCTGACCAAAGCCCACAAGAACCAAGCCTTGCTTACTCAATATATTATTATAACTTAAACAAAAAAAATAATAAATAAACCCTAACAGCCTCTAAATGCCAATCAGAAGAAGAAGAAAAAAAAGTTTGTGTTGTCTTTTGAAAGTTGGTCGGCTAGTTTGTTAGTTAATTGATTGTGTGTTTTAAGCAGACAAGATAAAAAGTGGTTTGATTTGTGTGGCTGGAATAAAAACTCACGGCTAGCAACAATAACAAAGAATATTATAATCTCTAACACCCTCTCTAAAACTTCCGATCGCACCAGCCATATTCACAAGGGAAAATTTGGTTTTTGCATTGTGGTGAGCCAAGGAAAGAAGAAGAACAATAAAGGGTTTCAGGACAGCAGCTCGGGGTCATTTCTTATCATTAACCTCAGCTATAATCGATAGTATAACACTCATAAACTTTGCTTTCTTGTTTATGTTCATAACTCTTTGATTTTGATCTTGAAGGTGAATTGTTTTGCATTTGAATTGAAGATTGAGTTGTGCTTGATTAATATTGATTATTGAATGAGTTTTATTATGAATTGGTTGAGTTTTATGATGGTTCTAATATGTATTTGCTGCTGTCCAAAAGTTATGATAGGCTAAACTTGTTAGTTCTACCTAGGTTAGATGATTTTTGTTAGGTTTTAGTGAGTTTTACGGATTGTTTGATCAATATAACTTGTTTGATTCTTGTTGGTTGTGTTTAGTGGATGTGATTTTTCTAATTATACTCATAAATCTCTTACTTCGATTGGTTGAATTGGTTTTGATTGATTTTAGCTTGTTTGATTCTTTACTTTGTATTTAGAGATTGTTTTCGGGGTGTACAACCATAGGGTTTTGTTGAGTGTGTATTGGTTGAATTCAGCGGGTGAACACCTTCTAAGAGACCGAGAGGTGAGTCGGCATTAGAACACCTTAGCATTCGTTTCCCGGTTTGTTCATAAAATCAGTTAAGTGTAAGTTAGGGTTTTTTAGTGAGACCGAGAGGTGATCTAGCTTTCTTGAGCAAACCTTAGTTGTGTCATCCTTAGATACCGGTGTCGTGAGATCTTTCAATCCATTAGCTGGTTTGACCTTCAATATGATTCTTACATAGGTAGACGTTTCTTCCATTGTCAGTTAAGCTTCTAAGTTTCATCAAGTGTTTCGTCAAGTTAAGTTAAGTTTAGTTAATTAATTTAGTTAAAGTAGTTTATGTCAATTAGTTAATTATTAAAATTCAAATTGATAAAAAATATTATTCTTAGGAAGGTCTTGTCTAGAGTTTAGTGATCATAGGCGTTTTCACGTGTCCTTGTTTTCGATACTCGGACTTCTTAGGTCTATTCTACTTTTGATCGGTACATTTGCCGGCTGTGTTTGGAGTCATTAGGAGTTTCCTTTTTATAAATTTAAAGCTTAGTTGTGAGTTCCATAGAAAAAGCATTCATTAAACACACATCATGGCCCGCAACCCACAAAGCTACTCACATTCCTCTATCTACTCCTATTCCCGAGGGGTCTCTTGATGAAAAGAAGGGGGTGTTTGGCTGAGCTTATTTTCTTTGCTTTTTACTTTTTGGAGGGGCAAAATGTCCAACATGCCCCTCCAAAAAGCAAAAAAGCTTCAATTTGGTGCTTTTAGGTGCTTTTGGAGGGGCACTTTGGACATTTTGCCCCTCCAAAAAGCAAAAAGCAAAAAAGATAAGCTCAGCCAAACACCCTCGAAGTTTTGGAAATACGATAGTGAAACTGCTACTGTTGTCGTTCGTTTATGAAAGTGACAATTTCGGTTCGTTGATCCACGTGACCTGCTCAAATTCCCCAAAAGAGATATTAAGACTCTTAGCAACTTTCAGATCATGGCTGAGAAACTATTCGAGCCTGCTGCTAAAGAGTATACGAAGATGGTGGGATCGATTATCAGAACGAGATTGTGGTATGATGGATACAAAGAAGCAGATTCAAACATTATGGAGCATGATTAAGGATGAATATACAAACCAAGGGGGGATTGTTGGGCTATACTAGTTTGGTTTGTAATTTGATTTGGGTTTCTTTGTATTACGTTTGGGCTTGTAGGTAAACTGAGATCGTAGTGATCTCGGTGGGCTTTTGTTGGGGTTGGGAGTAATCCCTATATATGCATACATTGTAACTAGGGTTAAGGTTGGCCGTTCATAATCGTTGTTGAACGAGATCGTTTGTGTAAGTTTGTGCTTAAGCACCCGAGGTAATATATGTGTGTTTGAAGCATCTCTTGTGTGTTCTTTACGAGCTTAATTGTTTCTCTTGAATCATCTCGTGTTATTTTTTTCGCAAAACAACAAGATCGTTGATATCACATTGAAAGATCCATTTCTAAGGACTTACAACAATCCAACCTGATAACCTGCATATGCATACAAAATAGAATATGTTTGTCAACACGAGGTTGAGTGAGAAAATCACCTGTTTTGGCACTAACAATAATATATAAAAGAAAATAGCAAAATTGTTATTTGTGAGTATAAACAATAATAAAAATTGCATGTAAATATTTTAAACAATAATGATGTTTGGGCCAAACCGTTGTCATGCGAATCGGCCGTTGGTTACCAGGATAGAATAAGTGAGTTGTTGGTGAGACCATTGTCATGCGATCTGACGCCGACCACTACGACATGGTGTGATTATAATGATGGATCTCTCCGAATGCAATAAAATAAAAAAAAATAAACAAATAGCAAATAGCAAGCAGTCATTAAATTGATACATGACACAAATTTAAACAGTTTGCATTTGAGAATATAATATAAAATGTAAATTTATAGTTGGTACGCATAAGTGATGTATATAAAATTATACATATTTTTAGCATCAAATAATCTCTAAAACTGCAACTTCTATCAAATAATATAGTTCAAATAGCTACTTATTATGTTAAAATGTAATTTTAGGTAAACCCAAGGGTCAAACGAAGAAACGAACGAAAAACCAAAGAAAAGTCAAAGAAAACAGTGAAAGACGCCCCCATGCCTCATGGAACACGCCCCCGTGATTTCTTGGGCAAGAAAGAACAAAAATATGCAAGAAAAGACAAAATACTGGACAGATGGACACGAGGCCGTGCCTTTGAAGACATGGGGTCGTGGTCTCCTTTCATAAAAGACAAAAGAAAATATAACAAGACACAAAAACGCGGGGTCGTGCCTCTTGGAGCACACCCCCGTGGTGAGTCATCATGTACGATCTGACATAGCATTAAATGTGAGATCACAGATGGACACGGTGGGCGGCCTCCTGAGACACGGGGCCATGCCTGGCTTCCCAGACTGCCTATAAATATTGTAGCATGTTACATTCAACAAGTGTGCTTAAAGAAAACTTCTATACGAGTTTCTCTAATAAAAACACCTACATTACACTCATATTTAAGGTCTTGTGGAGAGTTTTAAGGCTTGGAGGTAATCATCATCATCATCATCATCATCCATCACATATGAAGAAGAAAGTTTCATCCACATTTGGTTAGATTGTTCTAGTTTGATAATTTGTTTGTTATCTTCATCTCTTTTGATGTTTATAACCATGCTCATTATGAGCTAAACTCTATTTACCATCTAATTTCTATGAAGAAGCTTTGTTTTACTTGAGTATTATCTTAAATATGTGATTTAGTTTACTAAAGTACATGGTTATCTTGAAATTATCCTTTGATGAATAATGTTTTGTCATTTTAACACAACAAATCAAGGTTGATGACTAACAATCATTCATGATTCACTCATGTTCTTGAAAACAAGAAATAGTAATAAGAATACCTTGATAACTTATTCAAGATAAAACATGGATCCTTATATTGTACTTAGAAATGATGAGATATAAGCTACGATATATTTCTCTAGTTTTGATAATTCTGAAATAACATTGTTAACATGATTGCTTAGGTTATCATGCTAGCTAAAGAAATCATATGTTAAAGGAATGTGTAATTATAACCTAATTAAATCAACCAAGGGGAGGTTGTGTGACTAATTTATAACCACCTGGAGTTGTTAGAATTGGTATTTGAGAAATCGAAGTTAATCCTAATCTTTCTACTTTACTAAGCTACTTGCCTACTTAAATGAGTTTTTCATGGTAGTATGAGATTAAGCAAGGATGGACTTGAAAATATGCATGCTACTTTCTTTTATGTCATAGAATATGTTCACCTAGAAATGAGGGGCTATTCTATCATATATTATTAGGGCAAGTTTATCACATGTTTACTTAATAATCATCAAGAAAGAATAGAGTGGATTCTTGATCTCAAATGGTAACCTTCATATAATTGAATTACTAATTTAGAATTTCTCTTTTTGTTCACCTATATGTATATATATATGTGTGTGTGTGTGTGTGTGTGTTATTTTATAAAAGTTTGAAAATCAACCCCAAATGATTATACTCTCCGATTAAAGCAAAGCGAAGATTTAATATTAGAAACATTTGTGTCCACGGATCGATACTTGGTTCTTACCAATACTATTCTACATATACTATAGGTACACTTCCCTATTTTGTGTGTGTTTAGTATTAGTGCCAATCACTTTTATAAATTAAAAACATGATCTTGTGCGAAAGCTAAATTTCAAATCTCCATATTATTTTACCACACCGCACACACCACATCAAGTTTTTGGGGCCGTTGCCGGGGACACGGTACGTTTCTAAGAACGATCTAAATTTTAATTTAATCATTGTTAATAATTGTATACATTTTTAAATTTTATTTTATTTTTATTACTAACTATTAGATTTTTTTAAGGCTAGCATAACCTTTAGTTTTAATTTTACTAACTTTTACTTTAGTTTAACTTTAACTAACCTTTAGTTTTAATTTAAATAGTTTAAGAATTGATTTAATCCCATGTATGTCCTTTACATTCTGACATGAGCTTGTTTCTCCAATTTCTGAACCTGTATGACTCTTTTGTCGAAGAATACGCAAACGGGCAACAGAAACCGCTGAAACAATTAAAGACGAATTAGTAGACGCAACAACATCGGGAGAAAATCAAATCGAAGAAATGACGGAGGCACAAAACAATAAACCCAACATGAGCCGTATGCCAAGCCAACCCTCGAAGGCTACGACAATGTAGTGGCTCCACCCGAAATCACCAAAAAATTTGAAATCAAATCAAGCACCACTCATATGGTGGAAAATTCAATTCAATTTCACGGTCTCCTCGACGAAGACCCTCTTTCTCATATATCTCGATTCTTGCGAATCTGCGGAACCTTTGAAATCCAAAACTGTTCAGAATATCAGATTAAATCAAACTCAAACTCTTTCCTTTCTCGCTAAGGGGACAAGTCTTAGAATGGATAGAATCCCTTTCTTCTGACTCCATCACCAACAGGGACTAGATGGTTGAACAGTTTCTCCTCAAATAATTTCCGCCTGATAAGACTGCCAAATATCGAGCCAACATTACTGGATTCCAGACCAATGATGATGAATTGCTACATGCAGCATGGGAGAGATACAAAAGTCTTCTTAGAAGATACCCACACCATGGACTCAGCGTATGGTTAGAAGTACAAACTTTCTTTGACTCAGTCAAAACAAACAGGTCATCGACCAAGTCGCCGGTGGAGACCTAGGATCCAAATAACCTAACGAAGAATTTGAAATCATGGATAAGATAACAAAGAAGAGTTTCGCTTATAACCCACCAATATCTACACCAACACATAAAGGAATGCACCACGTCTATTCCAACACTCTTCTCACCGCAGAACTTGAAGCACTCTCTAAAAAGTTCGAAAAACTTCAAGCCCAACTATCAAAAACCAAGATCACCTGTGACACCTGTGGAGGAACAAATAAGACAGGTGACTGCAAACAGGTCCTTATGGCTATGGAAGAAGTTGACTTCATTGCTCGGCAAAAAATTGGGTTTGTCTTGGGAAATTCTCACAAAAGTTGCACATCATACAACTGCCAAGGCGATGTATGATGCAATTCTTGAAATGTTTGAAGGCAATTCAGAGCTGAAGAACATCAAAAAGCAAAGACTCAAGCAACAACTTGAGAGGTTCAAATATAAAGTTGGTGATAGATTGAAATCAATTCTTGAAAGATTTCTAGCCATAGTAAATGATCTCAGAACCACAGATTATGTAATGACTGATTCTGATTTGAACACAAAACTATTATCATCAATGCCAAAGGAGTGGTATACAGCTAGCAAGTTCATTCTTCAGAAACAAAATCATGAACAACTCAAGCTTGATGATGTGTTTTGCTTTCTCCAAGCTGCTGAAATAGAAATGATTGAGAATGATATGATAAACGAAGAAAAACCATGTTTCCATAACCACCAAAAACCAACAACAGATCCCTATCATAGAAGAACCCACTGAACATGGTGTTGATACACCAAAAGCATTTGTTGGTGGTAGTTCAAGTAACCAAGGAAGTCAATTAAGGTTTAATATCCAACTCATAGATGAAAATGATTCCGCCTCCATGGCAAGTGGTCATTTACCTTATGCTGGTGGAAATAGTGGTTAAGGAAGTGAAACTCAAGAATTGCTCTCTATGTTCACAGAGTCTTACAATGCATTTGTAGCCAAAAACATGATCCACCCAAGTGTCATTCATGATGATTTGGAACAGATTGATGTTGATGATCTTGAAGACATGGACTTCAAGTGGCAGGCTGCAATGCTGGCTCTTAGAAGCAAAAGGTTGTTCAATAGGACTGGAAGGTCTCTAGTGTCTAGTCCAAATGAAAGGATTGGGTTTGACAAGTCTAAGGTAATCTGCTATAATTTCCAGCAACCAGGACACTTTGCTAAAGAATGTAATCAGCCAAGAAACTTCCAAGTGAATCAATACCATAACCAACAGCCAAGGAACCAATCAGCAAAACCAGCCAAGAAACAACAACTTCAACAACCCCAATTTTAACAACAACTACCAGCAGCCTCAAATGAACAATCAGCTAGTTGCACCCCAAAATCAAAATTACCAGAGAAACAATAACCAGATCCCTACAATTGCACCTAACAACACCAACATAAACAATTAAAATCAGCCAAGAAACCAAGAAAATGTACCACTTGCTGCACAACAAGGGTATTTTAATCGGTGTGATCATGCAAATGACGTCACCAAGGCCAATGTTGCATTAATGGCAAAAGTTGAAAATGAGGCTGAATCTTCTTCTTCACAGGTACACTCAAACTTTACACTTGATTTACTTGTAACAATTGATCCATTGAATGTGAAAGTAGGAAAGTTGGAGAGTGAATGCTTTAGAAAACAGAGCATGATAAATGTGTATCAAGCAAGTGATGTAACTTATGAGGAAAAGAACAAAAGCCTTGAAGATGATTGTGTGACTAGTTACAGAATCCAGTCAAGATATGTGACTAAAATTGAAGGATTGAAGAAGATTGTAGTTGAAGAAAAGGTGAAGAATACTACTCTGCATGTTGAAAATGAGTTCTTGAAGAATCTAGTGTCTACTTGTAACATATGTGTTATTCTGAACAAGATTAAAGAGGAAGACAAATACAAAGTTGTTCCACCACCATTTAATGACAACTACTCTCTTAAGGTTGACAAAGAGGAAAGGGAGACTTATCTCAATTAGTTCAGAGATGTTTTTCAAGATAAGGAGGAATTCATTGACAACTACAAAATGCTTGAAGTTAATGAACATGGAGAGTTTGTTGTGAAGGAAGAATTAAGGGATGATAAGTCAATTGGTGTGCAGGTTTCTGAAGATGATTTGAACAAAGATGATTTAAGTGACTCTAGTGATCAAATATCAAATGAAGAAATCAAAGCTGCAGAAAGAAATAGAAGACAGAAGAAACCTGATTCAATTGACAAACTACCTGATCTGCCTAAGATGACTCCCAAGATGATAAAAAATCATGAAAAGGTGAGAAGAGAACATGTGTCTTTTGACATATGTGAAAGGTCAAAGGTGAACTACAATGTTGTTAGGCCACCAAGCAAAACTGTTTTGAAAAAGATAAGTGACAATAACAAGAAAAAGACCCATGAAACAGTTATTGGTGACAACTTCATTCCAGTGTACCCTTTTTTCTCTAGTCATGAAGTGTTTGACATTGGAGATTTTGAAACTATGGAAGAGTTTGAGAAAAGACAGTCAAGTCACAAGGGAAACTTGGATGAAGAGCCTATGAATTTGAAGAAAATAATCTTTATGAAAAGCAAGATTGAAAGAAAGGACATCCAAATTGAAGAGTTTGTACATTTTTCAATTGATTTTGATGGTCTAAAAACTCAGAAAACACTTGGGATTAGACCACCTAGACCAAGTGAGAGATTCAAAAAGGGAAATTCTCATGAAAATTTCAAAGGAAAGGTATAGTGTAAAAAGTTTAATGTATATGGTCACCATACTGATTCTTATAATGAAAGGTTCACCTTCAAACCCTTTCATGTTCCCAATGAAACATAGTTTGGTCAAAACTTTAAACTTAACAAACAAAAGTATGATGAATATTTGGGAAAAGGAAAGGTGTTTGAAAAGGGGACATTGAATAAGGTTGAGCTAAAGGTTGTTAACAGTTTGAAGACAGATGGGAAGGCTGAAGAGAAACCAAAGAAGAATGTGACTGAACAAGTCAAAAGAAGCAACCTTCCTATCAAAACCGGAAATATTGTGAACAGAAACATACAACCATTGATAATTGTTCCCAATCAAGACTCAAGATCAGTTAAATCTGATGATTCTCAGAAATCACCAAACAACGGAAAGAAAGGGAAGAAGGAAGTTTTCTCAAGAAAGAAACCAAAAGAATTAAATGGTGATGAAAATTTCCTATTGAATCATGGGTTTTAACCCCATGGGTTTCTTTGGAAACCAAGGGGTGAATTTCAAGAGTCAAAGAAAGTTGATGTGAGAGATTACTCAAGTACAAAGGATTATGTGGTGCAAGATTGCAAAAGTGTAATTCCTTATTTGAGAAGCCTAATTCACAGTGGTGAAGAATCTGACCAATCTGATGAGTCTGATGATTTTGATCTGATGATTGTGAACCACCTATTCCTCTCACAACCAACGCAACAATTGTTTTTAATACTGTTGATTTGCAAGTTGATTCAGCTTGCATTTCATCACCCAACTGATTAATTTCTCTGATTTGTGCAGGAACAGTCCTCTCTACTGAATGAAGTATGGTACATGGATAGTGGTTGTTCCAGGCACATGACTTGTGACAAAAGGTCACTTGTTAATTATGAAGAGAAGTTTTAAGGACCAGTAGCTTTTGGAAGTGATGAGAATGGTAGAAAAATAGTTGGAAAAAGGATCTTGACCAATGGAAAAGTCACATTTGACAATGTCTTTTATGTGGAAGGATTACAGTATAACCTTTTAAGCATCTCATAAATGTGTGATAAAGGTTATAAGGTTGGGTTTGATAACTCCCACTGTTTTATACTCAAACCTGATTTTGTGATCCCCCCAGATATGATTATGATGATGGCTCCAAGAAATGAAATTTGTATGAACTGAATATGAAATATGTTGTTTCAAGGAGTGGTACATGTTTTGTATCCAAAGGCACTGAAAATGAAACCAAATTATGGCATAGGAAGCTTTATCATGTCAACTTAAAGAACATGAACAAACTAGTCAAAGGTGAGCATGTTATTGGCTTGCCTACTAGGGAGTTCAAGTTGGATGACAGTTGTATCTCATGTGAAAAGGGGAAGCAGCACAAGTCTACACACAAACACAAAGCTCATCAACACAATTGATCAAGTGCTTGAGATGCTTCACATGGATCTTTTTGGTCCTGTGAGTGTACCAAGTATTGGAAAGAAAAGATACCTTGTGATCATTGATGATTTCTCAAGATACACTTGGGTTTATTTCCAAAGTGCAAAAGATGAGGCTGCTGAGTTGATTAAAAGTTGGTCACCAGGATTGAGAACCAGTTGGATGCAAGGGTGAAGGTGATGAGAAGTGATAATGGAACAGAGTTCAAGAATGCATTCATGGAAGAATTCTGCAATGAGAAAGGAATACTACAACAATTCTCTGCTCCTAGAACTCCTGAACAAAATGGTTTTGCAGAAAGAAGGAATAGAACACTCATAGAAGCTGCAAGAACCATGCTAGCGGATGCTTTTCTACCTGTCACTTTTTGGGCAGAGGCAATCAATATAGCCTGCTATGTTCATAACAGAGTGTTTCTCAATAAAAATCAAGACAAGATTCCTTATGAGATTGTGTTTAAAAGAAAGCCCTACATCAATTTTCTCAAGCCATTTGGATGCAAATGTTCTCTCTTGAACACCAAGGATTATCTCAACAAGTTTCAAGCAAAATCCTTGGATTGCTTCTTTATTGGCTATTCAACACACTCAAAAGCCTATAGAGCATATGTCAAAGATCATTTGAGTGTGACTGAAACTTCAGATGTAATCTTAAATGAAAATCAATTCAATACAGTTGATGGTGCAGCATGGTTGTTTGATCTTGAGAAATTGATCAAGTGTTTCAAGATTTATCCTGAAGACTTTGATGAATCATTCTATAAGAATAGTAAGATTGAAGACACAAATCAGAAGACACTAGATTTAGACAAGTTATGGTCCAAGGTTGCAGGTAAAGGAAGTGAATATACATTTATAAAGGATCCCTCAAGTGCTGATATTGAACAAGTTCAAGAAAATGATCAAGAACAAAATCCAAATCCAGAACATAATCAAGAAAATGGTATTCAAGACAATCATGAAGTACAAGTTGATCCAAGTTCTAAATGAGGAAGATCCAAGCAACCAAAGAAGTGAAGAAGAAGCTGAAAAAAGAGAAAGATTTGAAGATCAGTTTCAAAGTATGAATATGGAAACAATGGTGCATCTACCTCACAACATAACAATAAAGAAGCACCAGAGTTTCATGATGCAACAACAAATTTGATCATTGATGAACCAGATCTCAATGAATCAAATCTTGACTCTACTGTGTCTACTGATATGATAGTTTAATCCTCTTATGTTGAATGAAATCATCCTTCTGGGAACATCATTGGAGATAAAAATGAAAGAATTACAAGAAGTCATTCTGAATCTGCAAACATTTGTTTGTTCCTGCTTTCTATCGCAAATTGAACCCAAGAATATTTTTCAAGAATTAAAAGATAACTTTTGGGTAGAAGAAATGCAAGAGGAGATGGCCCAATTCAGAGATCTACATGTGTGAGAACTCGTAGATAGGCCAAAAAATAGATAGGTAATCGGAACTAAATGGGTTTTCAGAAACAAAAGGGATGAAAGAGGAACTGTGATTAAGAACAACGCAAGGCTTGTTGCTTTGGGATGCCTGTTAGTGCACGGTTTTGCGTCTTGAGTCTTTGTAATTATCGTTAATGGTTTTTATTTTATATTTAATGTAATATAAATATAAAGTCTTGTTCGCTAGGGGATGTTAGCGAACTAAGACTTAAACTTATTCCCTCCTGATTCGTTAGGGGATGTTAACGAATCAGGGGGTGTTTCGTTATTTAAGTGTATGTAACGAAGTGAACTCTAGTTCGTTAGGGGATCTTAACGAACTAGGTTCGTCTTCTATTTATACGTGAACACTGTACACGCTTAATTTAAGTTTTGAGAGTTTAATTAACGAAACCCTGTCCGAATTCTCTCTCGATCTTCACCCTAATATTATACGAGTTACTAATATACATATACTGATAATACATATACATATACAACTCTTAATCTAAAAATGAATCATATACTCACAGATCTGAGATCTGTTATTGTTATTGGATTGATACAACGGGTTCCAACAAGTGGTATCAGAGCCAGGTTGGAGCTCAATTACACTTGATTTGGTGCTTAATTAGTTTTTGATATTGTTAGTACTCTGTTTAAGCGAATTTGGATCAATTTTTAGATGAATTGAATTGAATTGAATTATGAACAATTTGGATTGGGTTTGAGTTGTTTAAGGTATTGATAAGGGTTTATGAGTTGGAATTGATGTTTGGATTGGTTTTGAGTGGATTAGTATTGGTTTTGGTTTAAGTACGAAACAGAGTTCTTGTTTTGGTAAAATTGGACTGGTAATTGTGGATGTTTGGTATCGAGGATTAGCGTATTGGATTCGCAATTGTGTTACGAGTATTTTTCTAGGTAACTTGTGAGATTTGGTTTAGTATCGAGTTGGTATTACAAATTTCATGTTTTTGGGTTTCTGGATTGATGTTCATCATTTCCAGATTTCTGGAAATTTTGTGTTGAAGATTTGAAGATTCAAAGATGAATTTGATTCGTTATCATTCTTATGGTGATTCGCTATCTTGTTTCCTTTGATTCGTTCATTAAGTTTGTTAATTCGTTATCTATTTCAAGTGATTCGCTAGCCAGTTCGTGTTAGTTGTTAATTCGTGTCATCTGATTCATTAATTGGATAAACAGATTCGTGTGACACGCTTCCACTTCGGGATTTGTGTCATAACAACCTTTGCCACGTGGCATAAGGTGTCAGAGTTTGTTACAAACGGTTGTAACAACCTGATTCGTTATAGTTGATTCACTATCAACTGTAGCTAATTCATTATCTCATTTCGCTATGGTTTCCTTGGTGATTCGTTACTGATTATCCTCTAATTCGCTAAGCTGATTCTTTGTGATTCGCTAAAAAAAAATTCGCTAGTTTGAATTTCTGATTCGTTAACCTTTTGATCTATTGATTGATTCGTTAAACTCAATTGTGATTTATTGTCTGATCAATCTTAACTTTGTTAAGAGTTGATTCGTTATTTTACTGTTCACAGTTTGCTACAACTGTTCACAGTTCGTTAACCTTATTCGCTGTTTGATTCGTTACACCTTCGAGTTTTTTTTTTTTTTGAAACTTGTCAAAGATGGCCGGTATGTATGCATTGGCGTCTCAAAATATGTTGATGCAACAAATGTTGCAACTTGATACCGAGATAGGTTCACATTCGAAATGTCCAAGATTGATGAAGTTCAGTGATTTTGCCAAGTGGGAAACACGGTTTCATGCTCATTTAGGATCAGTTCATCCTGATTGTTCATAATACTTAGATGAAGTCTATACTGTACCTATGATTGGAGATGAGACTATTGGTTTTACACCAAAAGCTATCTCACAGTATTCTGTTGAAGAAAAGAAAGCATTAGAGATAGAAACAAAAGCTTATTCTACTCTAACCATGGCTTTGCATGAGAATAACTTTCACCAAGTGGGTAGTATAAAAATATGTGCTTCTTTGTTTCAACATATTAGAATGAGAAGTATGGGTAATACGGCTGAAAGCAAAAAGGTGATGCTTAAGTTTCAATTCAGAAACTTTAATTTATTGAAAGGTGAGACGGTTGAAGAAATGACAGCAAGATTCAATCACTTGATTGCTGAGATGGACAAGATGAAATTAGATGTCTCTGAGAGGGATAAAATTGATACTATTATGAGTGTACTCCCAAGTTCTTATTCTACATTCTTAATGGTTCTCAAGGAAATCAATTATTTCTTAAATGAAGATTTGACTGCAATTGAATTCTTACAGAAGATTGAAGCCAGAGAATATGATCTTAAGTGTCAGAAATCTTCAAAAGAAAGTCAAGATCCTTCTTTCTATGGTGGTAGTATGCCTCTTAGTTCAACCATCTCTCCACTGACTGCTTTTCTTACTCAAGCAGCAAGTGAGAATGCAACTACATTGTATAGTGATCCACGAGCCTGTTTTTATACAGCTGGAAGTACTGGATCTTCTGGTATTTCTGGATCAACTTGAGTTTCGGGAAGTTCACCCAATACAACTAACTCACTACTCAGCACCTTCAAATGTCAACATGAAAGAAGCTAAACAAAACTTTGCTTTTCTATCTGCTTTCATAACTTCGTATGAAAATCTGGTTAGTAGCAAAATTGCCACTAGTGATTTAACTGATGAATACTATGATCAGATTGATCTAGATGACTTGAAAATCATGGATTTAAAGTGGAACATGGCAATAATTGTTAAAAAGGTGAAAAGATTCATGCAAAGAACCGGAAAAGATCTTCCCGCTCTAAACAAAAAGTTGGGAATTGACAAGTTGAAAGTGAAATGTTACAATTGTCAAGAATTCGGTCATTTTGCAAAAGAGTGTGACAAACCGAAAAAGGAGTATACTGGTCCTCGTGGTCAAAATTCAAACTCTTCAACAACACGAGGTAATGATACTGAAAAGAAGCCATCAAGTCCCGGGTCACAAGCAATGTTAGCTAATGGAGACGATTGGTCACAACGACTACTTTGTAATGATACTCAAGAAAATCTGGCAATGATTGGACTTACTGAAAATGTTCAAGAGGATAGTGGAAGTGAGATGTCTTCTGATAATGATTCTGGATCTGAGTCTGATGAGTCAAGTAAAGATCTTCCAATCAATTTTGCTTGTATGGAGAAAATCAGTGATTCTTCCACATCTGCTTGTACGGCCAAGCAAAATGAGGTTAGTAAATCTACTTCTAAGGTGTCATGTGGTGATTGTGATTATAATAAATCAAAAATTGATTCATTAAAACTACAAAATGATAATTTGCTAAAAGAGATTGTGTCCTTAAAAGATACTTATAGGCAATCCTTGACTTCTCAAATAAATTCAAAAGAGAAAATTGAGGCTTTAACTATAAGTAATCATGATCTTAAAGCTGAGTTATCTGTGAAAATGACAATTAATGATCAAAAGTTTCATGAAATTTTGAAACACCGTTCAAAGATAACCGAGCTTGAAAATGAGGTTCTTGAGTTACAGAACAAATTAGGTAAATTTAAAAATTCATCTTTTCTGTTGAATTAATTTATCGAAGTTTCTGGAAAACAAAAGTATTCAAAGAAGGGTATAGGTTTTGTTGAAATTCCACCACCATTTCACAATGACTATAAAATTAATCCTTTTACTCCAACTGAAGAAGATGTTATTCTTAAAGACCCTGTGATTTCAGAAAATTCTAAACCAAGTAAGTCTGAAACTGTTAAAACCCAATATGTTTCCCAGAAACCTCATGTTCAAAGCAACAAAGTTTTTGTTGAAAATGTTGACAAAGTTATCATTGAGGATGTGTTTGAACCTGAAATTATACACAAGAACAAGAACATTCCAAGTTCTAATCACATACTGTGTGAACCTCATGAATTTTAGGAGGCTGTGTATGGTTCGCATACAACTACGATGAAACAAGATGTGTTTGTCAAACCAGTGAAGGCTAAGAAACCAGAAAAACCCAAAAATTCTGATGAGGATTTGTTGCGTTTTATAAATCCTAATTCACTTAAGCCGTCATCTGCTCGTGTGTTTAAGTTAAAGGGGATGGACACAATGTTCACTGAAAAAGACATTCCAATAAGTATCATTTAACCTGAACTAATTGAGAGTGTGTTTTACAGTGAAACCTCCAAAGTTCGTGAACTCGAACGTCAATATGCTCAAGCGAAAACATCAGTTCCATCTGACACATTGACTAAAGCAAAACATGTTTTAAAACATGCTAAGAAAATTAATTTTGTGAAGTCAACTGGGACAGATACGTTGAAAAGTTTTTCGAACTGTTCTAATTTAGATTTTTACTTGAAAAAGAAATCTGAGTTATCTGATGATTTTGCTAAGAGCATGACTAATAATGTGAGTCATCAGTCATCATCTGTGTCACATGCTCCAATAAATTCTCAACATCATCATGTTGATATGCGAAGTTGTTTTCTTTGCGGTCAACATGGTCATGTAGTAAGAAACTGTGGTCAGAAGAACTATCAGAATCTTCATCCTTTGATCAAGGACCATTCCAAATCGGTTCCAGTGGTAAAGGAGATTCTGAAACGACCAGTATCATGTGCTGATGATACTCATATTATGTTTTCGAATATACATCCTCGAAAAATTGTTAATGTGAATGAAACTCATGGTTCCGTTAAACCTAAGTTTATTCCTACTGAACCATTATGCAAAAATGTTAATTCAAATGTGGTTGAAGCTGCGTATCTAAGATAAAAGTCGAAAAAACCTATAACTTATTCTCAAGTTGCTGAACAACAATTGAATGCAACTAAGGTTAACTTTTCTCAAGAAAACCAAAAGGTGCCCAAGACTGAGGCCTGGGCTGCCTATTTGAACTAATCATCTTCTTTTATGTGTAGGGTTCATCCAAGACCATTTCTGGTGAAAACTGGATCATGGACAGTGGATGTTCTCGTCATATTACTGGAAATCTCAATCTCTTATCAAACGTGAGAAATATTCAAGGGGGTTATGTGGCGTTTGCTGGGAATTCTGGGGGTATGATTACACAGGAAGGTGATGTTTCGAATGGGAAGATTACATTTTAGAAAGTTAACTATTGTGATAAAGTGGACCATAATTTATTGAGTGTATCGCAAATCTGTGATAAGCAATACACTACAGTATTTACAGATAAAGAGTGTCTAATTCTGAAATCGGGTTATGTGATTCTCGAGGACATGGTTGTCATGTGATCACCTCGATCAAATGATATTTATGTCTTGAATATGAATTCTAAAGTATCTACATCGATCGAAACCTGTTTTGTCTCAAAAGCAACTGAGAAAGACTCCGTACTTTGGCATTGAAGAATGGGTCACATACATGTTCGAAATATGAATTATTTAATGTCAAACGATTTGGTAGAGGGGGTGTCGTTGAAAAATTTTAAGTTATCTGATCATTGCGTTGCTTGCAAAAAGGGCAAACAGAAGAAGAAATCGCACCCATCTAAATTGTTGAATTCCATTGATACTCCACTTGAATGACTTCATATGGATTTGTTTGGTCTAGTGAATCGTGCGAGTATTTCTGGTGACTTGTATTGCCTAGTAGTGACTGATGATTATTTGAGATACTCATGGGTCTTATTTATGAGTTCGAATGATCAAACGCCTGTTTTGGTACAAAACCTTATCACTAAAATCGAATCACTTTACCAGAAAAAGGTGAGGAGAATTAGGAGTGATAATGGAACTGAATTCAAAAACACTATATTGGATTTCTTTTGTATTCAAAAGGGAATTCACCGTGAATATAGTGCACCGTATGTACATCAACAGAATGGTGTTGCTGAACGAAAGAATAGAACTTTGATTGAAGCTGCAAGAACTATGCTTCCTGATTCTAAGCTTCCTGTCCAATTTTGGAATGAGGCTGTGAATACGGCTTGTTATACCCTCAATCGTGTTCTAATTGTTAAACGACTCAAGAAGACCAGTTATTAATTATTGAATAATCGTAAACCGAATTTAATGAAAAATGATGTGGGTAAATTTGATGAAAAAGCCATTGCAGGGTATTTCTTGGGGTATGCGTCACCTAAGAAACGGGTTTTCAATTTTACATCTGGTTGTGTTGAAGAGTGGTACCATGTTGATTGTCAAAAGTACACTACTACTCCACAAGGGAAAGGTCCCTACTGGATGTTTGACTATGATGGCTTATTTAATTCATTCACTCTATCAACTGATCATCCAGATGAAGATTTAGTTCGTTCTTATTTTGAAGAACATTTGGAAATTCCAAGTTTCGCAAGTTCAAATGATGTTGAAGCTCCAATTGCTGCTCCAATTGAAGAACCTGATAATGAATCTCCTGTTCATGATGATAATGCATCTACTTCATCTGATGATAATACTATTGTGGATCAAGTTATTGCACTTGACAGTGATGTTTCATCTCCTGAATTGGGTGAACATTACACTAATTTATTTGAAAATGTTGTTGTTTCTGAAAATCCTACTCTCAGAAAACATTATTGGAGACCTTAATGTAGGGGTTCAGACACGAAATCAAGTTGCCTCTTCAAGTGAAAATAATGCTCTATGTGGTCATGCTGACTTGCACGCATCTGAAATTGCAACTGTTGCTAAATTTACTTGTTTTCTATCTCAAGTTGAGCCTATAACTCCTCGTGTGTCTCTGCAAGATCCTTCTTGGGTAGAAGCTATGCAAGAAGAATTACAACAATTTGCACGTTTAGGTATTTGGGATCTTATTGACAAACCTGCTAGAGTTAAGAAGGCAATTCCGACTAAGTGGGTATATAAGTGTAAGAAAGATGATTGTGGAGTAATTGTGAGAAATAAAGCACGTTTAGTGGTGCAAGGTTTTCATCAGCAAGAGGGTATTGATTACACTGAGGTGTATGCTCCAGTTGCAAGATTAGAGTCGATTCGAATCTTCCGGGCATATGCTGCTTACAAGAATATCAAAGTGTATCAAATGGATGTTAAGAGTGCTTTTCTCAATGGTGAACTTCACGAGGAAGTGTTTGTTTTACAGCCTCCAGGTTTTGAGGATCCTGATTATCCTGACCGTGTTTACCAGTTAAACAAGGCACTATATGGTCTACATCAAGCCTCGAGAGCTTGGTATGGCACGCTCGCCAACCATCTGACAGATAATGGCTTCAAACGTGGAACTGTTGAATGCACTTTATTTTATAAGAATATTGGTGATGATCTTCAGCTCGTTCAGATTTATGTTGATGACATAATCTGTTATGTAAGGAGTTCGAGAAGTCTATGCAAACCAAGTTCAAGATGAGTTCGATTGGAGAGATGAATTTCCTTTTAGGGTTGCAGGTTCATCAGTCTACGAAGGGAATCTTCATTCATCATACAAAATATGTGAACGATGTCTTGGGCCGATTCATGATTACTGCCGGAAAAATCCCTTCTACTCCTCTTCCCGTGGGTCACAATTTATCACCGGATGAATTGGAGGATATCGTTGATCCGACCCTCTATCGTGCCATGATTGGTTCTTTAATGTATTTAACTGCTTCTCGACCCGACATAATGTTTGTTGTTTGTTTATGTGCTAGGTACCAAGCTAGTCCCCGAGTGACTCACCTGGCAGCGGTCAAGCGTATTCTGCAATATCTACGGGGAAATCCTGACATCGGGTTATGGTACCCCAAAGATGATACTTTCGATCTTACCGCTTACTCAGACTCAGATTATGGAGGATGCAAGATCAATTTCAAATCTACTACAGCGGGATGTCAATTCTTAGGAAGCCGGCTTGTTTCCTGGTAGTGTAAGAAGCAGACAACGGTCTCCACTTCAACCGCCGAAGCTGAGTATGTTGCAGCCTCGAGTTGTTGTTCCCAGGTTTTGTGGATACAACAACATCTTCGTGACTACGGTTTGAAGTTTCTTACTACTCCCATCTTGATTGATAACTCTGCTGCTATTAGTATCACCAAGAATCCCGTACAACATTCTAAAACAAAACATATCGAAATTCGATAAAATTTTATACGGGATTGTTATGAAAAGAAATTAATTGATCTTGAGAAAGTGCAAACTGATTTTCAAAAAGCCGATCTATTTACCAAAGCGTTTGATAAAACACGTTTTAACTTTTTGCTTGGTTTAAATGGATTGAAGACCCTTGCTGAGATCCTAAAATTAGGATAATTATCTTTACTTGTGTTATTGTTCTAGTTTAATTTCCTTCTGTTTTTAGGTTTTAGGGGGTGAATTCTAGAAAATACAAAAATATTGTGCTTTGAGTTTGAATAAATAAAACCCAAAAACATTAGAAAACATAGAAAAATCTAAATATTGTGTTCCTTCTTGTTTTATTTTAATATTTGAAAAACCAAAAACATTTTAAGATTAGAAAATCACAAAAAGATTGGGATTTCTGTTTGTACAAAAAAATTTCTAGAAAAGTCAAAAAGAAAGTGATTTTTTTCTTGTTTTTGTAAAGAAAAATCCAAAAAGACAAAAAGATTGTGTTTTTAGTTTGAAAAGAAAAAAAAACAAAAAGATTTTTGCTTATGATCGCTGAAAATTATGTCATTTGCTTCTATTTCGAAGGACATATACTCATATATGTTTGGTCCTGATAATTTCTTGGAATCTTTGGGTTAGCCATTTATCTGACAAATAGAAAGTATTTGGGGCGTTCGTTAAGCACTCTACTTTACTTTTATCTGCGAATTTAGTCAGTTATTTAAGTTTGTGAAGCGTGCTTGCATTTTTGGTCCTGTTCTCTACTTGTAGATGGATAGGATAGCCATTAATTTATGAACTTAAATTAACTGGGGCAATTTAAATCATTTTGTTTTATGCTCCTCAAAATTTTGAGTTTTTGAAGCAAAAAGAGAAAATGATAGTACATTGATTATTTGACCCCAAATACTGAAAGAAATAAGCTTAAAAGACTGTATGCTTAATCATTGGTGCATTGATAGGTCTTAAACAAGCTGTTAGAGTAAAGTAAGTGATATAAAGTTAAAGAAAAGCCAAATTGAAAGAGGTGTTAGTCACTAGCAAAAGTCTCGGTAAAGATGGCAGAAATGTAATAGCCGGTCATACTCAAGCCTTAAAATTGTTGATCACCCAAAAATATAATAAAGCAAATAACAAGCGTTAGGATTCTGGACACTGTGAGTCTTTATGCGGCTTAATCATCTGGGTATTCATAAGCATGAATATTTCACTTGCTTTCTAGAGCAAACCCAAAGTCATTAAAATTGATCACCGCTGTACTTTGTACAATTTAAATTACTGACTTGATCAAAATCCGTTGTTAGTCATACAATTGTTCCTCCCTTGCGTGCGTCTCATTACCAATAAGAAACGGACCGCAGGGGATACAATGTATGTAAGCCGACAGATGGACTCGTGCATACTCACTCACAGTAAAGGAAACTTGATGCATTGCTCAAATATTTGAATGATTATATGTTTGACTGTTTGGACTCTGTTTAATGGAATGATCATTCTTATTTAGGGCATGGTGTTATGCCTTAATCTTAACCTCATGAGTTTAGTTTTGCGATTCCGAGTCACATAGACCTGCTACTTTGATTGTTCGACGATAAGCATGAGCTAATTATAGTTGGGTTTGTGTTGTTGACTATCAGTGTTCATCGCAATTTTGACTTTGACTTTGAAGGTCAAAGATCAAGTCTAATTTTATTGACCATTCGTTATTCTTGCAATCAGATTTTGTAGCTTTGATCTTGAACAAGCCATTTAACTTCTCAGAAATAGTCTCTGAAAGAACAAGTTCAGCAAACTGTTCAGTCCAAGAAGTTCTTGATGTATCCTCATTTCTTGCAATTGATTATCCAATAGTTGATTCCTAATTTGGCTATTGATCAGACTTTGGTGAACAATGTACTTCATATGGAACACATGAAAGTTGACACTGTGCATCGAATGTTAAATTATAGAAAGGAGAAGCCAAAAGATAAATGGATGATTGGTCATATAATCAATCCGAATTATGTATGTCCTCCTAATGAGCACTGGATCCACGATAACTCGGATTCCGAGCATGAAGGGGGAGAAGGTGGGAATGATGATGATGGAAATGATGGTGATGGTGGAGCTGGTGATGCTGCCTTTCAAGAGAAACAAGAGGCAGTAAATGCTGCTTTAGCTGCCACCATTGCAGCTCAACAAGAAAGGAAAAGGAAAGGGAAAACGGTGGCAACTGGTGAGCCATCGAAGAAAAGATGTTTCTCAGCGGGGGCTGTGGTAATTATTGGTGTTCCACCACCATGTCAATCAACGCCTCAACGCTCGGCAGTGCCGCCAACTACTAGCACTCCGATGCTTACATTTACAACGACGATGGTGTCACATGAAAGGCTTGGTTTAATCCCTCAAATGGGGTTATCTGAGATTCCAATGCCTCCGGCTACATTATCTTCTGTCCCTTCAACACCCTCAATGAGGCTTCCTCCTCCTAGTCCTCCTACTCCACCTCCTCCAAGTGATGTCTCGTTTATGCGAATCGCTCGGCCTCAGGGACCGATCCAACCTGTTCATCCATCACTATACAACTTGTCATCAAACCGTCAGACTGAGATGCTGCTAAACCTTCTCCACCTTTATGAAAACCAAATGGTAGCTGACCGTTAAAATCAAAAACGCCTCATGGAAAATCAAAGACGGATGATGAGCTATATCTCTTTTGGTCAGAATGAGACTAAAGCGCTGCAGGCGATTGTTGAGTCTCAGGGGGTGAAAATGAAGGAACAAGAAGAATTGATCTTGCAATTGACTTGCAAAGAAGATGCCCTTAAGAAACTCAAAGATGATGACCAAGATCCTGACGAGTCTGGTGCAGGAGGTGAGCCTAAACAATCGCACGGTTCATCTTCTGGTGTTGGTACAAGTGGTGGTGAAGACTCGGGTAAACAGATTATTATATATCAGGATCCAACTGCTGCTAAGCCAATTGAGATGATTGCGGCTAATACTGTGATATTTGTGGATGGATCGGGGATGGTTAAAAGTGTGGTGAACAGGGATGAGATAGAGGTTGGTGAGTTTATGGATAGGTCTCTGACACGGGAGTAGATTTCTATATTGGTTGGGCTGAATGACGATCAGTTGACTGCTTTAGAGACTGAGCCTGATGTCGAGGTGGTGAATGAGGAAGGTATATCAGATGATCCGTCAATTCAGATGAATACGGACTTTATTTATGAAGATGAGGATGTTGAGATGGAAGATGTAACTGCTGAGGAGTATCCGGACTTGTTTCAACACACTAACGTTGATCAAGGTGCTCCGGTATTTGATGAACAGACGGTTAAAGCGGCAGAAGATGAATTAGAAAAGGTGTTGAAGTGTAAGCGGACAGTTCAGTCACTTGAAGTCATAACTGATGATGATATTGCAAGATGGTTCAAACGTCAGAAAATGGATAAAATCATCAGTGCGTATCGATACGTTGATCAAGAACGTAAAGACATTGCTGCTGCATGGGTTAAAGAAAACCAAGTAACCTCCTTCAAGATTGTTTCCAAGGTACATGGTGATATTGTCTCATGGATCTATGATTCTGAGCTTAAAGTATGTATAGTTAAGTGGGAGAAGGGGGTCCGTACTACGAAACGATGAAGGACGTTCTTACTTTACCGCGTTGGGATGTTCTTACCCTCGCAAGACGTCCATTTATCAATCGTGGGGGTTACCGAACAGCTGAGTGGTTTCACCAACACTTACTGTTCGAGGTCAATCATGGCTTCAAGTTCTTCAAGCCTCAGGTCCCTAGGCGTAAGCGTATTGACGAGATTGATCTGAGGACTGGCTGGAGGAAACTTGTCATGAAAGTGAAGCTGCCAAAGACGATGAAACAGGTTCCTGTGAAGACGATGCCTCAAAATATTTATCTCCCGTTCAACCACTGGTACTATGACAATAGTACTGGCGAGGCCGTCATTGTTCTTGGTAGAGGACTGAAGACTGAGCTCATCAAGATAATCGACCCGATGTGGTTGGTTAATTTATCAGAGACATACACTGACGTGCTCCATAGGAAGCAGATTTTGTTTAAGTGCCATGAAGACAACGACCTGGCTATGCAATTCCAACGCGTTGTGCGTGTTTGTCATGAAAATGGAATTCATAGTTGCAGAGACTGGCAGTCCAAGCGCTTCAAATAATTAAATTACAAAGAGCTCAAGACGAGGGGGTGTTTGTTAGTGTACGGTTTTGCATCTTGAGTCTTTGTAATTATCGTTAATGGTTTTTGTTTTATATTTAATGTAATAATTAGTTTAATTATTGTCTAGTTCGTTAAATGTAAAGTATAGTTCGCTAGGGGATGTTAGCGAACTAAGACTTAAACTTATTCCCTCCTGATTCGTTAGGGGATGTTAACGAATCAATGGGTGTTTCGTTATTTAAGTGTATGTAACGAAGTGAACCCTAGTTCGTTAGGGGATGTTAACGAACTAGGTTCGTCTTCTATTTATACGTGAACACTGTTCAAGCTTAATTTAAGTTTTGAGAGTTTATTTACCGAAACCCTGTCCGAATTCTCTCTCGATCTTCACCCTAATATTATACGAATTACTGATATACATATACTGATAATACATATACATATACAACACTTAATCTTAGGTAATTATGAGCTAGATCTATTATTAATCATATACTCACAGATGTGAGATCTGTTATTGTTATTGGATTGTTACAACGTGTTCCAAAAATGCCTGCAAGAAGAAGAAATAGACTTTGAGGAAGTATTTGCTCCAGTAGCAAGACTTGAGGCAATAAGAATTTTCTTAGCCTATGCTGCCTCAAAGAATATAAGGGTATTCCAGCTAGATGTCAAATATGTTTTCTTAAATGGAAAAATAGAAGAGGAAGTGTATGTGACTCAGCCACCAGGATTTGAGGACCCTGATGATCCTAACAGAGGGTGTTTTCTCTTGAAAGAATATGTGACAATCGTCAATTTCAGGTTAACTCCGTTAACTCAACTCCGTCAACTCAAACTTAAGATCATTGAATCTATAACGCACACTTCATTACATTTAAACTAGGGTTTAAATGACGCTTAACACTTACTACATGTGTAGTCTTTCGGGAATTGCACCGAAACGCAAACGATTGAGGAATAAACGAAAAACGTCAACATAATAATTATGTGATAATTATGTGTTACTTGATTATATTGTGTGTAATGCTAGACAAGAAACAAGAACTAAGTTAGTTAAGTTAGAAAAAAACAACACTTGAAAGTAGAGGGACTTGAGTGTAACTTGTATGTCTATAAATATAACCTTAATCACTTAACCCTAACTTATTATTCTCTTTCTCTCCAAAACCGATCGGAAACCCCACCCTTTGCTCCCTTGGCTGCCGTCCATCAATACACACACATACAACATCAAATCAAGTGTTTGATTGAAGAACTAGGTGCTAGGAAGGTATAATTGATCATCCTTTACATTCTTGTTGCTTGATTTTGATGTTTAAAGGGTTAATTGAAAACCCTAGATGAGCCGATTTCATGTATGTATAAAGTTAACATGATTGTTGTTGATTGATAATGATTTGATAACTAGATTGAATCTTGTTGCATGTAAATTGTTGTGTCTTTGATTGGAGTTCAAACACAAACCCTAATCAAGTATGTAATATATAATTGATGTGCATGGATGGTGTTTATGGAGTCTAGAGGGTTATATGAGTGCATGATAGTTCATAGATTGTTATTATGTGGAGTTTGGATGCAAACATTTTCTGGACAGAATGTGTATATGATGTTTAAGTGACTGTAACGAAGTGTAAACTTGAAAATTGGTTAAGATTATTGGTACTGCAGTAAACTAGGTTGAGTCTAGTTTCTATAAAGTATAAATTTGTAATTTTTGGACAAGTAGAAGTTAACTTTTATGATTTTACAAAAATGTGTGCAAAGCTGAGCTGTTAGACCTGCTGTTAGGTTGTTTTGTAAATATTATATCTCATGAACTACGAGACCAATTGGGTTGGTTCCACTTCTGGAAGTTGACTCATTGAGTTAGGAACCTAACCCAAGTTGTCTTGCATTTATTGGATTTTTCGTTTAACGGGAATTGCAAATAACATTCTGTTGTGCATGAATCTGACAGTTATGAGTTTGCTGTAATGACTTGATGATTGTGAGAAAACTGTGGGGAATAAAAATGTAATAAAATATGTTCTGAAAACCTAAGACATACTTGCTTCTGTGATGATTTTTGGTAAATTAATTGAGATGCTATGATCGGTGAAATAGTACAATCTTTCTAGTAGGATTTCTGTCTCGGTGAAACTAGCTGCTGAGTTGTGTAAAAATGCATGAAATATGATACTTGTTACATAATTGTTATGTTTTGACCAAAATACCCTTGCGGGGAATAATTGCTAATTGATTGCCATGATTTGACCAAATTGCCCTTATGGGGAATAATGGCTAGTTAATTGTTATTTGTTGACCAAAATGCCCTTACGGGGAATAATTGCTAGTAACGTACGTTATGAATACATGACACGTATGTGATTGCTTACACATGTAATGTGTCACAAAAACACTTGTTTAAGTCACACACGATTCACAAATGAAACACGAAACATGTTATGTGCATAGGTATTATGTGCCGGGTCTAGAGACTCGATAATATTCCGACACTTAGAAAAATCTCTTTGTTGTTTTAGAACGTTAGAGAGAGTTTTTCGGTGACGCGCATCTTGGTTATTTATTTTGGGAAATTCTTCGCAAATAGTGAGTTTCACTTTCCCCTCTTTAAACTGTTTTCAAACGCTTTTCACTTGGGGGAGATAACATACTCCACAACGCATTTAAGATTTTGTTATAAATTATATATCACTTGTAAAGGCTAAGTGGCAAACGAAATATTTGAAGTCCTACACATCGAACCGGTTAATATTTAGAATAACGAGTCACTGTTGAGTAGTACTACTGGGTTTGACAAACCCCACCCAACGCTAAACTCGACTGGAGGTCGAGCGGGTGTAATTTTGGCTAACACGTACCATGGTCTGGAGAACCTGGTGACAAGGCACTTACTAAACGAGTCAGCTTCGGTGTCGAACACTTAGTAATACTTGTTGTATAGACTAGCTACCTATCGATATATAATTTGACATAACACTATCTGGTAACGCAAAACGCCGTAACGTGGTTACGCAAAACGCTTAACGCTTAACGCAAAACGCTGTAACGCTGTAACGCTGAACGCAAACGCTAAACGATTTATTTTTATATAACTTGTGAACTCACACGCCCTGCTTGAGGTGCGCGCATATTATGTATATATGTGTAAACCCTCGAGTGGGCAAAAGTGAAATTGCACTAATTTTGACGTTATTTTACTAATCTCATGAAAATAACGTTAAAAGTGGCGGAAGGTTAATCAGGCATCATGTGGTGGCGTTGATAGCCGAAAGACGAGGGTACATGCACCAATCAGCCGGTATCCCGATGATTGAGTGCTATGTGCTTTATGTCCAAGGCTTGATGCAAAACTACTATCGAGTCGGGGGTCTCACCGGAAGCAGCCTCTCTATCCCTATGGGGTAGAGGTAAGGCTGTCTACATCTTACCCTCCTCAGACCCTAACATAGCTTTGCTATTGGTGGGATATACTGAGTACGATGATGATGATGATGATGATGATGATGATGATGATGATGATGATGATGATGATTTGTGAACTCACCAACCTTGTGTTGACACTTTTAGTATGTTATTCTCAGGTAGCAGAGGCGGGCGCGCGGTTTAGGAACATGCATTGATTGAAAACGCTTTTGTCCTGCAAACTTATTTTTAACGGTTATCTTTGGTTTTAAGTCGTCCTGCGTGACGCAACTTTTGATTAAAGATTTTTACGCTTTCGCATTTAATTACTCGTAAACGTTTTCATGGTTTTGAAACTTTATTTTATAGTTTGATTATAACTGATAATTCCGATCCTGCCAGTTCACACCCTCTGACGGTAAAACTCCGTTAGTGGATTTTGAGGGTGTGACAGAATACAAAAGAATTGACTGTTGATGAAAAGTTCCTTTTGAAGCATGGGTTTAAACCTCGTGGATTTCTTTGGAAACCAAGGGGTGAAGTTCAGGTGAAAAAAGATTTTGATGTGAGAAATTACTCAAGCATAAAGAATTATGTAGTTCAAGATTGCCAAAGCATAATTCCTTGTGTGCAATGCCCAGTGAATAGTGGTTATGAAACTGACAGATTTGAAGATTGTGAAGTTGTACATGAAGATTCTAAAAATACTGTTCACACATCCAATGCAACAATTGTCAATGAAAAGAATGATTTGCAAGTTGATTCAGCTTGCACTTCATCAATCAACTAACAACTTTCTTTATTTGTGCAAGAACAGTCCACTCCACTGAATGAAGTATGGTACATGGATAGTGGATGTTCCAGGCACATGACTTGTTACAAGAGGTCGCTTGTTAACTATGAAGAAAAGTTTGAGGGTCCAATAGTATTTGGAAGTGATGAAACTGGTGGAAAAATAGTTGGAAAGGGATCTTGGCCAATGGAAAGGTCACATTTGACAATATCTTTTATGTGGAAGGATTACAATGTAATCTTTTAAGGATTTCTCAAATATGTAATAAAGGTTATAAGGTTGGTTTTGATGACTCACACTGTTTCATCTTAAGACCTGAATTTGCAATCCCACCAGATATGATTATGATGATGGCACCAAGAAATGGCAATCTATATGAACTGAACATGAATGATGTTGCTTCAAGGGGTGGTACATGTTTTGTATCAAAAGCCACTGAAAATGAATCTAAATTGTGGCATAGAAAGCTGTGTCATATCAATTTGAAGAATATGAACAAACTAGTCAAGGGTGAGCATGTTATTAGTTTACTTACTAGGGGGTTCAAGTTGGAAGAAAATTATATCTCATGTCAAAAGGGAAATCAACAAAGTCTTCACACAAGACAAAACTCATCAATACAATTGATCATGTGCCTGAGATGCTTCACATGGATCTTTTTTGTCCTGTAAGTGTACCAAGTATTGGAAAGTAGAGATATTGCCTTGTGATCATTGATGATTTTTCAAGATACACATGGATTTATTTCCTAAGTACAAAAGATGAGACTGTTGAGTTGATTAAGAATTGTGTAACCAGGATTGAGAATCAGTTGGATGCAAAGGTGAAAGTGATGAGAAGTGATAATGGAACAGAGTTCAAGAATGGAGTCATGGAAGAATTTTGAAATGAGAAAGGAATACTTCAACAATTCTCTGCTTCTAGAACTCCTGAACAAAATGGTGTTGCAGAAAAAAGGAACAAAACACTTATGAAATATTGTTTAAAAGGAATCCCTGCATCAAGTTTCTCAAGCCATTTGGATGCAAATGTTCTCTTTTGAACACCAAGGATTATCTCAACAAGTTTCAAGCAAAATCCTTGAATTGCTTCTTTGTTGGTTACCCTACACACTCAAAGGCTTACAGAGTATATGTCAAAGATCATTTGAGTGTGATTGAATCTTCTGATGTAATCTTCAAGGAAAATCAATTCAACACAGTTGATGGTGCAGCATGGCTATTTGATCTTGAGAAATTGATCAAGTCTTTCAAGATTTATCCTGAAGACTTTGATGAATCATTTTACAAGACTAGTAAGATTGAAGAGACAAATCAGAAGACATTAGATTTGGAAAAGTTATGGTCCAAGGTTGCAGGAAAAGAAAGTGAATATACATTCATAAAAGATCCCTCAAGTGCTCATGTTGAACAAGTTCAAGATAATGATCAAGAGCACAATCAGATTCCAGAACAAGATTAAGTAAATGGTAATCAACACAATCAAGTAGTGCAAGATGATCAAGTTCTAAATGGGAAGATTCAAGCAACCAAACAAGTGAAGAGGAGGGTGCCAGAAGAGCAAGGTTTCAATATTTGTTTGAAAAATTAGATTTGGGAAACAATGGTGCCTCTACCTCACAACATAACAATGAAAATGCACCAAAGTTTCATGATATAACAATAAATTTGATCATTGATGAACCACATCTCAATGAATTAAATCTTAACTCAACGGTGTCTACTGATGTGATAGTTCAATCCTCTTATGTTGAAAGAAATCATCCTTCTAAGAACATCATTGGAGATATAAATGAAAGAGTTACAAGAAGTCATTCTGAATCTGTAAACATTTGTTTGTACTCATGCTTTCTATCCCAAATAGAACCCAAGAACATTGCTCAAGAATTGAAAGACAACTGTTTGGTAGAAGCAATGCAAGAGGAGTTGGCCCAATTCAGAGATTTACATGTATGGGAACTTGTAGATAGGCCAAGAAACAGATAAGCCATTGGAACTAAATGGGTATCCAGAAACAAAAGAGATGAAAGAGAAATTGTGATTAAGAATAAAGCAAGACTTGTTGCTTTGGGATGCCTACAAGAATAAGGGATAGACTTTGAGAAGTCTTTGCTCCTGTAGCAAGACTTGAAGCCATAAGAATCTTTCTTGCTTATGCTGCCTTAAAGAATATAAGGGTATTCCAATAATATGTCAAATCTCCCTTTTTAAATGGAAAAATATAAGAGGAAGTGTATGTGACTCAGCCACCAGGATTTGAGGACCTTGATTATCCTAACAGAGTGTACAAACTGAATAAAGCTTTATATGGACTATATCAAGCTCCAAGAGCAAGGTATGATGAGTTATCTAACCATTTACTTGATAATGGTTTCTCAAGATGAACTATTAACAAGACCCTCTTCTACAAGAAAAGAGGAAGAGATTTGCTTCTATTGCAAGTCTATGTGGATGATATCATTTTTGGTTCAACAAATGAACAAATGTGCCATGAATTTGAAGAAGTGATGAAATCCACTCAATGAGCTCAATGGGAAAACTGAACTTCTTTCTTGGATTGCAAGTTCTACAAAAGGCTGATAGTATCTTCATATGCCAGTCTACGTATGTACAAGACATTTTGAACAAGTTCAAGTTTCAAGATTTCTAGACTGCTTCAACACCTATGGACACTCATGAGAAAATGATAGCAAATGAAAAGGAAGAGCCTGTAGATGAGCATGAATACAGAGCCAAAATTGGATCCTTAATGTACCTAACTGCTTCAAGACCTGATGTCATGTTTGATGTATGTGTATGTGCAAGATTTCAGTCAAGTCCTAAGGTCTCTCACATGACAGCAGTCAAGAGGATTTTTAGATATTTGAAGGGAAAACGTTATTTGGGGATTTGGTACCCAAAAAACCAATCCTTTGATCTGATTTAATATATACTGATAGTGACTATGATGTGTGCAACATAAGCAGGAAGTCAACCTCTGGTGGATGTCAATTTTTGGGAGACAGGCTAGTGTCTTGGCAGTGCAAAAAGCAAACCACAGTGTCCATCTCAACTACTGAAGCTGAGTATATTGCTGCATCTGCCTGCTATGCACAAGTTCTATGGATTTAGAATCAAATGATGGATTATGGTCTGAATTTCTTGAACACTCCTATTTTCATTGATAATACTGCTGCATATTTTATTGTGAAGAATTCAGTACAATATTCAAAGACCAAGAACATTTAAATCAGACATCATTTCATTAGGGATTGTAATGAAAAAGGTCTAATTGAGATGAAAAGAGTTTAAACAAGTGAAAATTTGGCTGACCTATTCACAAAACCACTTGATAGAACCAGGTTCAACTTTCTTTTGAAAGCCCTGGGAATGATCAACTCTGATGAAGTCTGATTAATGATGTGATATCTATGTGCTAATTGACTATTTTGATAGAGGATCTAAGTGATTGTTGTGCATGTTTGAATATGTTACTGTTTTCTTTTCACTGATGTGTGCTTAATTGATCAACTGTTGAACTTAGGTATTTTTTATGCATAGGAAAATGATCAGTGAATGTGTGTGATGTCTACATAAGTACCTGATTTGATCTATTTGAATGTGTGCTTGTATGATATCTTTATTATGTGATTTATCTAATGTGATATAGTTAGGATTTATTAGACTGTGCATTTTGTGTAGTCGGCTTGTTTTAATGATGTCACTGAAGATTAGGATTTGAATATGTTACACTTGTGTTTGTGTTAAAATGTTCTTTTGTGTCAAAAAGATATGTTCAAATGAAAGAGCAGAAGCCTCAAACACTCCTTTTCCTGTGGAAGTCAAACCAGGACCTGTTGAACACAGAGATCCATGGGAAGATGAGGAGATGATCAAGATGCTAAAAGGAATAATGAAAAATAAGAGCGTGAATAAAATGTTTTTGATATGCTGGGATAAGCACAACTGAAATAATTATTTTATGAACAAAAGGCTGAATGGGAGAAACTGTTGACAGAGGAAAGAAATTCCATAAGTTTTATAGCTGGACCTGGTGGAGTGAGGTTTGTACCAGCCAGTCAGCTAGGGGATGAAAATGTAATTAATATGATTGGAAATTCAGAGATGGAGGTGAAAACCTTGTTGATCTGTTGAATATGCCAACTGAAATGGTGATTGAAATGTATAAAAAGAAATTTAGAATAGTGGGGGCCACTAAACCTATGAAGTCTATTCCATCAAGGCCCTCAGCTTCAAAAAGACCAAGCACTACAACTATAAATGAGCCAAGAAGAGATGTACCACAAAGACAAAAAAGGTCACCAACTGATGTGGACCTGCCAATAAAACTCTTCTATGACTCTGTATCTCATACTTTGAAGGTGATATTGAAAAGCAGAGAATTGAGAGAGATTATCTTCAAAGATGACTTTGCTGATTACAAGAGAGACCAACTTGAAGAAATGGCAACTCTGGAGTTATATGACTACCATAACAGGAACAAACCTGCATGTAGGCAACAAAATAAGTTGTCCAAGTATTTGAGAAGTGAAGCAGGGATGGGATTCCCTTTGTTGAATCAAAAGAATAAGTGGAAGTTAACAGAGCTTGAAAAGACTAAGAGAGGCAAGAGATTGAATGACATAAAGCATGCTCCAATCTGAATACTTGCATCAGTATGAGAAGACAAATGATAAGGCCCAATCATGAGGTCCAGAAGAATGGTAGGATTACACAAATTGAGTACAACAAAAATGAAGACTCCTACAATCTTCGCAACTCTGATGGACTTATCTTGGGTATTATCAAGACTTGTGAAGATCTTACTTTCCTGCATGATGAGGATTTGAGAGACATAATGAATTGGACATTTCCTTTGAATCATCCTCATCAACATCGACTGTTTATTTTCAAAGAAAAGGCAGGAGGAGTGAGAGTGGATCGAAGACAAGCAGCCTCAAGCTCTAGATGGTGATGAATACTATTTTAGCTTAGGCTTTGCTTTGTAATGTCCACTGGACAGAAATATCAACTGTGTAATCTTTTGATTTTGTAATGTAATTTGATTTTGATTTGATGTGTCTTTTTGACTAAGTGTATGTAGCCTTAGAGGTGTTTTAGGACAGCTAAGCTGTTCCAATCTAGGGGGGATTGTTGGGTCAAAGATTTGACATGATATGACTTAAGGGAGATTGGAATCTTCTCAACACTCCTCAAATATGGCTAAGTATGGATATCGAGCACACTTGGACCTCCTAGCAAGGTTTTACTTGTCCTAGAAAGGTATTTTGCCTTTCGGGTAAGGTTATCTTCTTGAAGTCTTCATAAGTGATAATCCGAGTAGGGTTCGC
Organism: Bidens hawaiensis; assembly: GCF_021521415.1. Taxonomy (NCBI): domain Eukaryota; kingdom Viridiplantae; phylum Streptophyta; class Magnoliopsida; order Asterales; family Asteraceae; genus Bidens; species Bidens hawaiensis. Next base: position 1,946,868 of record NW_027504845.1, on the reverse strand, counting down.
TTTGTCTAGCAAAGGTGTTATTCAAGTCGAGCATAGTTTGCTTACCAGCAAACCCTTGACTAAACCATGCTTATGAAGTCAAGTAATTGGAAGATCTAGCAAGGTTTCATCAATAAACAGTAATCCAAGCATGCTTGAAGAAAGTTGATGAAATATTCCAAGTACTTTCTCTAGCAAGGTTCAGCCCCAAGCAAGCTACAGTGCTACCAGCACAAGTCAAACAGTGTTACCAGCACACTTGAGTTTGCTTTATAAGATATCTTTTAACAAAGGGTTGAAGGGATTCATTAAGAACAGTTTGCTCGTATGACCATATCGAGCAAAGTTTGCTATGGTCAAGAAGATTGAAGTCTGAAAGGTGAATATTTTCGTAGGAAAGAAAATATTCTAAGTAAAGTCTACTCGGAGAACTGTTTACCAGCACACTTCAAGGTTACCAGGTCTGCTCGAAGAAGACAAAAGACAAAAAGTGATGGGACAACTGTCAGGTAGTGTCGGGTCTATAAATAGAATATTTTAGGGCACGCCTACCACGGATAATCCTTTACACTTTTCAGACCTACTGAATATTCCTAAATTGAGTGTGACGGATGTCCTAAGAATTTTACGGATAAACATTCCTTACAAAAACCCTAATTGATTTGCATGGTATGAATCTTTCTATAAATGGAAATCTTTTGGAGTTAATGTTTGTGTCTGTTACTTTAAAGAAATAATATTGTGTGTTAGTGATTCCGCCGTTAACATACATTAATTCTTAACTAAAATAGCAAGTCGTTAACCCTCTTGTCGACACAGTTAATGTGTGGGTTGTGACATATATTTTGAATGATTGAGTGATCACACGGGACCGACAGAAACATTTATTCCCTCTAAAACACGGGGCAGTGTAACTTGTTACACGAGCCATGCTCTACGTTCCAGTCTCTCTATATATTACAAGCCATCTTTCACTATTCCATTCATGCCAAACTAAAAATTCGTCAAATGGATAATAAAAGAATGGAACGGAAACCAGTGAAGAAGTTCAAGGATGGTGAAAATTCTTCACATCTTGAAGAAGAAATTATGAGGCTTTCAAGTATAGTGAGAGATCAAGTCGAGAGAAACATTCAAGTGGAGGCTCGCTTGATTGAGTTGACAAACAAGGTCTAACTACTGAGGTTTGAAAGTCACAACAAGGATGTAGTTACAGGCCTCTCCCCACTCTACAGTGTAGTTACAGGATTTTTATTAAAATACCAAACTTCTCATAACTTAACCCTAAAACATACTTCGTCCCCCACCGAAAACCTCCGACCAAACACCCTTCATTAAAATCTTTGCTTCAAATCTTTGATTCTCAACGAAAGCTATGTTAATTTAATGATTCTATAAGTCTATTTCATCATTCTAGATCAACAATCGGGCCCCAAAATCTTAAATTCATACCATTTGCTGTTGAATCGGGTTAAAACCCAGAAAATAAGATGTTTAATTGTCACAGTCTAGGGTTTTCGATTTGTTGAAAAAGGTTTAACCCAATTAGGACTTAAGATTGAAAGGGTTTATGAAGAAAATCATTCGGGTTCGGGTTTTGAACAACCCATACCATGAAAATCGAACCCGGATGATTGTTCTTAACAACTGCGTTAAAATGCAAGTTCGAATCTTAACATTTTCAAAATTCGAATTAAAAACACGGGCTGTGTTTCTGTAAAAAACACGCCCCATGGTCAACTACAGATCAACCAAAAGTCAAAATTGGTTAAAATGGTCAAAACTGTCAAAATCATAGAAACTTGGGGCCGTGCTTCATTATCTGTTCCATGGGGCCGTGCTTCATTATCTGTTCCATATTTTCAGCTAAATTTCATGATTATCTGCCTAATCTTGTTCTAAAATTGCAGATGGCTGAATATGGGGATGACGAGCATGCTTTCTTGGTTTTCCCCGAGAACACGTTGCGAGATAGGATCGTCCGATAAAGATTGGGGTATTTAAACAACCGACACCCATAACCGAACTTCTATGCATGTACCGACATGTTAAAGCAAGTAAATCAATTGGGGAGGTACAAAAAGTTTGTTAAAGGGCCATTGGCGCATGTTCTTAGACAAAAGGGGAAATCAGTAACCGAATTGACTAAAGAATTTTTGGCTTCTTTCTTGATAAAAACAAAGGACTTGTTTATGTGGGATGAAGAGGCTATTGCCTTTAGAATCGGTGGGGAATGGTATAATACTTCGGTCACACAGCTTGGAATCGATTTGGGTATCTACACGTCCGATGAAACCGACTCTCCTTTACGGTATGAGGCCAGGACGACTTTTGCGAACGAAGATTGTGAGGAAAAAAGTGAACTGTGAAACACCATGATACAAGCATGGGAGCAATTGAGTTATGGAGATGAACAGTATTATCCAAGCAGCACCAAGAGCACCGCCTTACTTGTAACAACTCGGTTCTTTCAAATTAATATTCTTATTAAATACCCGAACCATTTCGATGTTCGGGAAATTTTATCGCGTTATTCGAGTTAATATTTTATTAATATTTGTTTGTACGTTTAGTTAATATATATATAAAATAACTTTGGATAATATTCAGTTTTTACCCTACATTATACTTTAACCCGTTAGTGTTTCCATCTCTATTTTCTAGGGACCAATCTGCAATTATATTAAAATATTATATCTTCTTACCCATATACCCAGTTTCAAACCCATTAACTCATTCCCATATTTCATCTAGAACTCGTAACCCATTAAACGTTATCCATTTGATTCACCAGATCATTCCTAACGCTTAAATGAACTGCACCGACATTAAAAATAAGGAAAACAGATCGTATATTATTATAATTGATTTACAGTAACAAACGGGCTGAAGCGTTTCATATACCACGGCATGAACATAAGTAAAACTCAATTAAAACACATTTGCAGCATCATATACCCGTCGCCAAACAAAACCCCATACTTAATTGGGTTATGGTAGCCGTTTATAACCTCCTCGATCTTGGCCATTGTGTGCTGCACGTCGTTAATCGTCCATCGAGCACCATTTATGGTAATTGTTACATCTTTCCAGTTCGTCTTTGATCAATTAACCAAAGCCCAAAACTAATTTTAATAAACGTAAAGAGGATTGATCGATTTTGATTTTTAGGGTTTACGATCAAATTGGTTTTAATCAGTTCTGTATATAACGCATCCATTTTAGTTCATAACCAACTGACACTCTATCATTGTTGCTAGGGTGTGTGTGTTAAAGCTTGACCCAGCCCTTCGCGCGAGTTCGAGTCTCGGCATGACCTGTTTTGTTTTTTTAGTTCTTAATTGTTTTAATTAAATTAAGGATTTATAAATTAATTATAATTATTATTTGTCTAATAAATTGTATTATATTAAATCAACATCATTAAATTGTCGTTTCTTGTAAATAAATCTCGCGTTCAAGTTTTCGTATATATATACGTGTGTGTGTAATATATATATATATATATATATATATATATATATATATATATATATATATCTGTGTGTGTGTGTATGTATAATAAAACGAACTTTATTTTATTAAAACCCGCACATCATTATTGACGTAATCTTTTTTACCAATTTCTTATATTTATATTATATATATATATATATGGAGATTTGAAATTGTTACAAGCTTATTTATCACAGGTCACATTTTGACTAAGAGTGTTCACACACAGACATCACAGATATGATCAGATATAAAACCGAGTGTGAGTGAACATTGTGAGAACATGACGCTTTACATAAACAGAAGCTCATAAAAACAAATCGCCTTTTTATATCACTACATATATTCTTATGATCTAAGGTTGGTTATTTTGTTCTCATTTTCTTGGAACTCTGTTGGGGATGTTTATGCTATGGTACTAACTTGCTATTTATAAAGAATATTTATAAGTAGCATGCTTGAGGACAAGCAAGGTTAAAGTGTGGGGATGTTTGATGTATACAAAATTGTACATCTTTTTAGCATTAAATAATCTCTAAAAACCGCAACTTCTATCAATTAATATAGTTCAAATAGCTACTTATCATGTTAAAATGTACTTTTAGGTAAACTCAAGCCTCAAACAAAGAAACGAACGAAAGCCAAAGAAAAATCAAAGAAAACCAAAGAAAACAGTGAAACACGCCCCCCATGCCTCATGGAACACGCCCCCATGCTTTCCTGTGCAAGAAAACACAAAATACTTGACATATGGACACGGGGTCGTGCCTTTGAAGACATGGGGATGTGGTCACCTTTCAGAAAAGACAAAAGAAACTATAACAAGACACAAAAACGCAGGATCGTGTGTAAGGTCCCGTTACTGGTGCCCTACTTTAGCGTCGGATTTGCTCATAAATACAGTTCTAACAAATCAGTTTTAATTAACACTTTTTGTGGAAACATTAACTTCAATTATTCGTGACAAAACGTTCAACCTTTTGTATAAAACCATAACATGAAACATCAAATTTAAAACATCATTTCTTCCATCTTCAGATTCCAGCTGTTTTTTCAGCGAAAGAACAAAACCCATCATAAACCGCCCTGGTCACTTTCAGTCAACTGGTCAATGGCTATCCTCTTAATCTACTAGTAAAAGTAAGGACCAAACATATCCGAATATGTGTCCTTCAAACTGAAGCAACCGACATAATTCTAAGCGATAGTGATGGTTTTTTTTTTTAATAGAAACGAGAAACACGGTTACTCGGGATTGATCATCCCATTAAGCTCAACAAGATTTTGAAAACGAGTTCGGTCAAACGCTTTAGTAAAAAGATCAGCGAAATTAACTAACGAATCAACCTTTTCGAGCACTATTAATTTCTTCTTAGCACAATCCCGTATAAAATGATGACGAATGTCAATGTGTTTAGTTTTGCTATGTTTTACGGGATTGTTAGTTACTGAGATTGCAGCAGTGTTATCAATGCAAATAGGAGTTTGAGTGAAATTCAGACCGTAATCGCGCAATTGCTGTTGTATCCAAAGAACCTGGGAGCAGCAGTTTGATGCTGCCATGTACTCTACTTCACAGGTGGAAATGGCTACTGAGGTCTGCTTCTTGCACTGCCATGACACCAATCTTCCTCCCAGAAACTGGCATCCACCGGTTGTCGACTTCCTGTTCTGATTGCAACCTCCATAGTCAGAGTCTGTGTAAGCAACCAAGTCCAGGTCTCCCCCTTTCGTGTACCACAAACCTAGCTTAGGCTTGCCTTTGAGATACCGCAATATTCTCTTCACTCCCTTCAAGTGAGATTCCTTCGGGCTTGCCTGAAATCGAGCACAAAGACAAACTGCAAACATAATATCAGGTCTAGATGCAGTTAAATACATTAAAGAACCTATGATTGCTCGATATTGGGTGGGGTCCACGTCTTCATCACTGTCTGAATCAGCACCCAGTTTGTGGTTGACGCAAACTGGAGTATCAAATGGAGTGCTATCCTCCATATTGAAACATTTGAGAACGTCTTGGACATATTTAGTTTGATGGATGAACATCCCATCTTTCTTCTGATCAACCTGCAATCCTAAAAAGAAAGTTAATTCACCCATTGCATTCATTTCAAACCTCTTTTTCATGACTTCTTCAAACTCCTGACACATGACAACTTTTGATGCAGCAAATATGATGTCGTCCACGTAGACTTGAACTAGTAGAAAATCTCGCCCTTTTCTCTTGACAAACAGCGTGCTGTCGATCTTTCCTCTTTCGAACCCATTCTCAAGTAAGTAATCTGATAAGGTTGCGTACCAGGCACGCGGGACCTGATGTAGTCCATATAGCGTTTTACTCAGCTTGTACACATGATCAGGAAAGTCAGGGTCAGGAAAACCCGGAGGCTGTTCAACGTATACTACCTCATCGACTTTACCATTAAGAAAGGCACTTTTCACGTCTAATTGGAACACCTTCATTTCATTGTGTGCAGCAAATGCCAAAAATAGTCGAATCGCTTTCAATCTTGCCACAGGAGCAAACACTTCATTGTAGTCGATTCCTTCTTGCTGATTGAACCCTTTCACTACCAGCCTCGCCTTGTACCTTATGATTATCCCTTTCTCATCTCTCTTACATTTGAAAACCCATTTGGTGCCAATAGCATGCACATTCTTCGATTTTGCAACTAATTTCCACACTTCAATCTTCACGAACTGGGCTAACTCTTCTTGTATGGCTTCGACCCACGAGCTGTCCTTTAGAGCCATTTGATAGTTCTTTGGTTCAATCTGGCTGATGAAGCAGGTGTATAAGCATTCATTAATGATACCCGTTTCTTTAATGTTTGCGTAAACACAAGTGTGCTCATTCAAGCTTCGTCTAGTTTGTACACCGTCAGACAGATCACCTATCACGTTCTCCAAATGGTGATTTTTGTGAACTCCAGTAGTCGGAACTGTACTAACTTCTAGATTGTTTTCCAAGTTCGAAGAGAGTTCATCAATGGGTGATTGTTGTTGAGAATGAAATGGGTTGTAAAATTCTTCCTCGGTAGTGGCAGCAGGAGTATCAACAGCACTTGACGAGGAAGGTTGACTGTCATCGTATCTCGGACGTTGCACAATATTTTCTTCCTCATCAAACAGAATCTGTGTAGCAATTTTCTTATCAACTTCTGCAAAATCCAAATAAGGCATATTAAAATATTTGAACAGTTTATCATAGTCGAAAGCTTCAGCGGGTCCCATGCTAGGCTTTGGTGATTTGTAACTTGTAATGTCCGTGTTACATACCACCTCAACCTTGATGTTCGATAAATTAAAAACTCTTCTGTTGGGTGTACCAACAACATATCCGACTAAAATACCTTCATCGGCTTTCTCACCAAATTTTGAGTTTGTCTTTAATATCGTACATGGGGACCCGAATGGTTCGAGACCATTCAAGTTTGGCTTTCTACCATGCATAAGTTCATAACAAGTTTTATTCAATCTTTTAACAGTTAAAACACGATTAAGGATATAACAGGCTGTGGCAACAGCTTCAGCCCAGAACACCACGGGAAGTTTAGCATCAGCCAGCATGGTTCTGGCTCCTTCAATTAGCGTTCTATTCTTCATCTCAGCCACCCCATTTTGGTGCGGAGTGTACGGGGCGCTGTACTGATGGTCTATCCCTTTTTGTAAGCAGAACATCTCCATCTGGTAGTTCTTGAACTCTGTCCCATTATCACTCCTGATGTACTTAACCTTTCTCCCAACAATGTTTTCAACCTTGGTAATCAAGTTAATAACCAACTGAACCGTCTCATCTTTTGCCTTCAGAAAATATACCCAAGAGTATCGAGAGTAATCATCGGTTACTACCAAGCAGTATGAAGTTCCACCTAGACTCTTTACATTCACAGGACCAAAGAGATCCATGTGAAGCAGGTCTAGTGTACTGACGATTGAGTTAACCTTCTTGGAGTGATGAGGTTTCTTGTGTTGCTTTCCCTTCTTGCACGTAAAGCATTGATCTTCAAAGTTAAAATTCTTCAAGGGAACACCCAACACCAAGCCATTCTTGACAATGTAATTCATTTTGCGAAGATGTATATGCCTCATTCTTCGATGCCATAATTCTGACTCAGATTCAGTTGCCTTGGACAAAAGACATGATTCTTCGGTTGTCATCTCAGTTGACCTCATTTCCATTACATATGTGTTCTTTTCTCTTGGAGCTCTCATCACCACCCATGCCTCTGGTATCTTGAAACCAGGATAAAGGACGATTGCCTCGTTTTTAGTAAAATGCACCGTGTAGTCTTTATCACAAATCTGAGATACACTCAACAAGTTATGATTCAATTCTTCAACAAAGTTCACCTTCTCTAACTTCATTTTACCATTTGTCACAGTTCCAATACTAGTAATTCTACCGCCACTCTCTCCAGCAAAACTTACCCTACCTCCTTGAACAGGTTTCCATTCGTGTAACAAATTCTTGTTACCAGTCATGTGCTGGGAACAGCCACTATCCACAACCCACAGATTGTTTACAGTCCTGTTCAACTGTTCCCGCACAGTTAAAGAAAAGATTAAAATCGATTAAATCTGTTAAACGGCTTCCCATACTTTGGTTGTCCAAAGTCAGTTTGAGAATGATTTCTGTAAGTCCTAAAAGGAAACCTTCTTGAGGATTAACCGAATTATGATGGTAGGTTTGGTTGTTAACTGGGAAAAACTGAGATTGATATCTTTGAAATCTTGGTTTAGTCCAATGTCTGAACTTTGGTGAGTTAGTATTCTGACCATTATAGTAATTACTATTCGTTTTATTCTCAGTTTTCGGAGGCCTCATACCTCTGAATCTCTGATTTAGAGGACAATCAGCAATCAGGTGTCCTATTTGATTGCATCTGAAACAACTCCTGTGTTCAACTTTCGTCTCAACCATTGTTTCAGATGTAGAGGTTGCATTACTATTCGTTTGTCTAACATATGGTGGGACAAACGGGTTTAGGGGAGAGTTCTTTTCAGTTGGGTTATACTCCTCCCCACGTTTTAGTAACACTACCTCTTCTTTTATCTCACTAGATTCGGATGTCTTGTCCAAATTTGATGAGAACGAGCTAGGAACAGAAATCTTAACATTCGAAACAGGCTTACTCGTTTCGTTTTTACTCACTTCAGGTTCTTTAATCGAAACTTTGACAGGAACTGTCTGACTAATCTCAACATTAACAGATTTCTGATTACTAGGATCATACGTATAGTTATGGTTATATGGTGATGGAACTTCAGAAAATCCAATTCCCCCTTTGTTAACTGGGAACATTCAACACTTACGATGTGATCAAGCATTGTTGAGGAATTTCTAAACTGATCAATTTTTCTGTTTAATTCCACCACTTTTACCTGGTAATCAGCTATCTGTTTATCCCTTTCAGCAATTAGTTTGGTTTTTTCCTCTAACACTTCATAACTAAGATCAATTACTTGTATTTTATCAGCTAGACTGGCTTTAAGACTTCTGATATCTTTATCACTAGCTTTATTTTTACCGAGTAATTGTTTTCTCTAGTTTTAGTGTAATGATGATCTTCTTTTAACGTTTTAAATTGAGCGTCCAAACTAACAAACTGATCAGTTACCGTTTTCAATTGTTCAGACAGATTTTCACATTGCATACAGTGAGGTTCAGAACTTACCTCAGAGAGCTGATCGTTCACTTCTGCCATATAAGCTTGATTTTCTCCCGTCTCTTTCTCACTTCCTGCAGTTTCGATGTTCACCAAATGTGCATGTTCGAAGACTTCCTCAACCTATAGATTCTAGTTGTACCCACCATTGTGTCTAGATACCATAGCCTTATTCTCACTACCTCCCCCACTCTGTTGTGCAGGCCTGTTCTGACTACGTTTGACTCTCTCATTTGTACATTCCTTGGCAAAGTGACCATTTTGTAACACCCCGTAACCGCAGCGGAAACGTAAACGGGATGCAACAGACACATCTGATATCAACAGCATTGCTTATAAAGAAAATACCACTACATTAATTTATATCATATTACATTGTTGCGAGTTTCGTTACTGTCTAGGTGTTACACACATGTTTTACCGATAAGACATTAATATATTCATTACAAAATATAAATCAGCAAGCTTTCAACAAGTAGCACAGATCATTAAGCACATATCAATCATTCCAACTTGGGCATACCTAGAAAACATGTAAAGAAAACGGGTCAACAACGAATAGTTGGTGAGTTTCACTAATTTAAATAAACACTGACAAATCATTTTAATAATCATTTATTAGTAATGAAATTATGCTGGGAACTATGTTACCCCAGAACATTTCCATTAATCTTCTGGGAACTACGTTACCCCAGAACAATAATAACCTCTGGGATCTATGTTACCCCAGAACAATAATAACCTCTGGGAACTATGTTACCCCAGAACAATAATAACCTCTGGGAACTATGTTACCCCCGAACAATAATAACCTCTGGGAACTATGTTACCCCAGAACAATAATAACCTCTGGGAACTATGTTACCCCAGAACAATAATAACCTCTTGGAACTATGTTACCCCAGAACAATAATAACCTCCGGGAACTATGTTTCCCCAGAACAATAATAACCTCTGGGAACTATGTTACCCCAGAACAATAATAACCTCCGGGAACTATGTTACCCCAGAACAATTCCACACGATAACCAATTTATATATTCTGTGCATCAAACCATATATATATATAAATATACAATTGTTTCCATACGATCGGTATGTACTTAAATACTTTAATAAAGACATGCTTTCCACCCCGGGAAAATATTTAAAACAGTTCAGTAAAAAGAGGCTCGTGAAAACTCACCTTTCTGTGAGTCGAGGCGTGCTACAATGAACTGCTATAAGCCTGGATCTGTAATATGATATCTAAGTCGTTACTATATAATTCCCATAAATTAAATCCGTGCCAATCGGTACATCTGGAGACATTGTTCACCCAGTACTGTACTCGATCCGGGGACAATGTTAACCCCGTGACACTTCTAAGGACTCAGATTGTGACATTACTTAGAGTCTGACGGTCAAAATTATTATTTTTATGTTTTCCTTGATTTGCGTGCCTAGCACGGTTATCCGTTTTTAGTTTCAAAATGAGTTTGTTCACAACCGACCCAAAAATGGTGTTTGACTGTTATTTTAGTTAAAGTGATGAAATTAGAGCTCGGTTTGGACACCCCGTTTGGCCGCGGGGCCCGTTTCCGTCATTTAGGTGCCGGAAACAGTAAAATCGGGTAAAATTACCCAAATCATCCGAATTATTTTCGGATGATTTACTTTTATTTAATTTACTTAGTATTATGAAAATGGTCCATTTTTAGGTTTTTATATACCAGTCAGCTCGCTTATGCGAGTTTTGCCGGTTTACACGTTTTAAGCTTTAAAAATTTGTTTTTATATTCTTTTTAGCACAAATAATTACCCGTTTAGTCTCGGGTCTTGAAATTTTGCACAAAACTTATTTTGACAGTAAGAAATTTTATAAAAATTTTCCAGATTTATTTTTTTTAAATTTACATTTATTTATCTATTTTTAAACATTATTAAAACACTAAATATGTCAAAAATACCAAAAGACTTTAGAAAAATCCCAAATTTTTCTGGGACGATCCCTGCCATCCTCATAACTCTCTGGAATTTTTCCAGAACCCAAAACTCATTTTTTTCAAGCCGTTTTCACAAAAACCGAGCTAGAAAGCCCTAGAACTCGTTTTACCGGAAAGCCCCCTTAGACTTCTCCAACTGAGCTCAAATTTTGTGTGTGACTTTTATTTGTTATAAAAAGCTTATCCTAAATTTTCCAGAATTTTTCATCAAGTTTAGCTATTTTTCACCATTTTTGGCCAAAACCGAGCATTAAATTCACCAAATATTCATCCTTTATCCAAAAATTACCAAAAATTCACAGATCTCATATTTTCATGTGTAGATCATCTCTGTGAAATTTCGTGACCTGACTCTAAGCGTACTACAATCTGTCCAAAATACATAAACCACGCGAAAACCGAACTATCTTGTGTTTTCTAGCGTTAGATCGCAAAGATCTTGGTTTCTAGCCTTTGCTAGCCACTAGATAAAACACTTACAAGCACAATAACACTATACCAAGCAAGTTACACCAACAATCAAACCATTTCTTTCATAGTGTCGGTTTTGATATAAAAACAAAGGTTTTAACCGTAAAAATCCGTTCTCGACTCTTTTTACTCATTTCTTGGACCAAGATCCCTTGTATAACTTTTATACATCTCTTGATCATGCAAGAATCAGTTTCATCTCGGGTTTTCACCCGTCTTTCACTTGGAAATTCATTTTTAAAGATTTTAATCGTAAAAATTCGTTATTGACACTTTTAACTCGTTTCTTGGACCAAGATCCCGTGTATAACTTGTATACATCACTTGATCAAGCAAGGATCGGTTCCATATCGGGTTTTCACCCATATTTCACTTGGAACCTCTTGTTCTTGCAAAACAACTCAAAATTAAGAAATCAACACCAAAGATTATGCATTATAATATGCTTATACCTTGTGTTCTTGGTTAAAAGTGATGAATTTGGATGAACACTTGAAATGTATGAAGAGATTTGAGAGAGTTTGATATTGTAAAAAAAAAATGAAATGATATTATGGAAGGGGTGGGCCGATCGGTCCACCATATGGGGTGGGATGGGACCCACAAGTCCATTCTAAGCCACATATTCGGATTTCCGTAATCCGGATAATGTTTTGGATAATCTAGTTCAGTTCGTTTCTCGTTTAAACGCGTAATTCGGCTTAAAACGAGCCCAAAATGGTCGTTTTTCGGGTTAAAATAAAATTTACATAAAACCGACTTAAAAACTTTAAAAAAAACTTAACCCATGACGTTTATTGACTTAAAACATCATATTATTAATAATTACGCATCTTTTTCGGCTTGATCGATCGTCTCTTGCTTGGTTTGATGTTAAAGGTTTCGTTTATCGTACCGACGTACTAATAAATCGAAATCCTTTTTCTGTGCTATAATTCACTTATCCCGAAGCATTAATACTTCATAAAGATCACTAAACATTATATACTTCGTCTATAATGTAATTCCCGATTCGTTCGGGTTTCAATAATCGTTCATTGGTTAATTGTAATTCCAATACGATTCACTATATAATCGAGTATGATTCGTACTATGAATCATATATACTCGTATAAACGTACTATAACTCATATAATCAATATTAAATGACACGTAAATAGTATATACCGGCTAGGGTATACCTGGATTTGCCGGAATCGTTACATTCTCCCCCCGTTATAAAAATTTCGTCCTCGAAATTTACACGTCAACTACTTCCTTTTGAGGAAATAGGTGGGGGTATTTCTTCCGAAATTCATCCTTTCGTTCCCAAGTAAATTCTGGGCATCGTTGCGAATTCCATCTAACTATGACCAACGAGATCTTATTGTGTCTAAGTTGCTTGATCTTACCGTCCACTATTTCAATGGGCTCCTCTACGAAGTTGAGCTTATCATTTATTTGAACACCCTCTAAGGGTAACACCGATGTCTCATCCGCCAGACATCTTTTCAAATTTGACACATGAAACACGTTATAAACTGCACTTAGTTCCTCAGGCAGTTCTAATCGGTAAGCTACCGGACCGATTTTTGCAGTGATGCTGAATGGTCCAATGTATCTAGGGGCCAACTTCCCCGCCTTTCCAAATCTGACCACTCCTTTCCAGGGTGATACTTTCAAATATACCTTTTCCCCCTTCTCAAATGACAACGGTTTTCGACGGGTATCGGCATAACTCTTCTGCCGATCTCGCGCGGCTTTCAGGTTGTTCTTAATTTCAAGAACCTTGCTGGTCGTCTCCTGGACCAGATCCGATCTAATGACCTGCGAGTCACCCACTTCAGACCAGCAAAGTGGTGATCGGCACTTCCGTCCATACAATGCTTCATAAGGTGCTGCCTTTATACTGCTATGGTAACTGTTATTATAGGAAAATTCAACGAGTGGGAGATGTTGATCCCATTTTCCCTTAAAGTCCAGTACGCAGGCACGAAGCAAATCCTCCAAAGTTTGAATGGTCCTCTTAGACTGACCATCGGTCTGAGGGTGGTAAGCTGTGCTTAGGTCAATACGTGTTCCCAATGCTTCTTGGACAGCTTGCCAAAGTTTGGAGGTGAAATGGCTATCCCTGTCGGAGATGATCGAGATGGGGATGCCATGACGAGACACTATTTCATTTATATAAATTTGCGCAAGTCTCTCGGTGTTATAATTATTTCTAATCGGAATAAAATGTGCCGATTTGGTTAATCGATCCACGATTACCCAAATTGCATCATGTCCCCGGGATGTCTTAGGGAGGTGTGTCACGAAATCCATCGTGATTTGCTCCCATTTCCATTCGGGAATTTCCGGTTGTTGTAACATTCCCGAGGGTTTCTGGTGCTCCGCCTTAACTCTCGCACACGTCGTACACTTGCCGACGTATGTGGCTATATCCTTTTTCATACCTGGCCACCAGTAAAATTCTTTCACATCCTTGTACATTTTATCTGATCCCGGATGTATGGAATATTTTGATTTATGTGCTTCGTCCATGATCAATTTACGAAGGTCGTGGAGGGTCGGAATCCAAATCCGATTTTTGAAATAGAGAATTTCGTCCACACGCTGTTCGAAATTCTTCTCGTTACAGAAAAGTCCCTCTTTTTCCAATTGGTCCCCTTTCAACGCCTCGCGTTGAGCGACTTGAATCAAATCCGAAAGGTTCGACTGGACTATCATTCCCAACGCTCGCACGCGTAGTGGCTTAACTCGATCTTTCCTACTCAAGGCATCGGCTACAACGTTAGCCTTGCCGGGGTGATATCGGATGTCACAGTCATAGTCACTCAGTAACTCGACCCACCTTCGTTGTCTCATATTCAGTTCTTTCTGATCGAATATGTGTTGCAAACTTTTATGATCAGTGAAGATGGTGCACTTTGTACCGTAGAGATAGTGCCTCCAGATTTTAAGTGCGAAGATGACTGCTCCCAGTTCTAGGTCATGAGTAGTGTAATTTTTTCTCGTGAACTTTTAATTGTCGAGAAGCATAGGCTATAACCTTACTGTTTTGCATCAATACGCATCCTAACCCTCTCCGGGATGCGTCACAATACACGACAAAACCATCGTCTCCGTCGGGGAGACTTAAGATTGGCGCTTGGCACAATCTTTGTTTTAGCGTTTGAAACGCCGTTTCCTGCTCTTCACCCCATTCATACTTCCGATCCTTTTGAGTCAGGAGGGTTAAAGGTTGGGCGATGCTGGAAAAGTTCTCTATAAATCGACGATAGTATCCAGCTAAGCCTAAGAATTGGCGGATTTCCTTTGGAGATTTAGGCGCTTGCCAATTCTTAATTGCTTCAACCTTACTCGGATCAACGTGTATTCCTTGGTGGTTTATAACGTGACTGAGGAATTGCACCTCTTGTAACCAGAAGTTACACTTGGAGAATTTTGCATATAACTTCTCCTGATCCAGGAGCTCTAAAACTAACTTTAAGTGTTGCTCGTGCTCTTCTTTACTCTTCGAGTATATCAAAATATCGTCAATAAATACAATGACGAATTTGTCGAGATAGGGTTTACAGACTCGATTCATGAGATCCATGAATACTGCTGGCGCATTTGTTAGCCCAAAAGGCATAACTAAGACCTCGTAATGGCCGTAGCGAGTCCGGAATGCGGTTTTTGGGATATCCTCCTCCTGAATTCTAACCTGATGGTATCCCGATCTAAGATCTATTTTTGAAAAGTAGCTCGCACCTTGTAGTTGGTCGAACAGATCATCGATTCGGGGGAGAGGATACCTATTTTTGATTGTCAACTTGTTCAATTCCCTGTAATCAATGCACATTCTAAGGCTCCCGTCCTTCTTTTTCACGAATAGTACAGGTGCACCCCACGGGGAATAACTGGGACGTATAAATCCTTTATCCAACAATTCCTGCAACTGGTTGGATAATTCTTGCATCTCGGATGGTGCAAGTCGGTAGGGCGCCTTAGCAACAGGGCCAGCTTGAGGTAACAGATCGATTCTGAATTCGACCTGTCGGGTTGGCGGTAATCCAGGAAGTTCCTCTGGGAAAACTTGTGGAAATTCGCGTACCACTGGAATATCGTCCACCCGTTTTTCCTCAGAATCAGTGGCCGTCAGGCTCGCTAGATACGCCACACATCCCTGACGTATATATTTTAACACCTTGAGATGGGATATAAATGGTATCATGGTGCCGGATTTTTCTCCTTGCACTAATACCTTCTCGTCATCCGACACTCGGATCTTGACGATTTTCTTTTCACAGTTTATTTCTACCCTGTTACGTGCTAGCCAATCCATTCCCACTATCACGTCAAAACTACCCAATTCTACCGGTAACAAGTCAATCAGAAAGGATTGTTCGTTCAGAATAAAAGGGCAATTCCGAACTATCTGATTAACTATCATGGTTTTACCGTTAGCGACTTCTACGGTGTAAGGTTCTATGGTTTCACCAATAGGAAGGTTTGCTATCGAAAGGAATCTAACGGAGACAAAACTTCTATCGGCGCCTGTATCAAATAATACATAAGCGTAATGATCAGAGACGAGGAAGGTACCTGTCACTACGCTGGGGTCCTGGCGTGCCTCGTTTGCCCCCATCACGAATGCTCGGCCTCGCGCCGGATTGGACGACGATGCCTGACCCGTGAGTTGTCTCCCGTTTCCTCCCTGGTTCAGTTTCGGGCAGTTCCTTTTGAAGTGATCCGTGCTGCCGCATTCGTAGCAAGCACGGCTAGTGGTCACCATTTGGTTTCCTTGCGGGTTTTGCTGTCGGGCCGGTTGGGTCCTAAATGGCTGCGCACGGATAGGTTGCGGTTGTCGGTTCAGGTTGTTCAGATTTGTCTTACAATTTGGTGCGTAGTGTCCAATCCTGCCACACCGGTGGCACACCACCTCTTTGCACACGCCACCATGGTGGTAACCACATTTCCCGCACTTAGGAAACGTTCCCTTCTGCGGTTCTTGCCTTCCGCCCGAACTAGTCATGGCATAGCTCTGAGCAGCGGGCCTAGCTCGTTTGCTTTGCTGCTTTTCCTGGATCCTATGGTCATGTGTACCCCGTTTTCCCCCAGCGGATTCTCCTGTCACCTTTAGTGATCCGCTCCGTAAGAAATCATACTTGACAATGCCAGCCTGTGTCACTGCACTTTCATACGTCTGGTGTCCCCCCGCGTTAACTATACTCCTCACTACTGGAGTAAGTCCCCAAATATAACGTTCCACCCTCTTCGTCTCTGGGTGACCAACCACGGTACTAATCGTGACAGTTCATTAAACCGGTTGGTATAACCCAAGTGGTCCGCCCCCTTCATCTCCAGATTCCACAACTCATTTTCCAGTTTCTGCAATTCATTCTTTGGGCAGAAATGTTCCAACACAAGAGCCTTAAGCTCTGTCCAGGTCATGTGGTTTGTCGCCGCCTGACCTCGAGTATGTACTATGGTGTTCCACCATGTCAAGGCATGGTCTGTGAATGTACAGGTGGCGTACTTAACGACACAATCCTCGGGACAGTTGCTGATATTCACCACTGATTCTATTTTCTCAATCCATTTAACTAACCCATTCGGTCCTTCAGACCCGCTAAACTCTAATGGCTTGCACAACATAAAGTCCTTGATCGAACATCCCCTGGATGCAAGAATCGGTTCAGTACGGTTTGTCTCTACCGTAGGTATAGGGCCATTACTGTCTGTAACGACCACTCTAGGCGGTGCGTCATTACTCGGAATCGTGTTATCATTCCTTGGAGGATTAGCATTTTGTTCCCCGTCATTATTTATGGGCGTTTGATTGCTCGGAGGGGTTGGATTGGTCGAGTTGTTAATACTGGCGGCGATGCGCGATACTATATCCGGTATCGCCACCTCCAACTGTTGAGCAATCAAACGGCTCACATCTACTTCCGATATTTTCGTTGATCGTTTCGGTGCCATTCTACACAACATCAAGAAAATACATATAATCAATACCATCTCAAATCATAAAACACAATACATATTTCATTCATTAGTAAACATTGATACATATTACACAAACATCAGTTTACATACTTTCCAGTCAACATTACATAACTAAGTTTTAATACAAGGGCCCTATGTCGGCATCATCTCGACATAACCCGTAAAGGGGTCAGTGCTTGAATGATACCCAAAAGTATCTATAATGATATGCCCCAAAAGAGACCCACCCTAGGGGCCAGTGGTTGTATTATAACTAAACAAGATTCACTCCATGTTAGCATCACCACTAACTACTTACACAGAGTATCAAAAGAAAATGGTCCCTGTCTATCCCCAACCCAAAACAACTAAACACGGTGGTAAACCAACCCCACCAACATCGCCACCAACACCACTAACACCGCCATCATAACCCGAACCCGACTCTCCATCCGGTCAAGCATCCATTGGGAGTATGAGCACTCCCTCTTCAGCTGGGCGATTGCATACTGATGATCCAGTATGCAATCACCCAATTACATTCTCCTTTGGACTCCCACCGTCAAGGCGGAGGAGTGCTCGTTCACCTATTCGGTGAGCGTTCGGAGCCAGGCCGCAGCGTCCCGTTCCTGTCTCGGGAGACCCCACACCGGTAGAGTCGCAGGTTCGGGACGAGAGCTGGAGGACTCGCCCCTACGAGTAGCAGGTCTGGGTGGGGGCGAGATAGGTCGGACCGGTGGGATACTGATCCGCGCCGTGAGGCGGGGTCCGAATCCAGGGGGTGCAGGAGCGACCTGTGGTGCGGGTGGGGTCGGGGATCTGGCCATCCTAGCTGAGGAGGACTGGCCGGAACTCCTAAAGCTAGCCTCGGAAGGCTCGGTGCTAGATGCTACAAGTGGGCTCCCGGAGTCCCCGGAGCTGACCTCCTCCGGGTCCTCCTCGATCGACACACTGGGGGTTCTTGACATATTACCTGCACACAAGTTAACAAACATATAGTTCTTTCCATAGTGTAAATCATAATCAAATTAATTTGCACTTACTTATACAACTTGACCACATAACAATATTATCACATATTTGCACATATGTTGCCAATTTTACCTATTAAAGTCCCCCGTGACTTCCCCTGAATTCCCTCGTGTAGACAAGTCTGTTATTATGTTCCGGACCATAATAACCCACTTGTCCATCCAAGTTCATCCCTATCTCGTCACAATATATATTTAGTTGATATTCAGATCCTATAATACTTGAGCTACTGGTTATATTTTAGGTATCTTTTAAAGACATCCTAATTCTTTATAACCAATGGCTCTGATACCAAGTTCTGTAACACCCCGTAACCGCAGCGGAAACGTAAACGGGATGCAATAGACACATCTGATATCAACAGCATTACTTATAAAGAAAATACCACTACATTAATATATATCATATTACATTGTTGCGAGTTTCGTTACTGTCTAGGTGTTACACACATGTTTTACCGATAAGACATTAATATATTCATTACAAAATATAGATCAGCAAGCTTCCAAGTAGCACAGATCATTAAGCACATATCAATCATTCCAACTTGGGCATACCTAGAAAACATGTAAAGAAAACGGGTCAACTACGAATAGTTGGTGAGTTTCACTAATTTAAATAAACACTGACAGATCATTTTAATAATCATTTATTAGTAATGTAATTATGCTGGGAACTATGTTACCCCAGAACATTTCCATTAATCTTCTGGGAACTACGTTACCCCAGAACAATAATAACCTCTGGGAACTATGTTACCCCAGAACAATAATAACCTCTGGGAACTATGTTACCCCAGAACAATAATAACCTCTGGGAACTATGTTACCCCAGAACAATAATAACCTCTGGGAACTATGTTACCCCAGAACAATAATAACCTCTAGGAACTATGTTACCCCAGAACAATAATAACATCCGGGGAACTATGTTTCCCCAGAACAATAATAACCTCTGGGAACTATGTTACCCCAGAACAATAATAACCTCCGGGAACTATGTTACCCCAGAACAATAATAACCTCCGGGAACTATGTTACCCCAGAACAATTCCACACGATAACCAATTTATATATTCTGTGCATCAAACCATATATATATATAAATATACAAGTGTTTCCATACTATCGGTATGTACTTAAATACTTTAATAAAGACATGCTTTCCACCCCGGGAAAATATTTAAAACAGTTCAGTAAAAAGAGGCTCGTGAAAACTCACCTTTCTGTGAGTCGGGGCGTGCTACAATGAACTGCTATAAGCCTGGATTTGTAATATGATATCTAAGTCGTTACTATATAATTCCCATAAATTAAATCCGTGCCAATCGGTACATCTGGGGACATTGTTAACCCAGTACTGTACTCGATCCGGGGACAATGTTAACCCCGTGACACTTCTAAGGACTCAGATTGTGACATTACTTAGAGTCTGACGGTCAAAATTATCATTTTTATGTTTTCCTTGATTTGCGTGCCTAGCACGGTTATCCGTTTTTAGTTTCAAAATGAGTTTGTTCACAACCTACCCAAAAATGGTGTTTGACTGTTATTTTGGTTAAAGTGATGAAATTAGAGCTCGGTTTGGACACCCCGTTTGGCCGCGGGGCCCGTTTCCGTCATTTAGGTGCCGGAAACAGTAAAATCGGGTAAAATTACCCAAATCATCCGAATTATTTTCGGATGATTTACTTTTATTTAATTTACTTAGTATTATGAAAATGGTCCATTTTTAGGTTTTTATATACCAGTCAGCTCGCTTATGCGAGTTTTGCCGGTTTACACGTTTTAAGCTTTAAAAATTTGTTTTTATGTTCTTTTTAGCACAAATAATTACCCGTTTAGTCTCGGGTCTTGAAATTTTGCACAAAACTTATTTTGACAGTAAGAAATTTTATAAAAATTTTCCAGATTTATTTTTTTTATATTTACATTTATTTATCTATTTTTAAACATTAATAAAACACTAAATATGTCAAAAATACCAAAAGACTTTAGAAAAATCCCAAATTTTTCTGGCACGATCCCTGCCATCCTCATAACTCCCTGGAATTTTTCCAGAACCCAAAACTCATTTTTTTCAAGCCGTTTTCACAAAAACCGAGCTAGAAAGCCCTAGAACTCGTTTTACCGGAAAGCCCCCTTAGACTTCTCCAACTGAGCTCAAATTTTGTGTGTGACTTTTATATGTTATAAAAAGCTTATCCTAAATTTTCCAAAATTTTTCATCAAGTTTAGCTATTTTTCACCATTTTTGGCCAAAACCGAGCATTAAATTCACCAAATATTCATCCTTTATCCAAACATTACCAAAAATTCACAGATCTCATATTTTCATGTGTAGATCATCTCTGTGAAATTTCGTGACCTGACTCTAAGCGTACTATAATCTGTCCAAAATACATAAACCACGCGAAAACCGAACTATCTTGTGTTTTCTAGCGTTAGATCGCAAAGATCTTGGTTTCTAGCCTTTGCTAGCCACTAGATACAACACTTACAAGCACAATAACACTATACCAAGCAAGTTACACCAACAATCAAACCATTTCTTTCATAGTGTCGGTTTTGATATAAAAACAAAGGTCTGTGAAATCCGCACATTTCTGTGAAATCCGCACACTTTATTCCCATCCGTAACAACTACACCACCGAAAAACTCGCCCAAATTTACATTGATGAAATAGTATCTCGACACGGAGTACCTCTTTCGATTATTTCCGATCGAGACAGTCACTTTACTTCACATTTCTGGCAAGCAGTACAAGAAGCCTTGGGAACCCGAATCGACCTAAGTACGGCTTACCATCCCCAAACCGATGGTCAATCCGAACGAACCATCCAAACCTTAGAAGATTTACTTCGTGCTTGTGTACTGGACTTTAAAGGGAATTGGGATCAACACCTCCCGCTCATTGAATTCTCTTACAATAACAGTTATCACAGTAGTATACAAGCAGCACCTTATGAAGCTCTATACGGGCGAAAATGTAGATCACCACTATGTTGGACAGAAGTGGGTGATACTCAAATTTCAAGATCCGATTTAATTCAGGAAACCACCGATAAGATCCACCAGGTTAAACAAAAATTGAAAGCTGCCCGTGACCGACAAAAGAGTTATGCCGATGTTCACAGGAAACCGTTATCTTTTGAAATAGGTGATAAGGTATTTTTAAAAGTATCGCCATGGAAAGGTGTTATAAGATTTGGAAAGACTGGTAAACTAGCCCCGAGATACATCGGACCTTTTGAGATTATCGCAAAAATTGGTCCCGTAGCTTACCGATTAACACTACCCTTAGAACTGAGCACTATTCACGACGTGTTTCATGTATCGAATCTGAAAAAGTGTTTGACTGATGAAACGACAATAGTACCACTGGAAGATGTTCAGATCAACGAAAAGCTTAACTTCGTAGAGGAACCGGTAGAAATTGTAGACGGGAAAACCAAACAGTTACGACACAACAAAATTTCATTGGTAAAAGTTCGGTGGAATTCAAAACAAGGACCCGAATATACTTGGGAACGAAAGGACGAATTCCGAAAGAAATACCCACACCTGTTCCCTAGAAAACCGATGACACATTAAATTTCGGGGACGAAATTTCTTAACGGGGGGAGAATGTGACATTCATGATAAAACGAGGTACACTATATGTATTACGTAACAAGTAAACGATAAATCGGTTAATTCGTAGTGCTTAAACGAGTAACCGACTGATACTAACTATGACCCGTATACATACTGAGGGGTCATATACGAGTTATATATATGTTATAGAGGCTAACATATTGATATTTAGGCCTCGGTACGTTTAAAACTCTTTAAACGAAAAAGGTTTCGTTTATCGATACGGTATAAGCTTAAACGCAATCGTTAATATCAAAACAAGCATTGTAGCATCCGTTAAGCCGAAAAAGATTTATAAAACACTTATATGACATGTTCTAAGCCATCCGTGAAAATATTTTGGAATTTTACAACGAGTCAGTACGTTTTTCTTATTTTACAAAAATAAGCTGAAAAACACTCGTTTTTACGTTATTTCTCACACCCGAATTAATTTTCTTGCGAAAAACCGGACCCGAACTAAATTTAAAGTGGGCTTTTCATGTTTGGGCTTGTATGTATAGTTTAATGGGCCAAAACAGCCCATTAAGGTCCTTTACAAAGTTCCGATCGGAACATTTAGCCACCAAATAATACACACCTTTTCATAAACTTACATCCTAAGTTTTTTTTCATTCATTCTAATTTACAACATATTTTGAAGTCCAGCAGCTCTACCCCTGTTCTCTCAACTCCCTTTCAAAAACCCTAAGGTAAGATCAAATTTTACAAAGATTTAACCAAGTTTGATTTATATAATTAACATATAAACATGTTTTAGTTAGTTTTAAACATGTTTAACCATCCAAAAACCCTAAAAACCAAGTAAAATTATGTGTTGATGTTAAACATGTTTACAAACCAGGAACATATACTTTTTTGGTCAAAAACGCGGATTAGAACATGAATACAACGTTTTTACGGTTAGAAAGTTCGGTTTGAATCCAAAACCGAAACCCTAATTTTCAAGGCTGTTACATGGATGATTTATGCTTGGTTTGATGTTATATGATATGTAGATATACTGAGTTTGCAACCCGAGACCCGGAAAGTCGTTTAAGCTAGCAAAATTCATCGAAAACCGACAAGGTAAACCCGTAATACTCGTTTAGGGGCTGTTTAGTATTAGGTTGTGACGTGCTTGTTGTTAGCTTGTGAAAATTTGCAGAGACATTAGGGATCATATAAATGAGTCCCTGTTCAAATTTGGTAATTTTTCGATAAACGGATAATATTTGGTGAATTTATTCCCGTTTATGAGCGTTTATTTGGGAAAAATAGCTAAACATATTGAAAAATTATGAAACTTGGTTTTGGAGTTTAATATGTGATGGTAAGATCACTGGTAAAGTTTGGGAATCATTGTAAATGTCTAAGTATGGTTTGTGTAATCATGGCTTAACCGAATTTTAACAGCCGAAAAACGCACAAAAAGGTATTTTGTCAAAAGATTTAGGTTCTGGAAATTTTTCAGGGGCTGTGTAATGACATTGAGGCCATCGGTAAAAATTATGGGATTTTTCGGAGGTCGTTTGATAAAAACGGGCCATTTATTACACGATTATAACCTATAAAATGAATTTTTATAAATAAATAAATAATCATAAAATTTCTGAAAATATTTTTATAAAATTCTCCATGTCTTAATGTATTTTTACAAAAATTTACATAATTTATATATAAGTACATATTTTTTTATGATTAATCAAAGATTTAAATTATAATTGTTTTAACGAAACCGGCAGTTTTGTGTTTAACGGACTGACTGGTATGTCAAAATCTCAAAAGTGGCCAAATATCATATTTTTGAATTATATTAATAAAAACGAACTTTTTACGAAAATTCCGGACAATTCGGGTGAATTGTGCGCGTTTTGTATAATCAAAACCGTGTAAAAACGGAAACGAACCCTGCAATCAAACAAGACACCGAAACTTTAAAATTCTTTCATACATCAAATCATTTTATCAATCAATATATTTACTTAAGTTTTATGTGATCTTACCTAATCCCGAAACGTATAAACGATCAACTGAGCTAGGCTCGGAAAAACGGTGAAACTGAGCCAAATCCAGTTTTAAACATTTCATAGTATACAACGTCACAATCTAAGACTATAATCATGTTCTGGGCCTAACAGCTATACCCAGATTATCGATACAGCCCGATTTAGCTTGAACACTGTACTAGTAATAACAATACGATACCGTTTATAGGAATCAGGCTATAAACGAGACATCTGACTATTTGATACGTGATTTATGTGCGAACTACGATAAGGTGAGTTTCACGACCCCCACTTTCTAAACTGTGTTACGAACTTTTGGGGTGAAAAGCATGTTTACATAAACTGTTATACTTGAAAACGTGTGATGATGTGGATTATCTAAGTACTAACACTTGACAAGTCCCCACAAACACAAGTGATTAACTTCGTGCCGGTGACGTGTGGATAGTACTATCGGTTTGACAAACCCAACTGTGACAGAGCCGGTGGGGTAAGCCGGAACATATGTAAAAACCAGTTGCACATTGTCATTATATATTTACATACTGCTATGTGGTGTTAGACATAGTACATACATGGGGCAAATTGGTTGTTAAATGCCAACAGGAGTGCATGGGCAGGAGAGGCCATGCAGTATAGCTCGTTTCGGTTTCACTTGTGGCTTAGTATAATGCATCATACACAGACATTTATACATACACACTGTAAACTTTATGAACTCGTGAACTGATTTCATTGATACTCGTGAAACTTGAAACTCACCAACTAGACGTAGTTGACCCGTTTTAACATGCTTTTCAGGTAAAGCAAAAGTGGAATGATTTGCTTACATGCTTGGTGTTAGGAAGAAAGTTGAATAGCTGTGAATAGACGCTGATATAATACTGTATAAGAAGCTCGTAAACTGTTTATGTGTTTTTCACATCTAGTTTGTAAACTTAGTACCAACCCATGTATTATGATGTAAATTAGTTATGAATTTCCTTATAAACAATGTTGTTGATACCAGTGTTATCTGTTACATTCCCGTATTACGCTTCCGCAACTACCTAGTCGGGGTGTGACATTTAAACGCGTAATTCGGCTTAAAACGAGCCCAAAATGGTCGTTTTTCGGGTTAAAATAAAATTTACATAAAACCGACTTAAAAACTTTAAAAAAAACTTAACCCATGACGTTTATTGACTTAAAACATCATATTATTAATAATTACGCATCTTTTTCGGCTTGATCGATCGTCTCTTGCTTGGTTTGATGTTAAAGGTTTCGTTTATCGTACCGACGTACTAATAAATCGAAATCCTTTTTCTGTGCTATAATTCACTTATCCCGAAGCATTAATACTTCATAAACATCACTAAACATTATATACTTCGTCTATAATGTAATTCCCGATTCGTTCGGGTTTCAATAATCGTTCATTGGTTAATTGTAATTCCAATACGATTCACTATATAATCGAGTATGATTCGTACTATGAATCATATATACTCGTATAAACGTACTATAACTCATATAATCAATATTAAATGACAAGTAAATAGTATATACCGGCTAGGGTATACCTGGATTTGCCGGAATCGTTACAATTTTGTTGACAGTTGTAACATCTAACCTTTGATTTGTCAAAACCTGGTCTTTCGCCAACGAACTTTCTACCCGTTTTCTTCATGAATTTTTTAACCTGTCTTACTATCATAGCCATCTGCCACTGCAGGTCCATCTCTTCTAGATCATCAGCATCAATTTGATCATAGTCTTCATCCAAAGTTGCGGGATCGACTATTTTACCTTTGATGTAATTCTCATAAGATGCAATGAAAGATGCATAGAGAGCAAACTGTTGTTCAGCTGATTTAACACTCACGGGCATCTGTGAGTAGTCGTTGGTTGGAACATTTGATGAAAAGTTACCAGTTGTGGCTTGAGGTTTTGAAGAATTTCTTCCTGCAGCTACGAAACATACATCACCATCCATGTTGAGAGTCACATGACTATCATGAGTTGAATTTGAGTTTGAGTCTCCTTTTGAGTAATAAGCAGAGGATTCTGACTTTGAACTTGAACTTGAAGTAACTTTCGCACCATACATTTCCAGATCCTGAACCTGATCAGTTGGTGTCTCTTTCCGAACCATGTTAAGTTCAAAAGTTCGTAATTTATTGACTGCTGTTTCTAAATCAATATAGGCAAACTCTTTATCTTCTCTCATCAAAACCGTGTACATTTCCCATTTCGGTGGAAGAGCATCAAGAAGTTTTTCTACAATCTCTTCTTCTTTATAATCAATTGAGTAATATCTAAGTTCGGTCATCAGGTGATAATATCTTGTGATGATATCATCAAGTGATTCATTTTTCAAATGTTTGAACACCGAGAATTGGGTTTTGAGTAGCTTAATTTTGGATGCACGTATCCCCACATTACCTTCATATCGATTTTCTAGCGCTTCCCATAGCTCTCTAATGGTTTTGTATTTCCTGAAGGTATGAAGAATCTCTTGTGGAAGAGCCATGGTGATTGCCGCATGAGCTTTACTCTCTGCCTCATACATTTTCCTCTCCTCCTCATCCATCTTACTGTACTTCTTTATTTGATCGCGACCTTCAAACAAGGATGTTGGTGGAATGTATCCGTCTTGTATGCACACCCGCATCTTAGCATCTTGATATTTAACATACTGTTCAAACCGATCTTTCCAAGCAACGAAATCGGTACCCTTAAGCATTTTCGGAGCCTTAGTGTTGAACCGGCTTCAACTTCCATTTTCACCAGTTCCGTAATGTTTATCGAAGTCATCGCTGAAAGAAACACGACTTGAAAACACACACAAATTTTTTTTTTTTTAATTTAAACAGTGACCAGTAGGCGAAGTTATCCTTAACTTCGCTTAAGCTTAACTTCGGTCTATTCCTTAACTTCGCTGAAACTCTTAACTTCGCTTGCTACTTAACTTCGCTTAAACTCTTAACTTCGCTTGCTACTTAACTTCTCTTGATGACAACTTCGCTTAAACTTATAACTTCGCCTAAACCCTACGAACAGTGACGGCAACTTCGCCTGATGAACACAAGGTTTTTGCAGGTTTTAATTTGACGTATTGCGAGGTATGCGAAGGTGTAATGGTTAATATTTGATAGTGGGAGATGGGTAGGACACAAAAACTCGGTATTTCAACGTAAACTCGTCCCGCGAATAGTCGAACGGAATGATTTCTACACTCGTGTGATAATCCCGAACTACACAATCATGAGCAAATGCTCTGATACCAAATGTAGGTTCCCAGCCGGATCTACACGGAAGTATCTCGTACCACGTAGGTGCGGAATCCATACGTAAGACGATACGAGCGTTAGATGCGATATACGTTAAAACCAAGCACAAATACACGTTACAATACTCAAAAGACACGTTGTATTGCAACCCTTTAACACGTTATGTTCAATCACAATTACACGTACTGGAATCCCCTTCAATACAAGCCATAACATAGGTATATAAAGACTTCGACAACTTCGCCTAATAGACTAGGCGAAGTTGTCAATAACTTCGCTTGTCCACAAGTTCTATTATATCAGGCGAACTTGTGAGACAATCTATCTAAACCAAAACAAAACAAACTAACACGATTACAGACACTAGATACTGAACTACTGACATAATGCACCAACATATGCATGCCACTTTCTTTTATGTCATAGAATATGTTCATTTAGAAACGAGGGGCTATTCTATCATATATTATCAGGGCAAGTTTATCACATGTTTACTTAATAATCATCAAGGAAGAATGGAATGGATTCTTGATCTTAGATGGTAACCTTCATATAATTGAATTACTCCTTTAGAATTTCTCTTCTTATTCATCTATAAAATATATATGTGTGTGTGTGTGTGTGTGTGTGTGTGTCTGTGTGTTATATTATAAAATTTTGAAAATCAACCCCAAAATGATTAAACTCTCCGATTAAAGCAAAGCGAAGATTTATTATTAAATACATTTGTGTCCACATATCAATACTTGGTTCTTACCAATACTATTCTACATATATGATAGGTACACTTGCCTATTTTATGTGTGTTTAGTCTTAGTAGAAATCACTTTTATAAATTTAAAACACGATCTTGTGTGAATGTTAAAATCCAAATCTCCATATTATTTTACCACACCACACACACCACATCAATAAGTCCCCAAAACATTTGAAAAGAATTAAAATAGAGGAGTGATTATATTAACGAAAAGAGTTAGGGTTCATCATCGCGATCATCAAAGGAAGGTGCTGAAGAGATTAATTGAATTATTACTCATCCTAACTGATATGTTAAGTAAACTGCATAATGCGGTCATGTTATTTTATAAATTTTATCAATACGTAATCTTTTTCCTAATTGTTGGGTCAGTTTAAGTCGCATAAGGTAGGTAAACGATTTACTAATATCAATTTCAAATATAATACGAAGATTAGGGATCAACAGATCATATGCGTTACGGTTTGGATCATTAACGGGTTTGGATATGGGTTACGGGTTTGGATTAGGATCAGGTAATAATATATATTATCTAATCAGATTTGCAATTTAGTCCTTGAACTTCTTACATAGATACAAAAGGGGTAAAAGCTTAATTTTTGGGTGCATTTTGTATATATTTCAAAGTTATAATAATAAATAAAGAAAAAGAAAATTTAATGTAAATAATTTAAATATTTTTATTGATTGAATTTACCAAAAATGAGAACGGGTCGAGTATTAGATACTTATGTAGTAAACGAAAAACCGAGTTGTTACCATATCCCCTACTTTTGGGAATTTTGTCCCGAAATTAAGAATACAAAAACAATTTTAGTATTATAATAGTCAAATTTTGAGAAAGTAAAAATTGCAGATAAAATTTAAAATATATCCTAACATGGAACTTCGAGTAGTCGGGGCAACGCTACAATTGACAATTCGATAAGGGCACTTACATATAGGATGTATCAGTGGCGTGTCCACCATGTCCTTATCATCTTAACATTCGTACTATTACTCCAAAACTACTTTCGGTTCTAGATTATGACACATGATTGTACGTACTATGATTTCCATGCGAGTACTTTGGTAATTATGTTCCAGACCATAGTTACTTTTATCGCCGGATGGTCCACATAACTCGTACTATCGTGTGGGTTACCTTATATTTGAAAGACATAACATTATGAGAAGAGTTTTAATACATTGTGATTGTAAACTAGTAGATCATATTTATATAAAATATTGCTAAAAATGAAGTTAACTCTTGAGTTGTTTAAAATAATATATTGAAATTTCTAAAACCAAAATAAAGATTTGCTATAGTGTATGTTTGAAAAGAAAAATATGGTTATATAAAATGAAGAAAACAATAAAAGTGTTCTTTGAGAAACTTAATTACGATTGATTTGATTCATCTGATTTAAAACACCTTGATTATTTGAATTTATAGAAACTTGAATAATTGAGGTTAATGGATTTCTTGGTTAGGTTGAACTTGAAGGGTTGCAAAAACAAGGTCCAATTGAGGTAGGTTTAGTATACTTCAACTTATTGATATTAGAAGGAGTATGGGTAGATGAATTGAAATTATCAGCAAATAAGTTAATGAACATGATTGGATTGATTGTATTAATGTTTTGAATTTGAGTTTATATTCTAAAGATCACAAGATGTATCTCCTTGACTACACATATGGCCATAAGGCGGTTATAGATAATAGATGATGATGTTGTTTGATGTTGAGAAAACATTCTATGATTAATACATATGAGATTTAATGAGAGGATTAATAAGTTGTGTAAATTTCATATGAGTTATCGAGGAAAAGTGAGATTTAGATAAGTTGTGCTAGCGTTTGATCATAACTTATGGATAAGTTAGAATTTAGATGATATAATCAATGAGATAATTTGATTTGTAAATGAGATTTATCAAAGCATGACAAATTGAAATGTTATAAACTAAATTTTGAGGATGATAACTTGAAATGTGTTTGATTGTTTATGAAGGTGATGAGTTATTTGAGATATGTTTGACAGTTGAAAATGTGATTGAATAGTAAAATGTCAAATGATGTTTTTTACTTTATTTGATAGTTTGATAATATGATGAGATGTGTAAGAGAAAACAAAAGTAAAATGTTAATTGTTCTTGATAACTTATGAATGGGATAAGATGAATGTGAGAAAACCAATTCCATAAATAAAATGTAAATTGTTTAAATCGACTTGTGATAACTGAGCCTTGAAGAATGAATGATCTGTGCTCAATTATGGGAATTAAATTGTTTTTAAGTGTGTGAAAAGATCGAATCAATAAATCTTGATTCAAATATAAGTTGTTGTTCCAATGAAATCAAGTAAGCAAACAAATAAATGAATAAACAAATGTTCTTCGATGTGTTGGGTTTCCCATGATCTTTCCATGGCATTTTATTTTTCCAACTTGTTAGCATACCGAAACAAAACAAATATGTGAGTTGGGCTTTCCGTGAGCTTGTCTGTGGCATTTTATTGGCCCAGCTAATAAACGAACTAACAATACAATTGAGTCTGTCGGCCCATGAGCGTTACATGGTGTTTTAACCGACCAAACTAAATAACGAATAAACGAATGTAAACATGAGTAGTTGAAGCATCTCGTGTATCACCACATATGATAATGCTCCAACAAAATATCACAAATTTAAATAAGTCGTGGTAATGAATAGCTGGCGTGCCCATGGCTTACCATGGGCTTTTCACTCGACTAGACATTTTAAGAGTAATAGCACAGAATGAGTAATGTAACCGTTTAGCCAATTACATTTAACCGCTTTAAGTGTTGGTTGTATAACAATTTCCACTTTAGAGAGGAATCTTGTCGCACCCCTAGCTTTAAGGGGAAAATAGCAAAAACAAAACTTAGGGAATTCTTAAGGAATTTCCCAATGATTAATACAATCTACTAAAATTAAATGAAAAAATATTTTGAGAATGATACATTACCTCGGAGTTATAAAAATATTTTGAGTATGAGACATAGTCTCGGAGTTGCATGTGTGCATGATAATATAAATAAACAATTAATTTAACAACTAATTAAGTAAGCTGTAAACACATAAATAGCACACATAAGGTAAACATATAAGCACGTATGGGGTCCTAAGAATGTTTCAAGGGCACCACTAATGACCTATCTTAAAACTTCAGCTCTGATACCAATCTGTCACACCCAAACCTAAGTCAGAAATGTCGAGGCGCGAACTAACTGTTCACAGCTCATAAGGAACTATCATGCAATTTAACAAGTGACAATATCTAACTAAACTTTTAATAACAAATAACATATAAGTACATCAAGTATAAAGAATTTACAAAACAAGATCAAATAATTCTTAATAAAGTAATAATCCTAAAAGTCATCTCTACGTGATCTTCATCTTGATAAACAATCCAACCTGATAACCTGCATATGCATACAAAATAGAATAGGTTTGTCAATATGAGGTTGAGTGAGAAAATCACCAGTTTTGACACTAACAATTATATAAAAAAACCACAAAATTGTTATTTGTGAGTATAAACAATAAAACCATATCATATAAATATTTAAGCCAATAACGATGTGTGGGCTAAACCGTTGCCATGTGAATCGGGCATTGGTTACCATGATAGAATAATTGAGTTGTCGGTGAAAACATTGTCATGTGATCTGACGCCAGCCACTAAGATATGATGTAATTATAATGATGGAGCTCTCCGAATGCGATAAACTAAACAAATAGAAAATAGTAAGTAGTCATTCAATTGATATACAACACATATATTAACAGTTTGCATTTGAGAATATAATATAAAATGTAAATTGAAAATTGGTACGCATAAGTCCCCAAAAACATTTAAAAGAGGTAAAATAGGGGAGTTATTACTCACCTAATGGATGAACAAAAGATCAACTGAGGATATGAGAAAGTGAACTGTTAAACCCTTCGGGATTCACCGACAAGAATTCCTAGTTTTAATATAGATAATATAAATTAACTATAAATGATATAACACGTGTAATGAATTTAGGATTTCGATGTGATTAGAGTTATGCTTATGATTAGAATTTTACTGACCGAACGATTGATTTTTACGGTTGTTGTTATTTGAAAAGTCAACATTATTTTTTATCATTTAATTACAAAAATCAATTTATAAAATGCAATTAGTTATACATGATATAATGAACATGTAGTCGAACTTATAAACAATTAGTTTAAATAAAATTTGAGATATAATTGTGATAGTATTAATAAATAAGTAATACGTAACTAATTAGTTATAATATGATTGTATTAAATAAATATAATATAAGTAATTAACTGTTTTAATTAATCATAATATATGTGATAATAATGCTTAAATATATATAATGCAAATAAACAAATAATCATTTAAAAAAATAATAATATGTAATAAGATATAATATAAATAAATAGTTTATTTTGAATCTTTTAATGACAATTAGCGGTGAACCTATATTTAACCACTTTAAATACGTTTATTACACTTTTGTTCAAAAATAATACATATATATAATATACATACATACATAAACACACACACACACACACACATATATATATGCATATATAATAAAGATAAGAAGTTTGTAAAAACTTCCAACGACAAGAATCATCATAATAATGTCGGGTTTTAACAAAATAATGTTTATTAAACATTTTATATCAATTATAATGAATTATAAATCATGTAAACACTTAAATCAATTAAAAAATAAACTAACAAAAAATGGGTTAGGGGAGGTTCGAACCTGCGCCCTAGCCGACTCGTTGTTTGAACACACACACACCAGCCAACTGGGCTGGTGTGTCAGTTGATTATCATCTGAAAACAATAATTTATATACAGTAACTGATTAAACCCTATTTCAATTCAAAACCCTAGAAACTACAATCGATCAATCCAGTTTATGTTTGTTTAATTAACAAGAGGGTTATTAAAATTGGGTTAAAAACGACCATGATGCATAGTTTAATAAATGGAATGATTATAAATTGATGGTGAACGGCCATTGTCTTCTTCGTGGCCTGTTCTTGAACCCGATAGGAGTCTGGATGGATTAGACACGCACAATTGAGTTATGGTTCTGCTTCGAGATCATCAGAGGAAGGTGCAGAAGAGATTGATTGAATTATTATTCATCCTAACTGATATATTAACGAAATTGCATAAGACGGTCATGTTACTTTTATAAATTATATCAATACATAATCTTTTTCCTAATTATTGGGTCGGTGTAAGTCACATAACGTAGGTAAACGATTCATGAAGATCAATTTCAAATATAATACGAAGATTAAGGATCAAGAAATCATATGTGTTATGATTTGGATCATAAACGGGTTTGGGTATGGGTTACGGGTTTGGTTAAGGTAATAATATATATTATTTAAGCAGATTTGCAATTTAGTCCTTGAACTTCTTACATGGATACAAAATGGGTAAAAGCTTAATTTTTGGGTGCATTTTGTATATACTTCAAAGTTATAGTAATAAATAAAGAAAAAGAAAATATAATGTAAATAATTTAAATATTTTTATTGATTAAATTACCCGAAAACGAAAACGGGTCGGGTATTAGATACTTATTTAATAAACGAAAATCCAAGTTGTTACACAAGTAGTCTTCCCTAATGCTACCAAAAATTTATGTAGATGGCACATCTTCGAGACTATAAAGAAAAAGGGTCGTATTCAGGGCGGGGAGCACTGCAGTCTCCGTGACCTGTTTTTTGTGTGGTGACAGCTGACCCACACGCACTGCAACCTCGCGCGAGGTTTTTTCATATTATTTTGTTGGTTACTACCATCGACAGAAGCGTGGGTCGTTGCTGGGCGGCCCGTACGTCCCCCAACTTGCGATTTCGTTGGGGGGTACGGAGAGCAGGTAGCTGGTTTATGTATTCCAGTGATCACTCCACACCTGCTAGACCGCGCCCGCTGCTCGAGCATGCATATTGTGTAGTCGTTTGCAAGACCTGACGGTGCCTAGGTAGACCGTCTCGTGACCGGGGTTTCGGCACGTGCCCCTTACATCCCTGTGCCTTTAGTCGAGCTGGCCCGGATAGCAGCGGAGGATGTCTAGATTGACGACCAGACTATCGACGAGGAGGAGGATGCAGGTGGGGATGTGGATGTTCACATGAGGAACGTTATTGTATTATCATTTCAAAAGTTTACTTTTAGTTCATCTATTTTATTAATTTGTTATTGTTTTGATATTAGCCACCGCCGTAGCACGTCCCCCGTACTTATCACGCGGTGCGTTTGGGTGCCGGCTGTAAGGCCCCGTTACCGGTAGCCTTACATTGGTGTTGGATTTACTCATAAACACAGTTCTACAAATCAGAGTTAATTAAAACCTTACGCGGAATAAAATAACTTCAACCATAATATATTACATAACTTCCAAATCTCGTTTACCAAACATTCATAGCCATTTAAAAATAAAACATAGTCTTTAATTCATCATAACATTTCTGCGAGATGCCAGTATCTTCGATTCCATGCCATGTGTCTACATTCATAACTAGACTTACGTTATAAAGAGCATTCGCCCTACATACCTCGAATATTATTAGGGTCCGGTACCCTCCATCCTCAGATATTATTAGGGTCCGGCACCCTTCATCCTCGGATATTATTAGGGTCCGGTCACCCTTCATCCTCGGATATTATTAGGGTCCGGTCACCCTCCATCCTCGGATATTATTAGGGTCTGGTACCCTCCATCCTCGGATATTATTGTGGTCAGGTACCCTTTCTTCCATCCCTCCTTAGCATACTTTCTATATACATAATTGTAACTTTGGCACATACATACATCATTCATTCTTCATATTACAACATACATATAACATCAACAATTTCCTTGCAGTACATACAATTCCGAAGATCGTTCATGTACCGGCAAGAAACCATTCATACATTTCACACAATACATATATGGCATACACTTATCACTTAGGATAAGTGTATTAACTAATCACATCGAGTATGCACACAGCCCCGAAAACATAACAAAGAATGGGGCTAGAAACTCACCTGAAGTCGGTTGCATTCACCGTTAATGGTAATTCATTTCTTGAGCTGTGCACGGCAACTGTATATTTACATGTATCAATTAACTATTCTATCTCATATCGTATTTCAATCTTTTTTATAACCCACAACGAACGGGAGTCCGGGGGCAACGCCCCTGCCAGCGGGGTCTAGGGGCGGCAGCCCCTAGCAGGGTCCAAGGTCAGCTTGGAAAAATTTTATTTCCATTAACTGTCGTAACACATTTTCCATTAGGATTTTAAATTATTATTTAATTCGCTAACTCAAAAGTTCAAGGGCTTAATTGTAATTAATTCATTCTTTTTCTAAATCCAGGGACTGTTCTGTCATTCTTTCAAAGTTCTAATTCGTTATTCAGTCCTTAACGAATGGGAGTTCATAGCGAATTAACTATTATAACGAATCTGGCTTTGTAACGAATCAAGCATTATAGCGAACTGGTCCTTATGACGAATTGGACCTTAACGAATCAGTCCCAAGCGAACCAGCCCAAGTAACGAATTAGTCCATCTAATTCGTCATCTTCTCTAACGAACTGGTTATAGCGAATCAAGGGTAATTCGTTACCCCTTTCCCTTAACAAATTAGATACAAACTACAGCTAGTTCGCTATGCTTTCCTCAGCGAATCGTCTTAACGAATCACCTTTGATTCGTTAATCCCCCCTAGCAAACTAGGGTTAGGTCAGGGAATGTCAGAACATTCCCTGACATACCCTTAACCTCGTATTACTTTTCCGACGCCGCCTTTCCGGCGCCGTCATTGCCGGAAAGCCGCCGAAAAAACGAGTTTTAACTTGTTTTTCACCGTTTTTCGCCCCGTTCGATCCATATCTGAGCTAGGGTGATCCCTAAGCTCATCATAGGTTCGGTTTATACCCGATTCCACCCGCATCTCGTGATTTAAACGGTTTAACGATGTCGGCTCATCGTTTCGCAACTATATCTAACGGGTTAAGCTCATACAATATTAAACTATCGTTACCTCGGGTCGGTGCTCGGTTTCCTTCTTGATTTCGGCTAGGTATAAGGAAGAACTAGAGAGAAATCTTAAGTGCATGTTTTTGGGTGGTGTATGGAATAGGTGTGAATGTGGATTAAGTGATGATTAATGGTATTTATATTTAGGGGTCATGGGCTTAAGCCCATGGTTTTTCCTTCTTCTTTCATACCCCAAGTCCATAACCCATATCCATTTACCCAACACTAGCCCAACTCATATTCTATTTATCTAAACCGATAACGACCCACTATAAAATAGACGAAGTTTATTTTATTATTATAACTGAAAGTAGGATGTTACAAGTCTTCCCTCCTTAAAGAGGTTTCGTCCCTGAAACCTAACTATTACATAAATAAATTCGGGTAAAACTTGCGCATCTCATCCTCCGCTTCCCAAGTGGCATCTGAACCTTTGCGATGCTTCACTTTCACTAAAGGTATAACCTTGTGACGAAGTTGTTTCTCCTTGCGGTCGACTATCTCGATCGGTTGCTCAATGTAGTTCAACTGTTCGTCAACCTCAATGTCCATTAATGGCACATGAGACGTGTCATCAGCTAGGCATTTCCTCAGGTGAGAAACATGGAAGGTTGAATGAATTCCTTCTAACTCTCCTGGCAAGTCTAGCTTATAAGCCACTTCACCCACACGAACTAAAATCTTAAACGGTCCAATGAACCTTGGACTCAACTTTCCTCTTTTCCTAAAACGGATAATCCATTTCCAAGGCAAGACCTTGAGCATCACATTGTCACCAACTTTAAACTCAATCGGCCGTCGCCGCTTATCAACATACGACTTCTGTCTGTCTTGAGCAGCTTTCATTCTTGCCTTGATCTGATCGAACTTCGAAGAGGTTTCTTGCACAACTCTAGGCTTCCCATCTCTTTCTGGCCAATCTCTCCCCAACACACCGGGTCCTACATCGTCTACCATAAAGCATCTCAAACGGTGGCATACCAATACTCGAATGGTAGGTGTTGTTATAGGAGAACTCTGCTAGATGCAGATGATCATCCCAACTTCCTCCAAAGTCTAAAACACAAGCACGTAGCATATCCTCAAGGGTTTGGATCGTCCTTTCAGACTGTCCATCGGTTTGAGGATGATACGCCGTACTAATGTTCAATCTCGTTCCCATAGCTTCATGGAACTTCTTCCAAAACCTTGAAGTGAATCGAGTATCTCTATCAGAAACGATCGATAACGGCACTCCATGCTTGGCCACAACCTCTTTTATGAACAAATTTGCTAACGTTTCTGACGAGATGGCCTCTCGTATGGGCAGAAAGTGAGCGCTTTTGGTCAAATGGTCCACTATCACCTAGATGGTATCATGATGCTTAGCTGTACAAGGTTGCCTAGTTATGAAATCCCTGGTGATGTGTTCCCATTTCCATTCTGGTATCTCTAGAGGCTGCATCTTTCCATAAGGTTTCTAGTGCTCTGCCTTGACTTGCAAACAAGCTAGGCACTTACTGACATAATCTACTACATCATTCTTCATGCCTGGCCACTAGTAATCTCTTTTCAAATCTGGGTACATATTCGTAGTTCCTGGATGAATCGAGTATCTTGACTTTTGAGCTTCCTCTAAGATTCGACCTCTGAGATCTCCATGGCGTGGAATCCACATACGATCAAACCTAGTCTTAACACCATGAGTGTTTTCCATCAACTCATCTTGTTGGCCATAAATTCTTTCCTTTTTGACTAACCCTTCATCTACCAACACTTCTGACTACACTTTGATGATTTCTTCGAAAAGGCTTGAATTCATAATCAGCTGGTATGACTTTCCTGTTGCAAGGACTTCCGCATTCTTACGGCTTAACGCATCGGCGACTACATTTGCTTTACCGGGGTAGTATTTTATGTCACAGTCGTAGTCCTTTATCAGCTCTAACCACTTTCTCTGTCTCATATTCAGCTCCTTCTGCTCGAAGAAATACTTTAAACTCTTATGATCTGTGTAAATGGTACACTTAGTACCATACAGATAATGTCTCCATATCTTGAGAGCATGCACTACTTCCGCTAGCTCTAAATCATGTATCGGATAAGTACTCTCATGGACTTTTAACTGTCTAGACAGGTAAGCAATCACTTTCCCTCGTTGCATCAAAACGCTGATGGAGGTTTTGCAGTATTTGGCCACCGATGACGGTAGAGGTTTGGGTTCTGTTTGTTTTTCAAGAGGTTTAATGTCTGCAGTCTGTGGACCACATCTGCATACATCTGTAGCAGAAGAGGTGAACCAAAGTTCTACAGTCTGTAACAAGAAGACTATTTGTTTTATCACTCGTTGTACCTCTTTTACACATATCATTCTACCATTAACAAAACCAAAAATAATCGGATAAAAATCATCTTCTCCATATAATCAAACTACCATTAATCAACAACAATCAATACAATTGACAACAAGGAACTTCTGTTATCTTCTCCAACATACAATTCGTTATCTTCTTCCCATAATCAACAACAAAAAAACTTAACACAATGAACAAACAAACCTGAAAAAAAAACCCAGATCCATTCGCCTTAAAGGGAACCAATCAGATCCTAAAAACCCATAAAGATATTGAACGGTTTTTTTATGGTGAACCAATCAGATCCATTCCTCCCTGAAGAGGCTACGGGAGTGAAAGAGGCGACGGAAGTGGTTGAAGAGGGGAGGGGAGGGGAGGCGACGGGAGGGGCGGCGGCGGAGTTGCTGAAGAGGCGACGAGATTGGAGGGGCGGCGGCTGAGTTGGTGGAGAGCCGGCCGGAAGAGGTGGAGGGGCGGCGACGGTGGAGTGGGTGGAGAGTCGACAGACAGAAGTGGAGGGGGGGTGGCAGGTTGAGATGTTTTGTTGTCTGATGAAAAAATAAG
Organism: Bidens hawaiensis; assembly: GCF_021521415.1. Lineage (NCBI taxonomy): Eukaryota > Viridiplantae > Streptophyta > Magnoliopsida > Asterales > Asteraceae > Bidens > Bidens hawaiensis. Next base: position 1,907,652 of record NW_027504845.1, on the reverse strand, counting down.
AATGAAGATGAGAAGAGGTTGGAAGTCGGTTGAACAACACTTCTAGGAGAAGAGGGCGCGGAGAGGTTTTTTAATGAAATGTCTTCGGGAAAACAAACACACTACAGACCACAACATCTGCGCGTGTTCTGTGCGGCGAAGATAAAAGTGGTCTGGAAGAGCTTTTGAGAAAAAAACAAATAGCTCCTTGATGGTGCTTGGCCATGGTAGGCGAAGAGGGCTAGGGTTGAATTCGGTGGTGTTGGGTGTTAGACGATGGGATTTACAGGTAAAGGATTAAAACCAAGCCAAACATGCAAATAAAGGATAAAGAATGAAAGTTATTTTTGAAAAAAGGACCAACTCCATAATTTAGTTAATTCAAAAGGACAAAAAATTGCAGTTTTCTTAATAAAAATATATAAATTATGTGATGTAATTTGTATCATCATTAAATAAGAAATAATATCAAGGCATGTATGCATGAACAAATTTAACCGAACAATCTTAATCTTTGGACATGCTAATTTTCAAACTAATCTTTCATCTTTGATCACGTAAGTATAATCCACAATTATAGAAACACTAGTGAACACAAAAGTTTTCAATGTTTATATAAATTAAAATATCCTTCAAAACATCTATATTTTTTTAAAAAATAAATGATAGTTTCTTCGCAATAAATTTAAAATGAACCACACTAGAGCACCTCCAATGCAAGGAAGTGACCGACTCATGAAGAGCGTTCATATTATGTAGAGAGAGAGAGAGAGAGAGGAATGAAAGAAAACCTTCAACACAAACACTTCCCATAAAGAATTGTGTGAGGAGTGATAGAGCGAGAGATAAATATTTATTGAAATGAAGAGAAGTCAGACCAACCCCCTACATGAAGCTCATGTGTAAACCGATGACTGTACCGATTTGGCCGGTTTGATACCAGCAAGACAGGAGTACAAAACTGCAATAGCTGAAAGCAAATACCAGGTATCAAAGTGTTTTATCTTTATCGGTGTTGGATTAAAAAACCTCATTCCTGTGACGGCCTAACGAAACCAAACAAGTAGCATCTCTCCCTCTGTCATAGGATATACATGATTTTTTAATTTACGGTACACACATGAACCATAATTAATTCATAACCATTATTTAACCAATTTGAATCAATTCCATTATTTTATTAATAACTAAGGGATCAAAATATAAGCAACAGTAAATAAAGAGCATCTCAAGGTGCATATTAATATTATTTATTTGATTTGATTCATAAATAACAAAACCGAAAGTTTGTCTCTCCATCCCTGTGCCGGAGATTACGCCGGAACCAATGCCTCCGATTCCGTGATCGGAAAACAATCAAAAGCCAGAGCGGATATCATATCATGGATCACAATCGCCTTCGATCCGTCGCTTATTCCATCTGAAACGTAATCCCATCTTCCATCCATTCAAAGGAGGTTATACATTTAATTTAATTTAATTTCACTTCACCTTGTTGAGATTGCTTTCATTTTCTCTCTCGCATTTTTGTAATTTCTTAGAATTGGATTTATTTTACTCGTATTCTACCCTAGACTTTAGCTACTGAAGTGGGTTTGTTTTTCGGGTTCTTTTGTTTCAAAGATTTCAAATTCTATATCCAAAACCCAACCCAAATCTCTCACGCTGGCTTTTGTGGGTATATGATGCTGACGTTTCTTCGGGTTTCAAAGTTTTAAATCTAGATTCGAAACATAACCCAAATCTCTCACGCCCTTTTCGGGTTCAGGTTGGGTTAATTTGGTTTCGAGTTTCCTAGAATATGTTAAAATTTTAATTTCAGTCATAATTTACACATTCTACTGTAAACTTTTAGCTACTTAAGTCATTAGCTCGGATCTACATATTCATATAATAATAACAAAGCCACCAGATCTATACCTTCATATAATAATATATTTATTTTATGATTTTAGTGAAGGTGTTTAGATTGGCATGATAATTCATCATCATCATAAAGATGTCCTTCAAGGGTCTCGTGAAGGAAATGCGAGATGGGATTGGGAGTATTTCCAGAAGAGGAATTAAAGGCAGACACTGGAGAAACCGAGCCCGATCTCATATTGCACCCGATGTAGCCCCCTTAGAGCTGGTAAACCAAGGTCAGTGGGCTAACTTGCCTCCTGAATTGCTGTTGGATATTATAAGCAGGATTGAAGAGAGTGAGACTTCATGGCCTGCAAGAACTGTTGTTGTGTATTGTGCGTCGGTTTGTAAATCATGGAGAGATGTTACTAAAGAGATTGTTAAGACTCCTGAAGAATGTGGAAGATTAACTTTTCCAATCTCATTGAAACAGGTTAGTTTGTGAAATGTGAATTTGTGATGATATATATATATATATATATATATATTATTTGTAACTGGTTTCATTTGTGTTTCTTGATGATAATGATAGCCGGGACCTCGTGATTCACCAATCCAGTGTTACATAAGAAGAGATAGAGCAACTTCTATACACCGATTGTACTTCGGGCTGACCCCTTGTGAGTCAAGATGATCCATATTTTTTGCTGGATAATACACTCAGAAAATTTGTGTTTTGTAATTAAGCTTGTAAACGAACCCAATTAACACGAACATGCACCATTGGAGCAAATTCGTGTTCGCTCATTTAAGTTAACAATCCTACTTGTTAACAGTCTAAATGAACGGTTCACGAACGTATACTAGTGAACACAATTGAATATGGATGAAAATACACAACTGAGCTAAAACTAGTTAAAATTAATGTGAACAACATTGCGTCGCATCTAAAAAGTTATTGAAACTATACTAAGTTGTAATAGGCCAAAGAATTAAAAATGAATATATTAACGAATATAAAAGAACGAACTTAATCAAATGAACAAGAATGAAATTAAACGACAATGATCATTCACAACATAAATAAACGAGCATAACAAGCTTCTTGTCGGATGATTCATAAACTGTTCGCTGAATGTTTGGTTCGTTTACAGGCCTATTTGCAATTCCAAACATAAAAAATACAATCTTGCAAAACCTTATGCATTTGTCTCACAGTTACAAGTTTTATGATCAACAGCTGAAGGTGAAAGTGATAAACTTTTACTAGCAGCAAAGAAAATCAGAAAAGCAACAAGTACAGAGTTCGCTCTATCTTTAGTTGCAGATGATTTCTCTCGCACAAGTTCAACTTATGTTGGCAAATTAAGGCAAGTTAGTTAAACTTATAACGATTCATGAATCAATTTTTTATTTTATTTATAATTATCTTTTTGATAAACAGGTCTAATTTCCTTGGAACCAAGTTCACCGTATACGACAGCCAACCACCAACTGATGCATCAAGTCAACACATTAATAGTAACCGATCAAGTCAAAGATTCCATAAAAAACAAGTATCTGTTAGAACACCCGTGTGTAACTATAGCATAGCCACCATCTCATACGAACTAAACGTGTTACGCACACGTGGACCCCGTCGAATGAACTGTATAATGCACTCAATACCCGTTTCCTCAATTCAAGGAGGAACTGCCCCCACTCCAAAATCATTCCCACACTCGTTTGATGACTTGTTCAAAAGCAAATATTTGAATGCCACACCATCATCAGCGGTGCCCGTTTGTTTTGATTCACTGACGCTAAGAAACAAAGCGCCTAGGTGGCACGAACAGTTGCAATGCTGGTGTTTGAATTTCAAAGGGCGTGTGACTATTGCATCGGTGAAGAATTTTCAGCTGGTGGCTTCGGTTGACCCGACTCATAACGTGTCAGCTGCAGAACAAGATAAAGTTATTTTGCAATTTGGAAAAATCGGTAAGGATATTTTCACGATGGATTATCGGTACCCGCTTTCTGCTTTTCAAGCGTTTGCGATTTGTCTAAGCAGCTTTGATACAAAACCCGCGTGCGAATAACAATGATCATGATGTGGGCCTGGTCGGGTTGTTGTTATTTGGTTACTTAATACATGAGTCTTGATAAAGGTTTTCTGTAAGTGTGGAGTATTGTCTAGCATTGTTATATAGAAGCATAATTGACTAGTTTCTTATGTAGCTGTTTTAATTTCAACAATTATTTGTTTTGCTATGGCTCTTGTGAAGTTCCTTTTTTTGGCATATGATGTGGTATAGTTGACTTGAAGCGTGTCAAAGTAGGTAGTTTTTAATACGTGTTGGAATGCATTTTGTTGCATTACTAGTTTCGGTTAATTTTAACATCTGGATAGTCAGTCAATGGACCCTCTTGACCCTTGATCTTCCTTTGCTTCGCAGTTTTTGATGACCGCAATATTTAAAAAAAGATATATGCAATGTTGTCAACATGTGAGAGGTGGCATACACATTTTTTAGAACGTTTCGAAAGGATTTGTGATTTTATGAACACGCTAGAAGCGCCTATATTTGTAATCTCCTTGAAAGCAAGAAGCGGTGATTTTTAATAACTATGAATTCAAACAAGGGCAAATCAAATATGTAAGTTTGCGGCTTCACGAGAACCTACTGAGTTTCGAATGTTTAATAGAACACCTATATAAAAAATTGAAGTGAAACTACAAATAAATTTTTAAGCGAATCCACACACAAGTTCAACAATGGTTGGATGGTAAAGACTCATTCCTTTCTTATGAGCATTTAAACGGACTTATGGAATAGACATAGCTTATGAGAATTTCAACGGACTTATAGCTGACCAGAGAGGCTACCTCTTAAATTACTTTCATTCAATAATATATGGTATGTATCTTTGTAAATAACACGTGTTAGGTGATGAAAATATACAAAAGAGGAGCATAAGAGGCCATTTCAAATCTGGGGGTGTTTGACCTAGCTTTTATTTTTAAGCTTATGCTTATATATAAAATTAGCTTATAGCTTATTTTCTATTATTCGATAAGCTTTTTTTAAGTGTTTGGATTAGCTTATATTATACAAGTTAATTATGTGTCTTAATAAGTTGTTAAATCCAACATTCTTTTGATAAGCTTTCTTTAAGTGTTTGGATTAGCTTATATTATACAAGTTAATTATGTGTCTTAATAAGTTGTTAAATCCAACATTCTTTAATTTGTTAGAGTAATAATTACTAATCCATCACCATTTGAGGACAAATGAGTAATTTACACCCTTAAACAAATAAGATTCATCAAATAAGCTAAAAAACTATCTTTAAATAAGCTTCTTCAAATGAGCTTATATAAGCTAATAAGCATAAGCTTAAAAAGCTAAACCAAACACCAAGTTAAGCTTAATTTGGAAAAAAAAAAGCTAAAAAGGCTATAAGCTTTGTCAAACACCAAAGACTATGCTGTAAGTTTTTTAAATGACATCTTTGATTCAAGAAAAGTCTATATCTTTGTACATCAAGTCTTAATTATGGCTAATAAAGTATTGAGTGGGAGGCAACAAGAGATAAGTCTATCGGCTTGCTGGTAAATTTGTATGCAAGTGATTACATAAACAAGTCATGAACTTAAAAACAACATTGTTTTGTGTTTGCACATGTTTTCTTCTTCCAAATAAGTGCGAGGCAATCAACTAACTTAAAATTATAGAAATTAGGAATTGTTAAATCTGTACTTGAAAGTTATTGTGAGACGGAGGCAATATCTATTTAGGCAAGTTACAAACAAAGATGATAAATATGAACACATCCAGGGCATTCAACTACTAAAAAGCATACATTGTTTAAAATTTGTTTTCCTTGTTTCTATTAGGCAGGATCCATAGTTTCAAATGAGTGATAATGTTGTGAAGATGGTTTGTTTTGACAATACTATGTTTAAGAGTGTGATTTGTTATGTTTTTTTATGCAAGTTTTGTTGTTGCAAGTAAGTGTTGATGTCTACAATTTCTCTTCATGAGTCTAGTATTTGGATCATGAAGTTACAAGAATGTGGTGGCTTTTGTGCAGTGAAAATCATTATTTCCTCTAAATGTGGTGGTTTTTGGATTAAGCGCTAGATGTCTATAATTTATTTTTTGGCTGTACCCATCGTCCTTTATTCCAACTAGGATTACCCGATTCGAATCGTCGAATCGACTTGAAATTTTTATGTATGGTCTTTTATGAAATTGGAGCATTTAAAAACAGTGAACCAATTAAAAAAAATTCTTGAATCCGACACTAAATTCAAATATGATCCATCATTAGTCCTGAAAGTAAGTTTCTTAGGTACCTACTAGACGTATGCTCTAAATCAATGAACATTATATAACTACTAGTTTTTATCCCTCATATTACGGAGGTTGTTTTATATTATTTGTTTCTAATATTTATTTATTTTTTGAATTTTTATTTTTTTATTGTATATTGTTACACAAATAAATGAGATGTTATAACCCGATTTAAAAGCTGTATGTGTTTGATGAGACCCAAGACCTGCTTATTTTTTTTAAACAAAATGGCAAAATAGGTCCTTTATGTTTTCATGGTTTTTCAATAGTCGTCATTTCGCAAACTTAATGACACAAAACATCCTTTATGCTTAAAAACTCTATCACGTTACGTCCTTTGACCATAACCTAGTTAAATTTTTTCGTTAAATCCAGTCATGTGCAAGGCACATGAGGGTCGTTTAGTCATTTTACCTTTACTAAAAAAACTAATGATATTTAAATTAAATCTTTATTTCATCCATCTTCTCTCTTTCTCTCTCTCTCTCTCTTTCTCTACTCTTTCTCTTGATCTGCATCTTTCATGTGGAACAATATCATCACCGTGCAATTCAAGGTCACCACCACTATCTGACATGTGGAACAACTATCATCATCATTCAAATCCACCACCCCAAGTCACGCTGTCGAACCCCGTCAAGCCAACTCCAGAACCCCGTCAAGCCAATCACCTTCGATTCGTCATTAATCGGGTTAGTTTTTGTGTGTTTTATTGTCGCAATCATATAAGGAACAAAAACCCTCAGTCAATTTAATTTGACGAGGAAAATCTTTGAGTAATTGGGGAAATCAAAATTAGGGTTCTTGTTGGATTAGGGGGTTTTTCGAAGTATTGCTTAAATGTTTTTGGAATCAAAGCATAAACAAGTCGCACCAGTCTTTGAAGTTGATTGCTTGTAAAGCCTTCATCATTGTTTCTTGGTGTTTCGGGGCTAAAGCATGTGATTCCGACCATGTATGGGATTCCGACGAGGTGAAACAGAGAGGTATAGTTGATTGGTGGTGGTGTATTGTAGCTTTTAGGGTATATGGTGGATTGGTGGTGACGGTGGTGTGACGGTCTGGTGGTGGAGAGAGAGAGAGAGAGTTTGAGCTGGTGGTCGGGTATGACGGTCTGGATTGGTGGTGTGACGGCGAGTTTGAGCTGTTGGTCGGGTGGTGGTGGTGGTGGCTGTCCGGAGATATGGTGGTGGTGGTTGAAGGTGGTGGCGGTCCGGCGATGAATTTCAGATCGGTGAATGTTGAGTGGGAGAGAATCCCAGAGAGAAAGAAGAGAGAGAGAGGGTGTGTTGTATATAATTTTTAATTTATTAGTTTTAAATATTAAATAAACTATAAAATTACAATATTACCCTCATGTGCACGGCACATGACCAGATTTAACAAGAAAAATTAACTGGGTTAGTACCAAAGGACGTAACATGAACAGAATTTGAAACATGAAATACGTCTTGTGTCATTAAGTTTGCGAAAGGACGACTATTGAAAAACCATGAAAACATAAAGGACCTGTTTGCCATTTTGTCTTTTTTTATTATAAAATTGTTTTTTTAGTTATAAATTATATATATATATATATATTTTTAAATAAATCAGATATTAATTTTAAATATATCCCTAATTTATAGGATTTTTATATCAAATATTTGGTGAGATTAGTTTTTAATTTAATATGATTTTATAACCCGTTTAAGAAATATCTGGGTTTGATAAGACCATACCCGTGAATTCGGGTCAAATGCATGAGAAACCTATATTTAAAAATCAAGCAAATTTGGTGATTCCAAAAAAAGAGGGAGCGACCGAATCGCGACACGTAAGATTATTATAGTTTTGTTTATATATATTATAGATATTATGTGGAACCCAACAAGTCAAGGTTTGACTTATACGAGGAAGTGGCTTAAAACATATTGGTGTGTATTGCGTATTTTTTTGAACGGCCAAATTCTCTAATGGGCAACTTGCGAAATTATATTAGGCGAAATTATATTAAGATATACTTGCCTTTGAAGCAGGAACACCCTCACATAATGTCAGCGTCTGTGGACACTAGCCCGAAGGCATGATAGTGTTGTGAGGTTAACTGCCAATTCGCTTACTCCTTGTAAGGCCCCGTTACCGGTAGCCTTACTTTGGTGTTGGATTTACTCATAAACACAGTTCTACAAATCAGAGTTAATTAAAACCTTACGCGGAATATAATAACTTCAACCATAATATATTACATAACTTCCAAATCTCGTTTACCAAACATTCATAGCCATTTAAAAATAAAATATAGTCTTTAATTCATCATAACATTTCTCTTCATGAGTCTAGTATTTGGATCATGAAGTTACAAGAATGTGGTGGCTTTTGTGCAGTGAAAATCATTATTTCCTCTAAATGTGGTGGTTTTTGGATTAAGCGCTAGATGTCTATAATTTATTTTTTGGCTGTACCCATCGTCCTTTATTCCAACTAGGATTACCCGATTCGAATCGTCGAATCGACTTCAAATTTTTATGTATGGTCTTTTATGAAATTGGAGCATTTAAAAACAGTGAACCAATTAAAAAAAATTCTTGAATCCGACACTAAATTCAAATATGATCCATCATTAGTCCTGAAAGTAAGTTTCTTAGGTACCTACTAGACGTATGCTCTAAATCAATGAACATTATATAACTACTAGTTTTTATCCCTCATATTACGGAGGTTGTTTTATATTATTTGTTTTTAATATTTATTTATTTTTTGAATTTTTATTTTTTTATTGTATATTGTTACACAAATAAATGAGATGTTATAACCCGATTTAAAAGCTGTATGTGTTTGATGAGACCCAAGACCTGCTTATTTTTTTTAAACAAAATGGCAAAATAGGTCCTTTATGTTTTCATGGTTTTTCAATAGTCGTCATTTCGCAAACTTAATGACACAAAACATCCTTTATGCTTAAAAACTCTATCACGTTACGTCCTTTGACCATAACCCAGTTAAATTTTTTCGTTAAATCCAGTCATGTGCAAGGCACATGAGGGTCGTTTAGTCATTTTACCTTTACTAAAAAAACTAATGATATTTAAATTAAATCTTTATTTCATCCATCTTCTCTCTTTCTCTCTCTCTCTCTCTTTCTCTACTCTTTCTCTTGATCTGCATCTTTCATGTGGAACAATATCATCACCGTGCAATTCAAGGTCACCACCACTATCTGACATGTGGAACAACTATCATCATCATTCAAATCCACCACCCCAAGTCACGCTGTCGAACCCCGTCAAGCCAACTCCAGAACCCCGTCAAGCCAATCACCTTCGATTCGTCATTAATCGGGTTAGTTTTTGTGTGTTTTATTGTCGCAATCATATAAGGAACAAAAACCCTCAGTCAATTTAATTTGACGAGGAAAATCTTTGAGTAATTGGGGAAATCAAAATTAGGGTTCTTGTTGGATTAGGGGGTTTTTCGAAGTATTGCTTAAATGTTTTTGGAATCAAAGCATAAACAAGTCGCACCAGTCTTTGAAGTTGATTGCTTGTAAAGCCTTCATCATTGTTTCTTGGTGTTTCGGGGCTAAAGCATGTGATTCCGACCATGTATGGGATTCCGACGAGGTGAAACAGAGAGGTATAGTTGATTGGTGGTGGTGTATTGTAGCTTTTAGGGTATATGGTGGATTGGTGGTGACGGTGGTGTGACGGTCTGGTGGTGGAGAGAGAGAGAGAGAGTTTGAGCTGGTGGTCGGGTATGACGGTCTGGATTGGTGGTGTGACGGCGAGTTTGAGCTGTTGGTCGGGTGGTGGTGGTGGTGGCTGTCCGGAGATATGGTGGTGGTGGTTGAAGGTGGTGGCGGTCCGGCGATGAATTTCAGATCGGTGAATGTTGAGTGGGAGAGAATCCCAGAGAGAAAGAAGAGAGAGAGAGGGTGTGTTGTATATAATTTTTAATTTATTAGTTTTAAATATTAAATAAACTATAAAATTACAATATTACCCTCATGTGCACGGCACATGACCAGATTTAACAAGAAAAATTAACTGGGTTAGTACCAAAGGACGTAACATGAACAGAATTTGAAACATGAAATACGTCTTGTGTCATTAAGTTTGCGAAAGGACGACTATTGAAAAACCATGAAAACATAAAGGACCTGTTTGCCATTTTGTCTTTTTTTATTATAAAATTGTTTTTTTAGTTATAAATTATATATATATATATATATATATTTTTAAATAAATCAGATATTAATTTTAAATATATCCCTAATTTATAGGATTTTTATATCAAATATTTGGTGAGATTAGTTTTTAATTTAATATGATTTTATAACCCGTTTAAGAAATATCTGGGTTTGATAAGACCATACCCGTGAATTCGGGTCAAATGCATGAGAAACCTATATTTAAAAATCAAGCAAATTTGGTGATTCCAAAAAAAGAGGGAGCGACCGAATCGCGACACGTAAGATTATTATAGTTTTGTTTATATATATTATAGATATTATGTGGAACCCAACAAGTCAAGGTTTGACTTATACGAGGAAGTGGCTTAAAACATATTGGTGTGTATTGCGTATTTTTTTGAACGGCCAAATTCTCTAATGGGCAACTTGCGAAATTATATTAGGCGAAATTATATTAAGATATACTTGCCTTTGAAGCAGGAACACCCTCACATAATGTCAGCGTCTGTGGACACTAGCCCGAAGGCATGATAGTGTTGTGAGGTTAACTGCCAATTCGCTTACTCCTTGTAAGGCCCCGTTACCGGTAGCCTTACTTTGGTGTTGGATTTACTCATAAACACAGTTCTACAAATCAGAGTTAATTAAAACCTTACGCGGAATATAATAACTTCAACCATAATATATTACATAACTTCCAAATCTCGTTTACCAAACATTCATAGCCATTTAAAAATAAAATATAGTCTTTAATTCATCATAACATTTCTGCGAGATGCCAGTATCTTCGATTCCATGCCATGTGTCTTCAATCATGCGAGCTGCCTCAACCTATTTGCCTGCGTGCATACTAAAAGTCAGCTACGGTGAGTGAGTTCTAGTTAATCACATAACTTACTTTACGTACACATATACGTGCCCGTAGGTACGCATTACATACTTAACCTGTCCATCGTTCTTTCGTATACATACATAACTAGCCTTACGTTATAAAGAGCATTCGCCCTACATACCTCGGATATTATTAGGGTCCGATACCCTCCATCCTCGGATATTATTAGGGTCCGGTCACCCTTCATCCTCGGATATTATTAGGGTCCGGTACCCTCCATCCTCGGATATTATTAGGGTCCGGTACCCTCCATCCTCGGATATTATTAGCGTCCAGTACCCTTTCTTCCATACCTCCTTAATATACTTTCTATATACATAATCGTAAGTTTCGCACATACATACATCATTCATTCTTCGTCTTACAACAAACATATAACATCAACCATTTCCTAGCAGTACATTCAATTCCGAAGATCGTTCATGTACTGGCAAGAAACCATTCATACATTTCACATAATACATATATGGCATACACTTATCACTTAGGATAAGTGTATTAACTAATCACATTGAGTATGCACACAGCCCCGAAAACATAACAAGGAATGGGGCTAGAAACTCACATGGAGTCGGTTACGTTCACCGTTATTTGGTATTCCTTTCTTCAGTTGGGTGCGGCTAACTGTATAATAATTACACGTATCAATTATCTATCACTATCTATAACGTCTTTCTAGTCTACTTATGACCCACAACGAACGGGGGTCCGGAGGCAGCGCCCCTGGCAGCGGGGTCTAGGGGCGGCAGCCCCTAGCAGGGTCCAAGGGGTAGAGCCCCTGGCAGCGGGGGTCTGGAAAACTGGACTCATAACGAATTAGTCCATAGCGAACCAGTCTAAGCAAAGAATTGGACCTTCCAATTCGTTATCTTTTAACTATAGCGAATCAAGGGTAATTCGCTATCTTTTCTCCTTAACGAATGAAGCTAATTCGTTATATTCCCTTAGACGAATCAGCTAGCGAATTACTTCTGATTCGTTGTTCCTCCTTAGCGAACTAGGGTTAGGTTAGGGAATATCAGAACATTCCCTGACACACCTCTTAACCTCGTACCACTTTCCGGCGCCGCCATTGCCGGAAAAACGTGTTTTCGCCGGAAAAACGTGTTTTAAATCGTTTTTCATCCCGTTCGATCCAGATCTGAGCTAGGGTGACCCCTAAGCTCATCTTAGGTTCAGTTTATACCCGATTCCACCTGAATCTCGTGACTTTAACGATGTAACGGTGTCGGCTTGTTGTTTCGTAACTAAATATAACGAGTTTAAGTTAATAAAACATCATACTGGTATTACCTTGAGTCGGTGCTCGGTTTCCTTCTTGGTTTCGGCTAGAGAAAAAGAAGAACTAGAGAGAAAGCTTAAGTGTGTGTTTTGGATGGTGTATGGAATATGTGAAATGAATGATTAATGGATGATTAAAGGTTTATATAATGAGGGATTATGGGCTCAAGCCCATGGACTCTACTTCTTTCTTTTATACCCAAAGTCCATAACCCATATCCATTTAACCCAACACTAGCCCAACTCATTTCTATTTATCTAAACCGATAACGACCCATAGTAAAAGAGACGAAATTTATATTATTATTATGATCAAAAGCAGGATGTTACAAGTCTTCCCTCCTTAAAGAGGTTTCTTCCCCGAAACCTAACTATTACATAAACAAATTCGGGTAAAACTTGCGCATCTCATCCTCAGCTTCCCAAGTAGCATCTGAACCCTTGCGATGCTTCCATATCACTTTCACTACAGGTATAACCTTGTGACGAAGCTGCTTTTCCTTGCGGTCAACTATCTCGATCGGTTGTTCAATATAGTTCAACTGTTCATCAACCTCAATGTCCATTAATGGCACATGAGACGTGTCATCAGCTAGGCATTTCCTTAGTTGAGAAACATGGAAGGATGAATGAATTCCTTCTAATTCTTCTGGCAAGTCTAGCTTATAAGCCACTTCGCCAACACGATCTATAATCTTAAACGGTCCAATATACCTTGGACTCAACTTTCCCCTCTTCCTGAAACGAATGATTCCTTTCCAAGGCGAGACCTTGAGCATCACAATGTCACCAACGTTAAACTCAATCGGTCATCGCCGCTTATCAACATAAGACTTTTGTCTATCTTGAGCAGCTTTCATTCTTGCTTTAATCTGGTCAAACTTTAAATATGTTTCTTGAACCACTTCTAAACTTCCCATCTCTTTCTGTCCAATCTCTCCCCAACATACCGGGGTTCTACATCGCCTACCGTAAAGCATCTCAAACGGTGGCATACCAATACTTGAATGGTAGCTGTTGTTATAGGAGAACTCTGCTAGATGCAGATGATCATCCCAACTTCCTCCAAAGTCTAAAACACAAGCACGTAGCATATCCTCAAGGGTTTGGATCGTCCTTTCAGACTGTCCATCGGTTTGAGGATGATACGCCGTACTGATGTTCAATCTCGTTCCCATAGCTTCATGGAACTTCTTCCAAAATCTCGAAGTGAATCGAGTAACTCTATCAGACACGATCGATAACGGCACTCCATGCTTGGCCACAACCTCTTTTATGAACAAATTTGCTGACGTTTCTGACGAGATGGCCTCTCGTATGGGTAGAAAGTGAGCACTTTTGGTCAAACGGTCCACTATCACCCAGATGGTATCATGATGCTTAGTTGTAGGAGGTAGCTTAGTTATGAAATCCATGGTGATGTGTTCCCATTTCAATTCTGGTATCTCTAGAGGCTGCATCTTTCCATAAGGTTTCTGGTGTTTTGCCTTGACTTGCAAGCAAGTTAGGCATTTACTTACATACTCTACTACATCATTCTTCATGCATGGCCACCAGTAATCTCTTTTCAAATCTTGGTACATCTTTGTAGTTCCTGGATCAATCGAATATCTTGACTTATGAGCTTCATCTAAGATTGGACCTCTAAGATCTCCATGGCGTGGAATCCACATACGGTCAAACCTAGTCTTAACACAATGAGTGTTTTCCATGAAATCGTCCTTCTGACTGAAAATCCTTTCTTTCTTCACTAGCCCTTCATCTACCAGCACTTCTAACTACACTTTGATGATTTCTTCAAACAGACTTGTGTTCATAATCAACTGGTATGACTTCACTGTTGCAAGGACTTCCTCATTCTTACGGATCAACGCGTCGGCGACTACATTAGCTTTACCCGGATAGTACTTAATGTCGCAGTCGTAATCCTTAATCAACTCCAACCATCTCCTCTGTCTCATGTTCAATTCCTTCTGCTCGAAGAAGTACTTTAAACTCTTGTGATCTGTGTAAATGGTACACTTAGTACCATACAGATAATGTCTTCATATCTTGAGAGCATGCACTACTGATGTTAGCTCTAAATCATGAGTCGGAAAAGTACTCTCATGGACTTTCAACTGTCTAGACGCGTAAGCTATCACTTTTCCACGTTGCATCAACACGCAACCTAACCCATGATGAGAAGCATCAGCAACCAAATCCTCGTCACCATCGGGTAAAGCAAGGATTGGAGCTTGCGTGAGTCTCTTCTTTAAATCCTGAAAAGATTCTTCTTGAAACTTACCCCAACTGAATACTATCGACTTTCGGGTCATACCGGTCAACGGTGCGGCTATCTTGGAGAAACCTTCGATGAGTCTCCTATAGTAGCCAGCTAACCCTACGAAGCTTCGTATATCAGTAGGATTCTGTGGAGTCTTCCAATTTGTTATCGCCTCAATCTTTACTGGGTCCACGGTAATCCCTTCAGGATTGATCACGTGACCTAGAAATTGCACTTCTTGCAACCAGAACGTGCATTTCGAAAACTTAGCGTTCAACTTCTCTTTCTTCAGAGTCTGCAATACTTCTCTCAGATGCTCAGCGTGATCGGACACGCTCTTGGAATAGATCAATATATCGTCGATAAAGACGATTACTGACTTATCCAACATTGACCAACACACCCTATTCATCATGTCCATAAATGCTGCGGGAGCATTCGTTAGACCGAATGACATAACGAAGAACTCGTAGTGTCCATACCGCGTCCGAAACGCTGTCTTAGGGATGTCTGCCTCTTTCACCTTCAGCTGATGATAGCCTGATCTAAGATATACTCGTGAGAACTAACTTGAACCTTGTAGTTGGTCAAACAGATTATCAATCCTTGGTAAAGGATATCTATTCTTTACCGTAAGCTTGTTCAAATCGCGATAGTCTATGCACATTCTCATACTTCCATCCTTCTTCTTCACGAACAACACTGGTGCGCCCCACGGGGAAACACTTGGTCTAATAAAACCCTTGTCGAGAAGTTCTTGCAGTTAGTACATCAATTCTTTCATCTCGGATGGTGCTAGACGGTAAGGTGCTTTCGCGACTGGTTGGGCTCCTGGTACTAAATCTATCTGAAATTCTATCTCACGCTCCGGCGGCAACCCTGGAAGATCCTCAGGGAATACATCTGGGTAGTCGCACACGATAGGAACATCTTTCATATCTTTCCTCTCGGCCGTAGCGTTGACAATATACGCCAGGTAGGCACCACACCCTCGCCTTAACAAACCTTCGGCTCTTATCATCGAAATGACATTAAGCCCCGAACTTTCCTTATCACCATAAACCATCACCGCACTACCATCCAAGGATTTTAACCTTATAATCCTACTTTTACATCCTATCTGAGATTCGTACTCAGACAACCAATTCATTCCCAAAACTACATCGAACTCTCCTAAGGTCATAACATACAAGGTAACAGGGAACTCATGTCCCTCTAACTCTATCTTACAATTTTTAACCATTATCATTATTTTAACCGAAGTATCACTAGAAGTTTCTACAATAAAGGTTTTAGACACTCGGCAACATTTCATTTCAGCTAATTTACTAAACGGTGTAGCTACGAAACTTTTATTCGCACCCGAATCAAATAATACTGAAGCAGAAATACCGTTTACTAAAAACGTACCAGTCACAACATCTGGAATCTGTTAGGCCTGCTCCTGGGTCAGCATGTAGGCTCTAGTCCTTGGCCTAGCTTGATCGGTATCCTTCTTTCCACTACCTCCAGCTCCACCATCAGTACACTCCCTTGCCATATGACCCGTCTTACCACACTTGAAGCATGCGGGTTTAGCATCACATTCATTAGCATAGTGCCCCACCTGCCCACACTTATAACAAGCATTTGTCCCAAGCCTACACTCTCGCCATGAGCCTTTCCACATTTGTGACACACATCCGAACCAGTGCCCCACTTGCACTCTCCACCGTTCACCTTCCCACACGTCTTGCGCGTCTTTCTCTCCCACACCTTCTGCTTCTTGTCCTTAGAGTTCCACAACTGGGTACCCGGTCGTTTAATAGGAGCGACCCACTTCTTGTTTGTCTTCTCTTCCCCCACCACAACATCGTCCGCAGCAAGATCCTCATAAACCATCTCTGCGAGTTCGACAACAGAGTCAAAATTAGCAGGTTTATTCGCCCTGACCAGCATGCGAACCAGTGCCCCACTTGCACTCTCCACCGTTCACCTTCCCACACGTCTTGCGCGTCTTTCTCTCCCACACTTTCTGCTTCTTGTCCTTAGAGTTCCACAACTGGGTACCCGGTCGTTTAATAGGAGCGACCCACTTCTTGTTTGTCTTCTCTTCCCCCACCACAACATCGTCCGCAGCAAGATCCTCATAAACCATCTCTGCGAGTTCGACAACAGAGTCAAAATTAGCAGGTTTATTCGCCCTGACCAGCATGCGAACCTTTTGTGGCAGTCCCCTCACATAACACTTGATTCTCTTAGCCTCGGTGTTGACCATATCGGGTACCAACCTAGACATTCGGTTGAACTCGGTAGTATACTCATGATGTGTCATCGTCCCAGCTTTCAAGTTCAGAAACTTCGTCTCCGCCCTCTCAACTTCGGTGTCAGCACAGAACTTCTTCATAACTAACTAATTCAGATCCTCCCACTTCATGGCCTTAATCAAATCCCGAGTCTTCCTCTGCTCCACACTTTCCCACCAATACATCGCCTCTTCTTCAAACGATTGGGTGGCATAACCGACAGCTTGATAGGGGCAACACTCGCTAATGCGGATAGTTTTATCCATGGCGGTTATCCATTGAAGGGTAGCGATTGCGTCTCCCAAACCAGTCAGCTTCGGCGGGTCACAACCCTTAAAGGACTTATAGTTGCAACCACCTCGGCCCCTTTTCCTTTCATCGGCCTTCATAGACTTAACCTCACTCGAGGCCTCTCTTTCTCCTTCATCGTCTTCCCTACCACCTCCTCCCGCTTCTTCAGCTGTTCTTTCAAGGCTTCCAGCAGATCTCTCGGGATTCATGTTTTTCACAGCCGCGGCTACCGCTTGGACAATAGCTGCTTGAATTAAGGGATCTAGCTGAACCCTTTCATTGTTGTTAAGGTTTCCTCCAGCTGCACTTCCCTCTTCTTCGGTGTTGGAAGCTGTTTCAAACGAAGGTCGTTGGACGCGATGAGGCCTGCCACGACGTCCAGTGCGGCCTCCTGCTCCAACAACTTCCCTAGATCCATCCATCGTATTCTGGAAAGGAAAACACAAACGTCATCACTAAAGGAACTATTTAGTACAAGGATAGTAAGGCTAACAGGTAATAACAGTGGGCAATTGTGATTAGCTGATCACGTTACTTTCCGTGTCCTATACACTTCCTCTTATGAGTCTATTTGTGTTGGTTCTACTCTAGACAGTTAACCAATCGAACAATCAATTAACCCTATCCCTAACATTCACATATTATTTCTTTAGCAATTAAGCTAACATTTATATACATATTTAATCATACACTTTACCGTTACTGGGCTTGCTTGAGTGACACATGGCTATCTCGAATTGGCATCTTCTTTCTTTTCTTTCTTAAATCCCATTCTCTGTTCGAGACTAAGCATGTAGGATGCATAAATCTCTCGAACTTTGCTCTCATACCAACTTGTAAGGCCCCGTTACCGGTAGCCTTACTTTGGTGGTGGATTTACTCATAAACACAGTTCTACAAATCAGAGTTAATTAAAACCTTACGCGGAATATAATAACTTCAACCGTAATATATTACATAACTTCCAAATCTCGTTTACCAAACATTCATAGCCATTTAAAAATAAAACATAGTCTTTAATTCATCATAACATTTCTGCGAGATGCCAGTATCTTCGATTGCATGCCATGTGTCTTCAATCATGCGAGCTGCCTCAACCTATTTGCCTGCGTGCATACTAAAAGTCAGCTACGCTGAGCGAGTTCCAGTTAATCACATAACTTACTTTACGTACACATATACGTGCCCGTAGGTACGCATTACATACTTAACCTGTTCATCGTTCTTTCGTATACATTCATAACTAGCCTTACGTTATAAAGAGCCTTCGCCCTACATACCTCGGATATTATTAGGGTCCGGTACCCTCCATCCTCGGATATTATTAAGGTCCGATCACCCTTCATCCTCAGATATTATTAGGGTCCGGTACCCTCCATCCTTGGATATTATTTGGGTCCGGTACCCTCCATCCTCGGATATTATTAGGGTCCGGTACCCTCCATCCTCGGATATTATTAGGGTCCAGTACCCTTTCTTCCATACCTCCTTAACATACTTTCTATATACATAATCGTAAGTTTCGCACATACATACATCATTCATTCTTCATCTTACAACAAACATATAACATCAACCATTTCATGGCAGTACATGCAATTCCGAAGATCGTTCACGTACTGGAAAGAAACCATTCATACATTTCACATAATACATATATGGCATACACTTATCACTTAGGATAAGTGTATTAACTAATCACATCAAGTATGCACACAGCCCCGAAAACATAACAAGGAATGGGGCTAGAAACTCACCTGAAGTCGGTTACGTTCACCGTTAATTATTATTCCTTTCTTCAGTTGGGCGCGGCTAACTGTATAATAATTACACGTATCAATTATCTATCACTATCTATAACGTCTTTCTAGTCTACTTATGACCCACAATGAACGGGGGTCCGGGGCAGCGCTCCTGGCAGCGGGGTCTAGGGGCGGCAGCCCCTAGCAGGGTCCAAGGGGCAGAGCACCTGGCTGGGGTCGAAAGTTCAAGGGCTTAATTGTAATTACTTCATTCTTTTTCTAAGTTCAAGGACCATTCTGTCATTATGTTAAACTTCTAGTTCGTCCCAGTCCTTTAACGAATGGAGTTCATAGCGAATGAACCCATTCATTACTTTATAACGAATCAGACCTTATTCGTTTGTTCTGGTTAACGAGTTGAACCTTATGATGAATTGAACTCTTATAACGAACCAGTCCTCTTAACGAATTAGATCTTTTAGCGAACTGGACTCATAACGAATTAGTCCATAGCGAACCCGTTTATGCAACGAATTGGACCTTCCAATTCGTTATCTTTTAACTATAGCGAATCAAGGGTAATTTGCTATCTTTTCTCCTTAACGAACTGAAGCTAATTCGTTATATTCCCTTAGACGAATCAGCTAGCGAATTACTTCTGATTCGTTAGTTCCTCCTTAGCGAACTAGGGTTAGGTCAGCGAATGTCAGAACATTCCCTGACACTCCTCTTAACCTAGTACCACTTTTCGGCGCCACAATTGCCGGAAAAACGCGTTTTTGCCGGAAAAACGTGTTTTAACCCTAGATCTAAGCAAGGGTGACCCCTAAGCTCATCTTAGGTTCGGTTTATACCCGATTCCACCCGAATCTCATGACTTTAACGATGTAATGGTGTCGGCTCGTTGTTTTGTAACTAAATATAACGACTTTAAGTTAATAAAACATCATACTGGTATTACCTTGGGTCGGTGTTCGGTTTCCTTCTTGGTTTCGGCTAGAGAAAAGGAAGAACTAGAGAGAAAGTTTAAGTGTGTGTTTTGAATGGTGTATGGAATATGTGAAATGAATGATTAATGGATGATTAAAGGTTTATATATTTAGGGATCAGGGGCTCAAACCCATGGACTCTACTTCTTTCTTTTATACCCAAAGTCCATAACCCATATCCATTTAACCCAACACTAGCCCAACTCACTTCTATTTATCTAAACCGATAACGACCCACCGTAAAATAGACGAAATTTATATTATTATTATGATCAAAAGTAGGATGTTACACTCCTCCATCATCACCAGGTGCTGCTAAAACTAATGGTGGGGGCGAAATAGAACCCGGGTCACTTGGAACACCATGTCTCTCCCTTACCACTCTACCAACATATCATTGGCGTGTGGATTGCGTATTAAACCTGTCACTTACTTATTTAAATATATATACTAAAATTTACTTAAATGTATATTTCCGAAATGCATGGGATCTTGATGGCCTTGTAAATGTAAAAAAAATATGAAAGATTTCTATATATAAAATTGTTTTTATGAAAAACCAAAAAAATACCCATAATCAAAGTAATTGGAATTAAATTAAAATATGTTTAGTTTTTTACTTATTTTAAAAAACAATACGCTATTATTATATAATATAAATAAGGAGTTTGGTGCCGCAAAGTCCTGATTGGGCCACTTTGCGGCACCTTATTGGTAATTTTTTTTTTGTTTCGGTCGTAATGAACGTAACGAAAACCTATCAAATGTGAATTTTGATTTTGTTCTTTTTGATATTCGTTTAAGTTAAGGTACCGTATCGAATACAATGGAAACCGACGGTTATTATATTTATATAATATAAATAAGGGGTTTGGTGCCGCAAAGTCCCGATTGGGCCACTTTGCGGCACCTTATTGGTAAATTTTTTTTTGTTTCGGTCGTAATGAACGTAACGAAAACCTATAAAATGTGAATTTTGGTTTTGTTCTTTTTGATATTTGTTTTAGTTACGGTACCGTTCCGAACACAACGGAAACCGACCGTTATTATATAATATAAATAAGGAGTTTGGTGCCACAAAGTCCCGATTGGGCCACTTTGCGGCACCTTATTGATAATTTTTTTTTGTTTTGTTTTTTTGATATTTGTTTTAGTTACAGTACCGTACCGAACACTACGGAAATCGACCGAATTTGCGCAGACTCACCGCGTTTTGTTTTAGTTCATTGGGCCACTTTGCGGCACTTTATTGGTAAATTTTTTTTTGTTTCGGTCGTAATGAACGTAACGAAAACCTATCAAATGTGAATTTTGGTTTTGTTCTTTTTGATATTTTTATTATTTACGGTACCGTGCCAAACACAACGGAAACCGACCGTTGTTATATAATATAAATAAGAAGTTTGGTGCCGCAAAGTCTCGATTGGGCCACTTTGCGTCACCTTATTGGTAATTTTTTTGTTTCGGTCGTAATGAACGTAACGAAAACCTACCAAATGTGAATTTTGGTTTTGTTCTTTTTGATATTTGTTTTAGTTACGGTACCGTACCGAACACTACGGAAACCGACTGAATTCGCGTAGACTCGCCACGTTTTGTTTTAGTTCCAGTATCGTAACAAAAACCAACCGAATGCTGATTTTTGTTTTTTTAGTTCCGGTACCGTAAAGAACATGACGAAAACCGACTGAATTCGCGTAGACTAAACCGCATTAACGCCCGGGATCGATAATGGTCGGGTTTTACAAGTGATCAAGTTTTACCGACTGATGCGACCCCATTGGTCAACCCCAAATTATATATATATATATATATATATATATATATATATATATATTGTTTTATTTTTGTCTTAATTCCAATACAATAATGAACGTAACTGCAACCGACCGAATTCGCGTCGACTTACCGTATCAACGCTTGTGTTTTGCCACCACCCATGTTTTACCCACCTGCCCGGCGCAACACGCCGGGTAAAAACACTCGTTATTCTACAATTTTTGAGTTGATCCTAAATTTAGTTAGCCCTTCGGTATAAATAAAAATATCCACTATAAGCAATAATTCTTTATATAAATAACATGAATTCTTATAATTTTTTAATAATAAAATAATTTAAAATTAAATTAAATTAGTTTATATTCAACTAAATTACATTGAATATATTCTAATCTACTGTACTACTAATACACTAGGATAAAGCTTGTGTGGTACACAGGTGGTTAAAAAGATAAAACAAAAAAGTTACATTTAATAATATTCATAACAACATTTCTTTTGGATTCATAAGTTATAAATAATTTCCTACAATAAATAGATTACTAAGAATAATTTGTATTTGTATTTTAAAAGAAATCATAATGAAAGGTTGTGAATCTATACCAATTAAGAAAAAAAGAATGCTAATATTAATTTATCATAGTTGAGTTAGTAAGCCACAAACATTTTAAAAGCAAGGTAGTGCGTTCGATTCACACCGACGACATATTTTTCATTTTATCATTCATGAAGGAGAAATTGTAAAAATGGAAACTTGTACACTTGGCAGCCTATGTGGAGGGTCAAATTGAATGACATGTTGAATTGTACACTTGTACTGGAATGGACACCTCTACTCCTAGCCTTCTCATATGGTCGGCTCTGAGTGGGCGCTATGCCCACTCAAAAAGCCCCTATAGCGTCGGGAACACCCTCCCCCGGCGGGCGCAATGAGCAGTTTTGGAGTGGCGGATACCCCCTACAAAGCGCTGAAATGGGGAAGATGATTGATGGTTGCTTTATTTGTTGTTTTGTTATAATAATAATAATAATAATAATAATAATAATAATAATAATAATAAAATAATGAGGTAATGCTTTGTAATAGCTCTATCAACTACGTCAATTTGTAAAACGCTCATACGGTAACGTGACGCCACATGACGTAAAAAGCCCATATAGGGTCTCCATTCACTATGTTTTGGTAAAACATTACAAGTGGATAATCAAGTAACCAAAATTTGAATGCGAGGTAGGATGCTTGATATTGTAAACAAAATGACAAGTAAATGTTACGAGTGACACATCGATTTAGTGAGGAAAAAGCCTATGATCCTTGTAGGAACTCCGACAAAAAACCTCAGGAGGGGAAAACTATCCTCTGCCTCAATTATATTAACTTAAAATTGGTGAATACAAGTGTTGGAAGTGCTTGATCGCTGCTATGAGTACAAGTAAGTGTGTTTGGGGTGTGTGTCCTGTACTATGCGATCTAAGAAACTTCCATATATAGTTACACGAAGTATGACATGACAATAATTGACAATAATAAGCATTAAATGCTCTTGCGAAAATCTTTAGGTTGTTACGGATGGTATATCTTTGCCATAAATGAGTTGTAACAGCCTCCAACGTTTCTTATCTTTAATGGTTTTACCAAGTCTTCAACTGAGCATTAATTGTCGATCATTTCCTGCAAGATTAAAGCAACAGCGAACTGATAATGATAATTAATAATGAAACTACTAAGGATCCGGTCTCTCTATGATCCTGATGCACTGCGAGGATTCTCTTAAGAATTCCGCCTATCAAGATCTTTGAAATTTCTACCCACAACAACTGCCCATAATATATATATATATATAGTTGTATCCACCTATTAATAGCGGTAAATATTTCAAAATTTTCTAACATTTTTGATGATTTTAAATTTTGATAGTACGCGGGAATCGAGGTGGCATTTTTCCTATCTTACCGTATCGTACCCTTTTTCCACCTTCTTCGGGCTCGTTCTTCTTAGGGTTATTTTTTACTGCTTTTCTTCTCTTTTTGTGACTTTGGATTGGTCATGGGTAAGAAGGCAACTCGACCCTAAATTACTATTTCTGATGTGGGTGACCTCGGTTTCATAGATCAGCTTATCCACGACCCAAGTACTCAAAAGACATGTTCTTTTAAGGATTCCAACATAAAATCATTGAAATCTACTCTTTCTTTTAATGATAATGCCGTCTTCAAGCCTTTTGATTCCATTTCCAAGGCGGATCTGGTGTTGAATAAGTGGGTTAGTTTTCCTTATCATCCTTTCAAAATTGGTTTTACCTATCCTTTCCCAAATTGACCATCGAGTTTTTTAAGGACACCGGTCTGAGTTTTGCTCAACTTATGCCGATGGCCTGGAGGACTCTCTTTGTTCTCGAAAATCTGATTTAGAATCTTGATCTTGATTTTTGTTTCTCTGAACTAGATTACTCGTATGATTTTTTCCCCAAAGGTTCTCAGCGTTATCTTTTCAAAGCATAACCTGGTCAAGAACCCGTTATCTTGAAAAGTACCAAAAATGATTCAAACTGGAAGAATAAATTCTTCTTCGTGAGCCGAGATTCAATAATCAATGAAAAAGATCCTGGTTTTTTGGGCCACTAAGGGTAAGATCTTTAGTTTTTAGGATCCTTTCCTCTTATCTTGCGCTTATGCTGACTTTGTTTATTTGTACAGGTATAAATTTTTCAAAGCATAACCTGGTCAAGAACTCCTTATCTTGAACAGTACCAAAAATGATTCAAACTGGAAGAATAAATTCTTCTTCGTGAGCCGAGATTCAATAATCAATGGAAAAGATCTTCTGGTTTTTTTGGCCACTAAGGGTAAGATCTTTAGTTTTTAGGATACTTTCCTCTTATCTTGCGCTTATGCTGACATTGTTTATTTGTACAGGTATAAAGTTTTTTGAACTTGCTCCTCCTCATGAAGAGACGGCAGCTAGGGTAAACCTTATCTTTAATCTTGAGTCTGCTGAAAGGAGCTTTCTGCCAAAGGTCCCTAATGTTGAAGTTAGCTCTGAGTCTCATCACTCTCAATCCGCTATGCCTCAAGGTTAGGATACTACATTGTTTTTATTAGTGCACAAATATATTTAAATAAGAAACTGACCTGATGTGATCCTAGGCATGATCCACGAAACCTATCCTTGATTTTTGTGCCGATGATATTGACAGTATCCTTTCCTCAAGTGGAGTGATTATTATTGGGGAAAAATCTGTTCTTTCAATATGTAAACTTGTCATTCCAAATTCTCCATCTCTTCATATCTTCCTCTGAAGCCTACTCCAAGCAAGAACAGAAAAGCCTAGGATTCTTTTGAGGATCTTGATCACGAAGAATCATTGGATAAATTGGAAGCTATCCTATGTTTGGTAAGTTTTTTGACTTCCTTATACTCGCCGTGATCCTTGATTGTTTGATTTTATTGCTCATACTCCATGTTTTAAAAATGTTACATGGTATAGATCATTTCCGATATTGCTACCAGGGAACAGTGAAACATACTAGGAGGATGGAGAAGGATGTGCTAGATGGCGAGAAGCTTTCTCAAGCTGAAAGGAAATTGAAGCTCGACATGCGTAGGAGCTAGAGGAGTATGTGGCTGGTGCTAAGAAGAAGACTGCCATTATCATTGCCCAGGATATGCTGAATATGGCTGACGAAGAGGTGACTAAGGGTTTGGATATCTCTTTTTGGGACATTAAGGCTTGGGAAAGGACCATGGTGGCTCTCAAGGGTGAAGGATCTTCGAGGGTTAAGGACGGTGAAGGTGTTGATGACACTGAAGTGGTGAAGGATACCGACGGAGAGGATGATGAGGGTGGTGATGCAAAAGCCTGAATCCTCTCATTTGATGTTTTAATGGTTTGGCCCTGTTATGTACATAAAATTATACATTTTTGATACATCAAATACGCTCCATTCTTTGATATTTGTTTGGAATTTTAGTTAGTATTGATACTTAATTTGTTTAATTTGATTTTTCAAGGACAAACGAGCTAATAAACGAGAAATGAACAATTTTCCTGAAGAAAAAGCAATGAAATAAACTTCCAGACGCCAAGCATACCCCATGCCCAGGAAGACACAACCCAATGTCTAGTCAAGCACAACCCTATGCCCATTTTGGCACAACCCGATGCCTGGAAGAATAAAAGAAAAGTACAATATGTCTGCTAACAAGGTCCAACACACCCCAAGCCGAGTCACGCACAACCTTGTTCCTGTGGTGACCCAACCTTTGTGCCCATTTTGGCACAACCCTGTGCCTAACATGACAAAAGCAAAAAGTGATATTTTTTGCTGAGAAGGATGCACACAACCCCAAGGTCAACTATGTGCACATGCTTCAAGTACAAAAGATTATCTGTTAATCATGAATGCTATGTTATTCTATTTTGATGTATAGTTCATTATTATCAGGAGCTAAACTCTTCATATCACCTTAACTTATGATGAAACTTGATAAATTTTGATGTTTTGATATAATATGTGATTTTTTATGTTGAAATAATGGCAAGCTCATGTTTCACTTGGTAAAATAATGTTTTTAAACAATTGAAACTAGTTTGCAAGATTATGAATGATACGTCTTGTATGCTGAAAAACTCTTGATTTTATCATTAATTTATAAAATTTGTTCATACAACTCTATAAGTTTTAATCTAGAAATAATTAAAAAATAACTATAGCATGCTAGATGAAAATTGATTAAAAACATATCCTCTTGTTTAGATTTGAAAAGATTGAACATTTGTTATGAATCGACATTCTTTTTAAATAATATTATAAGAAACTTGTTAACACAATTACTTTAATATTACACTTGGGTTGAAAATTCATAAATTAAGAGAATATATGAACTTTTCCTAACTTAATCAATCATAGGTGGATTAGATGATTTTCATGTAATCTTTCTAACCGGTTGAAGTTCGTAATTGAATGATAATTTATATATTTAAATTCCAACATAAAAGTTTACTTACAATTATGATTTGAGTTGATTAGTTTGTATAATTAGTACTAGTTTTCCAAAAAAAATCAAGGGAATAGTTATCTATAACTAGAAACTACTATTTTTCATAAAAAAATAAAATAGTGAATTTATCATATATTTGAGTATACCTTCATGAGAGGTCAAGTGGATTATAAAGTTAAGATGAAAGCTTTTAAATCTTGAATATTTCCATTATCATTTTTACCCGCTTTAAATTATTGTTATAAGTTACTTTAAAAATTTCTTTTAAAAACAACAATTTTTAAGATCATTTCACACAGTTATTTTAAATGCAAAGATTTAGTATTGATAGTATTGAAATTTACGTGTCCACGGATTGCTACTCGGTTCTTACCGCGATTATATTACATATACAATTGGTACACTTGCCATATGTGTGTTTTATTAAGTTTAGGTGAAAACCCATTTTTAAAGCCTGATATCGTGTGAAAAATAATCAAATCAATATATATATATGTATATAAATATATATATATATATATATAATTACCTGCATTTGCAATGCCTCACGTCATCCCCCCTATCATGCCGCCAGATTGCTCCATTTGAAAATGATGGTTTCTCATTGATTTAAACTTACAAAATTCGCAGGTTATGGGCTTTGTTTAAATCAATGAGAAACCATCATTTTCTAATGGATTATGGGCTTGGTACCAATTTTAGAAAAAACGGGTTAAAACATATCCTTAAACACTTTCCCGTTTCCTCGAACCCTAACTCAAGTTCATTCCACCATCTCTTGTACACTGGTCGATGTCTCTCCTTCTCTTCTCTCTTATCTTCATCGTCGTCCACCGGACCTGCCCCATCAACCCTAGCACCGCGCACCACTAGACCTGCTTCAATCAGTCCTCACACTACACCTCCAATTGCATCCAATTACACCATGACTAGCCGCTGAACCCGCTGGCCAAAGCACTTGTAACAACTGTAATTTTTCAAATTTTTATTCTTATCATTTAATCGACCCATTTCTATGTTAGGGAAATCTTACCAAATAAAAGTATCACATTTATCGAGTAATTGTTAATTTTTTTTAAATGCTAATTATATTTTTTTATTGAATATGAATTAACTTTGAAGGATATACAATCTTAACCCTAGACCATAAATTAACCCCTTTTGTTTCCATCTCCAAATGCAAGGACCTAAATGCAAATCTCCCCATATTATAATATTAAATCCATTTAACCCAATAACCCATCTCCCAACCCGTATCCATAACCCAGGAACCAACCCCGTGACCCGTGTATGTAGCTTGCACCCTAATCCTTGCGTCTAAAATCGGAATTGAATCATGTATATGATCCTCTTACCTTATTCAATCATGCCGACACTCGTAATTAAGAAAAAAGATCAAGTTTGATATGTAATAACCTTTTAAACTAACCGTCATAGTCCTTTATGAATATACACTAAAACGAACACTATAACTCAATTGAACGAACCTGTACAACCTCCTTTACCTCGTCAACAATAACCCCTTAACGAATTGGAGTATTAACACATGTTGTATCATGATCTGGATATCGTCTTGGCCGTCGGCCGTCGTAAATAATTAAACATCAATTCATCAGTTTATTAGGTAATTGATTACATGTTTGTATTCGTCTTTCAATTCTCTTCAATAACTGTTGGGATACAATTAATGGTTTGTATTTAATCATTATGGGCTTTGTTTTAGGCTAATTTGTAACACCGAAAT
Source organism: Bidens hawaiensis (assembly GCF_021521415.1). NCBI lineage: Eukaryota > Viridiplantae > Streptophyta > Magnoliopsida > Asterales > Asteraceae > Bidens > Bidens hawaiensis. The sequence goes on along the minus strand of NW_027504845.1, from coordinate 1,879,049 downwards.
CTCTTGATTTCGGTGGGCCTATTGTACGGGTTTAGGCTTAGGGTTGTTGGTGCATTATATTTATCATGTAACTAGGTATTTTGTGGGTTGGTCGTTGTTAGAACAGTGAGGGACAAGAGAGTTACTTGTCAATCATATTGTAATCACTATTAAGGGCTTAAGCACCCGACGTTGAACATAACGTGTGTTTTGAAGCCATCTTGAGTGTTTATTGTGTTTGTTCATGTTTATATTGAATCAATTCATTGTTAGATTCCGCCTAACAACGAGTTTAGGTGAAATCCCATTGAAATATCCTTCATTGGGACTTAAAATTGGTATCAAGCCTATAGACCTATTCTAGGCTCGGTGTTGGTGATATCATTGATTCAGAAGTGTGTTCTTGGTTAATGTTCTTTTGAGATTTTAATGAAATCAAGTCCAGTGTGTTATTGGTGTTCATCGGGGTTAGTTGAGAAAGTTTTGGGATATATTTGACTTGATATTTGGTTTATATTCAAATCCCTTCATTCTCAGGATTTGATTTACTTACCAATTTTACCAAGTCAAGCATTTGAGTGTTCTCGGCAATTTCTGAGGCAATTTCTGATCGTTCCCGGGCAGTAAAAAAGGGTTCTCAGCATATATTGTTTGATCTCGGATACATTTGAGTATTCTCGGAAATTTCGGATCGTTCTCGGGCAGTAAACAAGGGTTCTCAGCCATTATTATACGTTCTCGTCCAAGAAACATTGTTCTTGGGTTTACTTTTGTGTTCTCGGCTACTGTTCTCTGTTCTATTGTTGTCGGTCAGATTACAAGGTTCTCGGCTCAGCTTCAGGGTTCTCGGGCTCTTCTCTATTGCGTTCTCTGTTATTGGTTTTTCGGGTTTTAGTTGGAATTGGGCGTGGTCTCGTTGGGCCTTTGTTATTGGACTGTTATTGGACTATTTACTTGGACCATAGTTTAGAATGGACCAATTAAGTAACATATATTCAAATGCTGCCTTGCATCAAGATTTGGATTCCATCATGGGAACTTCTACTCGTATACCCAGTCTACTATCTCATGAGGGGTTTGCTGAGTGGAAGTTCAGGTTCGAGGAATATGTGAAGATGAAATATGCGAAGATTTGGAGAAGCGTTGTTAGGGGTCCTCAACGTATCACGTATCAAAGAGAAAATACTGATGAAGTAGTTGTAAAGCCAGTCGAAATGTACTGCGATGCGGATTTTGAAAAGATTGAGGAGGATGAGAAGGCTCTTGCTACTTTAACAATGGCACTGCCACCTGAGATTGCTCAAGAATTCAGAGAGTTACAGTCTGCTATAGCATTATGGGAAGCCCTTATTGAAGTGTATGAGGTAAACAAGGATAAGAGAAGGAGCCAACAAGATTTGTTGCGACAAAAGTTTAATATGTTTAATCATGTTCTGATAGAGTCTTTTGAAACACATCGTCAAAGATTTGTTACATTGGTGACTGAAATGAGATTTGCAAACATGAATCTGACTTCCATTGAAACAAATAACAAGCTGGTCAACTCGTTGCCATAAAGCTGGGACATGAATGTTCCTGTGATCAAGAAGACAAAGGATCTAGCCATATTAACTTTGTCAGAGGTGATGGCTATCATTAAGTTTCGTGACATGGATGATAAGAAACGTTTCATAAATCATGCTAACTACTACAATGCAGCTGGCTACAATGTTGCTTCTAACAATGCTCTCATATCACAAGATAATTTTTCTTTGTTCAAATTATGTCAAGGTCAATATGCGCAGCCACAGCAGGCTCATAACAACTTCTCAATGTTTAGGTCCTCCCAAGGTAAATTTACCCAGCCACCACCACAGCCCGCTCCTGTGTTCTTTCAACAACCTGCTCCAACAATTAAGCCTCAATCAGCTAATGTGTCTTCCAGTCAGTTTCCCAATCAAGTTCCAGCTATTTCAAAAGATACTCAAGAAAACATTGCCTTAATGGCATGTTTCATGAACTGCTACCATGCTTTTCTTGCTGGAGATCTAGTTCAACCTGTCGTAGTTTCTAAGTTAGAGCAAATCCACCCTCATGATGTGGAGGAAATGGAAATCTCTTCGCAAATAGCCATGTCAGTTTTTACAACAAAGCATTTTACAAAGATAACACGAAGAAACACCTGGAACTTGCCAGCTAACAAGAAGACATGATTCAATAAAGATACTCTAAGGTGTTATAATTGTCACTAGACGGATCACTTTGCTCGTGAATGCACGAATCCTGTTAGAGCATTAATGTCTAATGCTTGGTCTTGTGGGCTAATAATGTCATTTGTATGTTTGTAAGGGGCTGAAATGTCATTAGTTGAAAATATGTAAAGTGTAGCGTATAAGATAGCGGCATATAAGCTTATACGTCCGTATAAGCTTATACGGTGCCTAGCTTATACGTCCGCACTGTAGCTAGTATAAATAGGGCTTTCATGTCGTATTTTGTAACAGTGGTAATTCGTAACTGATTTGTACTCAAAAGTCATATATCAGTATATCAATGTTTATGAGAATAAGTTCTCAATCCTTTATGATATGATTCCGCTATTTCATTTAGTATAGCAAATATAATTGAATCAATCCGAATCATTACGTTTTCACATATATGATGTATTGCATGATGAGGATCATGATCTTAGAAGTGGTATCAGAGCATTAGGCTACTATTTGCTACTGATTACAACATATTCAAAGGTTAATTGATGAACATTTGAAGATTCAAAAGTCAACTCACTACCCATTTACGTTTTCTCTGATTATTCTCTGGATTATGGACAATTTTTCAATTCAAATTGGTCATTGTGATCGTGGATACCTATTCGTTGTTTCTGCAAGAGTGAATTGAATAATTTCAAGCTCAAAATCAAGTTTCTGATTCAAAATGATGAACAATTTCAGCGTATAGGGTTGCTGATACATGTATAAGTTTTTTGATAAGCGTATAAGTGGATATACAGACGCATAAGCTGATACACTGGCATTAGGGATATACGGCTTATAAAGTTTTGGGCGCATAAGATATTTATATGCTTAATTGGTTATCCGCTGGGTTTTTGTCTGCATAAGGTGTTATACGGAGAAAGAGGTTATACGGGTGAAAAGTTATACGGATCAGGATATGCAGTTAAGTGTGTTTGTTAATTTCTCAAAAATGGAAGATTTAAATGCATTTCTTACACATGCTTCACCGATCATTCAGAACATTAACTTGGAAAATGAAATGGGGACATCAACCAATCCCCTGAAGCTACTTAGGATGGAAGATTATCCTAATTGGGCAGATAAGTTTGAAACGTATGTACAAGCTGTGAACAGTGACACTTGGGAAGCTATTGAAACTGAATACATCATTCTGAGAAATGAAAATGGCCCAAGTCATATATTATCTCAAATACCTGAGGCTGATAAGGCTAGATTCATTCGTGAGAAAAAGATGATGAATTTGTTTCAAATATCAGTCAAATTTTAGATCTTTCAATTACTGCAACACAATGGATCTTGTCATTTCAATATGGGAGGCTCTTCTGAATAAAGATAGAAGTAATGACGACATGAGAAAGTCAAAGATGAGTTTACTTAAGAAAGAGTTTGACATTTTCACCATGGTCAAAGGTGAAACGATGCCTCAACTGATTGAGAGATATTGCTATGATAATATTGGGAATTGAGAAAGAAGAGTAAGAATATATTGATAAGCTGGCTGATGCTTTTTCTGATGATTGAGATACCTTTATTATGATTCAAAAATCAAATCCAATTAATTATGCAAGATTGACTTTAGCTCGTTTCATTAAGAAGTTGGAAGCACATGAACTTGAGCTAAGAAAGAAATAAAAAATGAAGAATTCCTCAGTTATTCAAGACATTGGTTTATATTTTAAATCTTCACAATATGTGATTGCCCCGAGCCTGAAGATCCAAACTGCTTATGTTACTGGTAATAGTTTTGGTGTGAATTCTCAATCGAGTCAATCTTCGAACATACCTTACTTTACACGCTCTTATGTTGGAACTAATTCGACAATATATGCTGTTCCTGATCAATCACCAAAGACCACAAGTCCTCTATCTGATGTTGTTCAATGCAATATTGCTGTGAATATCAAAAACAACAATGGACTAACTATGGAGAATGTTCAAGAACACATGGCTTTCTTAGGATCTGTCTTGGAGTCGTATGAGTGTTTGATCGCTGGTCGTATTGGTAATTTTAATATGTCAAAAGAAGATTATGATCAAATTAAACCATAGGAAATGGAAATGCTTGACATTCGTTGGTGTATGGCAAGTGTGGTGAGGAGAGCTCAAAGATTTAGGGAAATCACTAGGAAGAATTGTCTTGATGGAACAACTCCTAAACTCTGTTTTGATAAGTCAAAGGTCAGATGATTTCGATGCAAAGAAAAGAGACATTTCAAGAGAGAGTGTACTAATCCTGAAGTTGGAGATTCTAGTCCTAACCCGTTTGGCCGAGACTACAACCGACAAGCAATATATCATTAAAGTTCACCTACACAAGCTGAGACATCAAAGAAACATGAAGCTTCGTCCTCAAAGGCAGGCGATGCTCAATTGGAAGAAGGGTTTAACTGGAATTCAGTGGCCCTTAAAGCTAATGTGGCAGAAGTTTTTGGTGAATGTTCACAAGTTAAAGAACAAGAGAACAAGGATGATATAGAAAATGACGATGTGGTTGAAGGAATGAGTGATGCTGAAGAAGTTATTTCAACTGATACTAAGGAGTCTCCTAAAAGTTTTGAATCGATTCCTAATGAATTCTTTAAGTCATTTTTTCCACCTGATGTGTTTGAAAGTTTTGTAGGTTGGTTCAATGGTGAAGAAGTTCCACATGGAAAAATTGACTTTGGAATTGATGATGAGCTAGAGGAGGAGACTAGTGAGACTGATGGAGTTCAAGATACATCAAAGAGTAAAGCTAGTGGAGATTTCGATCAAGAAATAATTCATGATGAGGGAAATGCACATATTATTTAAGCAAATATGGCTGGTCAAGGGCTTTCAGATGCAATGACTCACGTTGGAGAATGGATAGTGGAGCCTCTCGACACATGGCTGGAACTCTCCATCTACTAAAAATGTTCAATCTATACGAGGAGGGTATGTGGGATTTGCAAGAAATCAAGGAGGACAAATTGTTGGAGAAGGGACGTTATCGAATGGGAAAGTCATGTTCGAAAATGTGAATTACATTATGGAGCTTGAGAATAACTTATTGAGCATATCTCAAATTTGTGACAAAGGCTTTTCAACGCATTTTACTAATCAAGATTGTTTGATTCTTAAGCCTGGGTATAAGATTCGAGAAGAGTGGATCTTGATGAAAGCACCAAGAGAAAATGATCTTTATGTGCTTAATATGAATGTTGCGTAATCGACTCAAGGCACTGTTAAGTGTTTTGTCTCCAAAGCATCTGAAAAAGAATCTGTGTTATGGCATCGTCGCATGAGTCACATCAATGTTCAGAAAATGAACTACCTTGTTCATAATCAATTGGTTGAAGGAGCGAATGTTAAGGGTTTTCATTTTATTTATGAATGTTAGAGTTGCAAGAAGGGTAAGCAAAAGAAATGTCACACCCGACAAAATCTGTCAATTCAATCAACTTACCGTTTTAAAGGGTACACATGGACTTATTTGGGCCTGTGAATAATAATAGTATCACCGAGGAACTTTATTACTTGGTGGTCAATGATTATTACTCACGTTTTTCATGGGTAATGTTTCTTGAATCGAAGGATGAAACTTTTGACAACTTGATGATTTTGTTCAAAAAGCTTAAGATGTCATATAACTTGCCAATCCGAAGGATTAGAAGCGACAATGGTACCGAGTTTAGAAACAATCGTATGCTTAAATACTGTAATGAGCGGGGTATTCTTCATGAGTTTAGCGCTCCTTATACACCACAACAAAATGGTGTTGCTGAACAAAAGAATCTTACTCTGATTGAAACAGCTAGGGCGATGTTGGAGGATTCGAAATTACATGTGAGTTTCTGGTCTGAAGCTATCGCTTGTTACACTCTTAACCGTGTCCTGATAGTAAAGTAGTATGGCAAAACCTTCTTTGAGCTACTTAATAGACGTAAGCCTAATTTGAAGTGGTTTGAGCCGTTCGGATCCAAATTCATTGTTCTGGATCCCGATGGAAAATTAGGTGCAAAGTCTGTGGAAGGTTTCTTCGTGGGTTATGCTAGTATTTTAAGAAGAGTATTTTTACCTAGCCTCAACCGTATTGTGCAAGTACAACATGTGGACAATCAAAGGTATGCTACTCCTATTCAAAGAAAAGGTGATTCATGGATGTTTGACTATGACAACTTGTGGAGTTGTTTCTCATTTCCTAAAGAAGAAATCACTGATGAAATGGCCACACTGTTATTTCAACAATATTTTGGTGAAGTTCTTCATGAAAACAATGTTACACAAGAAGTTTCAATCTTTAATGAAGATACGATTCTTGATGGTGATGACCATGTTGATGGTACTCCGACTACACCTTCTTTTGACGATGATGGTGAAGATTATACTGATGTGATTGAGTCGTTGGTTCAACCAACACCTGATCCTGTTATTTCTAATCCTGTTGCTACTGATTCCGTGCTTTCTGATGTGGTGACCAATGATAAAAATGTCACGAATCTTCCAAATGATGTAGTAGTTCCTGGTGAAGTTATGCCTCAAACATTATCATATAACCCGGAAGAGAATATAATTGGAGATCTTTATTCTGGTGTTCGTACTCGAAGTCAGATTGACCAAAGTCTTAGTTGTTACTATTCTTAAGTTGCTCCTCTTTAGAGCCAGTTCTCGTTCAAATGTTTCAATTCAAAAATGGAACCGAGGATATATAAACAAGCTTTGACTGAAGAGAGTTGGGCCAATGCAATGAAAGAAGAATTGCTGCAATTTGAAAAGCTTGGAGTATGGAAACTTGTTGATCTACCAGATAAGAAAGGACTGCATTAATACCAAGTGGGTTTACAAATGGAAAAGGAACGAAAATGGCATAATAGTTAGAAACAAGGCTCGATTAGTGGTCCTTGGATATAATCAAAGGGTAGGGATTGATTTTAATGAAGTCTATGCTCCCGTTTCTAGACTTGAAGCAATTAGAATTTTCTTAGCCCTTGCATCTTGGAAGGGACTCAAGGTCTACCAGTTGGATGTTAAGTCTGCTTTCCTGAATGGTAAATTGGGTGAAGAAGTCTTTGTAGGACAATCACCGGGGTTTGCAGATCCGATTCACAAAGACAAAGTGTACCTGCTCGACAAAGCTCTTTATGGTCTACATCAAGCCCAGAGAGCTTGGTATGATACATTGTCTCAACATCTATTAGACAATAGTTTTGTTCGTGGCACCGTTGATTGTACACTCTTCACAAAGGAAGTGAATTGTCATTTGCTGATAGTCCAGGTCTATGTGGACGATATCATTTTTGGGTCAACTAATGATGTGCTGTGCAAAGATTTCGAGGAGGTTATGAAGTCGAAATTCGAAATGAGCGCAATGGGGGAGTTGAAGTTTTTCTTAGGATTGCAAGTCGAGCAAAATTCTGATGGGATCTTTATTCACCAAACAAAATATATCAATGATATCCTTGAAAAATTCAACATGGCTGACTCATCGCCGAGTAGCACTCCTATTCTGGTTAATCATGGAATTGGTCTTGATCCCACCGGGGAGAAGGTTGATGAAACACTCTACCGTTCTATGATAGGTTCCCTCATGTATCATACTACTTCTAGGCCAGATATCATGTATTCGACGTGTCTTTGTGCCCGATATCAATCCAGTCCAAGGGTCTCTCACCTATTGTTGGTGAAGCAGATACTTCAGTATCTTAAGGGGAATCCAGGGGTCGGTCTTTAGTATCCTCGAGACGATTTATTTGAACTGAGAGCATTTTCTGATTCTGACTATGGTAGCTGCAAGTTGAACGCCAAATCTACCACCGCTAGCTGTCAATTCTTTGGTAGCAGGTTGGTGACATGGCAGTGTAAGAAGCAGGCGACTGTGTCGCTATCCACCTGTGAGGCCGAATATGTAGGTGCTTATAGCTGCTATTCCCAGGTTTTGTAGATACAACAAGAAATTCGCGACTATGGTTTGAATTTTCTTACTACTCCTATTTTTGTAGATAACACCGCTGCCATTTCTATAACTAAAAACCCGGTAAGTCACTCGAAAACTAAGCATATTGACATACGGTATTGATTCATCCGTAATTGTTACGAGAAGAAGTTGATTACCGTAGACAAAATTCACACTGATGAACAAAAAGCTGATCTTTTTACTAAAGTTTTCGATAGAAATAGATTTTTGTATTTGTTGGGGCTTAATGGTATAAATTCTATGGGTGGTGGGAAAGTGAGTGATACCGAGGTTATAAATTCTTTGTAAATATTTTCTTTAAATGTTTTTTGATTTTAGGGGGAGAATGGGTTTTTAAAAATTAAAAAATATTGTGATTTCAGTATGTATAGAGGAAAACCAAAAACATTCAAATATAACCTTTTGCTAAAAATTATGTCAGTTACTCACATTTGAAGGACATATACTTGTATATGTTTGGTCCTGATATTTATTTGTAGATATTCGAGAGAGACATTTACCCGAGAATGCGAAGTAACTGGGCGTTTGGTAAAATCTAAAAAAAATTGAAAAATTAAAAGCCAAAAACATTGAAAAATGTGAAAGATTCAAACACAATAGGAAATTGCTCCTCAAAATGAGTTTTGAAGTATAAAAGGAGATGATTGTACATTGATTGTCTTGTTCCAAATCCGGTAAATTGAAGAATAAAAATCTATTGCTTAATGTTCGGTGTATGGATAGGCTTTTGAACAAAAAAGTAAGGGAATAAGTGATATAAACATAATTTCCATGTTGAAAGATGAGTTAGTATTCTAGCAAAAGCCTTGGTAATGAAGGCAGAAATGTAATAGCCTTCCATACTCAAGCCTTATGTCTCAGTCGATCGCAAAAATAAATTGTTAATAAGGAGGTTTAAGCGTCTGGTACAAGGTCTACACTTCAATGGTGTATGGTTTTGTGGCCTTCAATCCTGTATGATGGGATGCATTAGGTTTCAGGAGCCATGAGGTCTTTATGTGTTTTTCATCTTGGTATTCAAAATAACATTTTAAATCCTGCTCAAGTGAGCGAACCCCTGATAAGTCATTAATCTATGTCTCAATGTACAAATGTACAAAATTTCACTACTGACTTGATAAAAAATGTTAGTCATACATTGTTCCTCCCTTGCATGCGTCTTAATACCATTAAGAAACGGACCCTAGGGGAATACAATGTATGTAAGCTGAAGATGAAATCGTGCATACTCATCCTTGACAAAGGAAGCTTGGTGTGTTGCTTGATAACGGGGTATGCCTTGTTGTGGAAAGCCGTTGCTATGATTGTCAAAAGTTAAATTTTTAATTTTTTTGATCTACTGGTTCTAAGTTTTAATTCAAGTTGGGGTGATATGGTAAAAATCAAAATAAGCCTGAATCAAGATTAGAAACTGATAATGTTATGATATTATGTGCTTAACTGAACCTTAATCATATCACTGATTTCTCTGTATATTTTGTTACAAAAAAGTTATTTGGACAACAATATCTATAAACGACATAACATCAGACATGATAAAACTGAAAACCCTGATGGAAGAATGGATTGATCAATATGATTCCTTGCTCAACTCACAAAAATATGTGTTTTTCTTTCTGTTATTAGTTCTTAGTTTGATATATTTTGTTTTTTGTCTATTCGTTCATAAACCAAAAAGATTTTACATTTCTGATTTATTTTCGATTTTGATGAATGCTGATTCGGGTATGGATATATAAGAATTGGAATCGAGAGGTTGTTATTGACAAAAATGTTTCAAAATATGAGATTTAAATGTTTAAACTAAATTGATTGAGGTAATTAACTTGGACTTGGTTACTTTCAAAATTTTAAGAATCAAAAAGATAAAAATTGTTTCAAAATTTTTCAAAAGATTCATCAAGGTCATTTCTTTGTACTTGATCTGGATCGCAGGTTGGATTTAAATGGTTTGAAAAGTGCAAAAGTATAAATGATTAACTTATACGGGCGTATAAGTTAATTTGACTTATATGACATATAAGTGTATCATATATAAGGAAGTTATACGGCTGAGTTCTCTTTATTGTCAAACGTTTACACTTGAGACTTACACGCTGGTTCATTGTTCAATTATCTTCCATCCGTATAAATGTGTGTAATTGATTTCTCATTTTACTTGTGGTTGATTCGCACACTACAAGTAACATTAAAGGTATAATTTCATGTTTGTATGACGGATCTATGAAGGTTTTTTTATCGGTGAACAATACTTCTTGATAGTTGAACTTAATTGGACTTAATTGTATCTGTTTTCATAGGGGTTTGGTTCGTTTGTGGTTAACGATGTTATTCCGAACCTATTAGACCAAAAATCCATGTCTATTACTGTCTGTTTTGATCAATTGATGTTTGACCTAGGCTTGACTGTTGAAACACATAAGTATTTTGAATACTTATACGGCGTATAAGTTTGATGAACTTATACGGCGCATAAGATCATCCTACTTATCCGTTCATATTCTTATTCATTCATATATTTATACGTTAATTGATCTTATACGGCTGTTGCATATAATACGGTCATGTACATATACGAATTGCACTTATATGTTGTTGAGGTCGCGCGTGAAATTAGACTTATACGTTAATAGACCTTATACGTTAATGGATCTTGTACGTTAATGATCATGCTTATATGTGAATTTTATAAAATTGTTATGAAATTTTCTAACATATTATCTGTTTGTTTGATTGTGTATGCGCAAATGGTGAGAATCAAGGATTTTGATGCAAACCATAACATATGTGCTTTTCTTGATGGTTATGACGACAAGATGGAACCGTTTTGAGTCATTTTGCCAATCTTCGGGAGATCAAGAATATTTAAAGCAATCACTTAAAACACTATAATACTCAAGGAACTGATTGCTGAATTTTGGAATAATGCAAAACTTGAAGAGGAATGCATAAAATCTGTGGTAAAAAAGAAGGAGATTACAGTTTCTGAGCAAGTATTAAGAGATGTTTTAGTACTTGGAGACGAATCTACTGATCCTACATCGTTGGATGAGCGAATTGTGAAAGTTCGTTTGCTTAGCATGGGGTACCAGAATGATTTGGATAGAGGGTTCTTAAAGACTGGGTTATCAAGGCCTTATAAGTTTTTGGTACATGTGATAGTACGCTGCTTTGGGGACAGGAAGGGTGGATATGAAGAAATTCTTGATTACCAAAACTGCAAGATGACTGCTTTAATCTTGAACCTAAAGTATAACTTTTTCAAAGTTATCTTTGAGCACATGAAGCTTTATTTCGATAACAAATGGTTGATGTATCCAAGATTTATTCAGCTGCTTATCGATCATCAATTTTTGGTATTGATAAGTCTAGGGAGGTGATGGAGCTAGCTCACATGTCTGTCACTGAGTGTGCTAAGCTTAAGACTTATAGGAAAAAGGATGAGAATCAAATTCCTAAATTCAGATCTTTATTTGGACACTTGCTGAATCCTGATTATGTGACTCCTTTGAATAATCAGTGGAGAAAGGATGATAGTGACCCTGACATGGAAAATGAGAATGTGAGAATGCAAGGTTATGTTGCATTGGGAGGAAAATGGTTTATAAAAGCTGAGGATGCAGAAGCTGAAAGCTCTCAAAAGAATAAGAAGAAACGTAAGCGTGTGGTTAAAAATGAGGTTGTTACACCTCCTGCTCATATTCCAGTTCCACAAGAACCAATTGTTAATAAACCTTTTGATGATGAAGAAACATAGTCTGATAATAAAGTTCCTAAGAATGTGTTAGCTGATCCTAGAGGAATGCATGATTTTCCTACGGAACGAAGAACAAAGAAAAAGTCTGATGATGACGATGGAACTTATGTTCCTGAAACAGATCAACCTAAGAAGAATAGACGTGTCAAGCATATGGTAAAGAGGTCTGTGATTGATAAATGTTTGTTTGATGAGCCTGATGATGAAATTGTTCAACGAACCTCTGTTGATAAAACTCTAGAGTGGTCAAAGCACCTGAAATTGAGAAAACACTTGAGTTTCAGGTCAATTTAGATGACGCAATTGATCATTTAATGAAGACTTCAAAGTTTACACCAAAAGTTGATGAGATTGTGCATCAAGAATACCGAAAGTTGCTTCTAAAATTTCTCAAACATTTGATCCTAAAGCTTCGCAACAATCATTTTCTGATAATTTTTTGCAGATTGATGGTCCTTCAAAATAAGATGTTGAGTTGTTGAAGTAAAAAGTTGCAAATCATGATGTGAAGATCAATAGTCTTGGAATCAAGAAGAGTTTGGACGGAAGCTAACGCAAATGGAAATTATCTGACGAGTTTGTTATGGAATACATGAATTACTTTGTTATAATTGAGAAGAAGTTGGGTATACGTTTGAATACTAAAGTTGATCGAGCTGAAGCTTGAAATACCGTGTTTGAAAGAGTGTATGGCGGAGATATTGGTGTAGCTGAGGCATCTTTTTGTGTAGAATATAACTTGGAAAAGGTTGCTGATAAAGGCAAATCTAAATTCGAAGAGCCTATTATTGAAAAAGTGGTTTAAGCTTCTGTGCAAGCTGGTGAGTCTAGTCATATGGATGTACAAGTTACTGAGTCAGCGTTGAATGATGAGCCAATAGTTTAACCTGTCGAACAACTAATTCCAGTTGAGGATGATGTAAAGGTTGTTGAGGAGGAAGAAGAGGATAAAGAAAATGAGGAGATGGTAGATTTTGGTGATTCTGATGATTTTGATGACTTGGATAATGATGACACACAACAGGGTGGTGCAGGTGCTGTTACTGGTAAGTCTGAGAAGAAATTTTAGTCTGTTGGTGGTGATGTTCAAAAAGATGATCCACAACAGGAGTCAAAATCTAAAAGTGCAACGACTGATAAAACTATGCAGAAGTAAGAAGATTTAATTACTTTTAAGTTCCATTTTACAAATATGGAAGATGAAATGGAAGAGGGGGAGATTCCAGTTGATAAATCTGCTTTGGAAAAAATGTTGGAAGTATCGATGGATAACTTGACGTTTGAATTCGAAAAAGATATTCCTGAACCCGATATTGATGCTGATTGGTTAAATTCTGATGTCGAGTTTATGGATAAACTAGAAGCTGTCAAGTACGTGGGTGAAGAAGAATAATTTGATACTTTTGATGAAGTGTTTGATGAGGAGATAGAGATGGAACCAAATCCAAAAAAACAAGCTAAGAAGTTCAGTGAAAAATAGATGAAGAGTTGGTTTCTGATCGTGTTGATATTCCAAAGCATGTTTTCAAATATCCTGTCAAGTATTATCAGAACAATGGAAAGGATGTGGCAACGGGTAAGTGTTCGAGTATTGCTTATCTAAGTAAAACCAAGAAGGTTGGAATTCGTAGACTATTTTGAGTGCAATACTTCAATAGTTTGATGGAATTGAAAAGTCTATAGTGGATTGATGCGTATGATATTTGTATGCATTCCAATTTGCTGTATAAACCGAAGAGTGGTCCGGTGAAAGAGATTTGGAAGTTTATGTTGAACGAAGCAAAACGTGGTTTTAAGAAATGGAAACCTCAGTTGCCTAAGGTGTTCAAATCGAGAAATCATAAAAATCCGGAAGGGGAATTGATTAGAACTTTGAGGTATACATGGCCAGATTTGCTCCGTGCTATACCGTTGTACCCAATGGAATAGAATTTTCATCCTTACTTCCTTTGTCGGTCTTATTTGGCGTTGACTGGTGAAGCGAGCATATATTTGGATCGTGGGAATGAAAAGTATGATGTGATTAGAGTATATGATCCAATGTGGTTAGTAAACTGTTCTTGGAAAGATATTGAGATAATGCAAGAGAACAAAATACAATGTAATGACGAGAAAGTAAAGACTCAAGCCAACCAGTCTCAAAAGGTTGTATACTTATGCTTTGATAAGAAAATACATTCTGGTAGAGCATGCGAGACCAATTGGAGGGTGGATAGTGAAGAGCAAGAGAAGCTTGAAGTCGAATTAGAAGCTAAGCTTAAAGATCGAGTTGTGGAGGGTTCATGGAAGAGATTTCAATATAAAGATATGGGTGTGTCCATGCCTACATCTCAACAAGGATCTACAAAGCCGTCGTTTGAAGAAGCAAAGAAGGAATATCGAAAGAGAGTATTTGGTATGGATTGAAGACCTAGCAATATCCAAAGGGGAGTTTGTTAGAGCACTAATGTATAATGCTAGGTCTTGTGTGTCACACCCAAAAAATCTTAATTTAAACAGCGGAAGACTTTGACCACGTCTTTCGGGTGATGACAGACGTCGTTTCAGCCAATCACATTTAACTGTAAATTTCTAATGAAACTTGAACTTATTTAACCATCAGAGTTATTATACGTGTCATATTACATGATTTTTATTCAAATTACAAGTTCAACATAAAGTCAACATTTTTCAGTCAAACGCACGCCACTATTTTCCTGAGATCTTCGCGAAGCTTCCATACTTCATTTAATTACCCGAAAAACATATTAAAATAAATGGTCAACACGATGTGTTGGTGAGTTTTCCTTTATAACAAAAACAGTCTATACATATATATATATATATATATATATATATATATATATATATATATATTGTCGGTCCCGGAAATGATAGCTCAAACTCACAATATTGTCTATATATATATATATATATATATATTGTCGGTCCCGGAAATGATAGCTAAAACTCACAATAATGTCATAACCCACACAATAAATGTATCGACAAGAAGGTTAATGACGGTTGCTATTTTGGGTAAGAACAACTGTTTGTTAACGGCGGAATCATAAACAAACAGAATTGTTGCTTAAAGACTAATAAATGTAACAAACACGAACAATAAATCAAAAGATTTACATTTATAGAAAGGTTTCATACTAATGTAAATCGATTAGGGTTTCTTGTAAGGAATGTACTATCCGTACTAATCTAGGACAGCCGTCACACTTAATCAGGAATATTCGATTAGGTCTGAAAAGTGTAAAGTGGCAAATTCGTCCGTAGGAGGCGTGCCGTAGATCATCCTATTTATAGGCCAGCCTCTGGACAGCTTTCGTTCCTTCCAAAAACCCTAATGATTGAAACAGAATCATATTACATATTCAAAAACATTCTAAGTGTAAAAACAGGTCTTCGGGCACACTTTGTGCCATTTGTCTTCTACGAGCAGACCTGGTAACCTTGAAGTGCGCTAGTGAACAGTTCGTCGGGTAGGCTTTACTTAGAGTATTTTCCTAAGAAAATACTCACATAGCAGACTTCAATCTTCTTGACCATAGCAAACTTTGCTCGTTATGGTCCTACGAGCAAACTGTTCTTCATGAATCTCTTCAGCTCTTTATAAATAATAACTTATTAAGCAACCCAAAGTGTGCTGGTAACACTGTTTGAACTGTGCTGGTAGCACTGTAGCTTGCTCGGAGTTAAACCTTGGTAGTAAAAGTACTTAGAATATTTCTTGATCACTTTCAACAAACATACTCGGACTACTGTTCATTAATCAAACCTTGCTAGATCATCCAAATACTTGGCTTCAAAATCTTGGTTTAGTTAAGGGTTAGCTAGTAACCAAACTGTGCTCGACTTGAAGATTGCCTTTGCTAGAAAAAGTGAACCCCGCTCGGATCAACACTTAAGAAGACTTCAAGAAGAAAACCTTGCCCGATAGGCAAAATACCTTGCTAGGTCAAGTAAAACCCTGCTCGGATGTCCAAGTGTGCTCGGTTTCCATACTTAGCCGTTTCAAAGGAGTGTTGAGAAGATTCCAATCTCCCTTAATCTTCCTTAAGTCATTTCAAGACAAATTTTTGACTCAACAATCTCCCCTAGATTGGAACACCTCAGCTTTCCCAAAACACCTCTAAGGTTACATACACTTAGATAAGGTACACATCCAATCAAAATCAAATTACATAATAAAATCAAAAGATTACATAGTTGAAAATTTGTCCAGTGGACATTACAAAGCAAACCCTACACTAAAGATCTTCATTTTCTTGCATTGTCGGATGCTTGTCTTCATCCAACTATTACTGCCCCTGCCCTTTGCTTGAAGATAGATAATATCTGATAGTGAGGGTGATTCTCAGGAATTGTCATTTCCAAAATATCCTTCAAATCTTCACTGTGTAAAAAGGTCAGGTCTTTATCATTTCTGATAAACCCCAAAATAAGTCCATCTGAGTTTCGAAGAATGTAGTGGCCATCATTTTCTTTGTAGTCGATTTTAGCAATTCAGCCATTCTTCTGGACTTCATGGTTTGGACGTGTCATTCTCCTTCTCATATATATACAAGTGTTCATGTTGGACAAGGGATTTTTGTTTCTGACTTTTGAAACATAATCATATTTAGCATCCCTTATGCTCCTAATACGTTTGGATCGTCTGCTCTTTTCATGTTTTGTCAGTTCCCATTTCTTTCTTTGATTCAGTAGTGGGAACCCCTTTTCGGTTTCTTTCTTCAACTACTTCGACAGCTCATTTTGTTGTCTCTAGGCCATCTTGTTCCTATCATGATAGATATACAAGTCAAGATTGGCCATTATTTCCAGCTGCTCTCATTTATAATCTGCAAAATCATCTATGAAAATTATCTCCCTTAGCTGTCTGATATGCATGATTACTTTCAGAGTTTGAGAGACAGAGTCATTGTAGAGTGTCATAGGTAAGTCTAGATCAATCTTGGGCCTTTCTCCTCTTTGAGTTCCACCTCTACTTGACTCTCCCCTTGTTGTTGAAGTATGTCTTCTTGAAGCTGAGGGCCTGGTTGGAATAGACTTCATTGGTTTGGTGCCCCCCATGACTCCAAATTTCTTCTTGTACATATCCACCACTAACTCAGTAGGCATCATCATCAGATCAAACAAATTCTCACTTCCTTCCCTGAATAGTCTCCCAATCATTGCCATTATTCTGTCATCTCTGAGCTGCCCAGCTGGTACAAATCTTCCTCCTACAAAGCTCCTTGGGTTTACACCTTCTAACAACACTATCTCCCATTCTGCTTTCTGTTCATAAAATAATTGTTTCAACTGTGCCTTACCCAACATATCAAAGGTATTTTCATTCATTCCATTATGCTTCATCACCTTCTTTAGGATCATAATCATCTCTTCATTTTCCCATGGATTTGTGGGTTCATCCGGTTCTGGCTTTACTTCCACTGGGATAGATGTATCTTGGGCTTTAGCTCTTTCCTATCAATTTTCAGCTTTCTGTTTCTCTTTCAAAGTCATTATTCTTCTCTTCTTGGTAGGTGGCTCAGGTTGATCTCTCTTTGATTTTTCTTTCTTTAAAAATCTGCTATAATGAGACTAAACTGCAGCCTTTGATAGACTATCCACCATTTCAGGTGCCATGCCTCTTTCTATCAAATAACCACATTTTCCAGCATAACTTTTCTTTAATTCTTCAGTTCTATCTTTCAATCTCTCATTAGAATCTCTTTCCCTTCTTTTTTATATGCATTAAAAGTTTCTTCAAGAACTTTGAAGGTCATCTTGGTTAAGTCTTTTTCGGAGAGTCCACAAACCCTCAAATAATCCCTGTATCTCAAAGAATCACGGTTTTTCTTTTGCATCATTCTTTTCAACACATCATTTTCTTTCTCTATCATCCACTGCAACTCCTCATCAAAAAGTGGAGCCAGATCTTCAAACTTGTGATCAAATGTTGTCAGCTTCACAATCAATTAATTTTTCTTTTGAGCTTCATCTAAACTCTGTTGAATATTCACCCTTTTTTCTTTTGTCACTTCCACATGTGTGGACACAATATCAAATTTTTCAGCTGTATCACCCAGATTATCATCATTGTCATCTTCGGATGTATCTTCTTTCTCGGTTGACTCATTCACAGCATCGATATTTTCTTCTTCAGGATTGAGTAAGTCCTCAGGCCTAACAATCTGAATTGGACGGGCCTTATTGGACTTGGCTGATCCTCTGGGCTTGTAGCAAAATACTCATATTCATCATTCCATTTGGCTTCTTTTAGATTGGGTACATCTTCAGGCCTTTGAGTTTTGAGTGGAACATGCCTCAAGGGGCTTTCTTTTTCTTCAACAAAATATTCATTCTTTTCATCCCATTTACCCCTTTTAGCTGATTTTTCCTTTTCAGTTTGTTCATCAGCTTTTCTTTTTCTTGTATAAATCTTTGCAAATCTGTTTACCTTTTCTGTAAACTCTTCATGCAACTTGGAGAACTTTTCTTTAATCTTTTCAATAGTTTCTCCAGTCTCCCCCTTCTTTGAAGATTTTTCTGGTTCATTTTTCTCAGTTTCCTTCTCAGATTCCTTGTCAGGTTGTTTTTGTGATTGACTGAACATCCTCACAACCATAGCCAAGGAATTGTCAACCTCTTCGGCCCTTTTCACATTAATCAATGTTTCAATTACCTCCTGATCCTCAACCCCTTCTTCATAATTTTTTTTTGTAATATTGGCTTGGTCAATAAGAGTTTTCTGCTATGCCAGCTCTTCTCTAGTCAGGGTTTGGGCAATGTGTTCCCTCTTCCTTGTTTCTTTTAACACTTGTTCCAGCCTTATGGCAGCAACAACATTTTCATCTTCTTCCTCTTCATCAACACTCGCATTAATAGGCTCATTCTCCTCATCATCACTATCAGCAATAGCTTTCCCATTTTCAATTCTTCTTTTCTTTTCCTCTTCTGTTTCTGGGGGAAAGTTATCAATATCCTTCTCCAAGTCATCCATCTCCTCATCCTACTCTACTCTCTTGGAACCTACCTCATTTGTTTCTTGTTCTGTAAGTACAAGTTCCTCAGTAGCAGCTCCTTCATTCATCACACTATCAGTCTGTATAGCAGTTGCAGTCATAACATCTGTCATTACTTCAGTAGCAGCATCTGTTGTAGCCACAATATCAGTATTCAAATTTTCCATTTCATCCTCAATGTCGTTCTCCTTCCTTAATAAATCATTATCATCATCTCTTTCAACAATATTCAACACTTCATTGTTTACATCATAGTTTTGATCATCATCCTCAGACTTATCTCCCTCATAATCTTCATAAAAAATCATTCTTTCTCCACTATCCTTATCTTCACTGTCACCATAGGCACTTAATATACTTTTCAAACCATCATCAACAACTGCCTACATTATTGTATCCACCATCTCCTCATCATCAGCACTAGCTCCCTCATTCATTGGAATATTCTCCCCCTGTTTTGGGGCATATGAGGTCGTTTCAACCTCCTGCTCCAAGGTTTGAATTCTTAAAAGTGCTTGGGCCAACTGAGCTATTAAATCATCTTTCTCTTTCAAAACCTCCTCATTCGTCTTTCTCAAAGTAGCATTTTCCAACATAAGGTCCAAATTTCTGTCAAAAAGATAAGTACCAGAGGGAGGGGTTATTGGTGGTGAAGTAGAGAAAGGTTCAGGTATAGGATATGTAGGTTGGTCTATGGGTTGGGTCTGGGGTGGAAGGATTGGGTTAGTGGGAGGGCTTGGGTCTTCAAGAATATTTTCACTTGTTGAAGGTGAAGGATTGATATTTTGTATTAAAAGGGTTTTGGAATGGATAATTCTGAATGTAGGTTGAATGGGTTGGTCTGAGGTTTGGGCATGGGATGGGGATGTAATTGGTGTGGATGGGAATGTTTGTAAGTGTGAGGGTAGAGGTTCTGGAATATATGGTTCATGTGTTGGCTGGCTTTGGTCTTGGGTAAAGGTTATGGAATGGTCAAGTGTTTGAGGTGGTGATTGGTTTAACGTTTCAGGTGGGCTTTGGGTTAAGGTGGGTGGTGTTTAAGGTGGTGTTGGGATGGGTTGGTTCTCCCCCTGAACTTGTACATTATCAATCAAAGCTCCTTCAACTCCTCCTTCATCACCATCATCTTCATCTCCTCCATCAATACTGTCATCATCATCATCCATCTCCATCTCATCCTCCTCCTCCTTTGAGCTTAACTCAGGCACCGACATAATATCAGAACATAAAGTATTTTAAAAATGAATCTAAGTATAATGAAGGAAGCTTACTCGAAATACAAGATTACTCGAGAAATAAATCACAAGACTAATAATAAAGTATACATTATCAAATAGGAAACCTTGCTTGGAATCAATTAAGAATCCTAAAATAATGTCTTAGAAATATTCCTAATTGTCAACCTTGCTTGAAAGTCTGACATACTCAAACCTTACTCGAAAATGTATAAATAGTTAGCAAATAATCAGTCAAGTAAACTGTTATACAAAGTATGCTCGAGACACTGTTGAAAAAGCAAAGTATGCTAGAGATGAGTTCTAGACACAAAGTGTACTCGAAAAACAAAAAATGAAAAATTACCAAGTAATTTGAGAGAACATTTGAGGATTTCAAAGTGTGCCCGGGACATAAAGTGTGCCCAGGAAACTTGGTTTGCCCAAAAACACTTGTAATTTTAAAGAAACATATTCAAATTTAGATAATCATCAAGTGTGCTAGAATTTTAAGTTTACTTGAACATAATAAGACAAATTCAAGGAAACACTCAAAATCATAAAGCTTGCTAGAATGAATTCAAACAGTTAAACAATCACATAGGTGTGCTAGATAGTCTAAAAACATTAAAGGTTGCTGGAAGTAACATGTTCAATTATAAAGCTTGCTAGATTGACTTACAACAACCTATAAGACAATTTAGTGTGCTAGAAAGTTCAGAAAACAACAAAGCTTGCTAGTAAACATCATATTCAGACATAATCAAATATCAAGCATGCTCGGAAGGTTAAAATTTCAAGTTAAGTAGTAGACTCTACCCGAAAAGTATTAAAACTTCAAAGTATGCTCGATATGGATAAACTTAGACCAAAATGTAAAAGTATGCTCGAAACGGTTGTAAATCATCAACTTTACTCGAAGATACATATTCAAACCTTTTGAGGTAAAATGCAACTCTTTTTGACTTAAAACAATTATCAAACATATTTTTCATTATTGATCATTGTTTAATAGCAAATGGTGCATTTAGAGATCAAATTTTAGTTATGTTTTCTTGCAAAACATTTTCTATCCTTTTCTGAAAAGATCTCAAGAATGGGATCATATTGACTAAGTAGTTTTTTCAATACTTCATTCTCAGCATTATTGTGACAGTATAGACAGGTTAACAGCAGGTCTAGACTTAGCATGAATTTCATTTCCTTAGTGATATAGTAAAGGTTCAATTAAGTAGCATAATACTCAATGGAGAACACATATTGTTTTCTGATGCTCTATATCTATTCTCAAGGTTTATTTTGGCTTTCTCCAGATCACCCCGATTTGACTTTGACACCTTTGTTTTGGTTTAAAAACTTTTAATAACAGAACTTATTATTATTATTAGTAGTAGTAGTAGTAGTAGTAGTAGTAGTAGTAGTAGTAGTAGTAGTAGTAGTAGTAGTAGTAGTAGTAGTAGTAGTAGTAGTAGTAGTAGTAGTAGTAGTAGTAGTAGTAGTTTTTAACAAAAGTTTGTGAACATTTAACAACATTGTGTTGTTTGATCAGCATATTGTTCACTTTTGTTCTTTGTCATTATTTGAATAAATACTTCTCTTTTGGGATCAAATACCAATGGGCTCGTGTATGACTGGATAATTACTTTTCTACCTATCATTCGGAAAGATTTATCTTGGATCATGCATAGACAACAATGTAACTCCACATTAAGCTTAGCAGATTCTTTATGTTTATATCACATAGATTTTAGACATCATGGGAAAGCAACCATACATGTTAATGACCGTGCTAAGTGTCTTTTTAGCCTATTAAATCCATATGATTGGCTAAGTAGTCAATGTACTATCATTTCCCATCTTAAAAGTTTCAATCACCCCACTTACTCTTAGCTTCAGGTTAATGGCTATCCTGTCTATCTACATGTAGTAAGCAGGGCCAAACACATACATAAGTACATGTCCTTTTGGCTTAGAGTCAATGGCATAATTTTAAGTGAAAGAACAAATTACTATTACCCCAAATGATTTCAGTCTTTGGACTAATGGCTATCCTTTTAAATCTTTAAATCTATAAGTATATGACATGACCAAACATATACAAGTATATGCTCCTTTGACTTGGGAAAATGACATAGTTTTCAGCAAAAGTAGTTATTTTGAGACTTTTCTTTATAAACTTCTTTTAAGCTTCTATAAAGCTTGAAAATGAATAGTATTATAATATCTCTAAACCATTAAAAACTTGCTCTGTTTTATCAAAAATGGTTTTGATCAAAAAGTTTCTTAACAGTTTTCATGTGAGCATAACATTTTGACACAAAAGCACATTTTGACACAAAGACAAGTAACATATTCAAATCATAATCATTAATGACATTATCAACACAAGCATACTTCACATCATGTATAGTCTAATTCATCCTAACAACATCATCAGATCAGATTACTCACATATTCAAACACTTAATTATGACATCAGATAAGCATATAATCAAGTATGTCAATTCAAAATACTTATCATGACATCCTACATGTTAACTGATCAACAAGCATAAACATCAATGATACCTAATTTTGCATAAATAGTCAATTAAGCACATGTCAGTTAACATCAAAAGTATCATATTCATACACATACAAACAACCTCCATTGAGACTTTGAAAAGATATTCAGTTTGCTCAAATAACACACCTCATGAATCAGACTTCATTAGAGTTGATCATTCCCAGGGCTTTAAGAATAAAGTTGAACCTGGTTCTGTTAAGTTATTTTGTAAATATGTCAGCCAAATTATAACTTGTATCAACTCTTTTCACTTCCATTAAACATTTTTCACTACAATCCCTTATAAAATGATGTCTAATTTCAATATGCTTAGTTTTGGAATGTTGCACAGGATTCTTAACAATAAAAGATGCAGCAGTATTATCAATGTAAATAGGGGTGTTTAAGAAATTCAGACCATAATCCAGCATCTGATTTTGAATACAGAGGACTTGTGCATAGCAGGCAGATGCAGCTATATACTCAACTTCTGCAGTTGGGTGGTCTGCTTCTTGCATTGCCATGACACCAATCTGTCACCCAAAAATTGAAAACCTCCTGAAGTGGACTTCCTGCTCATATTGCATCCATCGTAGTCACTATCTATGTAGGCAAGCAGATCAAATGACTGGTTCTTTGGATACCAAATTCCCAAATCAGGTATTCCCTTCGAATATCTAAATATCCTCTTGACTGCATTCATGTGAGAAACCTTAGGACTTGACTGAAATCTTGCACAAACACACAAAACAAACATGATAACAGGCCTTGAAGCAGTCAGATACGTCAGTGATCCAATTTTTGCTCTGTATTCATGTTCATCCACTGGCTGCCCTTTTTCATTAGCTATCATCTTTTCTTTTGGATATATAGGAGTTGAAGCAGCTTTCAGATCATTACACTTGAATCTGTCTAGTATGTCGTGCACATACTTAGACTGGTATATGAAAATCCCATCAGCCTTCTGTTGAACTTGCAATCCAAGGAAGAAGTTCGTTTCTCCCATTGAGCTCATGCTGTACGCCATACACATCAGTTCATTGGTTAACCCAAATATAATGTCATCCACATAAACTTGTAAAATAGCAAATCTCTTCCTTTATTTTTGTAAAAAAGGGTCTTGTCAATAGCTTCCCTTTGGAAACCATTTTCAAGTAGATGATTTGATAACTCATCATACCAAGCTCTAGGAGATTGATGCAATCCATACTAGGCTTTGTTAAACTTATACACCTTGTTAGGATACACAGGGTCCTCAAATCTTGGTGGTTGAGTCACATACACCTCCTCTTCTAATTTTCCATTTAGGAATTCAGATTTGACATCAAGTTGGAAAACCCTTATATTCTTTGATGCAGCATAAGCTAAGAAAATTCTTATTGCTTCAAGTCATGCAACTGGTGCAAAGACTTCCTCAAAGTCAATCCCTTCTTCTTGTAGACATCCCAATGCAACAAGTCTATCTTTATTCTTAATCACAATACCTCTTTCATCCCTTTTATTCCTGAAAACCCATTTGGTTCCAATTGCATAATTGTTTCTTGGCCTGTCTACAAGTTCCCATACATCTAGATCTCTGAATTGAGCCAACTCCTCTTGCATTACCTCTACCCAACTGTTGTCCTTCAATGCTTGAACAATGTTCTTTGGTTCTATTTAAGATAGAAAGCAGAAGTACAAAAATTTTTTGCAGATTCACAATGACTTCTTGTAACTCTTTCATTTATGACGCCAATGATGTTCTTAGAAGGATGATTATTTTCAACATAAGTGGTTTGAACTATCATATCTGTAGACACAGTAGTGTCAAGATTTGATTCATTGAGATCTGGTTCTTTAATGACCAAATCAGTAGTTGTATTATCAACTTCAGGTGCTTCTTCATTGTTCTGTCCTGAGGTAGATGCACCATTGTTTCCCAAATCTAATCTATCAAATAAATCCTGAAACCTTGACCCTGTGGCAGTTCCTTCTTCACCAGTTTGATTGCTTGGATCTTCCCCATTTTGAACTTGATCATCTTGCACTACTTGATTATCTTGATTATTTTGATGATTGTCTGATTGATCTTGTTCTGTGCTCTGATTTTGCTCTTGATCATTGTCTTGAACTTTGTCAACATTTGCACTTGATGG
Source organism: Bidens hawaiensis (assembly GCF_021521415.1). NCBI lineage: Eukaryota > Viridiplantae > Streptophyta > Magnoliopsida > Asterales > Asteraceae > Bidens > Bidens hawaiensis. Next base: position 1,854,249 of record NW_027504845.1, on the reverse strand, counting down.
ATACTTTATGAATGTGTATTCACTTTCTTTACTTGCAACCTTGTTTCACAACTTTTCTAAATCCAATGTTTTCTAATTTGTCTCTTCAGTCACACTGGTCATGTAAAATGATTCTTCAAAGTCTTGATGATAGATCTTGAAAGACTTGATCAATTTTTCAAGGTCAAACAACCATGCTGCACCATCAACTGTGTTGAATTAATTTTCAATAAAGAATACATCAGAGGATTCAATCACACTCAAATGATCTTTCACATATACTCTGTAGGCCTTTGAGTGTGTAGAGTAGCCAACAAAGAAGCAATCCAAGGATTTTTCTTTAAATTTGTTTAAATAATCCTTGGTGTTCAAGAGTGAACACTTGCATCCAAATGGCTTGAGAAACTTGATGTACGGCTTTCTTTTAAAGAAGATTTCATAAGGAGTCTTGTCTTGACTTTTGTTGAGAAGTACTCTGTTCTGAACATAGCAAGCTGTGCTAATGGCTTCTGCCCAAAAAGTAACGTCTAGATAAGCAACTGCTAACATGTTTCTTGCAGCTTCAATGAGTGTTTTGTTCCTTATTTCTGCAACACCATTTTGTTCAGGAGTTCTAGGAGATGAGAATTGTTGAAGTATTCCTTTTGAATTACAGAATTCTTCTATAACTCCATTTTTGAACTCAATACCATTGTCACTTCTCATTACTTTAAACCTGGCATCCAGTTTATTCTCAATCCTGGTTACACAATTCATAATCAACTCAACAGTCTCATCTTTTGTACTCAGGAAATAAACCCAAGTTTATCTTGAGAAATCATCAATGATCATAAGACAATATCTTTTCTTCCCAATGCTTGGTATACTCACAGGACCAAAGAGATCCATGTGAAGCATTTCAAGCACTTGATCTATTGTGTTGATGAGTTTAGTCTTGTGAGAAGACTTGTGCTACTTTCCCTTTTGACATGAGATACATTTTTCATCCAACTTGAACTCCCTAGTAGGTAAACCAATGACATGCTCACCTTTGACTAGTTTGTTCATGTTTTTGAGATTGACATGACACAACTTTCTATGCCATAATTTTGACTCATTTGAAGTGACTTTAGAAACAAAACATGTACCACCCATTGGAACAACATCTTTCATGTTAAGTTCATATAAATTTCCATTCCTTGGGGCCATCATCATAATCATGTCAGGTGGGATAACATATTCAGGTCTTAAAATGAAACAATGTGAGTCATCAAAACCAACTTTATAACCCTTATCACACATCTGTGATATGCTTAAAAGGTTATATTGTAGTCCCTCCACCTAGAAGACATTGTCAAATGTGACCTTTCCATTGGTCAAGATCCTTTTTCCAACTATTTTTCCACCATTTTCATCACTGCCAAATGCTATAGAACGTTCAAACTTCTCTTCATAGTTAACAAGTGACCTCTTGTCACAAGTCATGTGCCTAGAACATCCACTATCCATATACCATACTTCATTCAGTGGAGTGGACTGTTTCTGCACATATCAAAGAGAGTAATTAGTTAGATGATGAACTGCAAGCTGATTCAACTTGCAAATCATCAGAATCAGTAACAATTTATGCATTGGCTGTGAGAGGAATGGGCTCAAGATCTTCAAGGGTAATTTCAATGTTATCTGAATTATCTGTTTCGTAACCACATTCCCTTGGAGTCTTCATAAAAGGTGTTGTGCTTTGGTAGTCATTTACCACATAGTCCTTTGTGCTAGAAAAATCTCTCACATCAAGACTCTTCTCCATTTGAACTTCACCTCTTGGTTTCCATGAAAACCCATGAGGTTCAAACCCATGCTTCAAAAGAAACTTTTCATACCAGTTAATTCAGTTGGCTTCTTTCTTGAAAAGAAACCCGTGTTTCCTTTCTTTCCATTATTTGGTGACTTTTGTGAATAATCTGACTTAACAGATTTTGAGTCTTGATTGGGGTAATTCTCAATGGTTGAAGTTCTTTTTGACACCGGTCTTAGATTTCTTGGGAGATATGCTTCTTTTGACTTGTTTAGCCACAGTTTTCTTTGGTTTCTATTCATCTTTTCCTTCCTTCTTAACACTGTTATCAGTTTTCTGATTAGCTTTGTTTTCACACACTTTTCGTTTTCCCAAGTATTCATCATACTTCTGTTTGTAATGCTCAAAGTTTTGACCAAACTTTGTCTCATTGGGAACATGAAAAGGTTTGAAGGTGAACCTGTCATTGAAACAATCAGTATGGTGACCATATTCATCACACTTTTTACACCACACTTTTCCTTTGAAACATTCATGAGAATTCCCTTTCTTGAATCTCTCACTTGGTTTAGGTGGTTTAACCCCAAGTATTTTGTAAGTTTTCAATCTATCAAAGTCAATTGAAAAGGGAACAAACTCTTCAATCTTGATATCTTGTCTTTCAATATTGCTTTTCACAAAGATGATTTTCTGCATATTCATAGGTTCTTCATCTAGGTATCCTTTATGCCTTGACTGCCTCTTCACATATTCTTCCATAGTTTCAACCTCTCCTATGTCAAACGCTTTATGGCTAGAGAAAACTGGGTAAACTGAAATGAAGTTATCACCAATCATTGTTTCAGTGACCTTTTTCCTATTATTGTCACTTATTCTTTTCAAAGCAGCTTTGCTTGGTGGTCTTACTGCATTATAGCTCACCTTTGTTCTTTCACATATGTCAAATGACAAATGTTCTCTTCATTCTTTTATTTTGTTTCTTAATTTTGGTGTCATAGGTGGTAACAATGGAAGTTTGTCAATTGAATCAGGTTTCTTCTGTCTTCTGCTTCTCTCTGCAGCCTGAATCTCTTCATCTGTGATCTGATCCCTTAAGTCACTTAAGTCATCTACATTCAGATCATCATCATTAAAGTCATCCACAGAGACTTGCACTCCACTTGACTTATCATCTCTAATTTCTTCCTTTACTACAAACTCTCCCTTTTTATCACTTCAACCCTCTTGTAGAGGTTAATGAACTCTTCTTTGTCTTGAAAGACATCTCTAAACTGTTGAAGATATCCCTCTCTCATTTCTTTGTCAACCTTTGACAGATAATTGTTATTGAATGGTGGTGGACCAACTTTGTATTTTATCTTCCCCTTTTACTTGATTCATAATACCACAAATGTTTCCTGGAAAACCAAGTTCTTCAGAAATTCATTCTCAACTTGTTACTTGGTATTATTCACCTTCTTTTCAACAATCATCTTCTTTAAACCGTCAATCTCAGTTACATACCTTGACTGAGTTCTATAACTAATCACACAATCATCATCAAGAATTCTTGTCTTCTCTTCATATACTATATCACTTGCTTGATACCCATTAATTATGCTTTGTTTTCTAAAGCATTCACTTTCCAACTTGCCTACCTTCACATTCAATGCATAAATTGTTTCAAGTAAATTAGTTGTAGATAGTGAAGGTACCTATGAAGAAGAAGATTCAGCCTCATTCTCAATCTTTGCCATCAGTGCAACATTAGCCTTTGTGATGCCATCTGCATGATCACTCCAATCAAAATTCCCTTCGTGTTGTGCAGCAAGTGCTACATTCCCTTGGTTTCTGGGATGATTTTGATTGTTTCTATTGGGGCTATTTGGAGGAGTTTGAGGGTGTTGGTTTCTTTGGTAGTTTTGGTTCTGAGACACAACTTGTTGATTATTCATTTGTGGCGTTAATAGTTGTTGAAATTGTTGGGTTTGTTGTCGTAGTTGTTTTTTCTTGGCAGGTTTTGCTGATATTGCAACTGATTTCTTGGCCGTTGATTCCGGTACTGATTCATTTGAAAGTTTCTAGGCTGATTGCATTCTCTAGTAAAGTGTTCTGGTTGTTGGCAATTGTAACAGATTGCCTTGGACTTATCAACACCAATCCTTTCATTTGTACCAGACACTAGAGATCTTCCAGTCCTGTTAAACAACCTTTTGCTTCTGAGTGCAAGCATTGCAGCCTACCACCTCAAGTCCATATCTTCAAAATCATCAGCATCTATTTGTTCCAATTCATCTTGAATAACACTTGTGTGGATCATATTTTTGGCTACAAATGCATTGTATGACGCTTTGAACATAGAGAATAATGCTTGAGTTTCACTACCATGACCATTGTTTCCACCAGAATAAGGTAAATGTCTGCTTGCCATTGAGGCAGAGTCATTGTCATCTATGATTTGAACATTAAACCTTGACTGGTTTCCTGGGTTACTTGTACTACCACCAACAAATGCATTAGGTTTATCAACACCATGTTCAGTTGGTTCCTCAATGATGGGAATTTCTTGTTGGTTTTTGGTGGACAAGTTTCCCATAGGTGCAATAAGAGCATTGGACACCTGGAAACATGGCTTCTATTTCTTTATCATTTCGTTCTCAATCATCTCTATCTCAGGTACAAAATTTTGTTTTTGAAGGATCAATTTGCTGGCTGTATACCACTCCTTTGGCATTGAAGTCAGCAACTTAGTGTTCAAATCAAAGTCTGTCATCACATAATCAGTGGTTCTTAGGTCATTCACAATAGCTAGAAACCTATCAAGAATTGATATCAATCTCTCTCCATCCTTATACTTGAATCTCTCAAGTTGTTTGAGTCTTTCTTTCTTGATGTTCTTCAACTCAGAGTTCCCTTCAAACATCTCAAGGATGGCATCACACATAGCCTTAGCTATTGTGTGATGTGCAACCTTAGTTAAGATTTCCCAAGACAATCCCAGCTTGATCATGGCTAGAGCCCTGTCATCTATCTTTCTCATTCTATCACGCACAACAGTGTTTGGATTTGCACCATCAGCTGCTTGTGGACCATTCTTGATTGAGTTCCACATATCAACATCGTTATAGCACACAACATCCTCGAACAATACCTTCCACTTGGTGTTGATTCAAACAATTAACCTAAGGGGGAGATTGTTGAGTCAAAGATTTGACCAAGATGAAGTACATAGAAGATTGGAATCTTCTCAACCTCCTTAGAATTTGCAAAGTATGGATCCGGGCACACCTTAGACATCCGAGCAAGGTTTTACTTAGCCGCGTACGATATTTTGTCTATCGGGCAAGGTTAACTTCAAGTAGTCTTCTTTATTGGATATTCGAGCAGGGTTTGGAAATTAGTGTAAATCCGGGCAAGGTTCACTTTATCAAGCAAGTCTGTTCTTTATAGCCAAGTAAAGTTCACTCCCGAGTAAGCTTTTGGCTAACCAAGTCCATGAAGCCAAGTGATTGGAAGACTGGGCAAGGTATTCATTAATAATAGTGGTCCAAACATGCTTGATGATTGAAATGAAATAAGTAACATCGGGCAAGGTTCAACTCAAGCAAAGAACAGTACTCCCGAGTACAGTTTGCTAATAAGTTATTTTATAGCAAAGAGTTGAAATGAATTATTGAAGAACAAGGTTGCTCGTAAGAGTTTGTCGGGCAAAGTCTGGCAAAGTCAAGAAGATTGAAGTTTACCCGGTGAGTATTTTACTTGGTAAAATACTCTTCAAGTAAATTCTACCAGGAAACTGATCCCGGGCACACTTCTATGTTACTAAGTGCTAAAGGATGGCAGAGCACACAACCTATTCGGAAAATGAATATTGTTGCAAAGCCTACCTGGAAGGCTTGTTTTACACTTAGAATAATTCTAAATATGTAATTTGAATATGTTTTAGCATTTAGGGTTTCTAGAAGGAATGACACCTGTAAAGGAGGTGTCAGGTCTATAAAAGGAATAATTTAGGGCACGCCTTCGAAGGCAGACAGACTCATTAATTCAGAGAGAGTATTTGAGTGTGACGGCTGTCTTAGAATAGTACGGATATAACTTTCCTATCAAGAAACCCTAAATCGATTATCCTTTTGTATGATGAACTTTGTATGAATGGAAATCTATTGAGTGAATCTTTTTTGTGTTATCTACCTCTGATTGTTAATTTCAACTATCATGATTGTTATTGCTTCCGCCTTTAACAAACAGTAATCTTTCAAAATATAGCAACCCGTCATTAACTCCCTTGTGGACACATCAATCTGTGTGAGTTATGACATGATTAAGTAAGATCCATATGAAATCGGGGACCTGACAAGTGGTATCAAAGCTTGTTGCTGCTATTTTGGAAAGATGGTTGTTGATTAAAGATTTGAAGAAGAATAACGTCAGCAGACCACTGTTACATTGAAACGTGACGTCAGCAGCTCTGTTCTTCATTTTTCTTCAAGATCTACAATCATTTGATGTTTTCTCTTCCTTATTTTAATCAATGTTTTAATCTTTATATATAAATCTTGCTCTTATCGTATCAGACACTTCAGATCTGAACAATCGGTTTTCGGATCTGATTATTCTGAACTCTGTTTTTATAAAGAAATTACTTTTGTTTTTCACAAAATGTCTGGTTACGAGGAACAAGAAGTCTCTACTAACAAGATTCCTAGGTTGTATGGACAGGAAAATTTCACTAAATGTAAGGTCTTGTTTGAAGCAGCCGTTTGCTATAATGATGTTGATACGTGGAACTCCATCAAGAATGGTCCAGAAGGAGAACCTGCAGAAGGGGCAAATGCAGCTGCAACTGCTGCTGTAAGAGAAAGAATGAGAAAGGTTGATGACAAGGCTTTAGCTATGTTGAAGCTAGGTCTGTCTTGGGAAATTCTCACCAAGGTTACACATCATTCCAATGCCAAGGCAATGTATGATGCAATACCTGAAATGTTTGAGGGAAATGTTGAACTCAAAAACATTAAGAAGCAAAGATTGAAGCAGCAGCTAGAAAGATTCACGTATAAAGAAGGAGAAAGGTTGAAATCAATTATGGAGAGGTTTCTGGGAATTGTGAATGATCTCAGAACCACATATTATGTCATGACTGACTTTGACCTCAATACCAAGCTGCTCAACTCTATGCCAAAGGAATGGTACACTTCCTGCAAGTTCATCCTTACATAGCACAACTTCAATGAGATAAAAGTGGATGATGTAGTGTGCTTTCTTCAAGCTGCAGAAATAGAGATGATAGAGAATGAAATGATTAAGGAGGAAAGACCCTGCTTCAATGTTTCAAATGCATTGATTGCACCTATGGGTAATTTGACTACCAAGAATCAACAGCAGATTCCTATCATTGAAGAACCTGTTGAACATAATTCTTATACTCCAAAATCATTTGTTGGTGTTAGAAATCAAGGAAACTAGCAAAGATTCAATGTGCAGCTGATTGATGACACTGATTCTGCCTCTATGGCCAGTGGGAATGTTCCTCACACAAGTGGTGGAAATGGTCAAGGCAGTGATACACAACCCTTGCTTTCAATGTTCACTGAGTCATATAATGCATTTGTTGCAAAGAATCTAATTCACACAAGTGTAGTACAAGATGATCTTGAGCAGATAGATGCTGATGAATTGGAGAACATGGATTTAAAGTGGCAAGCAGCCATGTTGGCTCTTAGAAGCAAGAGGCTTTACAACAAGACTTGTAAGTCACTCCTATCAGGACCAAATGAAAGAATTGGTTTTGACAAGTCAAAAGCCATCTGCTACAACTGCCAACAGCCTGGACATTTTGCAAGAGAATGCAACCTGCCAAGGAACTATCAGATGAATCAATTCCAAAATCAACAGCCAAGAGGACATCAGCAATACCAGAAAAATCAGCAAAGAAACAACAACCAAAACTTCAATTACAATCAAAACTTCAACAACAACTTCAATCCCAACAACAACTACAATCCCATCTTCAACAACTTTCAGCCTCAAATGACTAATCTTAATCAAAGTATGCAACAGAATCAAGGTTTTCAAATGAACAACAATCAAAACCATCAAGTAGTTCAAAATGTTACAAACAACACTGTTCCAGCCAACCAAAATCAACCAAGAAATCAAGGAAATGTGGCAGTGACTACACAACATGAAAGAAATTTTGATTGGAGCAATCATGAAGAAGACATTGCTTCCACTTGGTGAAATTTTCCTATCCGTACAGTCTAGGAATTTTATTAGTGGAAACCTCTTGCTCTTCAAAACCAGACATTTTAAGTAGATGATTTTATACAGAAACAGAGAAAAGTTGAAAACAGAGTAAAAATCGAGTGTTGAAAACAATCAGATTTGAGAATCAAATCTTCAGATCTGATGAATCTGGTTCGATTAGAGCAAGATTAAGTAATAAAGAGGAAAACTTAAATTAAAATAAGTAAAAGAAGACACCGGAAATTTGCAGATCTGAAAGAAAAAAGAAGAGCAGATGTGCTGACGTCACTATTCAATGGAACAGTTCTTTTCTTACGCCATTCTTCGTCTTTAGTAAATCAACAAATAGCAATAAATCTTCACCAAAACAGCAACAAACAGGCTCTGATACCACTTGTCGGTCCTCGGAAATGATCGCTCAAACTCATAATAAGGTCATAACCCACACAATAAATATGTCAACAAGAAGGTTTATGAAGGTTTCTATTATGGGTAAGAACAACTGTTTGTTAATGGCGGAATCAGAAACAAACAAAATTGTTGCTTAAAGAATAATAAATGTAACAAACAAAAACAATAACTAAAAAGATTTCCATTTATAGAAAGGTTTCATACAAATGTAAACCGATTAGAGTTTCTTGTAAGGAGTGTATTATCCGTACTAATCTACGACAGCCGTCACACTCAATTAGGAATATTCGATTAGGTCTGAAAAGTGTAAAGTGGCAAATTCGTCCGTAGGAGGGGTGTCCTAGATCATCCTTCTAGAAACCCTAATGATTGAAACATAATTATATTACATATTAAAAAACATTCTAAGTGTAAAAAAAGCTCTTCGGGCACACTTTGTGCCATTTGTATTCTACGAGCAGACCTTGTAACCTAGAAATGTGCTGGTGAATAGTTCTCCAGTTAGGATTTACTTTGAGTATTTTCCTAAGCAAATACTCACCTAGCAGACTTCAATCTTCTTGCCCATAGCAAACTTTGCTCGTTATGGTCATACGAGCAAAGTGTTCATCATGAATCCCTTCAACTCTTTGTTAAATAATAACTTATTAAGCAACCCAAATGTGTTGGTAACACTGTTTGAACTGTGCTGGTGGCACTGTAGCTTTCTCGGAGTTGAACCTTGCTAGTGAAAGTACTTAGAATATTTCTTGATCACTTTCAAAAAGCATACTCGGACTACTGTATATTAATCAAACCTTGCTAGATCTTCCAAATACTTGGCTTTAAAATCTAGGTTTAGTCAAGGGTTTGATAGTAAGAAAACTATGCTCGACTAGAAGAACACCTTTGCTAGACAAAGTGAACCCTGCTCGGATCAACACTTAAGAAGACTTCAAGAAGATAACCTTGCCCGATATGCAAAATACTTTGCTAGGCCAAGTAAAATCCTGCTCGGATGTCCAAGCGTGCTCGGTTTCCATACTTAGCCATTTCAAAGGAGTGTTGAGAAGATTTCAATCTCCCTTAATCTTCCTTAAGTCAATTCAAGTCAAATTTTTGACTATATATATATATATATCGAAAACAACATCCATATAATGATCTTTGTCATTATATCCAATATCAATTCGTGTGTAATCGTCACTACACCCCGAATTATATTAAAACATCCCGTGTATAATGGTTTATCGCCATTATAGCACAAATCCGCCTGTAATGATCTACCGTCATTACATCACAAAAACAATAGGCATTTTACTTCTTAATCAAATTGTGCCGTTGTAGACGAGCAAAGAATACAACACTGCGTATGACTATCATAGTTGATAACCTCACACATACCAGACTCAAAATACGCCCACTTCTAACCCAACGCGATGGAAGTAGGGGGCGTCACACCGATAGATCTACCCATGTTTCTGTGCCCCTTTCTAGGGTTAACCGTTATCTAACCAACTAGACTCATCCCTTTGACACAGTTTATAAAATAAATTGCCTTTAAAATATCAATGAAATCCATATGTAATAAAGAATATGCTTTCCCCCAAAAACACAATTATATATTGATTTAGAAATAATTCCTGTTAAAAACGAGAGGATTTGATAGAGAAACTCACGGTTTGAAGGCTTTCATTCCAAAATTTGTGTGTCCTATATTAGTACACGTTTTGTTAATAAAACTTGGTTTGAATTTTTTTATACGAGTCTTTTATTTGTTAACCCTATTCTAATGTCCACACAAGCACATAATCAAGTAAATCCCTATCAAGTTAATGAGTACGTATAGTTCGGGTTTCGTTAACTATTGACTTAATAACTAAATTAATTAATAAATAAAGTAAATATATAAATATAATAAAATATTAAAGTTTCAGTTGCTGGAAAGTTTTAAGAAATTATAAAATTATTATTTTTAGTGGATTTGTCGGTTTTGTCGGGTTCACGTTTAAAAATGAACCGTTTTTTTTTCGTATAAAATGTAAATTTTAAATCACGAATAATACTTGTTACATATATATTAGTCATGTCTTATAAGTTACCTTGTAAAAATATATTGTTTTCATTTTCGCTCATATTTTCTTAAAATAGTAACTTTTTAACGTTTTCGTGTTGGTTTTTGCTACACGAACCGTTTAGGAACCAGTTTTGTTATTTTGTCCTCTTCTAATATATAAACTTAAGCTATATATGAGTATTTTACAACCTTAGGGGCTGTTATAAAACAGTCCCTTACCGTCGTGTCGGTTTACGTTTAAAAGCCGATTTTTCGATCGTTAAAGTTACCGACATGTAAAATAAACTAAGTAAGTCCATACCAATTGTCTTATGAACTAAATATGCACATTTTAACCAATAAATTAACAATTATTTCCAGATTTGATCAATTAAGTCCATATAACACTTTTCAATCAATTTAAGTTCTAATTCATATCTTAAGTTTATTAATAATGATAATAATCAAACTTAGCAATTCATATATGAATAAGCATCATCATAACACTTAAAATTCTAGATTCAAATCTTCAAATTATATCATCATTTATTCAAAAATTCAAGGATTTCATTATTAACTACATCCTTTTGAATTTCCTAAGTATTCAATCAATAAAGTTTCCATTTTTAGTAAGTAATTGATAATTTGATCAATGTGCTAACTAATCTATACTTCAACCATGCATCCAATCTTAATTCAAGTATGCAATTCATCACATATTGAATACATTCCTTCTAAGTATTCACCTCAAAATAAAAAAATCAACTTTTCTTAAATTAAAGTTTCCTTAATTAACAACTTTATCAATCTTTGTTAATCTTCAAGTCCAACTATTGATTCTAGCATATATCCTATCTTATTTTCAATTAGATTATTCCATATCATTTCTTGATTCAAAAATCCATCCAAAATCCCTAATTAATCCAAAATCCAAAAAACCCCAATTTTTCATTTATGACCAAACTCTTGTTTTGTTTATCTCTAACAACAATTTCCCAATAATCCATGTCCATATTATCAAACTATTGATCAATAGTTATCCTAAATCCATTCTAACATCAAACCCTAACATTAAGTTCATTCAAGTTTTTATCAAACAATCAAAAGATCAACAACACCTAACATCGAACTTAGCAATCAATATGTGATCCTTGTGATGAACATATGAATGTGTAAATGGGTTTGATCTTCCCTCTTACACATACATATATACATACGGTCCACACATACATACACATATTATCCATATATTCAAATTTCAAGCTTCAATCAACCCAAGAACAATTAATCCAATGCCTTTAATCCTTTTAATCAATCAAAAACTTACTTGTTCTGGAGATTTGAAAGATGAGAATGGTGATGTTATGGGTGTGATGATAACGTTCTTCCTTCTTCCTAGTAGCCTAATTTTATTGCTTCTTGATTTAATCTTTCATGACTCTTGATTAATCTTAGATTATAAGTGTGTGTTTGATTTGAATCTGAGTTATGTGTGTGTGTGTGCCATATGATATAGAGAGAAAGAAAGAGATGGTGTGTTGAGGTGTAAGGTATAGATTGACAAGTGGGTGATGAAGATTAGGCCAACACATCAAGTCTTTTCCTAGGATAATGATTAGGTTGTGGTTTTAAGAGAACCAAGGGGTGGGACGGTTTTGGGTTGGGTTGGTTAATGGGTATTTAAACAATAATTTTATGTTTTTGTTTTAACGTCTAACGAACTTTAGCTAATCAAACGTATCCCATTTCTAATAATTTTTGTCAGGTTTTATCCGATATTATATTCCAGATAATACAAACCTAAGAAACTAATATTTGGAAATAGTTGACGTTGGGTCCTTACCAGGTCGTCCGTGACACTCGGTTTACTTCTTTTGCAATTTTTGCGATTCGAGCCTTCTAAAATTAAGTTTATACACTATCTCGACTACCTTAATATGTATTTTTAATTTTTAGAGATCATTTAACCCCTTTAAGGATTTATTTACTTTTTGACTCGTTACCTGAGATTATTTCACGCCAGGCTTGTTACATGACGATTTTTGCACTTTTTGTTGACTTTGAAACGTCTAGATCACTAATAAAGACGATTTTTCTCATAATGATGAAATTTTATTTCTAATCGAGATTATATTAGTGAAATTTTTTGGCAAATGTCACATTGTGGGCTAATAATGTCATTTGTATGTTTGTAAGGAGCTGAATTGTCATTAGTTGAATACATGTAGAGTGTAGTGTATAAGATAGCGGCGTATAAGCTTATACTATGCCTATATTATACGTCCGCACTGTAGCTAGTATAAATAGGGCTTTCATGTCATATTTTGTAACAGTGGTAATTCGTATTGATTTGTACTAAAAAGTCTTATACCAATATATCAGTGTTTATGACAATATGTTTTCAATCCTTTATGATATAATTCCGATATTTCATTTAGTATAGAAAATATAATCAAATCGATCCGAATCATTACGTTTTCACATATATGATGTATTGCATGATGAGGATCATGATCATACAAATCCGCTAAGGAGGTAAACAGGAAAAGGGAATTGGTTCCGATAGGTGGTGCTGGTGAAGAGAATGAGCGGGGATTGGTGGCTCATAAATTTAATTGGAACGCCAATATGGCATCACTCAACATCAACAATCAGACTGCAAACTTTGCTCGGATTGATGTTACTGAAGAAGAGAATGATGTAGAGGAGCAAGTAAAAAATCTTCAATTTGCATTCATGGCTTCTACTTCTTCCAACTCATCTGAGGTTAATTCTGAATTGTGTTTTCAATCTTGCATTAATAAGGTAGATTTGTATGGAGCTTATAACAAAAATCTGATTAGAGAAATGGATGGCATAAAAGATGAAAATTTCACACTTAAGAAACTTGAAAAAGATTTAAAAGATAAACTAGAAGCATAACAAAAGGATTTCTCAAAACTTCAAACTGACTTTAGCGTAAAATGCTGTCACCACTTAGATGCTAAACAGAAATTCGCCGAGCTAACCGCCGAGTTAGAAGCTTCTAAGTTGGAAATTGCAAAATTAACTAATAAATTTGAAAACGCTGTATTCAAAATTAAGAAATTCAATGTTTCTAGTGCTGTAGTTGAATCCATGATTGAGAAACAATTAAAATGAAAAAAGAACAACAATGAGGGTATTGGGTATAATTTAGTTCCTCCTCCATACAATGACAATTACATTGGCTTCCTCTTTCTAAAGAAAAGGAAAGAAGGGAACCGTTCATGCGGTACGGTAAGCTGACTGCTAATGGAAAAAATTAGTCATAGTTTAGTCAAAGCTACTCAATCAAACTTGAGAGTGAACTATAATAATGTGTTTGATTCACAAGAAGATGAAGTAATTATAGAGGATTGGATTGATGGGGAGGATGAACTACTTGTTTTGTTTAATAAAGACATTAATTCTAACTTTTCTTATAATTTTCCTGTTTTGAATTCTGTTGCTACCAATGTTTGTGTGGGCTCTGTTTTTAAAAGCAAAAACAAGTGTGTGGTTTCTTCTAAAACTTTTAAAAATTGTGGTGTAGTTTCTAATAAATTTGATACAAATAAAATTTTGCATAAACGTTTATCAGCTAAGTTTGTTAAAGAAGGAAGTTCAAATGTTCATAATTGTAATAAATCAATTGTTCAGCCTAGAGCGGGGAAACCTGGTTCACACAATAGACCACGGGTTGACAACAACGATTTATATGTTAAAAAGCAAACATGTTTTAATTGTGGCATTCCTGGTCAGAGGAATATGCCTCGAGATACCTTCAATAAATGTAATTCTAATAAATTAAGGTATTACAAGGCAAATCCCTTTTATGGTGATTGGAAACGAAACAATACTGACATGTTGAATTCCCATTAGACTAAGCCTGCTATGTTTCGACAACGTGATGGAGAATCGATTTCGGTCTCGAGACCATATCCGGTCTCTAGATCGGAATCGACTAGGAAACCTAAATCCAACGTGTCTTCCGTCAGCAAACAGGAGACAAAGTCAACCATTTATATTAGTCACAAAGTTTTAAAACCCGACTATAAATGGTTGCCCAAATCATCGGTTTCCATGTCATCAAAATCTTCCTGCTCGATCTTAGATAATCAGGAAGACATGTCATGGCAATCCGTAGCTTGCTTAAATAGAGTACCCAACATTACTATGGACTGGGTTCTAAAAACTAACTAATCTCGCACATCGTGCAGGAACAACTATGGAGGAATATAATCCGACGTTGGTATGTTGATAGTGGTTATTCCGGGCACATGAAAGGAGACATCTCTCAACTGCACGACATGCAGATATTTAATGGAGGGTATTTTTCCTTGCGGGAGGAGATAAAGGAAAGATCATACAAAAGGGTACTGTAAGAAATGGTGTTCTTAAATTAGAGAATGAAATTTTTGTTTCGGATTTGAAACACTGTTTGCTCAGTGTCTCACAGATCTGTGACAAGTGTTTTTCAACTAACTTCACAAACAAAGAGTTTCTGATTTTAAAACCTAGTATCATTATACCAGAAGATTGGGTTGTTGTTCGATCACAAAGAAAAGATAATGCTTACGTGATCTACAAGAATAAAAGTGTTCCTGATGAAATCACATGTTTATTTTCAAAAAAGCCAGAACATAATGCTATGCTTTGGCATCTTCGTCTTGGTCATGCAAATGTTAAAAGTTTAAACCGTCTTGCTAAGAACAATATTGTCCGTGGTTTTCTATTTAAAGATTTTGTAACAATTGAGAAATGTGTAGCTTGAGCTTTAGGCAAACCTCATCGTAAATCTCACAAACTATAACTGTCAATCTCGGTTTTTCAATTGCTTAATATGGACCTGTTTGGTCCTATTCGCGTATTGAGTCTTTCTCACAGCTCTTATTGTTTGGTTATTACTGATCACTACTGATGTTTTACTTGGGTGTTTTTCTTGGGAAATAAGAGTGAAACTGCAGAATCGATAAAGCTTTTTGTGGTGCTAATGGAGAATCAAATCAATCCAAAGCTAAAAGGAATTCGATGTGACAATGGCAAGGAGTTCAAGAACTCAACGCTAAATCACTTTTGTGCCGACAAAGGAGTAATCACCCAATACAACTTAGCTAGTACATCACAACAAAATGGTGTAGCTGAGAAAAGGAACATAACTCTAATTGAGGTTGCAAGGACTATGTTGTGTGACTCGAAGCTGCCTCTGTTCTTCTGGGCTGGAGCGGTCAACACATCATGTTATGCTCAAAATTGGGTGTTGATCAACAAATCACAGATGAAGACTCCCTATGAGATTGTTTATGGTCACAAATCCACATTAGCACATTTTCGTGAATTTGGATGTCCATGCACTATGCTGAATCTCAAATCAAATCCAAAGTTTGGAGCTAAAGTTGATTATTGCTACGTTGTTGGGTATGCTGGTTGTACTCCCTATAGAGTTTACAACAAGGCAATGAAGTAGATTGTGGAATCTTATGATGTGTGCTAGCTATAGGGGAATGAAACCGATGCTCGTGTCGGTCCTGACTGGTTATTTGATTATAAGGAACTATTTAAGCCATTTAATGTGTTTCCAGTTGTTGATGTAGGAATCTCAGGTGGAAGGGCTTCGAATGCTGTTGATGTAAAAGAAGACATTTCTGTCGGTTTTCAAAAGTCTCTAGTGCTGGGTATAGATCCGTCGGAATCGGTTGATACTACTCAGCCTTCAACTTTGACTCCACACAAACATGTCACTAAGACTGGGTCTTCACAAACGTCTCCTGAAGTTTGTGAACAGCATTCAGCTGAGACACATGCGATCGATGTTTTGACAACAGAGGGGAGAGTACCATTCATCAAATCTTTGTTATCACTCTATATCCAGATGTCACACCAAACGAATACATTGCTAGTACCTCGTACTTGCATAGTACATCAACATCTTGATGGAGGAATCCGCTCTATGAACTCCATAAAGATCCAACAAATTTACCTACTACCAGTTCTGTTCCCGATCATTCTATTCCAACAAAGATTCAACAGGATCATCCAATCAAGAACGTCATAGGTCCTCTTGTAACAAGCGTCTAAGCCAGAAGTTAAACAGGAGATGCCAACCATTTTGTATATTCCTGTTTTGTTTCTCAGATCGAACCGAAGTCTATTGAGATGGCATTGCAAGAACCAAGTTGGGTGGTTGCTATGAATGAAGAGCGATAAACTCAATGTTTGGAGATTGGTTGAATTACCTGTCGGGGAAAAAGGCACTAGATACGAGATGGATTTTCTGTAACAAGCAAGATGACACTGGGGTTATTGTTCGAAACAAAGTGCAACTTGTGGTTCATGGTTTTCGACAGGTTTAGGGTTTAGACTACACTTAAGTGTATGCTCCCGTGGATTGTCTTGAGGCCATTCGGATTTTCTTGGCATATGCTTCCTACATGGGTTTCACTGTTTATCAAATGGATATCAAGACGACATTTTTGTATGGAGAAGTAAAGGGGGAGATCTACGAGGACCAGCCACCGGGCTATACTGATTCGAAGCATCCTACTCACGTCTACAAGTTAGACAAATCTCTTTATGGTCTTAATCAAGCTCCTCGGGTATGGTATGCCACCTTGACGGCTAACCTACTAGGGCATGGGTACAAACTGGTGGGAAAGATCTGATTTTGGTTCAGAATTATTTGGACCATATCATTTTTTCTTTCATCAGTACTGCTCTATGTTCTGAATTTGAGAAGGTAATGAAGAAGAGATTCCGAGATGAGTTCTTGGGGGGGGGGGGTGGGGAGATGATGACATTTATGGGGTTACAGGTTCATCATAGTTCAACTGGAATTTTGCTACATCAAGGGAAATATGTCGAGGACATGTTGGCGAAATTCAAGTTCCAAGATTCAAAGTACGCGGCGACTCATAAGGCGGAAAGACCTATTCTTTCATCTGATCCTGAAGGGAAATCCGTAGATCAAACGTACTATCAATCAATGATCAGATCCCTGATGTATCTCACTGCCAGTCATCCCGACATCATGCTTGCGCTCTGTCAATGCGCGCATTTCCAAGCTAATCCTAAACTTTCTCACTTAACTACTGTTAAACGTATTTTTAGATATCTGAAAAGGCAACCGAAGTTTGGTCTTAGGTATCTCAAAAACTCAGATTTTGATTTATATGCGTATGCTAACAGCAATTATGGAGTTGATGATATTGACAGGAAATCTATGTCTGCTAGGATGTCAATTCTTGGGTGATCGACTTATTTCATGGCAATGCGAGAAACAATAAACGGTGTTCACATCCACTGTTGAGGCAGAATACATTGTTTCCTCTGCCTGCTGTTCACATGTTATCTGAATGCAACAGCGATTGCTAGATTACGGTTTGGAATTTCTTAATACCCCTATTTTTTGTGATAATGATGCTACTATTGCTATTGTTAAAAATACGGTTCAACATTCTAAAACCAATCACATTGTCATAAAAATACATTTCATTTTTGAGTGTTACGATTGGAAATTGATTCATCTAGAGCAAGTTCACACTAATAATAATTGTCAGGTCCCCGATTTCAGGTAGATCTTACTCAAATCATAACTCACACAAATAAATGTGTTGACAAGGGAGTTAATGACGGGTTGCTATATTTAGAAAGATTACCGTTTGTTAAAGGCGGAATCAATAACAAACAGGGTAGTTGCTAAACAATAACCAAAGGTAACTAACACACACAAGATTCACTCAAAAGATTTCCATTCATATAATGTTCATCATACTTCTTGAAGGGAAAGTTTTTATCCGTACTATTCCTATGACAGCTGTCACACTCAGAAATATTCTCTCTTATCCTAAAAGTCTGAATGCCTTTTGCCGCCGTAGGAGGTATGCCCTAAATTATTCTATTTATAGGCCTGACACCTCCTTTGCAGCTGTCATTCCTTCTAGAAACCCTAAATGTTAATAGATATTCAAATCACATATTCAAAATTATTATAAGTGTAAAACAAGTCTTTCGGGTAGTCTTTGCAACAATATTGATTTTACGAGTAGGCTGTGTACTCTGCCATCCTTTAGAACTTTGTAACATAGAAGTGTGCTCGGGATCAGTTCCCAGGTAGACTTTACTTGAAGAATATTTTACCAAGTAAAATACTCACTGGGTAGACTTCAATCTTCTTGACTTTCCCAGACTTTGCCCGACAAACTCTTACGAGCAACCTTGTTCTTCAATGGTCCCTTTCACTGTTCCTTGCCCGAAAAACCCTTACGAGCAACCTTATTTAGCAAAGGGTGCTCGGCAGCACTGTTCCTTGCTTGAGTTGAACCTTGCCCGGTGTTTGTTAGAGATATTCCGTTAAATCATCAAGCCTACTTGGACCACTGTATTATTAAAGAATACCTTGCCCGGTCTTCCAATCACTTGGCTTCATGATTTGCAAACCCTGCCCGGATATCCACTACAGAAGACTTCTAGAAGATAACCTTGCCCGATAGACAAAATATCATGCCCGGCTAAGTAAAAGCTTGCTCGGAAGTCCAAGTTGTGCCCGGATCCATACTTAGCGAATTCTGAGGAGGTTGAGAAGATTCCAATCTTCTATATATCTCTCTTAGGTCAAATCTTTGACTCAACAATCTCCCCCTAGATTGGAACACCTCAGCTGACCCAAAACACTTCTACAGTTACTTACACATAGGTAAAAATACACTTCAAATTAAAGTCAAATTACATATCCATCAAAACATAAACAAATTACATAATCAGAAATCTGTCCAAAGACATTACATAACAAAGCCTATTCTAAGAATCTTGTCTTTTCCTTGTATTGTAGGCAGCTTGTCTTCTATTGACTATTACTGATGCAGCTCTTAGCCTAAAGATATCAAGGATTTGGTAGTGAGTGTGACTTTCTGGAATGACCAAATCCCTTATATCCATCAGATCTTCATCATGCAAATAAGTCAAGTCTTCGTTTCTTTTGATTATCCCCACTACTTTTCCATCAGAGTTTCTTAGCACATAATGGCCAACATCTTCTTTATATTCAATCTCAGTTATGATGCCATTCTTTTGAACTGTGTAGTTGGGGCGTGCCATTCTTCTTTCAAGACTTATGCATGTATTCATGTTTGACGAAGGATTCCTATCTCTGACATTCATCTTGTAGTACATTTTCGCACTGTCCATTTTCTTTAACTTTTCTGTCCTTCTTGATCTCTGAAGTTGAATTGTTCTCCAGCTTCTCTTTTCTTTTAGGAAAGGGAATCCCTTGTTAGCTTCATCTTTTAAAAATTTTAAGAGATCATTCATTTGTCTTCCAGCCATCTTATTTCTGTCTCTATAGTCATACAACTTGAGTGTGACCATTCTTTCTAGTTGTTATTGAGTGTATTCATAAAAGTCACCCCTCACAACTATGTTTCTCAGTTGTCTGCTTTCCATAATCACTTTCAGAGATTCAGAGACAAAATCATAGTAGAGTTCTCTTGGAAGATCAACATCTGCTTTTGGTCTTGCTGTTCTTTAGGGTTCAGCTCTACTTGATTCACCACTGCATGATGAGGCATGCATTCTTGAAGCAGAGGGCTAGTTGGAATAGACTTCCTAGGTTTCTAGGCCCCAAATTGAAAGTGTTGATGTTGATTGACTCTAACATTTCAGGTGGAAGGTTGGCAAGATCAACAAGGTTGCGTCCTGGTTGTTCATTAAGAATAATCATCATTTTCGCTAACCCAGGACTGTTTGACAATCCTACAGGTACAAACCCTCCATCAACAAAGCTTCTAGGGTTCTAACCTTCCCTTAGAGCCTTTTCCCAGTCATCCTTTTGAATGTAGAAAAGTTCTTTCAAGTCTTCCTTTTCCAAGGCATTAAAAGTGGCTTCTTCCATTCCCCTCTGATTTATCATTATGCCCCTCAATATCTTAATAATTTTTCATTTTCCCAAGGAATTATAGGTTCATCTTCTGGTTCAGAATTTAATTCCTTTGGTATTGGTGTTTCAACAGCAGGTACTTCCTTTGATTTTTCTTTTTCATCTTGAGTCTTTTGTTTCTCCCTTAAAGTCATAATCTTTCTTTTCTTCTTAGGAGATTCTTGTTCATCCTGAATTTTACCTGACTGTTTAGCAGATGGTTCAGACTGCTTAGTGGAGATCTCAGGTTGTAACCTCTTCAACTTTTCTTTTCTTTTGAGTTTGTTGTATTTGTCCAACACTGATTCTCTTGATAGATTTTCAACTATATCTGACTTCAACCCTCTTTCGAGTAAATATCCACACATACCTCCAAACTTCCTTTTCAGAGCTTCAATCTTTTCAATCTCTTCATTTTGTTTGACACATTTTTCTATCACCTTTTCTCTTTCACTTTTGTAAAGATCTTGAAATTTGTCAAATTTGAAGTGTGTTAGATCTTTTTCTGAATAGCCATGCCTTCTAAGATATTCTCTGTATTTCTGTTCATCTCTATTCTTTTGTTGTATAGCCTTTTTGATCTTGTTATTTTCCTCTTCAAGTCTCTTATTCAATTCATCATCATTCATCGGAGCAATACTTTCAAATCTCACACCAAGTTCCTTCAACTTCACAATCAAAGGATTCTTCATTTTGGCATTTAACAAGCTTTACTCAATGTTATCCCTTTGTTCATCAGTCATTGTTACATGTGGGGACTCAACATTTACAGTCTCAGCACTTTTTACTAGATCATCATCATGGTTATCATCAGATTCATCATCCTCCTCATTTGAATCATTAACTGCATCTATTTTGTACTCATTAGGGGGTGGATGATCTGGTTTTGGTTCACTTATAATAGGCACATCAGGAACACCTAGAATCCTTTCACCTGGCATCAATGTCTGCAGTGGGACTGCCCTGATTGGACTATCTTCATCATCAGGAGTTTCCACATAGCACTTATTCTTTTCATCCCACTTTCCTTTCTTCTTAGGTCTTTCATGTTCAGGCTGTTCAGATGCCCTCTTTCTTCTCATATAGGTCTTAGCTGTTGGGTTTTAGCAAGATTATCAAAGTCCAAAATAACCAATTATTAAGGGAAGCGCAACGGAAGATATTAGTTTAAAATCTTGTTAACCATTACACATAAACCGATTTATGTTAAACCCAATCCAAGATCCATATACAATTACCATGCTATCAAGAACAACCATATGGTGTTTAATATGCATACCTTCAAATCCGAGAATGAAAAGGATGAAAGAGATTGAATGGCTAGAATCCAAGGAAAGGACTCCTCAAGCTTGTATACCCGAAAAGCTATTCGACAAACACCCAAGATGCTAGGGTCTTACACTTGATCCTAAAACAACCCTTGTTCTTGTTCTTCTTCTTGTTCTCGGCTGGAGATGGAGAGAAAAGAAGAGAGAGAGAAAGAGCAATATGAGTGTAAGAGAAAGTATAGTGTGTTTTGTAAGTAAAATCTTACATACCCATACATCTTATTTGCATGTTATGGAAACAAACAAAAGGATGAGAGAGGGGTGAGGGGAGGCGGCCCCATGTGGGTGGATTTCCCCCCCAAAAACCAATTTCCAAATTTTTTATTTTCTTTAAAACATACTTGTTATTTATCAAATAAATAACAATTCTCAAATACAAATTATCCATATAATTTACTTAACACATATATGCAAATATTTAGAAAACCAATTTTCAAATATATAAGTGTTGATAATCATTACTTAGATCATATCTAACAATAATTATCGTGGCGTTTGTCTAGCTTGTTATTGGGTATGAACCGACTTGGATTATTACGTACTAGCCACATCAACTCTAATATGTGTCTTGGGCAGATCGATTCCAACAATCTCCCACTTGCACAAGATACATATAAGATTGATGCAAATAGCAAATACCGCCTAACAACGGTTTACTATCCCTAATACGCATGACGAAGTGTCATTCAATAACATCATCCCTTTCAAGTCCCATACTTGAAAATGATTTAGGTGAAACTATCATTTATCCTTTTGCCACAAATTTCAAGTCAAATCCAAAGACACAGAGTGATCATTCTCTGTTGATTTAACTTATCAGGCCTTAGACATTTAACTCTCAACGAATAAGAGGGAAAATTCCCCTATTGACTACATACGTCTCTCACTATCATCTTGTACTATACTTGAGCTTAGCCTTATGTACTGACATATTTCAGAGCAGCGAAGAACTAAGTCAAAGTATAATAGTCAATGAATATCAAGACCCAATATGTATCTCAGGTCGGAGGATACTATGATGTTCGCCTTTACTCAAATTTACTTATGATCACAAATCCGAAGGATTCCATGCAGTAAAATTGAGGGCGGGTCAGTCCAATATTTATCACATAAATATTTATGAACCCTGGCAGCAACCTTTTGCTGTATTCATACCTCATGAATATCTACCAATCCTAGTTCATAATAGTCTTACTTTCATATTTGTTCCCACAACTATGATCGACTACGGACGTTTAGAATAATCATATTACTCACGGATTTAAATATACTAAAATGGAACATAACTCGAGAATATGACCATAACCAAAACCATATGATTGAGTTAAAATAAAATTGTTCCAATATCCAAATACAAATTTGATCAAACCCAAACTAGAATATTGAAGTCCTAAGGCGCAAGTATGACCCTCGTGCTTCGTCCTTTCAAGGAGTTTCGTGAGTGGGTCCGCAATGTTTGGATCAGTGTGAAATTTGCGAATACATATCTTTCCTTTGTCAACTTCATCCCTTATGTAGTTGAACCTCCGCTCAATATGCCTAGTCTTTTTATGTGCATGAGGTTACTTGATTTGAGCAATCGCACCCTCGTTGTCACAAAAGATTTCTAGAGGGTCCTGAATGGTACGGACCACACCTAGACCGACAATGAACTTTCTAATCCATGCAGCCTCTTGAGCTGCCAAGGAGGCGGCGATGTATTCAGATTCCGTGGTGGACAAGGCGACCACGTCTTGTTTTGCGCTCTTCCAGGAGACAGCACCACCATTGAGAACGAAAACATATCCCGATTGTGATCGAGAATCATCTCGATCAGTTTGGAAGCTCACATCAGTGTAACCCTTTACAACGAGTTCCTCCTCACCAGAGCCATATATTAGAAACATATCCTTAGTCCTCCTAAGGTATTTCAATATGCTCTTGACAGCCATCCAATGGCTAGTTCCTGGATTTTGTTGGTATCTACTTGTCATACTCAAGGCGCATGACACATCCGGTCTAGTGCAAATCATGGCATACATGATGGATCCTATAGCAGATGCATATGGGATTCCATTCATTTTGTCTTACTCATCCTTTGAGCTTGGACATTGAGAAGCACTCAACATTGTCCCTCTTTGAATAGGTACCAATCCTTTCTTAGAATTTTCCATCTTGAACCTTTTCAAGATATTGTCAATGTATGCACCTTGATTCAAACCTATCAACCGCCTCGATCTATCCCTATAGATTCTTATTCCTGGAATATAGGCGGCTTCACCAAGTTCCTTTATGGAAAAGCAGCTTCCAAGCCAGGATTTTACACCTTCCAAGGTTGGAATGTCATTTCCATATAACAATATGTCATCGACATGTAATACCAGAAAGGTAATGACGCTCCCACTAGCTTTCTTATACACACAAGCTTCATCAGCGTTTTTGATGAATCAAAATTTCTTGATTTCATCATCAAAACGGCGATTCCAACTCCTAGATGCTTGTTTCAATCCATAGATTGATTTCTTTAACTTGCATATTTTATTAGGATGTTGTGGATCGACAAAACCTTCAGGCTGAACCATATAGACATCTTCCTCAAGATGGACATTTAGAAAAGCAGTTTTGACATCCATTTGCCATATCTCATAGTCATAATATGCGGCTATGGCAAACAATATCCTTATAGACTTTAGCATCGCCACAGGCGAGAAAGCTTCATCATAATCAACCCCTTGAGTTTGAGTGAAACCCTTTGCTACAGTCTAGCTTTGTAAGTATCCAAGTTTCCATACATGTCAGTTTTCTTCTTGAAAACCCACTTACTTCCAACCAGTTTGGAATTTAGAGGTGGAGCAACCAAGTCCCATACTTTATTGTCATGCATGGATTGCATCTCAACATTCATGGCTTCCAGCCATTTGTCACAATTAGATTGCGACATTGCATCTCGGTATGTGGTTGGTTCGTCGGAATCCACAGCATAGCATCCGTCCATGAAAAATCCATATCTTTCAGGCGGAGGGCTAATTCTACCAGATTTGCGAATGTTTGTGTGTTTTGA
This sequence comes from Bidens hawaiensis, assembly GCF_021521415.1. Lineage (NCBI taxonomy): Eukaryota > Viridiplantae > Streptophyta > Magnoliopsida > Asterales > Asteraceae > Bidens > Bidens hawaiensis. The sequence goes on along the minus strand of NW_027504845.1, from coordinate 1,829,547 downwards.
TCAACCATTCGATCATCATCAACAACCTCTTGTTGATTGCTAGTGTCAACCAAGCGTGTATCGTCTTGTGGTTCTCGATCCTCCTAGAGTTCCACAGTTCTGTCAGTTCCTTCCATAAGGAACCTTCTTTCCAAGAAATAATATCCCATCGAATCTGTGGGATATCCTACAAATATACACTTAGTGGATCGGCATTCGAGTTTGTCAAGGGTGTAGATCTTAACATAATCCTCACAATTCCATACATTTAAATATGATAATGACGGAGCCTTTCCATGCCATATTTCAAAAGGTGTCCTATCAACTTTCTTGGTTGGTGCCATATTTAAAATACGGGCTGCGGAGATCACAACGAAACCCCAAAATGATAGAGGTAACGAGCTTCTTCCCATCATGGATCGAACCATATCCAATAAAGTTCCATTCCTCCTTTCGGACACACCATTATGTTGTGGTGTTCCAGGTGGAGTAAGTTGTGAGACAATCCCACAACTCCAAAGATGTTCTAGAAAAGCATCATTTAGGTATTCACCTCCTCTATCGGAATGTAGCATATTGATTGTTTTGTTGAGTTAATTTTGTACTTCACTTTGGAAGACTTTGAACATTTCAAAGGCCTCATTTTTGTGTCTTAACAAGAACACATACCCATAGCGACTATAATCGTCGGTAAAATTAATGAAGTATCTTTCACCATTCCTTGTCATTGTCCTAAAAGGTCCACATACATCTGAATGTATGATACCTAATAAGTCTTTCGCCCTTTCATTTGTTCCATTAAAGGGCTCTTTGGTCATTTTTCCCAATAAACAAGACTCAGATTCATCAAATGAATCGACATTTGTTTTCAAAAGACCATTCATTCGAAGTGTATGAATGCGATTCTTGTTTATGTGACCAAGTCGACAATGCCAAAGAAAAGTATTACTCAAATTCATTTTGAGTCTTTTGGTGTGAGCTTGGTACAACGAGTTATCAATGTATGAGTCATCATGAATTAATTCATAAATGCCATTAAACGACATCACTATAAAGTAAAAGACATTATCCATGAAAACATAAATACCATTGTCAACAAACTTAAAATCATAACAAGATTGTCTAAATACAGAAACAGAGATAATATTCCTAGTCAAACTAGGGGAATATAAAATGTTTTTCAAAATAATTTCCAAAACATTTGGAAGCTTTAAAACATAATCTCCTCGGGCTTGGACGTCAACCATTGCTGCATTGCCCATGAAGAGACTTATATCTCCTTTCTTCACATCATTTCTTCTTTTGAACCCCTACAATGAATTGCAGATGTGAGTTCCACATTCGGTATCCAATACCCATGTGTTAGAGGAAATAATATTAAGGTCAATGTGGATCGTGATAGTTGTACCTGAGGTTTGCCCCGCATCCCTCTTAGCTTTCAACTCTTTGAGATAGGTCGGACAGTTCCTCATCCAGTGACCTATCTCCCCACAACCAAAGCACGGATCCTCAGCGCTAACCTTTAGCTTCTTTGGTTTTGGCTCCGCCTTTGCCTTTCCCTTGAACCCCTTCTTGACTTGCCCCTTACTCATAGCAACCTTTGCTTTGGGTTCAGGGTGATGCCTCTTCTTTGAGCCACCCTCATTGATCGCAAGAACAGGTAAAACTTTTTTACACATGCTGGCTTTGGCTGTCTTAAGCATTGCGTGAAGCTTACTAATGCTTTTGTCCCATCCGTTCATGTTGTAGTTCATGACGAATGTCTCAAATCTCTTAGTTAGGCCGTTTAGGATCAAATCCGTGGCCAACTCCTTTGAGACGGGACAGTTAAGTCGTTCAAGCCGATCAATGTGGCTTTTCATCATAAGCACATAAGATGATACAGATTGCGTTTCTTCCATATGACAGGCATGAAGCGCTCGAACCGTTTTGAATCGCTCAACCCTTGCTTGAGTAAGGAACATTTCCTTAAGATGGGTAATCATGTCATACGCCCCATGATTCTTGAAATCCTTTTGGATCTTGGGAATCATTTTCCCAACATGAGGCAAGAAACTTGCACCGAATCTTCGGTTTATTTCAACCAGTTTGCATAGGCATCCAAGTCGTCAACTTCGAGTTCATCGGGAATAGGGTCGTCTAAAATGTAAGACTTCTTTTCTTGCTTGAGAACAATTCTCAAGTTTCGATACCAGTCTATGAAGTTATTATAGTTTAGACGATCCTTATCCAGAATGGATCTGAGTGATAAGTTATGAACAGGTGGGATAATTGCGTTCTGTTCGTTGTTTGCGACCATCTATTAAAAGAATTTTAACAAAGTTCAAATTAGTATTTTCGATATTAATAAAATTTTTTCAATCTTTAATACCCTTTAATGTCTCCAAGACAATTATTGATTAAAATCTAGAATCCAACGTTTCATTCAAATAGTAGTTAGGTGACCTTTATCCTACTATTTGAATTAACAAGGTGGTCAACGTTTGACGATTGCAACCCTTTGCAACTTCTAGTTTTATGGGATCGGTTAAATATCATATGTTTTGTAACACCCCGTAACCGCAGCGGAAACGTAAACGGGATGCAACAGACACCTCTGATATCAACCACATTGTTTATAAAGAAAACTGAATACATTAATATACTTCAAATTACATTATCTCGTATTTCATTACCGTCTAGGTGATACACACATCATGCATTACGATACATAATTCTATTTATTATAATGTATCCTAACATCCCGCACGCAAATCTTACACACATCAAGCACTTAGCACGTAAGCAATCACTTCATCTTAATTGTACCTGAAAAGCATGTGAGAAAACGGGTCAACTACGAATAGTTGGTGAGTTTCACAATTCGGGTAAACCATGATAAATCATTGTCAAAATATAATATTATCGATGTAATTATGCTGAGCCCACAAGTGAAACCTCTGTTAAACCAGTAATGTAACTGTTCCGGGGGCAATGTTAACCCAGAAACACTTCTAGGGACATCTGGGGACACTGTTAACCCAGTACAGTACCCATTCCGGGGGCAATGTTAACCCAGAAACACTTCTAGGGACATCTAGGGACACTGTTAACCCAGTATTGTACCCATTCCGGGGGCAATGTTAACCCAGAAACACTTCTAGGGACATCTGGGGACACTGTTAACCCAGTACTGTACCAATTCCGGGGGCAATGTTAACCCAGAAACAGTTCTAGGGACATCTGGGGACACTGTTAACCCAGTACTGTACCTATTCCGTACGATTCTCGTACAATCAAATATTTATAAATACACGCAAATCCATGCGTTCAGTATGTACTTAAACATTTCAATAGTAACATGCTTTCCGCCCCGGGAAAATATTTAAAAACAATTCAGAGAAAAGGGGCTCGTGAAACTCACCTTAGCACATGCAAGCAGGTAACAACAGTCATTATCAGTTAACACGTCCAATCTGTAATATGATCCCTACGATCGTTACTATACACTCACTATTAATATAACTTTAACCGTGTTGACCGGTACATCTGGGGACACTGTTAACCCAGTACTGTACCCATTCCGGGGGCAATGTTAACCCAGAAACACTTCTCCGGACTCAGATTGTGATATCGTTTAGAGTTCAATAGTCAAATTACCATTAGTTTGTTTTCCCCGTTTTGCGTGCCTAGCACGGTTATCCGTTTGTACGTTTCAAAAATGAGCTTGGTCACACACGACCCGAAAATAGTCGTTGACTGATAATTTATTTAAAGTTGTGAAATTAGAGCTCGGTTTAGACGCCCCGATTGGCCGCGGGACCCGTTTCCGTCTTTAGTGCACCGGAAACTGTTTTATCGTTTAAAATTACCCAAATCATCCGAATTATTTTCGGATAATTTATTTTTACTTGTTTAACTCAGTTATATGAAAATAGTTCATTTTTAGGGTTTTTATACACCAGTCAGCTCGTCTACCCGAACTTTGCTGGTTTACGCGTTTTATATTATAACAGTTCACTTTTATTCCAAATAAATATCCGTTCATCCTCGGATCTTAAGATTTTGCACAAATAACATTTTGACAGTGGGGAAATTTATAAAAGTATTTCCAGAATTAATTTTTATATTTAAAATTTATTTATCTATTTTTAAACACCATTTAAACACTAAATATGTCGTAAATACCAAACGACCTTAGAAAAATCCCAAATTTTTCCTGGATGACCCCTGCCATCCACATAGTCCCCTGTAATTTTTCCAGAACCAAAATCTCTCTTTACATGCCATTTTCACTAAAACCGAGCTAGAAAGCCCTAGAACTCGTTTAACCAGAAAGCCTACTTAGACTTCTCCAACTGACCTAAAATTTTGTGTGTGACTTTTACATGTTATAAAAAGCTTAGGTGAAATTTTCCAGAATTTTTCATGATATTTAACTATTTTTCACCATTTTTGGCCAAAACTGAGCATTAAATTCACCAAATATTCATCCTTTGTCCAAAAATTACCAAAGATTCACAGAACTCATATTTTCATGTGTAGATCATCCCTGTAAAATTTCATGATCCAACTTTAAACCATCCACAATCTGTCCAAAATTCCATAACCGAACATAAACCGAATATACCTTTTGTTTTCCGCCACTACAAGCTACAAACTCGTTTTTCCGCCTTATCTACCACTAAATACAGAACCTACAACCAACATACCACAATACCAAGCAAGTTACACTCACAATCAAGCCTCTTGCACTATAGTTTCGGTTATTGTTTCAAAAATAAAGTTTAAACCGTAAAAATTCGTTTTTGGTTGGTTTAACTCCTTTCTTGGACCAAGATCCCTTGTATAACCCGTATACATCACTTGATCATGCAAGAATCGGTTTTCATCTTTGAAACCTCATTTTCTTGCAAATAAACTCAAGAAACGAAGATGAACACGTAAATAACTCGATTTTTACCTCGGTTTTCTTGCTAAAAACTCGGGTTTTTAGATGATCTTGTGGAGAGGAAAGGAAGAACATGGAATGTTTGATTAAAAAAAATAACAAGTAATGGGGTAACACCCCCTTATGTCCGATCGGTTTAGATGGGGGGTGGGGTGGAACCCACTTCTCCATTCTTAGCCACATGTTTGGATTCTCGAAATCTGGATAATGTTTTGGATAATCTGGTTCAGTTCGTTTTTCGGTTAAATGTCTAATTCGGCTTAAAACGAGGCTAAAACGGTCGTTTTTCGGCTTAAAAATGAAATTTATATAAAACCGATTTAAAAACTTTAAAAAATTGAACCACGATATTTATTAACTTAAAACATCATATTATTAATAATTGCGCATCTTTTTCGGCTTGATCGATCGTCTTTTGCTCGGTTTGGTATTAAAGGTTTCGTAACGTACCGACGTACCATTAAATCGAAAATTCTTTTATGTGCTTTAATTCACTTATCCCGAAGCTTTAATACTTCGTAAACATCACTAAATATTATAGATATCATCTATAATTGAACCCTCGATTCGTTCGGGTTTCAATAACTATCGATCGATTAATCGCATATTCAATACGATGAATTATATATTCACGTACAATCAATACAGTGAACCATGTATTCTCGTATAATTACTTTAGTAATTCATGTACCCGACATTAAATATAACGTAACTATTGTCTACCGGTTAGGGTATACCTGGTTTCGTCGGAATCGTTACATTCTCCCCCCGTTAAGAAATTTCGTCCTCGAAATTTTACACGCTCACTATCCCCTTCCGAGAGAAAGGTGGGGGTTTTTCCTTCAGAATTCACCCTCGCGTTACCAGGTATAATCTGGTCCTCGCTGTGAATTACACTTAATCTTAATCAATAAAGCTTGGTATGTCCAAACTGTTTAGCTTTCCCGTCTACTATCTCTACGGAATTATTTATGATATCAAGCATGTCTTCTATGAGTACCTCCATTACTGATACTTTCGTTGCCTCATCGGTTAGGTACTTTTCAATCCGTATACATGGCAAATCATAATGTATAGTACTCCATTACTGATACTTTCGTTGCCTCATCGCTTAGGTACTTTTCACTCCGTATACATGGCAAATCATAATGTATAGTACTTAGCCCCTGAAGCACTTTAATCGATAAACTAAATGACCAATCATGGAGATAGTCTCATGAGGTCCAATATATTAAGGAGCTATTTTCGGTTTTGCCAAACCTCATATCACCTCTCTAAGGTGATGCCTTTAAAATGCCTTGTCACCTCTTTCCAGTGACAATGGTTTCCTTTGAATGTTGGCATAAATCCTTTGCCAATCTCGTGTTGCTTTCAGCTTATCTTAAATATTATAAATCCGATTAGTTGTTTCTCGAATCAATTCAAATCTTATGGCTTGATTGACGCCCATTTTCAATTTAACAAATGGGTGATAATTACTTCACCCATAGAAAGCTTCAAGCTCTCGATGCTTCCTTCCCCACCTTCCAATAATGGAAGTAGGATGACTATTTCGATCTGAGATCATTGAAAATGGTACTCCACGACGAGATACCATTTCACCATCAGGAATTTGGGCGAGAATTCATTGTGGTAATCGTCATGGATTGGGATGAAATGCGAGGATTGGTTAATCGATCCGCGATTACCCAATTTACATCATGCCTTTGATATATCTTGGGAATTTGCGTCCCGAAATCCATTGTAATTTATTCCCACTATCATTGGCGAATTTTCTGTAGTTGTGGCGTTCCCTAGGGTTTTCGGTGTGCAGCCTTATCTCTTGCAAAACTTAAATATTCGCCAACATACGTAACCATATCTTTCTCCAAACTCGGCCATTAATAAAATTCTTTCAGATATTCGTATCATCAATAGTCTATTATGATCCTCTCTACTTAATCATCGGCTACGACGTTAGCCTTGCCGGGGTGATAACGGATGTCACAGTCATAATCGCTTAACAACTCGACCCATCTTCGTTGCCTCATATTCAGTTCTTTCTGATCGAATATGTGCTGCAAACTGTTATGATCGGTGAAGATGGTGCACTTCGTACCGTAGAGATAATGTCTCCAGATTTTAAGTGCGAAGATAACCGCTCCCAGTTCTAAGTCGTGAGTAGTGTAATTTTTCTCGTGTACTTTTAACTGTCGGGAAGCATAGGCTATAACCTTATTATTCTGCAACAACATGCATCCTAACCCTCTACGCGATGCGTCACAATACGCGGCAAAACCATCGTCTCCATCGGGGAGACTTAAAATCGGTGCTTGGCACAATTTTTGTTATCTCTTGGTCTTACGTGTGAACAAATACGTGTCAACTCTGGATATGGAGTTGAGTTTGTGAATGGGATATTGATTGAAACTGGATATTGACACATATTTGGGTGTTTGTGGGCAATGAAATTGTTGTTGTTCGAGGTTGACCAACTGAAGAAAGTCAAATTGAACTGAAGGTTTTTGTCATTACTGGATTGCGGTCAGAGCATATTATTTATGTTATTTTCAAGGCGTTCGAGAATTGGATCGTGAAACGTGATGCTTATTTATTAGAGTGAAAATTCTGGAACAAGTTGGATTTAATCGGGAACTAAAGTGTTTATGTTCTTGATCGTTATCCCTGGTGATTGAAGATGCTTCGGATTAATTAATGGTCATGTGTTAGATTCTGTCAAGGTGGTTTTGTGATGAAATTGATCACTTGATGTTGAGTAGTTGAAGATTAAACCTTATCGTATGCCGACGAGTTGGTGATGTTGTGGAGGAAGCCCAACTTCACGTGTTGATGAAGTCAGATGGACTCACGTGATTGGTTGAGATGATCTATTGGCACGAGGATGCATGCATTTCAAAGACCTCTATCATTATAGTCAGAGAAGCTTACACTGAAGGGGAGATCTGATATGGAAGACGCTGGGTGATTGGTAGATTTGTGAAGCTACAGGACAGTTTCAGACACGGCTGGTTGTTGAGCAAACAGAAGATCATCAGTTAAGAGGGAGTCTTTTGTGTTTGTTAGAATTGAGAGCAACGGTCAAAGGGGAGACTGTTGGTGCATTTTGTGACCGTCGCTATGCAATTCTGACCAGCGGAACGCCACAGGCGAAGTTAGCACAACTTCGCCTTAGGCGAAGTTAGAACAACTTCGCCAACGGCGAAGTTGTAACAACTTCTGCCTTAGGCGAAGTTATCACAACTTCGCCATAGGCGAAGTTATGAACAACTTCGCCTACTGACGCCTACTGAAGTTTATATATATATACGTGTGTCTTGTTTAGGTTAAAATAAAATCCAGTAATTAGTGTGTGTTTTGAGCAGTTTGTTTGTTTAGAGAGAGTAAGAGACAAGGAGAGTCGTGTGAGACGACCCGAGGTAGAGCTCACCTCGGGTCAGTTGTGTTTTCTGTTTATGTTCTGTATGTCTCGTGGTTAATTATTATATATAAGAATCTGCAGATTTGATTATCCCGTTCTTGTATTTGTTCGTGTATTTGTTCGTGTACGTGTTTGTGTTCTTCATCTTTATACCAATAAACGAGTCTAGGAGGATTCCGCACTCCTAGACCTCGTGCGGATCTCGTATCGATCGGCGACGCCCCGGGGGGACTTACAACAACCCTTCCTGATTCAGAAGATCTAAAATTATTCTTAAGCGTTGCTCGTGCTCTTCTTTATTTTTCGAGTAGATCAAAATATCGTCAATAAACACGATGACGAATTTGTCGGGGTAGGGTTTACAGACTCGATTCATGAGGTCCATGAACACTGCCGGCGCATTTGTTAGTCCGAAAGGCATACTAAGAATTCATAACAGCCGTAACGAGTCCGAAACGCTGTTGTTGCAACGTCCTCCTCTTGGATTTTCATTTGGTGATAACTATATCTAAGATCAATTTTCTAAAAATAAATCGCCCCTTGCAGTTGGTTAAATAGATCATTTACTTCGAAGAAGTGAATACCTATTCTTGATCGTCACTTTATTCAATTCTCCCTAATCAATACATATCCTAACACTTCCGTCCTTCATTTCCCAAATAACACTGGTGCACCCCATGGTGACTAACTAGGTCGTATAAAACCTTATCCAATAATTCTTGCATTTCAGTTGGTGCAAGTCGGTAGGGTGCTTTAGCAACAGGGCCAGCTTGAGGCATTAAATCGATTCTGAATTCGACCTGTCGGGTTGGCAGTAATCCGGGAAGTTCTTCTGGGAGAACTTGTGGAAATTCGCGTACCACCAGGACATCTTCTATATGTTTTCTTTTAAATCTGTGGCAATCACATTTGTTAAATACACCACGTCTTCTTGACGTAAATATTATACCATCTCAAGATGAGATTAGAGTGGTAACATAATACCGTACACTTTTCTCTGTATCTAATCGCTTCATCGTCCGAAAGAGAGTTTCTAATCATCTTCTTCTCATATTTGATTTCCTGCTTCAAGTTGAATTAGCCAATCCATGTTAACTGTTACGTCAAAACTTCTTAACTTTACTGGTCGCAGGTTAATAAGGAAAGGTTAATCGTTCAGAATAATAGGACAATTCCGAACAATTTAGTTAACTATTAGGGGTTTACCGTTAGCGATTCTACAGTATAGGGTTCTATAGTTTCACTAATCGGTATATTTCCAAAGGGTAGGAGGTTAACAGGAACTAACTTCTATCGACGACCGTAAAAATATCACTGAAGCCTATTGATTTAAAACTACAACATACTCAATACCACCTTTGGATCATGACGTGCTTTATTCGAATTACTCACGAAAGCACGGCTCCTTGCTTGACCAGAGGTTGATGCTTGTCATGAGGTTCGTCTTCCAACGACACCTTGGTTCAACTTTGGGCAACTTCTCTTGAAACGTTCTGTACTGCCACATTCATAGCAAGTACAACTGTTTGGCATAATTTGATTTCTTTGGGTGGATTGTTATTGAAGTTGTTGGGTTCGGAGTGATTGTACACGAATGGGTTGGGTTGCCGGTTCACATGGTTTCAATTGGTTCTACAATTGGGGCATTACGTCCATATTTACCACACCTGTGGCCTACTATCACTCGACATTCTTCTTCCTACTTATTCAAAAGTCTATCTTTCACTATACCTTTATCATTTCTCTTCTTTAACACTCGACGTCTCACCTAACGTCCTTCCAGTCCGTTTCCCATAGAGTCAAATATATCAATGCTGGCTTGTGACACAACCCTTCCAAAGGTTGTATATTTTACAGGATTGACTATACTCCTTATCGATGGAGTTAGTCCCCAATATAACGCTCACTTCGCTTAGTTTCTGGAGTAATTTGCCATGTTACCAGACATGACAATTCCTTCAAACGATTAGCGTGTTCTAAGTGACCAGCACACAACATTTCTATCTTCCATAGCTTAGTTTCCAATCTCTGAACTTAATTACTCGAAATAAAGTGCTCTAGCACAAGAATTTTAAATTCTGACCATATCGTCTAAGTAAAAATTTTCTAACTATAATTTTGTACCATCGTGTTCCATCACGATACAACATAATATACCAACATATCTGTAGCATATTTCACTACACAATGTTCTAGACTCTTACCAATATCCTTAACCATTTCGATCTTTTCTATCCCCTCGCTAATCTATTCCTCCCTTTACCGTCAGTAAACTATTAATAATTTCCTTAATACAACCAACAAACACATCCTTCATACCGGATCTAATTCATTACGACTACTATTCATGTTTAGTTTATAATTAATATTTGTAGTCATAATAGTATTTGGTGGGACATTATCACTCTTAGTAATACCACTAAGAATTGAAATATTCATATTCATGAGATTGCTCGATCTATAATTCTGCGATCACATTTGCATCAACACTAGCAGTGATCTGTGATACGACATTCGGTATCATCATCTGCTATCTTTGAGCAATCAAATGGGTCATATCAATCTCCATCATTGGAGTTACTCTTTTTATGTCATTCTGCCGTACCCATCCCGTACGCAGTAATCAATACTAATCTCACCGTATAACTCGTTACCAGCTCAATCATAACAGCAGGTACGCATACACACCAAATATTATCATACATATTACACATACCAGTATCTAGTATATATATGTCCCACAAATATAATAACACATGGACTTAACCTGACGTCGGTTAACGTTTAAATATGTTTCATAACCCTTGTCACCAACTGACATATAGATCTTTCTCAATAAGGATTAATGTTTTAATATGCTTGATTTCAATATCCTTTTGCATGTCAGCATAACCGATACATGCTCACCGTGAGCACCAAACGATTACGTACCACGGAGTTATAATATCCGTGTCTATTCGTATATCCGGCATACACAGTATACCACCTACGAACGAATAACCAACTATGCCATAATTATTCCAACACCTCTTTGTGTATGGGTAATCATTCTATTCGAGTATACATGGGTATAGGCATCTAACGGATGTAAGGATAACATAGGGAGTTGCAAGGTTCAAGGTAATCGCGCAACATGGGTTGCCTTCAAATATTATCAATTACTATTATGGGAAACTTTATCACTTGCTCAGTCAATGTCCTCAGGCGTTCAAGGTTTGCTAAAATCGGTAATTCTCGATCTGGAGGTGGTATGTCTCATATGTTTGAGAGTGAGAAATACATATATATATTTCCATATATTATTTTTATCTGCTCATTTATTATCAAATTTATTATTATTATTATTATTTTTATTTTATTTTATTTATTTATTTATTTTCCTTAACGGAATAAGAATGGGTTCAGGTACAGGTCCGTCCGTACGTGAGGGTCGGCGGTTCTGGTGATCACAGGGGGTTATTAAGATGTACGGTACCGGTGTTGGTAGGGTAAGGGATTTATCAACTTTGGTTGGGAGTGACGGTTACTAGATATTTCTGGTTAATGTCAAACGGGAGATCTAATTTGGTACTATCATAACTATGGCCCGATAAGTCAGACTTATCATCAACCGATGCTCTAGAAATTTCAGCGTCCTTGGTACTTTTATTATTTCATCCCCCGGTTCCTTATCCGGGTCTTATTTCTCAATACATGTACCCACAAGATATATATATATATATATATATATATATATATATATACACATTAGCACGCATAAATAATATTATATACTTTACACATATGTTGCCATTTTTACCTATTAATGTTCTCCGTGACTTCCCCTGAATTACCTCGTGCGGACAAGTCTGTTATTATGTTCCGGACCATAATAACTCACTTGCCCATCCAAGTTCATCCAGATCTCGTCACTATAAATTATTAGTTGAAATTCAGATCCTATAATACTTGAGCTACAGGTTATATTTTAGGTATCTTTTAAAGACATCCTAATTCTTTATAACCAATGGCTCTGATACCAACTTCTGTAACACCCCGTAACCGCAGCGGAAACGTAAACGGGATGCAACAGACACCTCTGATATCAACCACATTGTTTATAAAGAAAACTGAATATATTAATATACTTCAAATTACATTATCTCGTATTTCATTACCGTCTAAGTGATACACACATCATGCATTACGATACATAATTCTATTTATTATAATGTATCCTAACATCCCGCACACAAATCTTACACACATCAAGCACTAAGCACGTAAGCAATCACTTCATCTTAATTGTAGCTGAAAAGCATGTGAGAAAACGGGTCAACTACGAATAGTTGGAGAGTTTCACAATTTGAGTAAACCATGATAAATCATTTTCAAAATATAATATTATCGATGTAATTATGCTGAGCCCACAAATGAAACCTCTGTTAAACCAGTACTGTACCTGTTCCGGGGGCAATGTTAACCCAGAAACACTTCTAGTGACATCTGGGGACACTGTTAACCCAGTACAGTACCCATTCCGGGGGCAATGTTAACCCAGAAACACTTCTAGGGACATCTGGGGACACTGTTAACCCAGTACTGTACCCATTCCGGGGGCAATGTTAACCCAGAAACACTTCTAGGGACATCTGGGGACACTGTTAACCCAGTACTGTACCCATTCCGGGGGCAATGTTAACCCAGAAACAGTTCTAGGGACATCTGGGGACACTGTTAACCCAGTACTGTACCCATTCCGTATGATTCCCGTACAATCAAATATTTATAAATACACGCAAATCCATGCGTTCAGTATGTACTTAAACATTTCAATAGTAACATGCTTTCCGCCCCGGGAAAATATTTAAAAACAATTCAGAGAAAAGGGGCTCGTGAAACTCACCTTAGCACATGCAAGCAGGTAACAACTGTCATTACCAGTTAACACGTCCAATCTGTAATATGATCCCTACGATCGTTACTATACACTCACTATTAATATAACTTTAACCGTGTTGACCGGTACATCTGGGGAAACTGTTAACCCAGTACTGTACCCATTCCGGGGGCAATGTTAACTCAGAAACACTTCCCCGGACTCAGATTGTGATATCGTTTAGAATTCAATAGTCAAATTACCATTAGTTTGTTTTCCCCGTTTTGCGTGCCTAGCACGGTTATCCGTTTTTACGTTTCAAAAATGAGCTTGGTCACACACGACCCGAAAATAGTCGTAGACTGATAATTTATTTAAAGTTGTGAAATTAGAGCTCGGTTTAGACGCCCCGATTGGCCGCGGGACCCGTTTCCGTCTTTAGTGCACCGGAAACTGTTTTATCGTTTAAAATTACCCAAATCATCCGAATTATTTTCGGATAATTTATTTTTACTTGTTTAACTCAGTTATATGAAAATAGTTCATTTTTAGGGTTTTTATACACCAGTCAGCTCGTCTACCCGAACTTTGCTGGTTTACGCGTTTTATATTATAAAAGTTCACTTTTATTCCAAATAAATATCCGTTCATCCTCGGATCTTGAGATTTTGCACAAATAACATTTTGACAGTGGGGAAATTTATAAAAATATTTCCAGAATTAATTTTTATATTTAAAATTTATTTATCTATTTTTAAACACCATTTAAACACTAAATATGTCGTAAATACCAAACGACCTTAGAAAAATCCCAAATTTTTCATGGATGACCCTGCCATGCACGTAGTCCCCTGTAATTTTTCCAGAACCAAAATCTCTCTTTACATGCCATTTTCACTAAAACCGATCTAGAAAGCCCTAGAACTCGTTTAACCAGAAAGCCTACTTAGACTTCTCCAACCGACCTAAAATTTTGTGTATGACTTTTACATGTTATTAAAAGCTTACCTGCAATTTTCCAGAATTTTTCATGATATTTAACTATTTTTCACCATTTTTGGCCAAAATCGAGCATTAAATTCACCAAATATTCATCCTTTGTCCAAATATTACCAAAAATTCACAGAACTCATATTTTCATATCCCTGTAAAATTTCATGACCCAAATCTAAACCATCCACAATCTGTCCAAAATTCCATAACCGAACATAAACCGAATATACCTTTTGTTTTCCGCCACTACAAGCTACAAACTCGTTTTTCTGCCTTATCTACCACTAAATACAGAACCTACAACCAACATACCACAATACCAAGCAAGTTACACTCACAATCAAGCCTCTTGCTCTATAGTTTCGGTTATTGTTTCAAAAATAAAGTTTAAACCGTAAAAATTCGTTTTTGGTTCGTTTAACTCCTTTCTTGGACCAAGATCCCTTGTATAACCCGTATACATCTCTTGATCATGCAAGAATCGGTTTTCATCTTTGAAACCTCATTTTCTTGCAAATAAACTCAAGAAACGAAGATGAACACGTAAATAACTCGATTTTTACCTCGGTTTTCTTGCTAAAAACTCGGGTTTTTAGATGATCTTGTGGAGAGGAAAGGAAGAACATGGAATGTTTGATTAAAAAAAATAACAAGTAATGGGTTAACACCCCCTTATGTCCGATCGGTTTAGATGGGGGGTGGGGTGGAACCCACTTCTCCATTCTTAGCCACATGTTTGGATTCTCGAAATCTGGATAATGTTTTGGACAATCTGGTTCAATTCGTTTTTCGGTTAAATGTCTAATTCGGCTTAAAACGAGGCTAAAACGGTCGTTTTTCGGCTTAAAAATGAAATTTATATAAAACCGATTTAAAAACTTTAAAAAATTAAACCATGACATTTATTAACTTAAAACATCATATTATTAATAATTGCGCATCTTTTTCGGCTTGATCGATCGTCTCTTGCTCGGTTTGGTATTAAAGGTTTCGTTTAACGTACCGACGTACCATTAAATCGAAAATTCTTTTCTGTGCTTTAATTCACTTATCCCGAAGCTTTAATACTTCGTAAACATCACTAAATATTATAGATATTGTCTATAATTGAACCCTCGATTCGGTCGGGTTTCAATAACTATTGATCGATTAATCGCATATTCAATACGATGAATTATATATTCACGTATAATCAATACAGTGAACCATGTATTCTCGTATAATTACTATAGTAATTCATGTACCCGACATTAAATATAACGTAGCTATTGTCTACTGGTTAGGGTATACCTGGTTTCGTCGGAATCGTTACATGTTTAGTTGGTATGTTTAATCCCATCAACACCTTTGAATGCCATGTTAAGGTGACACTATAGTCATGGTTTTCAAATCAAGTTGTCCTACTTACACACACATGTGAGTTTACTCATACAAGTGGTTAGTTGACCCTAAAGCCAAAAGCAATTGTAAAACCACCTTAAGATCACAAGTTTTCATAAAAGTGGTTAGGTGACCCTACCCCACTATCAAGTCTACAAGTGACTTAAGTGTCGTGCAAAAGGATGGTGTTCAACTTGTTTATAAAAGGGATTTTAGTTTTCAAAATTTTAGATTGGAAAACTATATATATTGTACCTTTTCATTTGCATGCATTCAAATGTATGGTACCTTTGAAAAACCAATTTCAAATTCCTTTAATAAAACCCGTTTTTTTAAGAAATCATTAATAGTTAATAAAACCAATTCTATCACTTAATAATTTCAAAGGAATCATTTTTATGCTAGTTGTCGATTTTAATTGTTAATATCCATACAAGATAAAACAATAAAACTAAAACAACCAATCAAGCATAAAATACAAGACATGTTCATATCCATAGCCACCTAGATAGACAACACTTGTTGACCGAAACAAGTGGGTCAAAAGGTCTCTTCTAAGGGACGAGCATGACAAAAGGTAGAAGATGGTGAAATCCCACTTGACTTCGCGTCCTTATGCTTCAATTGTTCACTTCTTGTTGTGATCCATCTTCATTATCTGGGTTTCCATTTGGGCTCCAACAAAAATGGTGTTGTAGTTACATCTTCTTTTACAAAATATATCCTAATACACTTTGTCTAATAAAAGAAATACAACTATTCTACTTATTATTACAAACCATTTGAAAGAATAAATAAATTACAACCCGAATAAAGAATATTACATCCAAATGCACAAATCACAAACGATAATTCTTCAATATACACATGGTCATGACTTGGTAAAGAACATCCACACAAACAGGTCAACCTTTGACCAAGTAGGTCAACCCTTGACCAGAAATGGTTCCCCTTTCCCTTAGTTCTCGGCCTAAAACAGAGAACACACAGTTCTCGGCCAGAAGACCAAAGCATCAGAGTTTTCGGCCCCGAAGCTTTGGTTCACCGAGAACCTATTGTTCTCGGTAAAAACCGAGAAGTTGTTTTCGGTCACCACCGAGAACCATGATTCATCATCATGAGTTCTCGGTCCAACCGAAAACATGTTTTCGATCAACCGAAATCTCATGGTTCCCAACCATGAGTTCTGGGCCAACCAAGAACAGGGTTTCAGGTGTCTTCGGCCAGACCGAGAACTAAGGTTTTCTACCATTAAGTTCTCGGCCAAAGCTGAAGAACACAGTTTCAGCCCAAACAAAATTTGGCAACCAAAATGACTAATTTTCCAGATTTTCTACCACATGCATGTATGGTATAAACTTGGATATCCAAGGGGCAACCAAAAGGACTAAAGTTCTCAGCCAAAATGGTTACAAAAACCATCAAACCCGAGCACTTTAGAACCCATTTTGAAGCATGTAATCGTATAAGAGGCTCTTGATGCCATTGTTCGGTTTTAGCAAGATTATCAAAGTACAAAATAACCAATTATTAAGGGAAGCACAGCGGAAGATATTAGTTTAAAATCTTGTTAACCATTACACATAAACCGATTTATGTTAAACCCAATCCAGGATCCATATACAATTACCATGATATCAAGAACAACCATAGGGTGTTTAATATACATACCTTCAAATCCGAGAATGAAAAGGATGAAGGAGATTGAATAGATAGAATCCAAGGAAAGGACTCCTCAAGCTTGTATACCCGACAAGCTAATCGACAAACACCCAAGATGCTAGGGTCTTACACTTGATCCAAAAACAATCCTTGTACTTGTTCTTCTTCTTGTTCTCGGCTGGAGATGGAGAGAAAAGAAGAGAGAGAGAAAGCGATATATGTGTAAGAGAAAGTATAGTGTGTTGTGTAAGTAAAATCTTACACACCCATACATCTTATTTGCATGTTATGGAAACAAATAAAAGGAGGAGAGAGGGGTGAGGGGAGCCGGCCCCATGTGGGTGAGTTTTCCCCCCAAAAACCAATTTCCAAATTGTTTATTTTCTTTAAAACATACTTGTTATTTATCAAATAAATAACAATTCTCAAATATAAATTATCCATATAATTTACTTAACACATATATGCAAATATTTAGAAAACCAATTTTCAAATATATAAGTGTTGATAATCATTACTTAGATCATATCTTTGGAATTTTCATCATAGCCCCGACCAACTGATCCATTAGCATCACATTCTCAATAGTCACCTCCTCATTCCTCTTCTTTAATTCAACATTTTATTTCAACAAGTTCAAATTTCTTTGGAATAGGTCTGTGTCAGTATGTGGGTTTGTAGGTGGTGATGTAGAGAAAGGTTCATATTCATGTTGTTCTGGTTTTGTTGTTTGAGTTTGGAAAATGGATTGTGGTGGTGATTGTGTATAGGGTGGGCTTGGAATAAATGGATCTGAATGAATTGGGCTAGTGGTTGGTCGTGTTTTTGTTGTTGGGGATATACGAGTTGATGTTTCTGGTTGGATCAAGGTTAAGGTTTGCGGTGGAGATTGAGTGGTGTTGCCTTGTTGTTGTGGTGATTCAAGTTGTGATTGGTTTAAGATGGGTGGTGGTGATCGTGGTGGTGATGGTATAATAGGTTGGTCAATGGATAGTGGTGATTGTGGTGGTGTTGGTATAGGTTGGTTCTCTCCCTGATCCAGTGCATCAAAAATCATGGCTCCTCCAGCCCCTCCTTCATCTCCATCATCATCATTACCTCCATCTTCAGAATCATCATCATCACCATCTTCCCCTATTTCCTCCTCTGAGCTCAACTCAGGCATTGCCATAATCTCCAGATCATGGTTCAACAACCATGGTAAAATTTCAAATGGGATGTTGGAATTAAATCTGTTTGCACTTCCCGGATTTACAATTCTTCTATGCGTGTCAGGATTCTGCAATAGATGTGTATTGCCAATTGTTGGTATGTCTTGTAATTCCATGTTAAAGATTATCTGCAAGAATCTTGGGTATTGCAGGAATCTATACACTTCGGCCTTCTTCAAATTTCTCACCATGCCTTCATATATCATCTTTGAAAAATTGAAAGGCAGATCATATATAATATCAACAGTGGCATTTGCTAAATCACGACTCATCAGAGTCCATGATCCTTTTCTTTGAGCAAACCCTTGTATCACATGGTGAATTAAGAATCTGTACAGCATAGGGAACATTCCCTTTTGAAATTGCCCATCATGTAAAGTTCCCTGATATCCCATCGTTTGTTCAAAGATCCTCATCAGGTGAGCTGTATTGAAGTTTATTGGGTTATGGTCATCATCATGTAACTGCAAGCATTCGTCTTATCATTCTTTCTGTCACATGTATTTCATGGCTTGCAACAGTTGCTTCGATTCTTCGACCATTTATGTCATCGACAAGTCTTGCAGAGCGCTAGAAATCGAGTGAATGATTTCTATAGATGATTGGGCACTCAGTGAAAGCAAAACTCACATTAGATCTAGCCATCCATGTAATCATCCTTGACACTGGATAATTATCAGGAGTAATCTACAACATGGCGCACATATTATACTTTTGTTCAAAGGGATACTTCGGTTGATTATTATCCGCCATGTCTGAAAAACATAATCAAACACATTCAAAATGAAATTAGTTATAGAGTTCACAAATTTAAGTAATTTCAGGTTACAAAAATGAAGAAGAAAGAGAGAAAGATCATCAAGAACCTGTTCTTCGACAAGTTTATAACCAAAACACAAAAACAGAGTGTTAGCATATAAATACATAATCTAAGCCCATTATAGTCTAATCGTGATCGGAAAACACATTATTATCGCTTACCCAGTCGGAATTAGAGGGCTGATTAAAGTTCGGGTTTGGATTAGAGATGAATGTGATAAGTTGGTTTTGGTTTCTTTGTGAGTAAGCAGTTGTAGAAGGAGAGAGGGAAAAGTAATGTTGAATAATATTTCTAACTCCCTCTTATATACCTTTTGAAAGTGAGTTTTAAATGCATTTGTCGTGTAGTGAGTTATTAGCTGTCAAACATAATAATCTTATCCATTTAAAACCTTACCCGATAAAGTTAAGATGTCAAACCTTGCTTGGTAAAATTTTCATTATTAAATTGACAAAGTTTGCCCGATACCTTCCACTTACAAACCTTGCTTGGTCAAGCTAAGTAATTTAAGGTCAAGACACTATGAAGAAAGCTTACCAGAAATACCAGATTTCTTGAGAACTTAATCACAAGGCAAATAATAAAGTATAAAATATCAAATTAACATCCTTGCTAGGAATCAATTAAGATACCCGTATAAATTTCTTAAATTTAAATTAAAAGCTAGATCTAGCATAAAACCTATCAGAATAAGAACCACATTCAATCAAACATACTTTGAAGCATAGTGTTCCCGAGTAACCTTTTGAATGTTTAATATGCCCGAACAACCTTCTTATGCAAAGTATACCCGAACAACTTTCATAGGTATAAAGTGTGCCCGAAATGATATCAAGCAGACAGTGTACTCGGAAAGTCAAATTTTTGAAATTACCAATTATATTGAGGGAACAATGTTGTACCCGGAATAGAAAGTGTACCTGAAAGACAAGGTCTGCCCGGAAACACTTGTAATTTCAAAGAATTATAACACAGATAACACAGAGCATGCTAGGAATGAAATTAAACATAAAACATCTAAGTGTGCTATAGTCTAAAATTTCAAAGAGCTTGCCCGAAAATCCTATGTTAGCACTAAGCTTACTAGGATACTCATATTCAAACATCAGGTATGCCCGGGAACTAAACTAAACAGTTTAGTCTACCCGAGAAACTTCAAAATATCAAACCATACATGAAAATGACAAACTTAGATGATAGTATCTAAGTGTGCCTGGAAAGGTTATAGAGCAACAAACCTTACCCGGAAACATATTCAATCATAAACAATCAGGCTTGCCCGGAGAGTGACTTGAATAGTAACTCTACCCGAAAAGTATAAAATACTTCAAGGCATGCCCGAAAATAGTAAACTTAGATAACATTATCTAAGTGTTCTCGGAAAGGTTAAAAAGTATTGAACCTTACCCGAAAGTACATATTCAAACATATTCAACTGTTTTTGTGCCCGGAAAGGTTAGAAAACTCCAAACCTTACCCAAACCTTTGACTTAAACCACTTGTTAGCATATATTTTTCTTTTAAGATCATAGTTTTAAGAGCAAATGGTGCATGTAGAGATCAAATTTCAGTTGTATTTCTCTTCAAAACAGTTTCTTCTATTTTTTCTGAAAAGATATCAAGAATGGGATCATATTGACTAAGTAGCTTTCTCAATACTTCATTCTTAGAATTATTATGACAACATAGATTGGTTAATAGCAGGCATTAACTTAGCATGAATTTCATCTCTTTGGTGATATGATTAAGGTTCAATTAGTAGCATAATACATTAATGGTCAACACTGTGCAATGATGCCTCATATCTCTTCTCAAAGCTTATTTGGCTTTCCCAAGGTCACCCCAATTTGACTCCAACCTCCGTATTTGATCAAAAATTGTTTTTGCATGACATAACTTATTGGATCTTTTTGTATTTTTGATTTTCAAACATATATAGAGGTTGAACGTTGGACTTACTATTAAATAACAGACCTTTCATTCAAGATGAGACAGATTTTGTCAATATCTTTGTAGTTCTTGTTGTAACCCTCTTGTTTGATAAAATATTTAAAACACTTATCAACTTTTGGTTGATTTATTCATTCTTCCCCTTGTTTTTTGATATTTTCTTAAATTTTCTAAAACATGTTCTTTGTCATATTTAAAGATGTTTCATTTTTGGTTGACCAAATAACAACAGGCTCGTGTATGACTGGGTAATCACTTTTCTGCCTATCATTTGGAGGGTTTATCTTGAGACATGCAAAGATAACTATGTATCTCCACATAAAGATTAGCATATTCATTATGTTTACATCACCTTAGATTTTACACATCATGGGAAAGCAACCATACATGTTAATGACTATACTAAGGTCCTTTTAGCCTATTAAATTCATATGATTAGCTAAGTAGTCAATGTACTATCATTTCCCATTTTTAAATACAGTTTAATATTCAATCACCCCAATATCTCTTAATTGGAAGGTAAATGGCTATCGTGTTTAACCAAAGGAGGTCAACATGACCAAATATACATGTGAATATATGTCCTTTCAAAGTCAGAGTTATTGACATAGTTTTAAGTGAAGGAATAAGAAACAAGTTATGATTGCCCCATATGCTTTCAGTTTTTCTGTTTAATGGCTATCCTTTGAATCTATAGAGTTTTTTAGGACCAAACATACACAAGTGTATGTCTTTCCAACTAGGAAAATGACATAATTTTCAGCAAAAACTACTTGAGACTTTTCTTTAAAAATCCTTCTTTTAAGCTTCTTAAAAGCTTGAACTGAATAATCTTATCATATCTCAACACCATTAACAACATGTTCATGTTTTGACCAAAATAAAGTATTAATGCAAAATTCATTAGAAAAATTCATTTTATTACTTAATTTTGACATAAGACTAATTTTGACACCAACAGTTGTCACACATAAACAAATCTCAATCAAACATAATATCATCAAGATAAGTAGACAGTACTAACATTCAAGGTCTATCCTATCTTAATTATATCAGAAGATCAGATAAAGCACATATTCAAGCAAATAAGCAGTGATGTCAGATAAGCTTATATTAACAAGTAATTCATAACAAGAACACTCATCCTAACACCACAAATGCACATCAACTGATAAACATGTAAAAATATCAATCAGATCAATCGTGTCTAAACTTTGCACTCATAATCAGTTAAAGGACATAGCAGTCAACCTATTAAGTAACATAATCAATCATATTCACTTAACATTCATCAAGTGCATCCTCTAACAATATAATCAGTTAGCACATAGAGGTACACAACTAGGCACATATCCTTAATCAGATCTCATCAGAGTTGATCATTCCCAGGGCTTTCAAAAGAAAGTTGAACCTGGTTCTATCAAGTGGTTTGGTGAATAGGTCTGCCAAATTATCACTTGTATCAACTCTTTGCATTTCAATCAAACCATTTTCACTGCAATCTATAATGAAGTGATTTTTGATTTCAATGTGCTTAGTCTTAGAATGTTGAACTGGATTCTTAACAGTAAAATATGAAGCAGTATTATCAATAAGAATAGGGGTATTCAGAAAATTCAAACCATAGTCCAGCAACTGGTTTTGAATCGAAAGAACTTGTGCACAGCATGCAGATGCAGCAATGTATTCAGCTCCTGCAGTGGAGATTGAGACAGTAGTCTACTTCTTGCATTGCCATGACACTAGCCTTTCACCTAAAAATTGACATCCTCCTGAGGTTGACTTTCTGCTCATGTTACAGCCATCATAATCACTATCTGTGTAGGCAATCAGATCAAAAGATTTATTCTTTGGATACCAAATTCCCAAGTCTGGTCTTCCCTTCAAATATCTAAAAATTCTGTTCACAACATTCATATGGGAGACTTTTGGATATGATTGGAATCTTGCACACACACATACAACAAACATAATATCTGGTCTTGTTGCAGTAAGGTACATCAGGGATCCAATTTTGGCTCCGTATTTATGTTCATCTACAGGCTCACCCCTTTCATCAGCAATAATCTTTTCTTTAGTGTCCATTGGAGTAGAAGTAGTTTTGTACTCATAACAATTGAACTTATTCAAGATGTCCTGCACATATTTGGTTTAGTAAATGAAAATCCCTTCAGCTTTCTATTGAACTGTAGTCCAAGAAAGAAGTTCATTTCTCCCATAGAGCTCATGCTGTATTTGGATTTCATTACCCCTTCAAACTCCATACACATTTGTTGAAACAGAAGAAAATCTGGTCCCTTTCTTTTATAGAAGAGTGTCTTGTCAATGGCTCCTCTTTGAAAACCATTTTCAAGAAGATGATTTGACAGCTCATCATACCAAGCTCTAGGAGCTTGATGCAATCCATATAGGGCTTTATTCAACTTATACACCATGTTTGGATACAAAGGATCCTCAAAACCTGGAGGTTGAGCAACGTACACCTCTTCATCAATCTTTCCATTTAGGAATGCAGACTTAACATCAAGTTGGGACATCTTAATGTTCTTTGAGGCAACATATGCAAGAAAGATCCTGATAGCTTCAAGTCTTGCAACTGGTGCAAAGACTTCCTCAAAGTCTATTCCTTCTTCCTGAAGGCATCCCAGTGCCACAAGCCTAGCTTTATTCTTAATAACCAAACCCCTCTCATCCCTTTTGTTTCCGAAAACCCATTTAGTTCCAATTGCATATCTGTCTATTGGCCTATCAACAAGATCCCACACATGTAAATCTCTGAACTGTACCAGTTCCTCCCTCATTGCTTCCACCCAACTATTGTCTTTTAGTGCTTGAGCAATGTTCTTTGGCTCTATTTGGGATAGAAAGCAGGAGTAAAGACAGATGTTTTCAATTTCAGAATGACTTCTTGTGACTCTTTCATGCAAATCTCCAATGATGTTTTAAGAAGGATGATTCTTTTCTACATAAGGAGTTTGAAAAATCATATCTGCAAACACATTTGTGTCAAGATTTGATTCATTGAGATCTGGTTCTTCAATGATCAAATTAGTTTATGCATCATGAAAATCTGGTGTTTCTTCATTATTTTGTCTTGAAGTAGATGCACCATTGTTTCCTATGTTCAGTCTTTGAAACAGATCTTGAAACCTTGCAATAGATACAGTTTCTTCTTCATTTGCTTGGTTACTTGTGTTTCCCTGATTCTGAATTTGATCATTCTGTACTTCTTGATTGTCTTGATTGATATCAGGATGATCTTGTTCAGGACTGTGATTGTTTTCTTGAACTTGTTCAAGAATATCACTTGAGGAATTCTTCACAAACGTATATTCCTTTTCTTTTCTAGAAACCTTTTTCCACAACTCTTCTAAGTCCAATGGTTTCTTCTTTTTCTCTTCAACTACACTGGTCTTGTAGAATGAGTCATCAAAGTCTTCAGGATAAATCTTGAAAGACCTTATCAACTTCTCATGATCAAACAGTCATGTTGCAACATCAATTGTGTTGAATTGATTCTCATTTAAGATGATGTTAGATGATTCTATAACACTCAAATGGTTTTTCACATATACTCTGTATGCTTTTGAGTGTGTAGAATATCCAACAAAGAAACAATCTAGGGATTTTGTTTGAAACTTGTTCAAATAATCCCTTGTGTTCAGAAGAAAACATTTACATCCAAAAGTTTTGAAAAACTTGATATAAGGCCTTTTGTTGAAGAAAATCTCATATGGAGTTTTGTTATGCCTTTTGTTGACAAGTACCCTGTTCTGAATATAGCAGGCTGTATTTATGGCTTCAGCCTAAAATGTAATAGGTAAATTAGCATCTGCTAACATGGTTCTTGCAGCTTCAATCAAAGTTCTATTCCTTCTTTCTGCAACACCATTTTGTTCAGGAATTCTAGGAGCTGAGAATTGTTGATGTATTCCCTTTTCTGCAATAAATTCTTGCATAACTCCATTTTTGAGCTCAGTACCATTGTCACTTCTCATCATTTTAACCTTCTTACCCAGTTTCTTTTCAATCATTGTTACACATCCCTTAATCAACTCTACAGTCTCATCCTTGGTACTCAGGAAATAAACCCAAGTATATCTTGAATAGTTATCAATGGTCATAACACAATATCTTTTCTTTCCTGTACTTGGCACACTCACAGGACCGAAGAGATCCATGTGAAGTAATTCAAGTACTTGATCAATTGATTTGATGAGATTTTTCTTATGTGATGATTTGTGTTGCTTTCCTTTCTGGCATGAACTACAATGATATTCTAATTTGAATTCTCTTATAGGTAAGCCAATTACATGCTCACCTATGACAAGTCTATTCATGTTCTTCAAGTTCACATGACACAATTTCCTATGCCACAATTTTGACTCATTTTCAGTGGTTTTGGACACAAAACATGCACCTCCCCTTGAAACAGCTTCTTTCATATTCAATTCATATAAATTGCCATTTCTTGGTGCCATCATCATAATCATTTCAGGCGGGATTACAAACTCAGGTTTTAGGATGAAACAATGTGAATCATCAAAGCTGACTTTGTACCCCTTATCACACGTTTATGATATGCTTAGTAAATTATACTGCATACCCTCAACATGAAATACATTATCAAATGAAACTTTTTCGTTTGTTAAGATTCCTTTCCCAACAATCTTTCCACCATTTTCATCACTCCCAAAAGCTACAGGACCTTCAAATTTTTCTTCATAATTGACAAGTGATCTTTTGTCCCAAGTCATGTGCTTAGAACAACCACTATCCATATACCATATGTCATTCGGAGGAGTGGTCTGTTCCTGCACAAAAGAAATAATTTGATCAGTTAAGTGATGAAGTGCAAGCTATTTCAGCTTGAAACTTATCAGCTTCAGTTTCAGTGGCAGCTTTGGAAGTGAGTGTTGTTGGTTCAGGATCTTCATGAGTGACTTCTATGTTGTCTGAATTGTCTCATAACCACACTCTATTGGGGTTTTAACAAATGATTTTGAGCTCAGGCTTTCTACTGATGCAGTGCCATACTTTTTTTATCACATAATCTTTCTTTTCTGAATAATCTCTCTTACATCAGCAACTGTCCCAACTTTAGTTTCAGCCTTAGGTTTCCCAAGGAACCCTTCAGGTTCAAACCCATGTTTCATTAGAAACTTTTCATCACCAGTAAGTTCAGTTGGTTTCTTTCTAGGAAAGATACCCCTGATTCTTGTCTTCTCACTGTTTGGTGATCCTTGAGAGCTATCAGACTTGTCTGACTGTGTATTCCTTTAGGAATGATTCTCAAGGGCTGAAAGTTCTTTTAGACAACTTTCTCATGCTTCATAGGAGATCTACTCCTTTTAGCTGGTTCAGCCTCATGATTCTTGGTTTTCACTAATGGCTTCAAGCTATCCTTATTCAATGCTTCCTTCTCACTCACTTTTCCCTTTTCTAGGTATTTGTCATACTTTTGCTTATACACAACAAAGTCTTGTCCATACATTGTTTTATCTAGGACATGAAAAGGCTTGAAATTGAGTCTTTCATTACAAGAATCCGTCTGATGCCATACTCATCACATTTGTTGCACCAAACTTTTCACTTGTATTTTTCATGTTCCTTTTCTTTCTTAAATCTTTCACTTGGTTTAGGTGCTTTAACACCAAGTGTTTTATGAGGTTTTAGACTATCAAAGTCTATTGAGAAAGGAACAAATTCCTCAATCTTGAGGTCTTATCTTTCAGTCTTGCTCTTTACAAACCCAATTTTTTGCATATTCAGTGGTTCTTCATCTTGACTTTCTCTCTGTCTTGATTGCCTCTTCTCATATTCTTCCATGGTTTCCACTTCTCCAATGTCAAGCACCTAATGATTAGAGAAAACACAGTAAATTGGGATAAAGTTTTTAACATCCACATTTTCAATCACCTTTTTCTTGTTGTTATGCTTTATCTTTTCCAATACTGCTTTGCTTGGAGGTATTACAGCATTGTAATTTACCTTCTTCTTTTCGCATATGTCAAAGGACACATGCTCTATCTTCATTCTTTTATTCTGTTTCTTCATTCTTGGTGTGACAGGTGGATACATTGGAAGTTTGTCAATGGATTCTAGTTTCTTGTATTTTCTTCCTCTTTCAGCAGCTTTAATTTCCTCATCAGTGATTTGATCACTCAAATCACTCAAGTCATCTTGATTCAAATCAATTGAATCAAAGTCATCTTCAGAGACTTGAACTCCAATTGACTTGTCTTCTTTCATATCTTTCTTCACTACAAATTCTCCTTCTTCATTTACCTCAACATTCTTATACAAATCCACAAGCTCTTCTTTGTCTTGAAAAACATCTTTGAATTGTTGTATATATGCATTTCTTTTCTCTTTATCAACTTTTGGCATGAAATTGTTGTTGAATGGTGGTGGCACTGCCTTGTATTTGTCTTCTTCCTTTACTTGGTTTCCTATGCCACAGATGTTTCGAGTAGAGACCAAGTTCTTCAAGAATTCATTGTCAACTTGCAGTTTTGTGTTCTTCACCTTCTCTTCTATAATCAATTTCTTCAACCATTCTATTTCAGTTGTGAACCTTTTCTAAGCCCTGCAACTACTGATACAGTCATCTTCTAGACTGTTCATTCTTTCTTCACTAATCATCTCACTAGCCTCATACCCATTGATAATACTTTGTTTCTTGAAACACTCACTTTCTAGCTTGCCTACTTTTACTTTTAGATCATTGATAATATCATTTAAATCAACAGTAGGAGCAGAGTGTACCTGAGATGATGATCCAGATTCTTTCTCATTTATGGCCATGAATACCACATTTGCTTTCTTGATATCATCTGCAATGTCTTCTTCATGATTGCTCCAATCAAAACCACCCTCATGCTATGTAGTTACAGCAACATTTTCTTGATTTCTGATCTGATTTTGGTTGGTTGGAACAGTGTTGTTTGGAACAGTTTGAAGGTTTTGGTTGTGTTTCTTTGAAACCCTGGATTCTGTGTCACAGCTTGATGATTGTTGAAGTTGGGGTTTTTGGTTGTTGAAGTTGTTGTTGTTGGGATTGTAGTTTCTTTGCTGGTTTTGTTGAAATTGGTTCTGCTAATTTCTTGACTGGTTTTGGAATTGGTTGGTCTGAAAATTTCTTGGCATGTTACATTCCCTGGCAAAGTGACCAGGCTGTCGACAGTTATAGCAAATGGCTTATGACTTATCAAAACCAATTCTTTCATTAGGCACTAATAGGAGTGACCTACCAGTCCTGTTGTATAGCCTCTTGCTTCTAAGAGCCAACATGGCTGCTTGCCACTTCAAATCCATGTCCTTCAAGTCATCAGCATCTATTTGCTCAAGATCATCTTGTACCGCACTTGTGTGAATAAGATTCTTGGAAACAAAAGTATTATATAACTCAATAAATATTGAAAACAAGGTCTGTGTTTCACTCCCTTGGCCATTTCCACCACCAGTGTAAGGAACTTGCCCACTTGCTACTGAGGCAGAATCAGTATCATCAATAAATTGCACATTGAACCTTTGTTGGTTTCCATGATTACTTGTGCTACCACCAACAAAAGATTTTGGAGTATCTGTATTATGCTCAACTGGTTCTTCAATAATTGGAATTTGCTGTTGATTCTTAGCAGTAAAATTTCCCATGGGTGCAATCAATGAATTTGAAACATTAAAGCAAGGTCTTTCCTCCTTAATCATCTCATTTTCAATCATATCTATTTCTGTAGCCTGGACGAAGCACACTACATCATCCAATGTCAAATCATTGAAATTTGGCTTTTGGAGGATGAATTTGCAAGCAGTGTACCATTCCTTAGGCATAGAGGTTAACAACTTTGTATTCAAATCAAAGTCAGTCATGACATAGTCTGTGGTTCGGAGGTCATTCACTATTGCTAAAAACTATTCAAGAATGGACTTCAACCTTTCTCCATCTTTATACTTAAACCTCTCTAACTATTGTTTCAGTCTCTGCTTCTTGATGTTTTTGAGCTCAGTGTTTCCCTCAAAAATTTCAAGTATTGCATCATACATTGCCTTTGCGGTGGCATGATGTGAAACCTTGGTAAGTATCTCACAAGACAGACCTAACTTTAACATTGCTAAAGCCTTGTCATCTACTTTTCTCATTCTTTCACTCACAACCGCAGTTGCAGCTGGATTTGCACCATCCTCCTCAGTTCCTTGTGGACCTTCGTTGATTGACTTCTACATATCCACATCATTATAGCAAACGGCTGCTTCAAGCAAGACATTCCATTTTGTGAAATTTTCCTGTCCATACAGTCTAGGAATCTTGTTAGTAGACACTTCTTGTTCTTCGAAACCAGACATTTTGAAGGGTCAAAATCAATTTCTTTGTAAAAACAGAGTTTTAAAAATAATCGGATTTGAAAAACTAGTTGTTCAGATCTGATGTATCTGGTGCGATTAGAACAATATTTATAAATAAAAATTAAAGCTTTAATTGAAATAAGGAAGAGAAAACACCAATAGATTGTAGCTCTGTAAGAAAAATGAAGAACAGAGCTGCTGAAGTCACTTTTCAATGGAACAGTGGTCTGCTTACGTCATCTTTCTTCAAATCTTCAATCAGCAACAAGAATCTTTCCAAAATAGCAGCAACAAGCTCTGATACCACTTGTCAGGTCCCCGATTTCAGGTAGATCTTACTCAAATCAAGTCATAACTCACACAAATAAATGTGTTGACAAGGGAGTTAATGACGGGTTGCTATATTTAGAAATATTACCGTTTGTTAAAGGCAGAATCAATAACAAACAGGGTAGTTGCTAAACAATAATCAAAGGTAACTAACACACACAAGAATCACTCAAAAGATTTCCATTCATATAATGTTCATCATACAAATGATGATTGATTTAGGGTTTCTTGAAGGGAAAGTTTTTATCCGTACTATTCCTATGACGGCTGTCACACTCAGAAATATTCTCTCTTATCTTAAAAGTGTGAATGCCTTTTTCGGCCGTAGGAGGTGTGCCCTAAATTATTCTATTTATAGGCCTGGCACCTCCTTTACAGCTGTCATTCCTTCTAGAAACCCCAAATGTTAATACATATTCAAATCATATATTCAAAATTATTCTAAGTGTAAAACAAGTCTTCCGGGTAGGCTTTGCAGCAATATTGATTTTCCGAGTAGGCTGTGTACTCTGCCATTCTTCAGAACTTGGTAACATAGAAGTGTTCTCAGGATCAGTTTCCGGGTAGACTTTACTTGAAGAATATTTTATCAAGTAAAATACTCACCAGGTAGGCTTCAATCTTCTTGACTTTGCCAGAATTTGCCCGACAAACCCTTATGAGCAACCTTATTCTTCAACGGTCCCTTTCAACTCTTTGCTAGAGAATAGCTTATTTAGCAAAGTGTGCTCGGCAGCACTGTTCCTTGCTTGAGTTGAACCTTTCCCGATGTTTCTTAGAGATATTCCATTAAATCATCAAGCCTACTTGGACCACTGTATTATTAAAGAATAACTTGCCCGGTCTTACAATCACTTGGCTTTAGCTAAAAGCTTACTCGAGAGTGAACCTTACTTGGCTATGAAGAACAGACTTGCTTGTTAAAGTGATCCTTGCCCGGATTTGCATAAACTAGTGAACCTTGCCCGGCAATACACCAATTTGCAAACCCTGCCCGGATATCCACTAAAGAAGACTTCTAGAAGATAACCTTACCCGATAGACAAAATATCATGCCCGGCTAAGTAAAAGCTTGTTCGGAAGTCTAAGGTGTGCCCGGATCCATACTTAGCGAATTCTGAGGAGGTTGAGAAGACTCCATACTTACCTAAAAGTTTTCCTTTATGTTAAAATTTTTGCACAAATTTAGGGGGAGAAAATTCAAAAATTCAAAAACAGTGTGCGTGTGTTATAAAGTTAAAAATTCAAACAGAGTGTGTTTGTCTTAAAAAATAACAAATATTCAAAAATATTTGTTTTGGCTTTTGGTTCTTTTTATACATGGAAAGGGAAATGACTATTCAGTTACAAGCTCTATAGAAGCTCAAAACTGTTTTTAAATGAAAATGTGACCTAACCTTTGGAAAATGATAGATACATTGATTTGTGTGCCTAACATGTGAAGTTACTAGGCTAAAAAGGCTTTTTAACAATTATTGATTTGTATGGCAGCTTTCCATGATGCGCAAAAGTTTGAAGTGATATAAACTAAAACTGCTAAACTTACTGTGGAGAGTCATTTTGAAGATTATGCATGTCTCTAGATACACCTCTCCGAATGATAGGCAGAAAAACAATTACCAAGTCATACACGAGCCCGTTAGTGTCTTGATCTCCAAAAATATTTTGTTTCTTATTTATTGCTAATTATATATACATATAATAAATTATTATAATAATATTATATAATCTTGAAGTTATAAATTGTTTTAAAGCTTAAAGGGTCAAATTAGAAACACAGGGGTGGGGCATTCAAGTAAGTCCTGAACACCCTGAACGTAAGGCCTGTAAGTTCAGACGACATGTAAGAACAACGTTTAACCTTAAAGCTTAAAGTTTTTGTTTGTAAAAAAAAAGTCAAAAACCTTTTGTTCAAGCACTAGGGGCTTGAAGTCAAATTTGGGTGATATGGAGAAAGCCAAAAATGATGTGAGAAGATATAAAAGGCATCATAGGTCCATAAGTGATGTCCATCTAAGCTTTACGCCTAATTGAACCTAATTCATATCACTGATGCATAGAAAATCATGCTAAGTATCTAAATACCTGCTATTAACATGTTCTATATGTCATAATAATGCTGAAAATGAATCACTGTGAAAGCATCTTAATCAATATGAGTCCATGTTCGGATCTTTTCATAAAATTTTGCTCATTTATCAAAACTGAAATTTGGTCCCACAATATGTTAGAACTTCTTAAGGCTGGGTGGTATAATTGATTTTGTTTTGATTTTTATCTTTTAATTTTTCATTTTTATTTATTTTCTTTATGTCTTTAATTTTACCTTATGCTTACTCTTGTTGAAACAGATGTGTTAAGGAATCATTTTCATATCAAACGTGGATCATTTGAGTTCTCGGCCCATGGTGAACTGGTTGATTAGTTAGGTTTTTGGCCTATATGGCTTGGTCATGTTGACCCAAACTCTCATAAGGTATTGAGTTCTCGGCCCATCAGGTTTTCGGCACAGACCCAAAGGCCTTGGAAGTTTAAAAGACAATCTTTGTTATTATGTAGCAATATTGACGAAATCCTCTCAAATGGCAATTTTTACTCTTTCTTCCTAATAATCTAAGATCAACCTTGCCATTCATCCCATTGTATTGATTTGATTTTATTAATAGTAAAAGGTAAATATATATAATTTGAAATCATTTTTCGGACCACTGTTGGAAATCTTTGGATCAAATGAGTGTTTTTGGTTGAAATGGTTA
Organism: Bidens hawaiensis; assembly: GCF_021521415.1. Classification (NCBI taxonomy): domain Eukaryota; kingdom Viridiplantae; phylum Streptophyta; class Magnoliopsida; order Asterales; family Asteraceae; genus Bidens; species Bidens hawaiensis. Next base: position 1,796,914 of record NW_027504845.1, on the reverse strand, counting down.
ATTGGATTACGATAATTCATTGTGATGGATAATTATGGTGTGTTTGATTTTGTTTTAAGTTTATCATGAAGTTGCAGGTTTTTCATCAATGGCAGTTTGTGGTGTGTTTGGGAAGATGATGAAGTTCAATGGGTCTGAACGCCCGAAATCATTGGAAATCTCGGGGATCCTAGGTTCTCGGGGATGGTTACCGAAAATCTTTGGTCCACCAGATGTCCCCTGAGATCAATAGATATCTCAAGGGTTCTCGGTCAACCTTTGACCAAGAACTCGCCAGGTTGATCGAAAACCATTGTTCTCGGCTGTCAAGGGTTAATAAAAACTATTATTGTTGACCAAAATCGTTTATTGTTGACTACAAACTCCTAATGTTGACAGAGAACTTCATATTTGGACAGAATACTCCTTTATTAAAATTGATATTATTATTATTTGGACTAATTAATAAGGGGGGGGGGGGGTATACTTCCATTATTTATGTGTTTGGTCCTTATAATACAATTAACTTGTTAATCTTAAGAGATATCAAGTTCAAAAATTAATTAACTATGAACTTAAGTGAACGTATTTCTAAATTGGCTCGTTTGTTGCAATCATGGCTGATCATGCACCTTGAAGTATGTTGATACACATAATATTGCTGGATGTCTATTTGATTCACCTCCAGCACACAAGGAGTTCAATTCTATGATTGTGGGGCTGAATACGTGCAAGATTTCTCACGCTTTACGAGAAAATCTTGTGATCTTCAAGAAGATGGTGACTGATTTCTGGAACCATGCTTCTATCAATCAAAGAGGTGTCGGGGGGAGCAGTTGTTTTAGAATCAAAGATCTAGAATAAGCATGTAATTATCTCTAAGGCCATTATTTGTGTGGTGTTGTTGTTCGGTGATCAACCTAATTACCCTACAGAATACTCTACCGATGCTGTGGCGGAGATTATGCAATGATTGGTATATGAGAGAACCTATCCTTTGGCCCATCAGGTTTTCGGCACAGACCCAAAAGCCTTTGAAGTTTATAAGACAATCTTTGTTATTGTGTAAGCATTATTGACGAAATCCTCTCAAATGGCAATTTTTACCCTTTCTTCCTAATACTCTAAGATCAAAATTGTCATTCATCCTATTTTATTGATTTGATCTCATTAATCATAAAAGGTAAATAAATATAATTTGAAATCATTTTTCGGACCACTGTTGGAAATCTTTGGATTAAATTAGTGTTATTGGGTGAAATGGTTAATTGGATTGCGATAGTTCATTGTGATGGATAATTATGATGTGTTTGATTTTGTTATAAGTTTATCATGAAGTTGCAGGTTTTTCATCAATGGCGGTTTGTGGTGTATTTGGGAAGATGATGTAGTTTTCGAGATGAAGTTCAAAGGGTCTTAAGGTCAGAGATCATCCGAGATCTCGGGAACCTGGGTTCTCGGGGATGGTTGACCGAAAACCTTTGGTCCACCAGATATCCCCTTAGATCAATAGATATCTCAAGGGTTCTCGGTCAACCTTTGACCAGGTACTCGTCAGGTTGACCGAGAACCTCTGTTCTCGGCTGTCAAGGGTTAACAAAAACTATTTGTTGACCGAAATGGTTTATAGTTGACTGAAAACTCCTAATGTTGACAGAGAACTTCATATTTGGACATAATACTCCTTTATTAAAATTGATATTATTATTATTTGGACTATTTAATGGGGGGGGGGGGGTATACTTTCATTATTTATGTGTTTGGTCCTTATAATACAATTAACTTGTTAATCTTAAGATATATCAACTTAAAAATTAACTGACTATGAACTTAAGTGAAAGTATTTCTAAACTGGCTCGTTTGTTGCAATCATGGCTGATCAAGCACCTTGAAGTATGTTGATAAACATAATATTGTTGGATGTCTATTTGATCCTCCTCCAGCACACAAGGAGTTCAATTCTATGATTGTGGGGCTGAATACGTGCAAGATTTCTCACGCTTTACGAGAAAATCTGGTGATCTTCAAGAAGATGGTGACTTATTTCTGGAACCATGCTTCTATCAATCATAGAGGTGTCGGGGGGGAGCAATTGTTATAGAATCAAAGATCTAGAATAAGCATGCAATTATCTCTGAGGCCATTATTCTTGTGGTGTTGTTGTTCGGTGATCAACCTAATTACCCTACAGAATACTCTACTGATGTTGTGGCGGAGATTATGCAATGATTGGTATATGAGAGAGCCTATCCTTGGGCCCATCAGCTTTTCGGCACAGACCCAAAGGCCTTTGAAGTTTAAAAGACAATCTTTGTTATTGTGTAAGCATTATTGACGAAATCCTCTCAAATGGCAATTTTTACCCTTTCTTCCTAATACTTTAAGATCAACATTGTCATTCATCCCATTTTATTGATTTGATCTCATTAATCATAAAAGGTAAATAAATATAATTTGAAATCATTTTTCGGACCACTGTTGGAAATCTTTGGATCAAATGAGTGTTTTTGGGTGAAATGGTTAATTGGATTGCGATAATTCATTGTGATGGATAATTGTGGTGTGTTTGATTTTGTTATATGTTTATCATGAAGTTGCGGTTTTTCATCAATGGCGGTTTGTGGTGTATTTGGTGTGACAATCATCAATTTCAGGTTAACTCCGTTAACTCAACTCCGTCAATTCAAACTTAAGATCATTGAATCTATAACGCACACCTCATTACATTTAAACTAGGGTTTAAATGACGCTTAACACTTACTACATGTGTAGTCTTTCGAGAATTGAACCGAAACGCAAACGAATTGACGCAAACAATTGACGAATAAACGAAAAAAGTCAAAACAATAATTATGTGATAATTATGTGTTAGACATATGTGTTATGTGATAACATTGTTATAAACGTTAACTCAATGTGCTAGAACTACTTAATTAAGCCAGAAAAATAACATTTGAAAGTGGAGGGACCTAGATGTAACATGATTATTATTAATAATATTATAAAACCCTAACTCTCCTCCCTCTTTCCCTCACATAAGTCGACGCCCCCCCCCCCCCCTTGCGATCGGCCCTCATACACACACATACAATCAAGATTGTTCAAGTTTGATTGAAGATTAAGGTGCTAGGAAGGTATAAACGACTATCCTATGCATCCTTTATACTTAATTTCGATTTTTAATGGGTTAATTACAAACCCTAGATTCCGAAAATTTCATATATTGTGTTCATATGATTTTTGTTTGAGTTGATGATGTATTGATGATGATTTGATAACTAGGATTGATATTGTTACATGTTAATTGTTTTGTCTTTGATTTTGAGATCAAATAAAACCCTAACCATGTATGTATGGTGTAATTGATGTGCATGGATAGTGGTTATGGTGTCTAGAGTGTCATATGAACGGATTATCGTCTATAGATGATTACTATGTTGAATTTTGTTACAAACAGTTTCTGGACAGATTGTGTTGTTGATGTTCAATTGACTGTATCGGGGTGCAAATGTGAAAATTGGTTGAGATTATTGATACTACAGTAAACTAGGTTGAGTCTAGTTTCTAAAGAATATAAATTTGCAATTTTTGGAAGTGTAAAAGTTAACCTTTATGATTTTACAAAAACTTTGTGCAAAGCTGAGTTGTTAGACCTGCTGTTAGGTTGTTTTGTAAATGTTATATCTCATGAACTACGAGACCAATTGGGTTAGTTCCACTTCGGGAAATTGACTTGTTGAGTTAGGAACCTAACCCAAGTGGTCTTGCATTTGTTGGATTTTTCGTTTAACGGGAATTTCAAATAACATTCTGTTGCGCATAAATTTGACTGTTGTGAGTTTGCTGTGGTAAATTGGTCATTGTGAGAAATATATATAGAATAAAAATACAACAAAATATGTTCTGGAAACATAACACATATATGCTTTTGTGATGATTTTTGGTAAATTAATTGAGATGTTATGATCGGTGGAATAGACTAGTTTTACAAGTAGAATTCTGTCGTTAAGAAACTAGTTGCTGAATTTTGTAAAAGTTGCATGAAACATGGTAATTGCTAGTTAATTGTCGTGTTTTGACCAAATTGCCCTTGAAGGGAATAATTGCTAATTAATTGTCGTGTTTTGACCAAATTTCCCTTGAGGGGAATAATTGCTAATTAATTTTCGTGTTTTGACCAAATTGCCCTTGCGGGGAATAATTGCTAGTTAAGTGACCAAATTGCCCTTGCGGGGAATAATTGCTAGTTAATTGTTATGTGTGACCAAATTGCCCACACGGGGAGTAATTGCTAGTGATGTACATTATTAATACATGACACGTAAATAATTGCTCACACATGTAATGTATCACAAATGTACTTGTTAAAGTCACACACGATTCACAAACGAAACACGAAACATATTGTGTGCATAGGTATTATGTGCCGAGTCTAGAGACTCGATAATAGTTCCGACACTTAGAAAAATCTCTTTGTTGTTTTAGAACGCTAGGGAGAGTTTTTCTGTGACGCGCATCCTTTGGTGATTTATTTTTGGAATTCTTCGCAAACAGTGAGTTTCACTTACCCCTTTAAACTGTTTTAAACGCTTTTCACTTGGGGGAGATAACATACTCAGAAAAATGCATTTAAGATTTTGTTAGTAGATTATATATCACTTGTAAAGGCTAAGTGGCAAACGAAACAATTGAAGTCCTACACATCGAACCGGTTAATATTTGGATAATAGCGAGTCACTGTTGAGTAGTACTACTGGGTTTGACAAACCCCACCCAACGCCAAACTTGACTGGAGGTCGAGCGGGTGTAATTTTGGCTAACACATTCCATGGTCTGGATGACTTGGTGGCAAGGCACTTGATAAACAGTCAGCTTCGGTGTCGAACACTTAGTAATACTTGTTGTATAGGCTAGCTAACTATCGATATATAATTGATTTAACACTATCTGGTAACACAAACGCTGAACGCAAAACGCTGAACGCGAAACGCTTAACGCTAAACGCTTTATTTTATATAAACTTTTGAACTCACCAACCTCGTGTTGACACTTTTAGTATGTCATTCTCAGGTAGCCGAGGCGGGCACGCGGTATAGGATCATGCATTGTTGAAAACGCTTTTGTTTATGCAAACTGATTTTAAACTGTTGTCATTGGATTTTAAGTCGTCCTTCGTGACGTAACTTTTGTCTTTTGGTTTTTACGCTTCCGCACTTAATTTCATTTAAACGTTTTTTTTTTGGTTTGATTATAACTAATGACTCCGATCCTGTTAGTTCACATCCTCTGACGGTAAAACTCCTTTAGTGGGTTTTGAGGGTGTGACAGATTGGTATCAGAGCCATTGGTTATAGCGAACTAGAAGCTGCATGCATACTAGACAATAACCGCGACGACCCATTAGTTATAATGATACGCACTGCATATGTTTGTGTAGTCTTTGTTATCTTATCTCTTTACCTCTTTCACTCATACGCGCGCGCATACACGGCTTACCTGTAGGGATGTCGACGCCACCATCATCATCATCATCATCCGATCCGATGACTCATGCTCATGGGAAGGAACCGCAGTTACCTACCTCATCGCCACCACGTGTAGTCCCGGAACTCGAAGCTCCTGCACCGAAGAGGTATCGCTTCTCCGGAGGCATGTACGAAAACGAAGTTAATTGGGATTGGTACCCTAATATGATCAGGCGTATGGTCTATCGTGAACAAATTCCCCCGCTACCTCACCCGAACCATCCTGCTTACCCCAACACCCTACCACCCATAACCGAACCTGTAGAGCGTGTGCTCGCCGCTGTTGTTTCTTGTTTGGAGCGTGACGTGGGTTACATGCGCTATACGAGAGCGAACGTTTCCGGATTGTTAAAAGATGGAACTGAGACTAAGGAGGAAATTTCTCACATGACAGCGGCCATGAAGGAAATGCAAGAGGCTAGTGATCAACAGATGAAGATCATGAGAAAGATGCAAGTCGAGATGATAGACTTGCAAGAACAACTCCAAGTAGCAAGGACTCGAACCGAGATAGCTTTAGAGCGTTGCGATGTCTTACAAATGCAAATTGCTCATAACGCAGCCGAACCTGAGGCAGAGCCTGAAGAGGAACCCGAAGAAGATCCCGAAGAGGAGCCTGAGGAGGATCCCGAGGAAGATCCCGAGGAGGAACCTGAAGAAGAACCGGAGGAAGAACCGGCTGAGGAGGAGGCACACTCAGAGGTGTCCTCAGATGATGACATCTAGTGATGATAACACCTAGATGGAGGGGTTGTCTCCATCCAAACTATTATTTTCTATGATTTTAAGGATTGGTTTTAAATACTTTGTAGCGAATACAATGGTTTTAATCATGAATTATTATTTGGATTAATATATGGTTGTGATGTGATGTTTGATCCTTATTTCTTTCTTACCTATCTTTTTATTACATGTATGGCGTGTTGCATATGAAAGAAAAATTCATGTTTAACATTTTATGCTGTGATTCTAGGAAATGGCAGGAAGAAACGCTGGACACGGACGTGGTAACATCAACCTGACTGCAGCAGAACTCCAAACTCTGCTGAATGACCACGCGGCGGCCGCTCTAGCCGCACATGTTCAGAACCAAGCTGGAGGTCCAATTGGAACGTGTACCTTCAAGAATTACCTTGACTGCAAGCCCAGTACATTTAAGGGCACTGAGGGAGCTATAGGCTTCCTGCGTTGGGCTGAGAAGGCCGAATCGGCGTTTGAAATGTGTAATTGCCCCCCTGTCAGTATGGTCAAATTTGCTGCTGGAACACTTGAAGATTCTCCCCTCACTTGGTGGAATTCAAACGTGCAGATCCTTGGATTGGAACTGGCTAACGCTATGAACTGGGAGGAGTTCAAGAACATGATGCGAGAAGAGTACTGTCCGAGAGAGGAGATTGCAAAGTTGGAGTCAGAGTTTTGGTCATTGAAGATGGTGGGTTCAGAAATCGAAGCCTACACTACCCGTTCTCACGAGTTAGCTGTGATGTGTCCACGGATGGTAGACCCGCCGAGTAAGAGGATTGAAATGTATATTGATGGGTTGGCACCGCAAATTCAGGGCATGGTGACGTCTTCCATACCAGCCACGATTCAACAAGCGATCCGGTTAGCTCATAAACTAACGGATCAAGCAGTGACCCAAGGTGCGCTACCACCTAGGGGTTCAACCACTAAAGCCCGTGACAACCTGAGTACTGACAACAACAGCAACAGCAACCCGAGCAGCGGAAAGAGAAAGTTTGACAACACCAGGTCCTCATCCTCGAACCCCCCACAGCAACAACACTACCGTAAACCCGAACTCATTCGGGGCTTCAACAATCAGGGTCACAATAACAATAACAACGGTGGCGGGCAGGGTTCGAGCGGATATGCTGGGAAATATCCGAAGTGCAACAGGTGCAATTATCATCATGCTGGGCCGTGTGACCGTGTCAAGTGTCTGAGATGCGGAAAGATGGGTCACCAGGCAAAGGATTGTAGAGGAGACCTGGCGGCAAAGGGTGCTCCTAAACCACCTATGACGGCTAAGGGATGTTTCGAATGTGGTCAAGAGGGTCATTTCAGGAAAGATTGTCCCTAGCTGAAACAAAACGACAACAATGGAGGTAATGGAAGTGGCAGTGGTGGTGGAAATAATGGTAAAGGAAGAGCTTTTGTTATTGGGTCGGGTCAAGCCCGCAATGATCCGTACGTGGTGACTGGTAAGTTCCCTGTGAACGATTGGTTTGCTTCTGTATTGTTTGAAACTGGAGCTGATAGGAGTTTTGTGTTGAAAGCCTTTAGTCAACTCTTAGACTTAACTCCAACCCCGTTAGATGCTAAGTTTCCAGTAGAATTAGCCGACGGAAAGTCTGTAGAAACGACTCATGTACTTCCGGGATGTAAGTTAAAACTGTCAGGTCATGTTTTTGATATTGACCTTATTCCTTTTACGCTTGGTAGTTTCGATGTCGTGGTCGGCATGGACTGGTTATCCGAGAACCGAGCGGAGATTATATGTCACGACAAGATAGTCAACATTACTAGCCCTTCCGGCGAGATCATTTCGATCCGGGGCGAGAGAAGCGGCATGACCACCAGCGTTATCACCCTCATGAAGGCGCAGAAGTATCTACGAAAAGGTCATCCGGCAATTTTGGCGCAGATTGTTGAGAAACCCGCGGAGGAGAAGCGAATTGAAGAGATACCGATTGTGCGAGATTTTCCGGAAGTTTGCCCGGAGGATTTGCCTGGACTCCCTCCTATACGACAAGTCTAATTCCAAATCGAGTTGACACCTGGTGCAGCACCCATAGCACGAGCCCCGTATCGGCTGGCACCGGTGGAGCTTCAGGAACTGTCCACTCAGTTGCAAGATTTGATGGATAAGGGTTTTATCCGACCTAGCTCATCGTCATGGGGAGCCCCCGTCTTATTTGTCTGAAAGAAGGACGGGACTTTCCGCATATGTATCGACTACCGTGAGTTGAACAAGGTGACGGTCAAGAACCGTTATCCTTTACCCCGAATTGATGATCTGTTTGACTAGCTCCAAGGATCGAGTTACTACTCGAAGATCGATCTGCGGTCTGGTTACCATCAACTAAGAGTACGCGAAGAAGATATTTCAAAGACGGCTTTCAGGACTCGGTATGGTCACTATGAGTTTTCAGTTATGCCTTTTGGCTTCACCAACGCACCAGCCGTATTCATGGATCTCATGAATCGAGTATGCAGGCGTACCTCGACAAGTTTGTAATTGTGTTTATTGATGATATCCTGGTCTATTCCAAGGACAAGGCAGATCATGAAGAACACTTGAGGATAATTCTGGAATTATTAAAGAAGGAGCAAATGTACGCTAAACTCTCGAAATGCGAATTTTGGCTTCGCGAGGTTCATTTTCTAGGACATGTGATCAATGAGAATGGTATCCATGTCGATCCCGGCAAGGTAGAAGCCATCAAAAACTGGGAAGCACCTAAGACTCCGACTGAGGTGCGGCAATTCCTAGGACTGGCCGGCTACTACCGGCGTTTTATCGAGGGATTTTCAAAGATTGCTCAACCCCTCACCGCTTTGACTCACAAAGGCACTATGTACAATTGGGGTGACGCACAAGAATCCGCTTTTCAGCTGTTAAAAACCAAACTCTGTAGCGCCCCTATTCTAGCCCTACCCGAGGGAACAGAGAATTTCGAGGTACATTGTGACGCATCGATACAAGGTCTCGGTTGTGTGCTGATGCAACTCGAGAAGGTTATAGCCTATGCCTCTCGACAACTACGAGTTCATGAGAAGAACTACACGACCCATGACTTGGAACTCGGAGCTGTGGTGTTTGCCCTTAAGATATGGAGGCATTACTTGTACGGTTCCAAGTTTACCATTTACACCGACCACAAGAGTCTCCAACATATCTACGATCAGAAGGAGCTGAACATGCGACAGCGTCGTTGGGTCGAGCTGCTTAAGGATTATGATTGTGCCATCAAGTACCACCCTAGCAAGGCCAATGTAGTGGCCGATGCTCTCAGCAAGAAAAAAACCGATAAACCCAGGTGAGTGCGAGCATTGCAACTCACGATTCGTGCCAACTTACCCGATCAAATTCGCGAGGCGCAACTCGAAGCTTTGAAAGATGATAATCTTCCATCAGAACTCATGCGGGGCATGAACAAGCAACTTGAAACCAAATCGGACGTTGTCCGATATTTTGAGAACCGGATTTGGGTTCCACGATACGGAGAGTTGAGAACTCTAGTGATGGACGAAGCACACAAGTCCCGATATTCTTTCCACCCTGGCTCAGATAAAATGTACCATGACTTAAAGGCACTTTACTGGTGGCCGAACATGAAAGCGACATTGCCACCTACGTGGGCAAATGCTTGACTTGTGCCAAAGTCAAAATAGAATACCAGAAACCATCTGGCCTGCTACAGCAACCGGAACTTCCAATGTGGAAATGGGAACACATTTCAATGGATTTTATCACGGGATTACCTAAAACACCGACGGGATGCGATACCATCTGGGTGATTGTTGACCGGTTGACTAAGTCCGCGCACTTTTTAGCGATTAAGGAATCGGACAAAATGGAAAGACTTACTCGCGTATACATGAAAGAAGTGGTGTCTAGACACGGAGTGCCTGTCTCAATCATTTCTGATCGAGATTCCCGTTTCACTTCGCACTTTTGGAAGTCACTGCAAAGCGCACTAGGCACCCGTCTTGATATGAGCACAGCATACCATCCTCAGACGGATGGGCAAAGTGAACGAACTATTCAGACCTTAGAGGACATGTTGCGTGCATGTGTGTTGGATTTCGGAAAAAGTTGGGAACCTCACTTACCTTTGGTAGAATTCTCGTATAATAACAGCTACCACGCAAGTATTAAAGCAGCGCCGTTTGAAGCGCTGTACGGAAGGAAGTGTCAATCACCCCTCTGCTGGGCAGAGGTGGGTGACAGCCAAATCACTGGTCCAGAACTGGTACTCGAAACCTCTGAAAAGATTGTTCAAATCCGAAACCGCCTGGCAGCAGCACGAGATCGCCAAAAGAGTTACGTCGACAAGCGCCGAAAACCCCTCGAATTTCAAGTGAACGATCAAGTGTTACTCAAAGTCTCACCTTGGAAAGGTGTGGTTCGCTTTGGGAAGCGAAACAAACTCAACCCACGATACGTTGGTCCTTATCGGATAACTGAACGCATTGGTCCGGTGGCGTACCGACTAGACCTACCAACGGAACTTAGTGGCGTACACAATGTATTCCACGTATCCAATTTGAAGAAATGCCTATCTGATGAAACCCAAGTAGTCCCTTTGGATGAACTGCAAGTTGATGAACAGTTACGCTTCATTGAAGAACCAGTTGAGGTTTTGGATTGGGAAACCAAAACGCTCAAGCACAGCAAAATTCCAATTGTTAAGGTTCGTTGGAACTCGAGACGTGGACCGGAGTTCACGTGGGAACGCGAGGATCAAATGATGAAAAAATATCCTCACCTTTTTGAAGGGCTGACCAAACACAGAAAACCGCGAAACCCGACAAACCGTCAGAAATCACCGGAGGTATGAATTAAATTTCGGGATGAAATTTCTTTCTACTAGGGGATGATATGACAAACTGAAATTTTTTCTTACTTTTTCAGACACTCAGCACGATTTGACTCGAATTTTCGGGACGAAAATTCTTTAACATGGGAATGATGTGACAATCGTCAATTTCAGGTTAACTCCGTTAACTCAACTCCGTCAATTCAAACTTAAGATCACTGAATCTATAACGCACACCTCATTACATTTAAACTAGGGTTTAAATGACGCTTAACACTTACTACATGTGTAGTCTTTCGGGAATTGCACAGAAACGCAAACGAATTGACGCAAACAATTGATGAATAAACGAAAAACGTCAAAACAAAAATTATGTGATAATTATGTGTTAGACTTATGTGTTATGTGATAACATTGTTATAAACGTTAACTCAATGTGCTAGAACTAGTTAATTAAGCTAGAAAAATAACATTTGAAAGTGGAGGGACCTAGATGTAACATGATTATTATTAATAATATTATAAAACCCTAACTCTCCTCCCTCTTTCCCTCACATAAGTCGACGGCAGCCCCCCCTTGCGATCGGCCCTCATACACACACATACAATCAAGATTGTTCAAGTTTGATTGAAGATTAAGGTGCTAGGAAGGTATAAACGACTATCCTATGCATCCTTTATACTTAATTTCGATTTTTAATGGGTTAATTACAAACCCTAGATTCCGAAAATTTCATATATTGTGTTCATATGATTTTTGTTTGAGTTGATGATGTATTGATGATGATTTGATAACTAGGATTGATATTGTTACATGTTAATTGTTGTGTCTTTGATTTTGAGATCAAATAAAACCCTAACCATGTATGTATGGTGTAATTGATGTGCATGGATAGTGGTTATGGTGTCTAGAGTGTCATATGAACGGATTATGGTCTATAGATGATTACTATGTTGAATTTTGTTACAAACAGTTTCTGGACAGATTGTGTTGTTGATGTTCAATTGACTGTATCGGGGTGTAAATTCAAAATTGGTTGAGATTATTGATACTACAGTAAACTAGGTTGAGTCTAGTTTCTAAAGAATATAAATTTGCAATTTTTGGACATGTAAAAGTTAACCTTTATGATTTTACAAAAACGTTGTGCAAAGCTGAGTTGTTAGACCTGCTGTTAGGTTGTTTTGAAAATGTTATATCTCATGAACTACGAGACCAATTGGGTTAGTTCCACTTCGGGAAATTGACATGTTGAGATAGGAACCTAACCCAAGTGGTCTTGCATTTGTTGGATTTTTCGTTTAACGGGAATTTCAAATAACATTCTGTTGCGCATAAATTTGACTGTTGTGAGTTTGCTGTGGTAAATTGGTCATTGTGAGAAATATATATAGAATAAAAATACAACAAAATATGTTCTGGAAACATAACACATATATGCTTTTGTGATGATTTTTGGTAAATTAATTGAGATGTTATGATCGGTGGAATAGACTAGTTTTACAAGTAGAATTCTGTCGTTAAGAAACTAGTTGCTGAATTTTGTAAAAGTTGCATGAAACATGGTAATTGCTAGTTAATTGTCGTGTTTTGACCAAATTGCCCTTGAGGGGAATAATTGCTAATTAATTGTCGTTTTTTGACCAAATTTCCCTTGAGGGGAATAATTGCTAATTAATTTTCGTGTTTTGACCAAATTGCCCTTGCGGGGAATAATTGCTAGTTAAGTGACCAAATTGCCCTTGCGGGGAATAATTGCTAGTTAATTGTTATGTGTGACCAAATTGCCCACACGGGGAGTAATTGCTAGTGATGTACATTATTAATACATGACACGTAAATAATTGCTCACACATGTAATGTATCACAAATGTACTTGTTAAAGTCACACACGATTCACAAACGAAACACGAAACATATTGTGTGCATAGGTATTATGTGCCGAGTCTAGAGACTCAATAATAGTTCCGACACTTAGAAAAATCTCTTTGTTGTTTTAGAACGCTAGGGAGAGTTTTTCTGTGACGCGCATCCTTTGGTGATTTATTTTTGGAATTCTTCGCAAACAGTGAGTTTCACTTACCCCATTAAACTGTTTTAAACGCTTTTCACTTGGGGGAGATAACATACTCCGAAAAACGCATTTAAGATTTTGTTAGTAGATTATATATCACTTGTAAAGGCTAAGTGGCAAACGAAACAATTGAAGTCCTACACATCGAACCGGTTAATATTTGGATAATAGCGAGTCACTGTTGAGTAGTACTACTGGGTTTGACAAACCCCACCCAACGCTAAACTCGACTGGAGGTCGAGCGGGTGTAATTTTGGCTAACACATACCACGGTCTGGATGACCTGGTGGCAAGGCACTTGATAAACAGTCAGCTTCGGTGTCGAACACTTAGTAATACTTGTTGTATAGGCTAGCTACCTATCGATATATAATTGATTTAACACTATCTGGTAACGCAAACGCTGAACGCAAAACGCTGAACGCAAAACGCTTAACGCTAAACGCTTTATTTTATATAAACTTGTGAACTAACCAACCTCGTGTTGACACTTTTAGTATGTTATTCTCAGGTAGCCGAGGCGGGCGCACGGTAAAGGATCATGCATTGTTGAAAACGCTTTTGTTTATGCAAACTGATTTTAAACTATTGTCATTGGATTTTAAGTCGTCCTGCGTGACGTAAATTTTGTCTTTTGGTTTTTACGCTTCCGCACTTAATTTCATTTAAACGTTTTTTTGTTTGATTACAACTAATGACTCCGATCCTGTTAGTTCACACCCTCTGATGGTAAAACTCCGTTAGTGGATTTTGAGGGTGTGACATTTGGGAAGATGATGTAGTTTTCGAGATGAAGTTCAAAGGGTCTGATGGTCCGAGATCATCAGAGATCTCGGGAACCTGGGTTCTCGGGGATGGTTGACCAAAAACCTTTGGTCCACCAGATATCCCCTTAGATCAATAGATATCTCAAGGGTTCTCGGTCACCCTTTGACCAACTACTCGTCAGGTTGATCGAGAACCTTTGTTCTCGGCTGTCAAGGGTTAACAAAAACTATTTGCTGACCGAAATCGATTATAGTTGACTGAAAACTCGTAATGTTGACAAAGAACTTCATATTTCGACAGAATAATCCTTTATTAAAATTGATATTATTATTATTTTGACTCATTAATAGGGGGGGGGGGGGGTTATACTTCCATTATTTATGTGTTTGGTTCTTATCATACAATTAACTTGTTAATCTTATATCAAGTTCAAAAATTAACTGACTATTTACTTAAGTGAACGTATTTCTAAATTGGCTTGTTTGTTGCAATCATGGCTGATCAAGCACCTTTGAATTATGTTGATACACATAATATTGTTGGATGTCTATTTGATCCTTCTCCAGCACACAAGGAGTTCAATTCTATGATTGTGGGGCTGAATACGTGGAAGATTTCTCAAGCTTTACGAGAAAATCTTGTGATCTTCAAGAAGATGTTGACTGATTTTTGGTACCATGCTTCTATCAATCAAAGAGGTGTCGGGGGAGCAGTTGTTATAAGTCAAAGATCCAGAATAAGCATGCAATTATCTCTGAGGCTATTATTCGTGTGGTGTTGTTGTTCGGTGATCAACCTAATTACCTTACAGAATACTCTACTGATGCTGTGGCGGAAATTATGCAATGATTGGTATATGAGAGAACCTATCCTCCTGCCATCAAGAAGTTGTTCCATCCTTATTAGAGGTTCTTGATTCATACATTCTGTACTTGTGTCTCAGACGGAAAAGAGGTTCTGACAAGATCAACCACACTCAGATGTCGGCTGTGGCTGCTTTCATCATGGTCTGGAACTACAATTACTCCAAGTTCGTGTTTCTTGAGATGATAAGCAACCTTTAGGAGAAGAAGAAGGAGAAGTTCACGATGTATCTGAGGTTACTACAGATGATCTTCGATTCTCATTATCCTGATTTAAATAGATCCGAAGAGGCTCTTGATCTGAAGGCCATGGGTCTGAATGCCTGTGGTTTGATGAAGCAGTCGAGGAAAAGGGATACAGTGGTCTATTAGGGACTTAATCAGCTTGTAAATTTTGGTCAATTTGTAGGGATTGAGACTACTGCTACTACTGCTATTGTTGCTGAGGAACATGTTGTTCCTGTTCAAAGGCCTACAACTGCCTTTGAAACTATTTCCGGTGATGAGTCTGCTAGTTCTCCAACATAACATATGGAGACTGAACAGTAGGTGCAACAATCTGTACCTACTGCAAAACAACTTGATACATTCGAGACCTTTAAAGACAAGCTCTAGTCAACTGCATTAAAGACTCCTCAATAAGTTGCTATGACACATGATGATGTTGAAAATGAGCCAGCAAATGATCTTATTCTGAGTAAACGAAGAAAGAAAGATCCATGACGGGGTGTGCTGGCTAGTAATCTTATGCCAATCACTCAACCAACACCTACTGAGCCCATCACTGTTGAAGCTCAAATTGTACAAGGCCCGCCTGCTGAACCCCTCAAATTCAAGATCAAGTTTTGGATGATATTATGAAAGAGTTTGAAATGGAATCGCATATCCCGTGTACCACTGAACCTTTCAGATCATTTAATCTGATTGGTCAAGAGAGCTCGAGTGCAACTGAGAAGATTGCCGACATTCTTGCCATGAAAGACAAATTTTTACAAGAAAATGGTAATGGGATTGCATTGGAAGCTAAACCAGTCGATGTTCACATTTTACAACGCATAGTCTTTGAGCATGAACAAGATTCTATGGTGAATGATGTACGCTTTTAAGAGTTTGAAGCCAACAATACTGATAAAGACTCCAAGATTCAAGAGCTTCATCCAAGCATGGGTGGTCTTACGTCTTTATACATGGATCTCCAACAAAAACATATTAAAAGGATTGGATATGAGTTTAAATACGGTGTGTCACACCCCGCCGAAGAGGAGGTACGGACGAGTGACGTCATGTATACCGTAAGCATATGATTATCGCCAACATACATGTATTAGGATAACAATAGTATAAAAAAAACGTTTACAAATCATAACTGATTTTCGGACAAAATTTGTTGAAAACAATTAAGAGATTTCTCATATATGACCCTAAACGTCGATAGGGGTATACAAGCAAATCCTCCAAAATGGAATCCTAATTATGCATTGAGGTCCCGTCTTCATGATTCCTTATGTGCGTTGTTAATATCCTGAAAAACATACGCTTAAAAAGTCAACACAATGGTTGGTGAGTTCACAGGTTTTAGACTCGATATGAAATCACGTTATTCATAAATGGTTGAATCAGTTCACAAATAACTATACGATAATCTGTTGAATCAAATACGATGATCCTCCGTTGACTAGCTAAATCTACGAATTAATATGACGAACCCTGAGCCTATAACCAAACCACGACATATATCCTTTTGCCCTGTTCAAATCTCACAGATGGAATATACGCACCCTGTTTCGATGCAATATCGAAGGTTAGCGCGACTAACCTAACAGTAGGGGGAAATGTCAACGCCAATAGTACTATTCGTATATTCCTGAGGCTAACTCTGATACCTAATGGTTATAGTATGCAAGCAAGGGACTTATAGCACTACATAGTTCAACTCTTGTTCGCATAAGGATTGTGTGTTTTGTTTCTAATTATCGTATATAAAAGTAGATGTGTATGTTTTCCACCCCTGGATAAATAAAACAGTAAAACAGTAAAAAAAAAGGGGTAGTGAAACTCACCTCATGAGTTCAGTGGTCGTTTCGCTAGCAATTTCAGATTAATCACAGATCGCCACCTTCACACGTCCTAAACGGGTAAAGTCAGTTAGTTCGATAACGACTCACAAGTCGGTTTATGCTAGTCGCTTTCACCCAACTAGTAGTTTAGTTGTTCGCAGCCGGTTGTTTTCACCAACCGGGTACTTCGTTTATTTTGTCGGTTTCTTTCACCAACCGATCGTTTCGTTTAAAGTGTCGGTTGCTTTCATCAACCGAACGTTTCGTTTGTTTGTGTCAGTTGCTTTCACCAACCGAACGTTTCATTTAATTGTGTCAGTTGCTTTCACCAACCGAACGTTTCGTTTATTAACGTTTCTCTCGTTAGTTGTGGATGAGATGTTGTCCATAAGTTTTTGTTTTCTATTTCCATATAAATATTTATATACTTATATAAATATTAAGAATATAATTATTGTTAGTATTGGTTTCATTTAGATATAACTTATTCGTTTGATCGAGTAATAAATAAATATACTTTAGGGTTATATAATTATTTCTATGTAGTCTATCCTTAAGTAACGGAAAATGTTTTAGTAAAAATATAATGTAACTATATTTTCGTTCATTATTATCCAAACCACATTTATATACCGTTTCTTCATTGCCGTTAACAAAATACGTGTTGTCTTTCTCAATTATAAACTTATAGATTTATTCAAAACCATATTTAGGCTTTATAAAACTGCATAACCGCAATCTCAACATAAAAGTTTGTTAAATTTTTATTTACTCAAAATTACAAAGCACGCTTTGGCTATAAAATACGTTTGTTTTTCTATTAAAAGTCGAGTGTAATAGTTTAGATGCATTTTCTTTATCAAAACTATTTGTAATTAAAGTCACCAAATAACCGCTTTATTAAACAAACAACTCGTGTTTTACTTGTTTATATCCTTTCACATCCAAACTTTATATATTTTACAAGTAGAATTTCCATCTTTCAAATAAATATTTGTATATAAATAATATATACAAAAATCCATCTTTTTAACAACATGAGGTTATATTCAATTTTTAGTGCTTTGAAAATACAATCTATGTTTTATCTTTCATAATCACCATTTAAATCAAGAGAACCCTTTTAACTAGTATATTACCCCATGACCATCTTTAACATGTTTTTAACTCAAGTTTTATAACCATTTTCAAATCATTGACCAAAACTCATAATATATAATATTAAGTTAATATTATGTTTTAGCATCATAAAAACATTAACATGTATTTTGATCATTGGGTGTTAGAGCTAGCATAAACATACTAAATATATAGATAGGATCAAGAGGTTTAGCTCACTTAGTTTTAGAATTAACCCTTAGAGAGAGAGAGAGAGAGATTAAAGAGTCTTGAGCTTGTCTCTCCACGTGAAGCACGCTTATCTTCCGGGAAAGGGGCTCCTACACCATCTTGATCTTGAAACACAAGATATATGGATTCATTAGAATTTATTTATGTATGTGTTTGTATGTATATTGCAGAGAGAAAGTGAGAATGTTATGAAGAAAGTGATCGTGAGTATATGTGAGTCCCCTACCTGATGAGTGAGAGTGCGGAGAGAAAAGATGGCGGTTGATGATGGTGGTTACGGTTGGTGGCCTGTGGTGGTACGAAGTGGTTTCCTGTTGGTGACGAGTTGACGGTGGTGTGTCGCGGTTATGCTACGGTGGAGTTACGGTGCCATGAAGGTGGAGAGAAATAGAGAGAGAAAGGTGGTTGATGGTATTTTGTGTGGTAGGAAGTGGCGGTTTTATAGTGCTACCGTTGTTTCCGTGAGGAGTATGATAGTGATGGTGGTTTACTACGGTGGAGAGACGTGGTTAGGTTTGTTGGTCTAGTGCTAACAAAGAGCAGAGACGAAGAGTGGTTGTAATTTGTTGAGTCTTGAATGATGTGTATATCATCTTGCTTCTTAAGATTGTTTATATGGTAGGTAATGTAACACCCCGTAACCGCAGCGAAAACGTAAACGGGATGCAACAGACACCTCTGATATCAACCACATTGTTTATAAAGAAAACTGAATACATTAATATACTTCAAATTACATTATCTCGTATTTCATTACCGTCTAGGTGATACACACATCATGCATTACGATACATAATTCTATTTATTATAATGTATCCTAACATCCCGCACGCAAATCTTACACACATCAAGCACTTAGCACGTAAGCAATCACTTCATCTTAATTGTACCTGAAAAGCATGTGAGAAAACGGGTCAACTACGAATAGTTGGTGAGTTTCACAATTGGAGTAAACCATGATAAATCATTGTCAAAATATAATATTATCGATGTAATTATGCTGAGCCCACCAGTGAAACCTCTGTTAACCCACAACTGTACCCGTTCCGGGGGCAATGTTAACCCAGAAACACTTCTAGGGACATCTGGGGACACTGTTAACCCAGTACAGTACCCATTCCGGGGGCAATGTTAACCCAGAAACACTTCTAGGGACATCTGGGGACACTGTTAACCCAGTATTGTACCCATTCCGGGGGCAATGTTAACCTAGAAACACTTCTAGGGACATCTGGGGACACTGTTAACCCAGTACTGTACCCATTCTGGGGGCAATGTTAACCCAGAAACATTTTTAGGGACATCTGGGGACACTGTTAACCCAGTACTTTACCCATTCTGGGGGCAATGTTAACTCAGAAACACTTCTAGGGACATCTAGGGACACTGTTAACCCAGTACTGTACCCATTCCGGGGGCAATGTTAACCCAGAAACACTTCTAGGGACATCTGGGGACACTGTTAACCCAGTACTGTACCCATTCCGTACGATTCCCGTACAATCAAATATTTATAAATACACGCAAATCCATGCGTTCAAAACACCATCATTCTGGGAATGTACACGCGGTAGAAAAATTACGTCAATCGATCGAGATATGGTATGCCACAAGTGAATATTTGCGACAAGAAATGAATCCTAATTTTCGGATGACCTATGTACTTAAACATTTCAATAGTAACATGCTTTCCGCCCCGGGAAAATATTTAAAAACAATTCAGAAAAAGGGGCTCGTGAAACTCACCTTAGCACATGCAAGCAGGTAACAACAGTCATTATCAGTTAACACGTCCAATCTGTATTATGATCCCTACGATCGTTATTATACAATTATTGTTTATATAATCTTTAATCGTATCAACCGGTACATCTGGGGACACTGTTAACCCAGTACTGTACCCATTCCGGGGGCAATGTTAACCCAGAAACACTTCTCCGGACTCAGATTGTGATATCGTTTAGAGTTCACTAGTCAAAATTACTATAGTCGTTTTTCCCGTTTTGCGTTCCTAGCTCGGTTATCCGTTTTTACGTTTCAAAAATGAGTTTGGTCACACACGACCCGAAAATAGTTGTTGACTGATAATTTAATTAAAGTTGTGAAATTAGAGCTTGGTTTAGACGCCCCGATTGGCCGCAGGACCCGTTTCCGTCTTTAGTGCACCGGAAACTGTTTTATCGGATAAAATTACCCAAATCATCCGAATTATTCTCGGATGATTTATTTTTACTTGGTCAACTCAGTTATATGAAAATAGTTCATTTTTAGGGTTTTTATACACCAGTCAGCTCGTCTACCCGAACTTTGCTGGTTTACGCGTTTTATATTATAAAAGTTCACTTTTATTCCAAATAAATATCCGTTCATCCTCGGATCTTGAGATTTTGCACAAATAACATTTTGACAGTGGGGAAATTTATAAAATCATTTCCAGAATTAATTTTTATATTTAAAATTTATTTATCTATTTTTAAACACCATTTAAACACTAAATATGTCGTAAATACCAAACGACCTTAGAAAAATCCCAAATTTTTCCTGGATGACTCCTGCCATCCACATAGTCTCCTGTAATTTTTCCAGAACCAAAATCTCTTTTTACATGCCATTTTCACTAAAACCGAGCTAGAAAACCCTAGAACTCGTTTAACCGAAAAGCCTACTTAGACTTCTCCAACTGACCTAAAATTTTGTGTGTGACTTAAACATGTTATATAAAGCTTATCTGGAATTTTTCAGAATTTTTCATGATATTTAACTATTTTTCACCATTTTTGGCCAAAACCGAGCATTAAATTCACCAAATATTCATCCTTTGTCCAAAAATTACCAAAATTTCACAGAACTCTTATTTTCATGTGTTTAAAACCTCTGTCAAATTTCATGACCTAAATCTAAACCGTCAACAATCTGTCCAAAAACTCTTAACCGAACATAAACCGAATATACCTTTCGTTTTCCGCTACTACAAGCTACAAACTCGTCTTTCCGCCTTATCTACCACTAAATACAGAACCTACAACCAACATACCACAATAACAAGCAAGTTACACTCACAATCAAGCCTCTTACACTATAGTTTCGGTTATTGTTTCAAAACTAAAGTTTAAACCGTAAAAATTCGTTTTTGGTTCGTTTAACCCCTTTCTTGGGCCAAGATCCCTTGTATAACCCGTTTTCATCTTTGAAACCTCATTTTCTTGCAAATAAACTCAAGAAACGAAGATGGAAACGTAAATAACTCGACTTTTTACCTCGGTTTTCTTGCTAAAATTCTCGGTTTTTAGTTCATGATGTTGAGAGGAAATGAAGATCTTGCAATGGTGGATAAAAAAAAGAAATGAAGGAATGGGGTGAGACCCCTTGGGTCCGATCGGAAATAAGGAGGGGTGGGGTGGGACCCACCTTTCCATTTCTAGCCACATGTTTGGATTCTCGAAATCCGGATAATGTTTTGGATAATCTGGTTCGGTTTGTTTTTCGGTTAAATGTCTAATTCGGCTTAAAACGAGGCTAAAACGATCGTTTTCGGCTTAAAAAATGAAATTTATTTAAAACCGATTTAAAAACTTTAAAAACTTAAACCATGACATTTATTAACTTAAAACATCATATTATTAATTATTGCGCATCTTTTTCGGCTTGATCGATCGTCTCTTGCTCGGTTTGGTATTAAAGGTTTCGTTTAACGTACCGACGTACCATTAAATCGAAATTCTTTTTCTGTGCCGTACTTTACTTATCCCGAAGCATTAATGCTCCGTAAAATCACTAAATATTATAGATATCGTCTATAATTGAACCCTCGATTCGTTCGGGTTTCAATAACTATCGATCGATTAATCGCATATTCAATACGATGAATTATATATTCACGTACAATCAATACAGTGAACCATGTATTCTCGTATAATTACTATGGTAATTCATGTACCCGACATTAAATATGACGTAACTATTGTCTACCGGTTAGGGTATACCTGGTTTAGTCGGAATCGTTACAGGTAACAAGAATGGTGAAAATCTTTAACAGTAGTGATCATATATATTTGATGGCCTTGGTTAGAAAATATCAACAAAGAGATGGGTTTGTGTTGCTTGTGTCAGCATACACGACAAGAGTGGGAGTGCTCATGATTGACTTCTACCATATGTGTTTTCTTTTTGAAGATATTGTTTATCTTTATTTTATCTTTTCTTTTATTATGGTAAAAATGTTCAAAGTAATTTTACTAAAATCATATTATCATTTTAGTCATGGTCTCTGTTTGTTTGGAGGCAACTTTGAACACACTTTTATTAAACTTGTATGTCATCTTATTTGCCCGACATAATACCTGAAGTTTCATATTAGTTTGATGAAACATATAAAGTTTTAGATTTATTAATTGCATTAAATTTATTTGAAGACTATATGACTTGTTCTATTGTATGTGCATTAAACTCTCGTAGACCTTATACAAGTTTTTAAAAACAAAAATGTCTATATTTTATATTATTTTTGTTTTGGTATATATATATATGGATGGCGTTATGAAATTTTAATAACATAGAAAGGGCCATGATGTTTGGATTAGTTAGGGATGAATTAGAGATAAATCTATGTGATTAAGTTATATTCCATGGAGATTAGATGTTAATATTAACCTTATTCGTTCTCACGTTTATGTACCGGTGATAAAATGCGACGTAGAGTTCTAAAGTAAATAATGAACACTCATAAATCGTTTTTGTTGTCGCTATTTTATAAAAGTAATTATAAAATACAATCTTATAATATAGAGTTCAATTCTCCTGGTTCGTCTAGGTATACATTCGAGTCATTTAAATAATTTCACCAACATCCGTATTTGTCGAATACATCCGAAAGTTCGAGTAATTTAATTAAAAATAAATTACTTATATGAAATGTATTATGCATATGCGGGCTCATGCCGGACTCGTTGTGATTAAGCATAAAAAATCACAATCATTCGGGAATTAATGTAAAGAAATCATGTTTAAGGCATGCATGGAAATGACTTAATTTACGGAGTGTCACATTCTCCCCATGCTATTAGAATTCCGTCCCGAAATTCAGTTGAGGTCCATTAAACGAGTGATGAGGATGATATTTGAAGGAATGGGCCATTGGGATGGAATGAAGAGATCTTGTGCCCGTGAATAATGAATCGCTTAATTTAAATGTTTAAATACCAAACATAAAGGTGTGTGATGTTGAGAATTCTTGATGAATACATTCCAAGGAATAAAATTACTGAATCCTGAAAATGATTGGGGTTCTTAAAATGCACCAAATGCATAACGTAATTGCTTTATGTATTCATTTTATGTTGCGGGAGGCGCCCTTGAAAGGTAGCCATGCAGAAATAGTGAGTATTTTATGTTGTTCTCCTGGTATATAAGAGATACTAGTCTCAGAACTACAATAATTCGAAATTACCGGGCGCCAAAAATGAAAAATTGAGTCATGTACTGAATGAGTATGACACCACTTTCAAACCTTCGTCTCGTCCGGAATAATAACTTAACATGGTATCGGTAGCATATCATGTGGTTTAATGATGCACAAACAGACGGATTTGCACACAAATGTACTAGACATTCATCGTGTGGCAAGAAGAGTATATTAAAATCAATTATATTGAAAGTTAGTTGTCACTCTCAATAATTGAGACGATCTAATTGAGAGTGTGACCCACGATCAGCAGAACATAAGGCTTTCAGTAGGACATATAAACCAGACGACATTGAGATGGGACGTATTCATCTATGGTAAATTAAACAGATAATGAACTCTGTCATTAGAAACTAAAAGCAACCAAATATTTGGAATATTTTATTCCTTAATCGCAACGCATCTTAAAAGTATATAAAAGAAAAACTACTCTAAATCCGTACGTCATAAAGGATTTTTTTTTTTAGAGTTTAATTTAGGGTTTAATAAGGGAATTGATTATCACTATTGAATTTAGAGTTTAATAAGGGAATTTGGAGTTGATAGAGTGAAGGCTTAGCGATAATGATTTATTAAGAAGTTCAAAGTGTACAAGAAATATGCCACGTCATAAAGGATTATTAATTATTATTATTATTATTATTATTATTATTATTATTATTATTTTGCGTATCAACATCAGCGTGCTAGTCATCATTGTCAAAGATAACAATAGGGTAATTATGGGTAGGGACCCTGGTAGTAGTACAGTCAACGCCTAAACATGTGTCTAGTGATATTATTGAGATTAAAACATGCGTTGTCTTCATTTTAGAATTGAATAGAGAGAAAATTCAAATTATCGCTTAATCTGTCATGTGGCTTTTCATGAATTCATAATTGAGGACTGAATCATATAGTATGTCTAGGGTATTCAGATTTGTTTGCATTGAAATTATTACTTCATAACAAATAGGATTACCAACTAATCCTATTGAAGTGGTTTATGGGAAGGATAACTTATTGTACGTATCCTTAACGCAGAGGTTTATAGTCAAGCCACAAAAGGCATCCTCTATTTCCGGTGATTAAGAATTGCGGGAGCAACATGGAAATGGTGGTGCGTTAAATTCAAGGTTTGCATGAGAACATGCTCGTTATCTTCTTTATATCGTGAATCGTAAGAAATATCATGGTAAGAGACTAAGTATGGTTGTAGACGTCCAAAAATTTCTTTTAGAAGTGAAGGTAGTGCTATATGAACAACAACGGGTGCTAGGATTATAACGATTAAAATGGATGACAAGGATCTAGAATGCAATTATCGTGTATCATCGTTTAAGAAGTCTTATTCCGTTATGAGCTTACCGGTATTATAAGTAATTTCAAACCTCTAGTGGCAACGTTTGTTTATTGGATTTGATCCATAAATACCAATATCGATTACTCCATAAATGGGAACCAAGAAATCGGTGGTTAGGAAAAGAATATTTTTTTTCCTTTTTGTTAACATTGGGGATGTATATAGAGTTCTCATCGTTGTATTGGTTTCTACGAAGTAAACCAATAAGACGCTTGGCGTATAAATGATGCACATAAGCGGTTGGACATGAGCTTTTTCGAATCCCCAACATTTAGAAAGAACAGAAATAAGTGAAGAATTAGTAATGAAATATAAGGAGACCCAAATTATATAAAGACTGAATAAAAAATTTGGATTTGCACCGTAGTAAAGTGGCAAAAGAATATCAAAATTATATGCTTGTTTGTATTAGGGTTGTGTAAAGCTGATTACCTGGCTTTATAAGTTTGTAAATGGGGCCGATCCAGTTTCGGGTTTCTTTTTTTTTTTCCGGGCTGGACCTAAATGTGCGCACCACTAGTTTATGTGTTTCTTGATAATTCCAATTATTACGTAATTAGTTTTAAAAATAACTATGTAGCTTATGTTTATGGAGAACTCATTCATAAAATTTTCATATGTATTACTAAAACTACATAAATGTTGTGAGGGTTTTGACAAATACAGTAATCGTAAAAACTAGAAAGTTTTAACAAAACCTTTCCACTAAAACTTATACGTGGTTTTTTTTTTTGTATGAGTATATTGACATATTGAAAGTTCTAAGTTTAAAAAAATTCAACGCATTCACGCAAAGATGATACTCTTGATCAAATAGGCTTTATGTTTTTTTTTTCTTCATAAAACCAGGTGGTACGTGGATCTTTCTAAAAGAAAGTTCTCCGACTTGATTGTTTATACAAACATGACATGATTACAATAACACAATCATTTAGCATGACGTCATATGATTTAAACAAAAAAACTTTTGTCTAGGAAACTCCTTGATTAATCAAGTTTGAAATCTTAAATCAAACTAGTGTTTTGTTAACATGTTTAGAACCTAACTGCCACATGAAGGTCAAAATAACAATATATAGGGCTAGATTTAAGAGAAAGCATATCCAGCGATTAGAAAAGGAATGCAAGGCCAATACATGTAAGATTGATACATTAGAGTATGCTAAGCCTCGACGGATGATATAACTTATTTTCTAAATTAGGTATGACTACTTAGCGATCATCGGGATGACATAAAATGGGTCCCATTATCATGATGAATGAAGCAATTCATCGATGATTGTAAATCAAATTGTTATACGGGTGATTAACACCTTTATATCCGGTGATTAAAGAACGTTGGAGGAATGCCGATATCCGCAAGGAGCATGTTGCAAGCAACAATCGTCAATAAAGAAAGTGAAAGTTATCAAATCGATGTAACGCGTAAGCCGAATAAGACAACATGTGTGTATTAAGACAATTCAACACATGGTAAAATTCTCTAACGAAAGCGAGGTACAGGTGAACTTTTAGGCATATTTTAAGACTATGTGAACACCGTTGGTAATGGTTGCACGTGCCCAGATGGTTATGTTTGTGGAAAAGCTACAAAGAAGTGTGAGTGAAAAGTTTTACTTCAAAGTGTAAGATTCCATTTACAAGCGTAAGATTACTAGAAATCTATCATAAACTTTGAATGAAGTGAGGTACTAGAGTCACCAATTGACATGTGCCACAATTAAAAACAAACATAGTAAATAATGGAGGTATAGGTAATGAGAAAAATTATTTATTGTTACTTCACAGTGCAATAATACGTCATAAATGATTTTCGACATCGGCTTGGGTATAGAGATCAGAAAATTGAGGAATAATCTTACCAGAGTACGTGGCCAGTTATGTCGCTAATGGTGCCGAATTTAGGCGTCCATGATAACGAAGTGAAATAACATTTCAAGTAAACGACTATATACCAAGTTATTGTACGGCGTCGTCATCATTACCCTAACGGACATTCATTTTACTTGAAGACCGATTATCTGAACATCTGCTCGAGCCATGGCATTCACCAGGATTCTCATGCGTTGCACACTATGATTACGTGTGCACCCGTAGTGATAAACTTCTTTACATGGTCATCCAAACGTCTTCCATGTTCGAGCTTGTAGTTAAAGGGAACATGAGTGTCCATTTAGTTGCATTATCGAATGCTAAAACTATGTCATTAACAATAAAAGATTTGTTAATAATCATGGACCAAAGTTATATAGGATGGAATGATTAGAAAGACTCCATACATAGGCGTGCTCAAGATAGGATGTTACATGAATGGTTCAGTATGAACAATGAGTTGTCTTTTATTCACCTGATTTTACTCCGTGATGTTAGCGTCTACGTCATCGCGTATGATTTCAAATAGAAATTGGCAGGTAGCTTCCTTGTGTTATATACGCCCACACATAATCTAGACGCACCATACGACTGTGTACCCGATTCGCATGCCCTGAATCGCAGTCTCGTGAGACGTACTTTACGGTAGCAATATATCAATTTGTTACGCCCATTATTGGAGTTACCGGTTCTCATTCCAGAGGGAACATTGAGGTTGTCGATTCATCCCGACTCCTCAACGGTTAAAAACACTGTCTCAAGTTACCACTCGGGTGCGGGTCCCACTGCTTTCCAGCTCGAGGGGATAGTGTGAGTTCTAAGACTAGCGCGTCACGACTCATAAAATGGCGGCGATTAGGAGACAGATGTTTATAGTTTCGAGAAACATAGTGTGAGTAGATGAGGAGGACGAAATATATGTGACAACATTATCCGTACAATGTAGTATAGATTATGAAAATGTGTATGCATGCAAAGAAAACATTTAAGTGAGTCACTAGTTAAAGACTAGACCTTCTAGTTCGCTATAACCAATGGCTCTGATACCAATCAATCACGCCCCGCCAAAGCGGAAGTACGGGCAAGTGACGTCATGTATACCGTAAGCATATGATTATTGCCAACATACATGTATTAGGATACCAATAGTACAAAAAAAACGTTTACAAATCATAACAGATTTTCGGACAAAATTTGTTGAAAACAATTAAGAGATTTCTCATATATGACCCTAAACGTCTATAGGGGTATACAAGCAAATCCTCCAAAACGGTATCCTAATTATGCATTGAGGTCCCGTCTTCATGATTCCTTATGTGCGTTGTTAATTCCCTGAAAAACATACGTTTAAAAAGTCAACATAATGGTTGGTGAGTTCACAGGTTTTAGACTCGATATGAAATCACATTATTCATAAATGGTTGAATCAGTTCACAAATAAGTATACGATAATCTGTGATCCTCCGTAGACTAGCTAAATCAACGAATTAATATGAAGAACCCTGTGCCTATAACCAAACCACGACTTATATCCTTTTGCCATGTTCAAATCTCACAGATGGAATATACGCACCCTGTTTCGATGCAAGATCGGAGGTTAGCGCGACTAACCTAACAGTAGGGGGAAATGTCAACGTCAATAGTACTATTCGTATATTCCGATGGCTAACTCCGTTAGCTAATGGTTATAGTATGCAAGCAAGGGACTTATAGCACTACATAGTTCAACTCATGTTCGCATAAGGATTGTGTGTTTTGTTTCTAATTATCGTATATAAAAGTAGATGTGTATGTTTTCCACCCCTAGATAAATAAAACAGTAAAACAGTAAAAAAAAGGGAGTAGTGAAACTCACCTCGTGAGTTCAGTGGTCGTTTCGCTAGCAATTTCCGATTAATCACAGATCGCCGCCTTCACACGTCCTAAACGGGTAAAGTCAGTTAGGTCGTTATCGACTCACAAGTCGGTTTATGCTAGTCGCTTTCACCCAACTAGTAGTTTAGTTGTTCGTGCCCGTTGTTTTCACCAACCGGGCGCTTCATTTATTGTGTCGGTTTCTTTCACCAACCGATCGTTTCGTTTAAAGTGTCGGTTTCTTTCATCAACCGAACGTTTCGTTTGTTTGTGTCGGTTGCTTTCACCAACCGAACGTTTCGTTTAATTGTGTCAGTTGCTTGTACCAACCGAACGTTTCGTTTATTAACGTTTCTCTCGTTAGTTGTGGATGAGACGTTGTCCGTAAGTTTTTGTTTTCTATTTCCATATAAATGTTTATATACTTATATAAATATTAAGAATATAATTATTGTTAATATTGGTTTCATTTAGATATAACTTATTCGTTTGATCGAGTAATAAATAAATATACTTTAGGGTTATATAATTATTTCTAAGTAGTCTATCCTTAAGTAACGGCAAATGTTTTAGTAAAACTATAATGTAACTATATTTTCATTCATTACTATCCAAACCAAATTTATATACCGTTTCTTCATTGCCGTTAACAATATACGTGTTGTCTTTCTCAATTATAAACTTATAGATTTATTCAAAACCATTGTTGGGTCAAGAAACTGACATAAGGGGGAGATTGTTGAGTTAAAGATTTGACCAAAATGAAGTACATGGAAGATTAGAATCTTCTCAACCTCCTCAGAATTCGCTAAGTATGGATCCGGGTACACCTTAGATGTAACGATTCAGGCAAATTCAGGTATACCCTACCCGGAATATACTATTTACGTGTTATTTAGTACTGAATATATGAATTATAATGTGTTTATACGAGTATATAAGATTCACAGTACGAATTATACTCGAATGAACACTTAGTCGTATTAGAATTACGATTAACCGATGAACGGTTATTGAAACCCGAACGAATCGGGGATAACATTATAGACGAAATATATAGTGTTTAGTGATGTTTACGAAGTATTAGAGCTTCGGGATAAGTGAATTATAGCACAGAAAAAGGATTTCGATTTAATGGTACGTCGGTACGTTAAACGAAACCTTTAACATCAAACCGAGCAAGAGACGATCGATCAAGCCGAAAAAGATGCACAATTACCGACAATATGATGTGTTGAGTCAATAAACGTCATGGTTTAAGTTTTTAAAGTTTTTAAATCAGTTTTATATAAATTTCATTTTTAAGCCGAAAAACGACCGTTTTGGCCTTCTTTTGAGCGGAATTAAACGTTTAACCGAAAAACGAACTGAACCAGATTATCCACAACATTATCCAGATTGCGTAATCTGAATGTGTGGCCATGGTTGGAGTTGTGGGCCTCCCTCCCCACCTTACTATGGACCGATCGGTCCATAGCCTCACCACACACACTTCACTTTTCTTTTTTCCACAATCTTTCTCCCAAAATCCTCTCAACCTCTTCATCATCCATCCAAAACCTAAGTTTCTAAGCAAGAACACAAGGTAAAAACCGAGTTATAATCGTGTTTATCTTCTTTTCTTTGTTCATTTACAAGGAAATGAGGTTTCAAATGAAAAATGGGTGAAAACCCGAGATGAAACCGATTCTTGGAGGATCAAGTGATGTATACAAGTTATACAAAGGATCTTGGTCCAAGAAAGTAGTTAAAAGAGTCAAAAACGAATTTTTACGGTCGAAATCTTTGTTTTGATGTTTTAATCGAAACCATGAAAGAAATGGCTTGATTGTGGGTATAACTTGCTTGGTGTGGTGTTGTTGTTCTTGTAAGTGTTGTATCTAGTGGCTAGCAAAGGCTAGAAACCAAGATCTTTGCGATCAAACGCTAGAAAACACAAGATAGTTCGGTTTTCGTGTGATTTAGTTATTTTGGACAGATTCTGATAGACCTAGAGTTGGGTCACGAAATTTCACAGAGATGATCTACACATGAAAATATGAGATCTGTGAATTTTTGGTAATTTTTGGATAAAGGATGAATATTTGGTGAATTTAATGCTCGGTTTTGGCCAAAAATGGTGAAAAATAGCTAAACATCATGAAAAATTCTGGAAAATTTAAGATAAGCTTTTTATAACATATAAAAGTCACACACAAAATTTCAGGTTTATTGGAGAAGTCTAAGTAGGCCTTTCGGTAAAACGAGTTCTAGGGATTTCTAGATCGGTTTTGGTAAAAATGGCATGAAAAGTGAGTTTTTGGTTCTGGAAAAATTACAGGGAACTATGTGGGTGACAGGGTCATCCCAGAAAAATTTGGGATTTTTTGAAGGTCGTTTGGTATTTTCGACATATTTGGTGTTTAAATGACGTTTAAAAATAGTTAAATAAATCTTAGATATAAAAATTTATTCTGGAAAAATTTTATAAATTCCTTACTGTCAAAATATGGTTTGTACAAAATTTCAAGGTCCGAGACTAAACGGATATTTATTTGTGCTAAATGGAACTTAAAAAGAAACTTTTAAAGCTTAAAACGAGTAAACCGGCGAAGTTCGCCTAAGCGAGCTGACTGGTGTTTGAAAACCTTAAAAATGGATGATTTTTATGAAACTAAGTTAATCAAGTAAAAATAAATCATCCGAAAATAATTCGGATGATTTGGGTAATTTTACCCGATTTAACCGTTTCCGGTGCATTAAAGACGGAAACGGGCCCCGCGGCCAAACGGGGTATCTAACCGAGCTCTAATTTCACCACTTTAATGAAAATATCAATAATAACTATTTTCGGGCCGTGTGTGGTCAAACTCATTTTTGTAAACATAAAGTCGGATAACCGTGCTAGGCACGCAAAACGAGAAAACAAATTAACGGTAGTTTTGACTAAAGAACTCTAGGTGATATCACAATCTAAGTCCTGAAAAGTATTTCGGGGTTAACATTGTCCCCGGATCGTGTACGGTACTGGGTTAGCAGTGTCCCCAGACGTACCGGTTAACACGAATTTAAGTTATATTGATAGAAATTATGTAGTAACGATTTGGGGATCGTATTACAGATCTGTACCAGTAGCCGTGCACCGTAGTACATTCTGCTCACAAGAAGGTGAGTTTTCACGAGCCCCTTTTTACTGAACTGTTTTAAGTATTTTCCCGGGGCGGAAAGCATGTTTCTATCAAAGTGTTTAAGTACATGCTAATCGCATGGAAACGAATGTATTTATATAATGTTTATTGTACGGAAACCGTACGGTAATGTATTAAGATGGTAATTAACTGAGTTGCTAATATTGTAATGCCCGAAACAGTGTTCTGGGGTAACCGAGTTCCCAGAGGTTATTAAATGTGTTTCTGGGGTAACAGAGTTCCCAGAGGTTATTAAATGTGTTTCTGGGGTAACAGAGTTCCCAGAGGTTATTGGAAGTATTCTGGGGTAACAGAGTTCCCGGAGGTTAATCGATATGTTTTGGGGTTACTAGAGTTTTCACTTGTGAACTCAGTATAATTACATCACTTATTCATGATTTTTATAATGATTTGTCATGGTTTATTTAAATTAGTGAAACTCACCAACTATTCGTAGTTGACCCGTTTTCTTTACATGCTTTCTAGGTACACTCAAATTGGAATAAGTGATATGTGTTCGATGCTGTGTGCTATTTTGTGGAAGTCTAGAGATCTATATTTTGCATTAAATTTGATAATGTACTATCGGTAACACTTATGTGATAACGCATAGATGGTTATGAAACTCAGAACAATGTAATACGTTTAAATTAATGTAGTGGTGTTTTCTTTATAAACAATGCTGTTGATATCAGACGTGTCTGTTGCATCCCGTGTACGTTTCCGCTGCGGTTACGGGGTGTTACAGAACTTGGTATCAGAGCCATTGGTTATAAAGAATTAGGATGTCTTTAAAAGATACCTAAAATATAACCAGTAGCTCAAGTATTATAGGATCTGAATATCAACTAATAATATATTGTGACGAGATCGGGATGAACTTGGATGGACAAGTGGGTTATTATGGTCCGGAACATAATAACAGACTTGTCTGCACGAGGGAATTCAGGGAAAGTCACGGGGGATTTTAATAGGTAAAATTGGCAACATACGTGCAAATATGTGATAATATTGTTATGTGGTCAAGTTGTATAAGTAAGTGTATATTAATTTGATTATGATTTACACTATGGAAAGAACTATATGTTTGTTAACTTGTGTGCAGGTAAAATGTCAAGAACCCCCAGTTTGTCGATTGAGGAGGACCCGGAGGAGGTCAGCTCCGGGGACTCTGGGAGCCCACTCGTAGTATCTAGCACCGAGCCTTCTGAGACTAGCCTTAGGAGTGCTAGTTTGTCCTCCCCTGCTAGGGTTACCAGGTCTCCCACCCCACCCGCACCTCAGGTCACCCTCACCCCTCCCAGACCCGGTCCCCGCCTCACGGCGCGGATCAGTGTCCCGTATGTTTCACCTACCTCTACCCCACCCAGATTCACTTACCACAGAGGCGAGTCCTCCCGCCCCCAGCCCGGGCCTGTGCCGCCACCTGTGTGGGGTACCCCCAGGCCAGTGAGGGATGAGGGTCCCTCCACCGAGGCGGCGTGGCTCCGGGTGCTCACCGAGCGGATGAATGAGCACACCACCGCCTTGACGGTGGGTATTCAGAGGAGGAACCTCTTGGTGGATTGCATACTGGACAGCCAGCATGCGATCGCGCAGCTGAGGAGGGAGGACGCCTACTCCCTGGGGTTGATTAACCGGATGGAAACACGGATCCGGGGTTTAATGGCAGTGATTGTGGGGATGGCGGCGGTGTTGGTGTGGTTGGTATACCACCGTGTTTAGATCATGTTAGGGTGGTGATAGTG
Source organism: Bidens hawaiensis (assembly GCF_021521415.1). Taxonomy (NCBI): domain Eukaryota; kingdom Viridiplantae; phylum Streptophyta; class Magnoliopsida; order Asterales; family Asteraceae; genus Bidens; species Bidens hawaiensis. Next base: position 1,763,307 of record NW_027504845.1, on the reverse strand, counting down.
AGGGACCGCTTTCTGATACACTGTGTAAGCAGTTAGTGGTGATGCTAACATAGAGTGAATCTTGTTTAGTTATAATACAACCACTGGCCCTTATGGGGGGTCTCTTTTGGGGCATATCAGTATAGATACTTTTGGGTATCATTCAAGCACTGACCCATTGCGGGTTATGTCGAGATGATGCCGACATAGGCCCTATGTAGGAAAACTTATCTAATGTAATAGTGACAGGAAAGTAATATGAACGGATGTTTGTGTAATATGTATTAACGTTTATTAATGAATGGAATGTTTGTTGTGTTTCATGATTGGAACTTGTATTGATTATATATATTTTCTTGTTGTTGTGTAGAATGGCACCAAAACGTTCAGCCCAATTGTCAGAAGTGGACGTGAGTCGTTTGATTGCTCAACAGTTAGAGGCGGCGATACCGGATATAGTATCGCGCATCGCCGCCAGTATTAACAATTCGACCAATCCAACCCCTCCGAGCAATCAAACGACCACCAATAATGACGGGGAACGAAATACTGATCCTCCGCAGAATGATAACACGATTCCGTGTAATGACGCACCGCCTAGGGTGGTCGTTACAGATAGTAATGGCCCTATACCTACGGTAGAGACGAACCGTACTGAACCGATTCGTGCATCCTGGGGATGTTCGATCAAGGACTTTATGTTGTGCAAACCTTTAGAGTTTAGCGGGTATGAAGGACCAAATGGATTAGTTAAATGGATCGAGAAAATAGAATCTGTGGTAAATATCAGCAACTGCCCCAAGGATTGTGTTGTTAAGTATGCTGCCTGTACATTCACGGACCATGCCTTGACATTGTGGAACACGATAGTGCAGACCCGGGGCCAGGCGGCGACAAACCGCATGACCTGGACGGAGCTCAAGGCTCTTGTACTGGAACATTTCTGCCCGAAAAACGAATTGCAGAAATTAGAAAATGAATTGTGGAACCTGGAGATGCAGGGGGCGGACCATTTGGGTTATACGAACCGGTTTAATGAGTTGTCGCGATTGGTACCATGGTTGGTCACCCAGAGTCGAAGAGGGTGGAGCGTTATATTTGGGGGCTAACTCCAGTTGTGAGGAGTATAGTCAATTCTGGGGAACACCAGACGTATGAGGGTGCGGTGACGCAAGCTGGTATCGTCACGTATGATTTCGTAAGAAGCGGGTCACTGAAGGTGGCAGGAGAGTCCGCTGGGGGGAAGCGGAGTTCACATGACCATAGGACTCAGGAAAAGCAGCAAGGTAAACGTGCTAGACCCACTGCCCAGAACTAAGCCATGACTAGTTCGGGCGGAAGGCAAGAACCGCAGAAGGGAACATTTCCTAAGTGTGGGAAATGTGGTTACCACCATGGTGGCGCGTGCAGAGAGGTGGTGTGCCACCGGTGTGGCAGGATTGGACACTACGCACCAAATTGTAAGACAAATATGAACAACCTGAACCGGCAACCGCAACCTGTCCGTGCGCAGCCATTTAAGACTCAACCAGCCCGACAGCCGAACCCGCAAGGAAACCAAATGGTGACCACCAGCCGTGCTTGCTATGAATGCGGCAGCACGGATCACTTCAAAAGACACAGTCCGAAACTGAACCAGGGAGGAAATGGGCGGCAACCCGCGGGTCAGGCATCGTCGTCCAATCCGGCGCGAGGCCGAGCATTCGTGATGGGGGCGAACGAGGCACGCCAGGACCCCAGCGTAGTGACAGGTACATTCCTCGTCTCTGATCATTACGCTTCTGTATTATTTGATACAGGCGCCGATAGAAGTTTTGTCTCCGTTAGATTCCTTTCGATAGCAAACCTTCCTATTGGTGAAACCATAGAACCTTACACCGTAGAAGTCGCTAACGGTAAAACCATGATAGTTAATCAGATAGTTCGGAATTGCCCTTTTATTCTGAACGAACAATCCTTTCTGATTGACTTGTTACCGGTAGAATTGGGTAGTTTTGACGTGATAGTGGGAATGGATTGGTTAGCACGTAACAGGGTAGAAATAAACTGTGAAAAGAAAATCGTCAAGATCCGGGTGTCGGATGACGAGGAGGTATTAGTGCAAGGAGAAAAATCCGGCACCATGATACCATTTATATCCCACCTCAAGGTGTTAAAATATATACGTCAGGGATGTGTGGCGTATCTAACGAGCCTGACGGCCACTGATTCTGAGGAAAAACGGGTGTGGACGATATTCCCGTGGTACGCGAATTTCCACAAGTTTTCCCAGAGGAACTTCCTGGATTACCGCCAACCAGACAGGTCGAATTCAGAATCGATCTGTTACCTCAAGCTGGCCCTGTTGCTAAGGCACCTTACCGACTTGCACCATCTGAGATGCAAGAATTATCCAACCAGTTGCAAGAATTGTTGGATAAAGGATTTATTCGTCCTAGTTATTCCCCGTGGGGTGCACCGGTACTATTCGTGAAAAAGAAGGACGGGAGCCTTAGAATGTGCATTGATTACAGGGAGTTGAACAAGTTGACAATCAAAAATAGGTATCCTCTCCCCCGAATCGATGATCTGTTCGACCAACTACAAGGTGCGAGCTACTTATCAAAAATAGATCTTAGATCGGGATACCATCAGGTTAAAATTCAGGAGGAGGATATCCCAAAAACCGCATTCCGGACTCGCTACGGTCATTACGAGTTCTTAGTTATGCCGTTTGGGCTAAAAAATGCACCAGCAGTGTTCATGGATCTCATGAATCGAGTCTGTAAACCCTACCTCGATAAATTAGTCATCGTGTTTATTGACGATATTTTGATATACTCGAAGAATAAAGAAGAGCACGAGCAACACTTAAGATTAGTTTTAGAACTTCTAAATCAGGAGAAGTTGTATGCAAAATTCTCCAAGTGTAACTTCTGGCTACAAGAAGTGCAATTCCTTGGTCACGTTATAAATCACCAAGGAATACACGTTGATCCAAGTAAGGTTGAAGCGGTTAAGAACTGGCAAGCGCCTAGATCGCCAAAGGAAATCCGCCAATTCTTAGGCTTAGTTGGATACTATCGTCGATTTATAGAGAACTTTTCCAGCATCGCCCAACCTTTAACCCTCCTGACTCAAAAGGATCGAAAGTATGATTGGGGAGAAGAACAGGAAGCGGCGTTTCAAACGCTAAAACAAAGATTGTGCCAAGCGCCGATCTTAAGTCTCCCCGACGGAGACGATGGTTTTGTCGTGTATTGCGACGCATCCCGTAGAGGATTGGGATGTGTGTTGATGCAGAATAATAAAGTCATAGCCTATGCTTCCCGACAGTTAAAAGTACACGAGAAAAATTACACTACTCATGACTTAGAACTGGGAGCAGTTATCTTCGCACTTAAAATCTGGAGACATTATCTCTACGGTACAAAGTGCACCATCTTCACCGATCATAAAAGTTTGCAACACATATTCGATCAGAAAGAACTGAATATGAGACAACGAAGATGGGTCGAATTATTAAGCGACTATGACAGTGACATCCGTTATCACCCCGGCAAGGCTAACGTCGTAGCCGATGCCTTGAGTAGGAAGGATCGGGTGAAGCCATTGCGAGTGCGAGCGCTGGGGATGATAGTCCAGTCGAACCTTTCGGATTTGATTCGAGTCGCTCAACGCGAGGCGTTGAAAGAGGAACAATTGGAAAAATAGGGACTTTACGGTAACGAGAAGAATTTCGAACAGCGCGTGGACGAAATTCTCTATTTCAAAAATCGGATTTGGATCCCGACCCTCCATGACCTTCGTGAATTAATCATGGACGAAGCGCATAAATCGAAATATTCCATACATCCGGGATCGGATAAGATGTACCAGGATGTGAAGGAGTTCTACTGGTGGCCGGGGTATGAAAAAGGAAATAGCCACATACGTCGGCAAGTGTACGACGTGTGCGAGGGTTAAGGAGGAGCACCAGAAACCTTCGGGAATGTTACAACAACCGGAAATTCCTGAATGGAAATGGGAGCAGATCACGATGGATTTTGTGACACATCTCCCCAAGACGTCCCGTGGACATGATGCAATTTGGGTAATCGTGGATCGATTGACCAAATCGGCACATTTTATTCCGATTAGAAATAATTATAACACTGAGAGACTTGCGCAGATTTATATAAATGAAATTGTGTCTCGTCATGGTATACCCATCTCAATCATCTCCGATCGGGATAGCCATTTCACCTCCAAACTTTGGCAAGCTGTCCAAGAAGCGCTGGGAACGCGTATTGATCTAAGCACAGCTTACCACCCTCAGACCGACGGTCAGTCTGAGAGGACCATCCAAACCCTGGAGGATTTGCTTCGTGCATGCGTACTGGATTTTAAAGGAAATTGGGTTCAACATCTCCCACTCGTTGAATTTTCCTATAATAGCAGTTATCATAGCAGTATAAAGGCAGCGCCTTACGAAGCATTGTATGGTCGGAAATGTCGATCACCACTCTGCTGGACTGAAGTGGGCGACACACAGGTTATTAGATCAGATCTGGTCCAGGAAACGACCAGCAAAATCCTTGAAATTAAAAACAATCTGAAGGCCGCGCGGGATCGGCAGAAGAGTTATGCCGATAACCGTAGAAAACCGTTATCATTCGAGAAAGGTGATAAAGTGTATTTGAAAGTATCACCGTGGAAGGGTGTGGTTAGATTTGGAAAGGCGGGGAAGTTAGCCCCTAGATACATTGGACCATTCGACATTATTGCAAAAATTGGTCCTGTAGCATACCGATTAGAACTGCCTGATGAACTGAGTGCAGTTCACAACGTGTTCCACGTGTCGAACTTGAAAAGGTGTCTGTCGGATGAGACATCGGTGTTACCTTTAGAGGGTGTTCAAATAAATGATAAGCTCAACATTGTAGAGGAGCCCATAGAAATAGTAGACGGGAAAATCAAACAACTTAGACACAATAAGATCTCGTTGGTCAAAGTTAGATGGAACTCGCAACGAGGCCCAGAATATACATGGGAACGAAAGGACGAATTTCAGAAGAAATATCCCCACCTATTTCCGCAAAAAGAAGTAGTTGATTCGTAAAATTTCGAGGACGAAATTTTCGTAACGGGGGGAGAATGTAACGATTCCAGCAAATTCAGGTATACCCTAGCCGGAATATACTATTTACGTGTTATTTAGTACTGAATATATGAATTATAATGTGTTTATACGAGTATATAAGATTCACAGTACGAATTATACTTGAATGAACAGTTAGTCGTATTAGAATTACGATTAACCGATGAACGGTTATTGAAACCCGAACGAATCGGGGATTACATTATAGACGAAATATATAGTGTTTAGTGATGTTTACGAAGTATTAGAGCTTCGGGATAAGTGAATTATAGCACAGAAAAAGGATTTCGATTTAATGGTATGTCGGTACATTAAACGAAACCTTTAACATCAAACCGAGCAAGAGACGATCGATCAAGCCGAAAAAGATGCACAATTACCGACAATATAATGTGTTGAGTCAATAAACGTCAAGGTTTAAGTTTTTAAAGTTTTTAAATCAGTTTTATATAAATTTCATTTTTAAGCCGAAAAACGACCGTTTTGGCCCCGTTTTGAGCGGAATTAAACGTTTAACCGAAAAACGAACTGAACCAGATTATCCACAACATTATCCAGATTGCGTAATCTGAATGTGTGGCCATGGTTGGAGTTGTGGGCCCCCCTCCCCACCTTACTATGGACCGATCGGTCCATAGCTTCACCACACACACTTCACTTTTCTTTTTTCCACAATCTTTCTCCCAAAATCCTCTCAACCTCTTCATCATCCATCCAAAACCTAAGTTTCTAAGCAAGAACACAAGGTAAAAACCGAGTTATAATCGTGTTTATCTTCTTTTCTTTGTTCATTTACAAGGAAATGAGGTTTCAAATGAAAAATGGGTGAAAACCCGAGATGAAACCGATTCTTGGAGGATCAAGTGATGTATACAAGTTATACAAAGGATCTTGGTCCAAGAAAGTAGTTAAAAGAGTCAAAAACGAATTTTTACGGTCGAAATCTTTGTTTTGATGTTTTAATCGAAACCATGAAAGAAATGGCTTGATTGTGGGTATAACTTGCTTGGTGTGGTGTTGTTGTTCTTGTAAGTGTTGTATCTAGTGGCTAGCAAAGGCTAGAAACCAAGATCTTTGCGATCAAACGCTAGAAAACACAAGATAGTTCGGTTTTCGTGTGATATAGTTATTTTGGACAGATTGTGATAGACCTAGAGTTGGGTCACGAAAATTCACAGAGATGATCTACACATGAAAATATGAGATCTGTGAATTTTTGGTAATTTTTGGATAAAGGATGAATATTTGGTGAATTTAATGCTCAGTTTTGGCCAAAAATGGTGAAAAATAGCTAAACATCTTGAAAAATTCTCGAAAATTTAAGATAAGCTTTTTATAACATATAAAAGTCACACACAAAATTTCAGGTTCATTGGAGAAGTCTAAGTAGGCTTTTTGGTAAAACGAGTTCTAGGGATTTCTAGCTCGGTTTCGGTAAAAATGGCATGAAAAGTGAGTTTTTGGTTCTGGAAAAATTACAGGGAACTATGTGGGTGACAGGGGTCATCCCAGAAAAATTTGGGATTTTTCGAAGGTCGTTTGGTATTTTCGACATATTTGGTGTTTAAATGACGTTTAAAAATGGTTAAATAAATCTTAGATATAAAAATTTATTCTGGAAAAATTTTATAAATTCCTTACTGTCAAAATATGGTTTGTACAAAATTTCAAGGTCCGAGACTAAACGGATATTTATTTGTGCTAAATGGAACTTAAAAACAAACTTTTAAAGCTTAAAACGAGTAAACTGGCGAAGTTCGCCTAAGCGAGCAGACTTGTGTTTGAAAACCTTAAAAATGGATGATTTTTATGAAACTAAGTTAATCAAGTAAAAATAAATCATCCGAAAATAATTCGGATGATTTGGGTAATTTTACCCGATTTAACCGTTTCCGGTGCATTAAAGACGGAAACGGACCCCGCGGCCAAACGGGGTGTCTAACCGAGCTCTAATTTCACCACTTTAATGAAAATATCAATAATAACTATTTTCGGGCCGTGTGTGGTCAAACTCATTTTTGTAAACATAAAGTCGGATAACCGTGCTAGGCACGCAAAACGAGAAAACAAACTAACGGTAGTTTTGACTAAAGAACTCTAGGTGATATCACAATCTAAGTCCTGAAAAGTATTTCGGGGTTAACATTGTCCCCGGATCGTGTACGGTACTGGGTTAGCAGTGTCCCCAGACGTACCGGTTAACACGAATTTAAGTTATATTGATAGAAATTGTGTAGTAACGATTTGGGGATCGTATTACAGATCTGTACCAGTAGCCGTGCACCGTAGTACATTCTGCTCATAAGAAGGTGAGTTTTCACGAGCCCCTTTTTGCTGAACTGTTTTAAATATTTTCCCGGGGCGGAAAGCATGTTTCTATCAAAGTGTTTAAGTACATGCTAATCGCATGGAAACGAATGTATTTATATAATGTTTATTGTACGGAAACCGTACGGTAATGTATTAAGATGGTAATTAACTGAGTTGCTAATATTGTAATGCCCGAAACAGTGTTCTGGGGTAACCGAGTTCCCAGAGGTTATTAAATGTGTTTCTGGGGTAACAGAGTTCCCAGAGGTTATTAAATGTGTTTCTGGGGTAACAGAGTTCCCAGAGGTTATTGGAAGTATTCTGGGGTAACAGAGTTCCCGGAGGTTAATCGATATGTTTTGAGGTTAATAGAGTTTTCACTTGTGAACTCAGTATAATTACATCACTTATTCATGATTTTTATAATGATTTGTCATGGTTTATTTAAATTAGTGAAACTCACCAACTATTCGTAGTTGACCCGTTTTCTTTACATGCTTTCTAGGTACACTCAAATTGGAATGAGTGATATGTGTTCGATGCTGTGTGCTATTTTGTGGAAGTCTAGAGATCTATATTTTGCATTAAATTTGATAATGTACTATCGGTAACACTTATGTGATAACGCTTAGATGGTTATGAAACTCAGAACAATGTAATACGTTTAAATTAATGTAGTGGTGTTTTCTTTATAAACAATGCTGTTGATATCAGACGTGTCTGTTGCATCCCGTGTACGTTTCCGCTGCGTTTACGGGGTTTTACATTAGACTTCCGAGCAAGCTTTTAGTTAGCCGGGTACGATATTTTGTCTATTGGGCAATGTTTACTTCAAGTCTGGAAAAGTCAAGAAGACTGAAGTCTACCCGGTGAGTATTTTACTTGGTAAAATACTCTTCAAGTAAAGTCTACCCGGAAACTGATCCCGAGCACACTTCTATGTTACCAAGTCTGAGGCAGGCAGAGCACATAGTCTACTCGGAGAAGTTTACTTATCCAGAGCCTACCCGGAAGACTTGTTTTACCCTTAGAATATTTTCTGATTATGTAATTTTAATATGTATGTATGTTTGGGGTTTCTAGAAGGAATGACAGATGTCCTAGGTTGGCAGGCCTATAGATAGAACGTTTTAGGGCACGCCGCCTACGGAGGAAGAGAGGCCTAAGAACAGAAACACACTCAAAAAACGAAAAAAGGAATTTATTAAGAGAGAATATTGTTTGTGATGGTTATCTTAGTACGGATAAACCTTCAAGAAACCCTAAATCGATTATCCACTATGTATGATTGATATTATATAAATGGAAATCTTTTGAGTGAATCTTGTTTGTGTTATCTATCATTGAATACTTATTAAGCAACCGTATGTTTGTTATTGATTCCGCCTTTAACAAACGGATATCTTTTTAAATATAGCAACCCGTCATTAACTCCCTTGTCAACACATCAATCTGTGTGAGTTATGACATGATTAAGTAAGATCCAACTGAAATCGAGGGACCTGACATGTGGTATCAGAGCTGACTATTGCTATTTTAGAAAGATTGTTGCTGATTGAAGATTTGAAGAAGAATGACGTAAGCATACCACTGTTCCATTGATTTGTGACGTCAGCAGCCCTGTTCTTCATTTTCCTTCCAGATCTACACTCATTTGGTGTTTTCTCTTCCTTGTTTTATTTAAAGTTTTAATCTTTATATTTATATCATGTTCTTATCGAATCAGACACCTCAGATCTGAACAATCGAGTCTCAGATCTGAATGTTTTGGAAACTCTGTTTTTATTAAGAAATTACTTTTATTTTCACAAAAATGTCTGGTTATGAGGAACAAGAGGTGTCAACTAACAAGATTCCTAAATTGTATGGACAGAAAAATTTCACAAAATGGAAGGTTTTGTTTGAAGCAGCCGTTTGCTACAATGATGTTGATATATGGAACTCCATCAAGAATGGTCCACAAGGAGAAGTTGTAGAAGGTGGAAATGCAGCTGCAACTACTGCTGTAAGAGAAAGAATGAGAAAGGTTGATGACAAGGCTTTAGCTATGTTGAAGCTAGGTCTGTCATGGGAAATACTCACCAAGGTTGCACATCATCCCAATGCCAAGGCAATGTATGATGCAATACTTGAAATGTTTGAGGGAAATGTTGAACTCAAGAACATCAAGAAGCAGAGATTGAAGCAGCAGTTAGAAAGATTCAAGTATAAAGAAGGAGAAAGGTTGAAATCAATTCTAGAGAGGTTTCTGGGAATTGTGAATGAGCTCAGAACCACAGACTATGTCATGACTGATTTTGATCTCAACGACAAGCTGCTGAACTCTATGCCAAAGGAATGGTATACTGCCTGCAAGTTCATTCTTTCAAAGCACAACTTCAATGAGTTAAAAGTATATGATGTAGTGTGTTTTCTTAAACTGGGGAAATAGAGATGATTGAAAATGAAATGATTAAGGAGGAAAGACCCTGCTTGAATGTTTCAAATGCATTGATTGCACTTATGGGTAATTTAACTACCAAGAATCAACAGAAGATTCCTATTATTGAAGAACCTGTTGAACTCAATTCTGATACTCCAAAATCATTTGTTTTGTTAGCACAAGTAATCAAGGAAATCAGCAAAGATTCAATGTGCAGATGATTGATGACACTGATTCTGCCTCTATGGTAAGTAGGAGTGTTCCTCACACTGGTGGTGGACATGGTCAAAGCAGTGATACACAGGCTTTGCTTTCAATGTTCACTGAGTCATATAATGCATTTGTTGCAAAGAATTTAATCCACACAAGTGTAGTGCAAGATGATCTTGAGCAGATAGATGCTGATGATTTGGAAGACATGGATTTGAAGTGGCAAGCTGCCATGTTAGCATTGAGAAGTAAGAGGTTATATAATAGAACTGGTAGATCTCTGGTTTCTGGTCCTAATGAAAGGATTGGATTTGACAAGTCAAAGGCAATCTGCTACAATTGCCAACAACCAGGAAATTTTGCAAGAGAATGCAACCTGCCAAGGAACTATCAGATGAATCAATTCCAGAATCAACAACCAAGAGGTCAGCAGCAATACCAGCAAAGAAATAACAACCAAAACTTCAACAACAACTTCAATCTCAACAACAACTTCAATCCCAACAACAACTTCAATCCCAACAACAACTACAATCCCAACTTCAACAACTTTCAGCATCAAATGAATAATCTTAATCAGCAACAGAATCAAGGTTTTCAAATGAAGAACAATCAAAACCTTCAAGCAGTTTAAAATGTTCCAAACAACACTGTTCCAGTCAACCAAAATCAACCAAGAAATCAAGGAAATATGGCAGTGACTACACGACATGAAGGTAACTTTGATTGGAGCAATCATGGAGAAGACATTGCAGATGATATCAAGAGGGCAAATGTAGCATTCATGGCCATAATAGAGAAAGAAACTGGATCAACTTCTCATGTACACTCTGCTCCTACTATTGATTTAAATGAACTTATCAATGATTTGAAAACGAAGGTAGGCAAGCTGGAAAGTGAGTGTTTTAAGAAACAAAGTATCATAAATGCATATGAAGCTAGTGAACTGATAAGTGAAGAAAGGATGAAAAGTTTGGAAGATGACTGCATGAACAGTTACAGAGCTCAGAAAAGATTTACAACTGAGATTGATGGGTTGAAAAAAATGATTATAGAAGAAAAGGTATTGAACACAAAACTGCAAACTGAAAATGAATTCTTGAAGAACTTGGTATCCATTGGAAACATCTGTGGAATTCTGAATCAAGTCAAGAAAGAAGACAAATACAAAGCAGTACCACCACCATTCAACAACAACTTTATGCCAAAAGTTGATAAAGAGAAAATAAATGCAAATCTACAACAATTCAAAGATGTCTTTCAAGATAAAGAAGAACTTGTGGATTTGTATAAGAATGTTGAGGTGGGTGAAGAAGGAGAGTTTGTTGTGAAAAAGAACTGAAAGAAGAAAAGTCAATTGGAGTTCAAGTCTCTGAAGATGACCTTGAGTCAATTGACTTGAATCAAGATGACTTGAGTGGTTTAAGTGATCAAATTACTGAGGAGGAAATTAAGGCTACTGAAAGAGGAAGAAGATTCAAGAAACCAGAATCTATTGACAAACTTCCAAAGTATCCACTTGTCACATCAACAAGGAAGAAACAAAATGAAATAACCAAGAGAGGACATGTGTCGTTTGATATCCATGAAGGATCAAAACCAAGTTATAATGCAGTGAGACCTCCAAGCAAAGCTCTATTAGAAAGAATTAAACAGAATAAAAAATTGAAAGAAGTTGAAACAGTTGCATGTGAAAATTTTATTTCTGTTTACCCTATTTTCTCAAGTGTTGAAGACTTTGACATTGGAGAAGTAGAAACAATGGAGGAATTTTACGAAAATCAAGACAAAGGGAAAGCATAGAGGAAGAACCCTTAATTATAAGAGAAATTGTTTTTGTTAAAGGGAAAGTGGAAAGAAGTGACATAAGGATAGCTGAATTTGTTCCCTTCTCAATTGATTTTGACTGTTTAAAATCTAAAAAGACAATTGGAGTTGATTCACCAAGACCAAGTGAAAGGTTCAAGAAACCAAAAGAACATGAAGTATTCAAAGGAAAGGTTTGGTGCAAGAAGTGTGATGAATATGGTCATCATACAGACTCCTGTAATGAAAGACTTAAATTCAAGCCTTTTCATGTCCCAGATGAAACAAAATATGGACAAGACTTTGTGGCCTATAAAATGAAGTATGAAAAATATTTGGATATGGGAAAGGATTGTGCAGAGGAAGTTCTGGAAAAAGAGAGCCAAAGGCATTCACTAAAAGTCAAGAAACATGTGATCAAACCTGTTAACAAGGTTAAATCTCCAGTAAAGCATGTGAAAAGTGTTAAGAAGTACTCTCATCCATTGAGAACAATCCCAAAAAGGGATAATCAGTCTGTCAAATATGATAGTTCTCAAATATCATCAAGAAGTGAGAATACAAAAAGACATGTGGTATCTAAAAGGAAACCAACAGAACTCACTGGCGATGAGAAGTTTCTGTTAAAGTATGGATATGAACCACAAGGTTTTCTTTGGAAACCTAAGCCTGAGATTAAGGTTGAGATAGTTGCTGATGTAAGAGACTACTCTGAAAAGAAGGACTAAGTGATAAAAGAGTGTGACACTGACTCAGCTGAGTACCAGAACTGAACACCACTAGTTAAAACTCCAAGAGAGTGTGGTTATGAAACAGACAATTCAGACAATCTAGAAATCACTCATGAAGATCCGAAACCAACTACACTCACTTCCCAAGCTGTATCTAAAACTGAATCTGATGAGCTGAACGTTGATAAGGCTTGCACTTCATCACTCAACTAATCAAACTTTCTTTGTGTGTGCAGGAACAGTCCACTCCTCTGAATGACATATGGTACATGGATAGTGGATGTTCTAGGCACATGACATGTGATAAGAGATCTCTTGTCAATTATGAAGAAAAGTATGAAGGTCCAGTAGCTTTTGGGAGTGATGAGAATGGTGGAAAGATTGTTGGAAAAGGAATCTTAACAAATGGGAAAGTCTCATTTGATAATGTATTTCATGTTGAAGGTCTTCAGTACAATCTGCTGAGTATATCACAAATGTGTGATAAGGGATACAAAGTCAGTTTTGATGATTCACACGGTTTCATTCTAAAACCTGAGTTTGTGATTCCACCTGAAATGATTATGATGATGGCACCAAGAAATGGTAACTTTTATGAATTGAATATTTTGTGTGGTAGGAAGTGGCTGTTTTATAGTGCTAGCGTTGTTTCCGTGAGGAGTATGACAGTGATGTTGGTTTACTACGGTGGAGAGACGCGGTTAGGTTTGTTGGTCTAGTGCTAACAAAGAGTAGAGAGGAAGAGTGGTTGTAATTTGTTGAGTCTTGAATGATGTATATATCATCTTGCTTCTTAGGATTGTTTATATGGTAGGTAACAAGCATGGTGTAAATCTTTAACAGTAGTGAACATATATATTTGATGGCCTTGGTTTGAAAATATCAACAAAGAGATGGGTTTGTGTTGCTTGTGTCAGCATACACGACAAGAGTGGAAGATCTCATGATTGACTTCTACCATATGTATTTTCTTTGCGAAGATATTGTTTATCTTTATTTTAACTTTTCTTCTATCATATTATCATTTTAGTCATGGTCTCTGTTTGTTTGGAGGCAACTTTGAACACACTTTTATTAAACTTGTATGTCATCTTATTTGCCCAACATAATACCTGAAGTTTCATTTTATTTTGGTGAAACATATATAGTTTTAGATTTATTAATTGCATTAAATTCATTTGAAGACTATATGACTTGTTCTATTGTATGTGCACTAAACTCTCGTAGACCTTATACAAGTTTCTAAAAACAAAAATGTCTATATTTTATATTATTTTTGTTTTGGTATATATATATGGATGGCGTTATGAAATTTTAATAACATAGAAAGCGCCATGATGTTTGGATTAGTTAGGATGAATTAGAGATAAATCTATGTGATTAAGTTATATTCCATGGAGATTAGATGTTAATATTAACCTTATTCGTTCTCACGTTTATGTACCGGTGATAAAATGCGACGTAGAGTTCTAAAGTATATAATGAACGCTCGTAAATCATTTTTGTTGTCGCTATTTTATAAAGGTAATTATAAAATACAATCTTATAATATAGAGTTCAATTCTCCTGGTTCGTCTAGGTATATATTCGAGTCGTTTAAATATTTTCACCAACATCCGTATTTGTCGAATACATCCGAAAGTTCGAGTAATTTAATTAAAAATAAATTACTTATATGAAATGTATTATGCATATGCGGTCTCATGCCGGACTCGTTGTGATTAAGCATAAAAAATCAAAATCATTCAGGAATTAACGTAACGAAATCATGTTTATGGCATGTACGGAAAATGACTTAATTTACGGAGTGTCACACGGTGATGGTAGCGGTTCAAGCTTGTGTCCTGCCTCAAATATCGATACTTCCACGCAACTAGAGAAATACTTAACTGTCATATTGTAATCACTGTTAAGGGTTAAGAACCCGACGTTCAATATAACGTGTGCTTTGAAGCCATCTTGCGTGTTTATTATGTTAGTTCGTGTTTATATTGAATCAATTCGTTGTTATATTCCACCTAACAACGGGTTTAAGTGATATTACATTAAAATATTCTTCATTGGGACCTACAATAACCCTAACCTCAACTTATCAAAGGAATAACAGATTTAACGATTTATTATGCTAGGGTTCTTAATCATGCTAGTTCATGTGACTGGTTGTTCTTATTGTATCTGTTTCATCTTATAACTATCTAACCCCCTAGCCCAGTGGCTAGGGGTGTGTGTATTTCTTCCTTATTCGGCCGCTAGCGCGAGTTCGAGTCCCGACCAACACCTTTACTTTTTGGAAACTGTTTCCTTGTTTATTAAATCATAATTTAATATTATAAATATAATAAATATCATAAAATCTGTATTAAATTTATATTTTTACAAAACCGAAATTTGAACTAGTCGTTTCCAAACTTTGGTTAAAAGTCATATATTATAAATAAATATGTATACATAATAGAATATTAAAAATTTAAAAAGGTTTTATTATTTAAAACGAGTTTTAATCTAAAATATATATCTAATATTATCTAGCATTTTTATAAAGGATCACAATTTATCTAAATATTATTATTTAGTATTTATCAAATAAATACTAATTTAAAAGAAATCTTTATTAATAGTATATATATATTAAATGCAATTTTAGTCTAAAAATGATGATTTTAACCAAATCTCCATTTATGATGATAATAATCTATCTAAAATTTTATAAATATTTATTTTTAAGTATTTTTATCTATTTTAAATATACTATCTATTAAAGTGATATTTCAGAATAGTAAAAGTAATAATAAATTTATGTAATATTTATTTTCCGCAAGGAACACACCCGATCATCATCATTAAATCCCGAGTTTCTGTCTGTTGAGTCAAAGATTTGACCTAAAATGAAGTATAGGGAATGTTGGAATCTTCTCAACCTCCTAAGAAATCGCTAAGTATTGATCCGAGCACACTTGGACATCCGAGCAAGATTTTTATTTTGTCAGGCATGATATTTTTCCAATCGGGCAGAGTTATCTTCATGTAATCTTCTTTAATGTATATCCGAGCAGGGTTCACTATATCAAGCAAGGTTGTTCAACATTACCGAGCACAGTTTGCTTACTAGCAAACCCTTGGTAACACCAAGCTTTTGAAGCCATGTAGTTGGAAGATCTAGCAAGGTATTCGTTAATAAACTGTGGTCCGAGCATGCTTGATGGAAGTTAATGAATTATCCTAAGGACACATCGGGCAAGGTTCAACTTCGAGCAAGCTACAGTGTCACCAGTCACATATTGCTTTGCTAATAAGCTATTCACTAGCAAAGAGTTGATGGTATCTCAGAAGAACAAGTTTGCTCGTAGGACTATATCGAGGAAAGTTTTCTATGGTCAATAAGATTGAAGTATGCTATGTGAGTATCTTCTTAGGAAAATACTCTAAGTAAAGTCTACCCAGAGAATTGTTCCCGAGCACACTTCAAGGTTACCAGGTCTACTCGTAAAGGACAAAAAGGTACAGAGCCTACTCGGAGAAGACAAATGTTACAAAGTCTACCCGGAAGACCTGTTTTTGCACTTAGTATAGTTTTGAATATGTAATTTGAATATGTACCAATCATTAGGGTATGTAGAAGGAATGACATCTGTCTTGTGTTGGTATGCCTATAAAAGGAATAATTTAGGGCATGCCTACCCCAGATTTGCCACTTTACACTTTTCAGATTAGAACGAATATTCCTGATTGAGTTTGGCGGGTGTCCTAGGTTATTATTGAAAATACATTCCAGACCAGAAACCCTAATCGATTAACATTTGAATGAATCAGTTTATATAAATGAAAATCTTTTGAAGTTATTGTTTTTGTATGTTACTTTTATTAACCTCTTTAGCAACAAGCTTGTTTGTTTCTGATTCAGCCGTTAACAAACAAGAATCTTTTCTTATTTAGCAATACGGCATTAACCCTCTTGTCGACACATTTAATGTGTGGGTTATGACATTGATGTGAGTACTGAGTGACTAATCGGGACCGACAAGTGGTATCAGAGCTTGTTGATTGCTGATATGGGTGATGAACTTGCTGCTGATTAAAGATCTAAAGAAGAACAATAACGTAAGCAGAACACTATTCCATTGAAGAGTAACGTCAGCTGCTCAGTTCTTCATTTTCGTCCAGACCTACAAACATCCGGTGTTTTCTTTTCCTTATTATAGTTAAAAGTTTACATCTTTATTACGATTTCGTGCTCCAATCGAACCAGATATATCAGATCTGAATATTTTTTCCTCAGATCTGATTGTTTTTAAAATCTGATTTTGTCCTCTATTTTTAACTGATTTTCTAATTGTGATTTTCAAAATACCAACATGTCTGGTTTAGAAGAGCAGGAAGTTTCAACTAATAATGTGACAATCGTCAATTTCAGGTTAACTCCGTTAACTCAACTCCGTCAATTCAAACTTAAAGATCACTGAATCAATAACGCACACCTCATTACATTTAAACTAGGGTTTAAATGACGCTTAACACTTACTACGTGTGTAGTCTTTCGGGAATTGCACCGAAACGCAAACGAGTTGACGCAAACGATTGGTGAATAAACGAAAAACGTCAAAACAATAATTATGTGATAATTATGTGTTAGACTTATGTGATATGTGATAACATGGTATACACGTTAACTCAATGTGCTAGAACTAGTTATTTAAGCTAGAAAAGTAACATTTGGATGTTGAGGGACTAAAGTGTAACATTTTATTATAAATAATAACATAAACTAAAACCCTAACACTCTTTCTCTCCCTCCCAAACCCGACGGCAGCTCTATGCCCCCCCCCCTTGCGATCGGCCTCATATACACAGATACAATCAAGATTGTTCAAGTTTGATTGAAGATTAAGGTGTTAGGAAGGTATAAACAACTATCCTATGCATCCTCTATGCTTAATTTCCATTTTAATGGGTTAATTATAAACCCTAGGTCTGATTTTTATATGTGATGGTGTTCATGTGTCTTGTTTTGATTGAAAGATGTATTGATTGTTGAATTGATAGCTAGTATTGGTGCTATTGCATGTTAATTGTTGTGTCTTTGAGTTTGAGATCATATAAAACCCTAACCATGTGTGTATGGTGTAATTGATATGCATGGATAGTGGTTATAGTGTCTAGAATGTTATATGAATGATTTGTGGTCCATAGATAGTTAATATGTTGAGTTTGGATGCAAACAGTTTCTGGACAGATTGTGTTGTTGATGTTCAATTGACTGTAACGGGGTGTAAATTTGAAAATTGGTTGAGATAATTGATACTACAGTAAACTAGGTTGAGTCTAGTTTCTAAAGAATGTAAATTTGCAATTTTTGGACGTGTAAAAGTTAACCTTTATGATTTTACAAAATCGTTGTGCGAAGCTGAGTTGTTAGACCTGCTGTTAGGTTGTTTTGTAAATGTTATATCTCATGAACTACGAGACCAATTGGGTTGGTTCCACTTTTGAAAGTTGACTTGTCAAGTTAGGAACCTAACCCAAGTGGTCTTGCAATTATTGGATTTTTCGTTTAACGGAAATTTCAAATAACATTCTGTTGCGCATGAATTTGACTGTTATGAGTTTGCTGTAATGATTTGATTATTGTGAGAAACCTATGTGGAATAAAAATATAATAAAATATGTTATGGAAACCTAAGACATATATGCTTTTGTGATGATTTTTGGTAAATTAATTGTGATGCTATGATCGGTGGGATAGACTAGTTTTTCAAGTAGAATTCTGTCGTTAAGAAACTAGTTGCTGAATTTTGTGAAAGTTGCATGAAACAACGTGATTGCTAATTTATTATCGTGTTTTGACCAAAATGCCCTTGCGGGGAATAATTGCTAATTGATTGTCATGATTTGACCAAATTGCCCTCGTGGGGAATAATTGCTAGTTAATTGTTATGTGTTGACCAAATTGCCCTTACGGGGAGTAATTGCTAGTGATGTACATTATGAATACATGACACGTAAATAATTGCTCACACATGTAACGTGTCACAAATACACTTGTTAAAGTCACACACGATTCACAAACGAAACACGAAACATGTTGTGTGCATAGGTATTATGTGCTGAGTCTAGATACTCGATAATAGTTCCGACACTTAGAAAATCTCCTTGTTGTTTTAGAACGCTAGAGAGAGTTTTTCTGTGACGCGCATCTTGGTGAATTATTTTGGAAATACTTCGCCAACAGTGAGTTCACTTACCCCTTTTAAACTGTTTTCAAACGCTTTTAACTTGGGGGAGATAACATACTCCGAAAACGCATTTAAGATTTTGTTAATATAGATTATATATCACTTGTAAAGACTAAGTGGCAAACGCAATAACTAAAGTCCTTCATTCACATCGAACCGTTTAATATTGGATAATAGCGAGTCATTGTTGAGTAGTACTACTGGGTTTGACAAACCCCACCCAACAACTCGATTGGAGGTCGAGTGGGTGTAATCTTGGCTAAACACATACCATGGTAGGGATAGACCTGGTGGCAAGGCAAATGATAAACAGTCAGCTTCGGTGTCGAACACTTAGTAATACTTGTTTTATTGGCTAGCTACCTATAGATATATAATTGATTTAACACTATCTGGTAACGCAAAACGCTTGACGCAAAACGCTGAACGCAAACGCTAAACGCTTTATTTTATATAAACTTGTGAACTCACCAACCCCGTGTTGACACTTTTAGTATGTTATTCTCAGGTAGCCGAGGCGGGCGCGCGGTATAGGATCATGCATTGTTTGAAACGCTTTTGTTTATGCAACCTGATTTTAAACTGTTATTATGGGGTTTTGAGTCGTCCTGCGTGACACAACTTTTATATCTTTGTTTTTACGCTTCCGCACTTAATTTCATTTAAACGTTTTTATGGTTTGATTATAACTAATGATTCCGATCCTGTTAGTTCACACCCTCTGACGGTAAAACTCCGTTAGTGGATTTTGAGGGTGTGACAGATTGGTATCAGAGCCATTGGTTATAGCGAACTAGAAATTGCATGCATACAAGACTATAACCGCGACGACCCATTAGTTATAATGATACGCACTGCATAAGTTTGTGTAGTCTTTGTTATCTTATCTCTTTACCTCTTTCACTCATACGCGCGCATACACGGCTTACCTGTAGGAATGTCGACGCCGCCATCATCATCATCATCCGATCCGATGACTCATGCACATGGGAAGGAACCGCAGTTACCTACCTCATCGCCACCCCGTGTAGTCCCGGAACTCGAAGCGCCTGCACCGAAGAGGTATCGCTTATCCGGAGGCATGTACGAAAACGAAGTTATCTGGGATTGGTACCCTAATATGATCAGGCGTATGGTCTACCGTGAACAAGTTCCCCCGCTACCTCACCCGAACCACCCTGCTTACCCCAACACCCTACCACCCATAACCGAACCTGTAGAGCGAGTTCTCGTAGCTGTCGTTTCTTGTTTGGAGCGCGATGTGGGTTACATGCGCTATACGAGAGCTAACGTTTCCGGACTGTTAAAAGATGGAACTGAGACTAAGGAGGAAATTTCCCGCATGACAGCGGCAATGAAGGAAATGCAAGAGGCTAGTGATCAACCGATGAAGATTATGAGAAAGATGCAAGCCGAGATAATAGACTTGCAAGAGCAACTCCAAGTAGCAAGGACCCGAACCGAGATAGCTCTAGAGCGTTGCGATGTCTTACAAATGCAAATTGCTCAGAACGCAGCCGAACCTGAGGCAGAGCCTGAGGCAGAGCCTGAGGCCGAGCCTGAGGCAGATCCTGAAGAGGAACCTGAAGAAGATCCCGAAGAGGAGCCTGAGGAGGATCCCGAGGAGGAACTTGAAGAAGAACCGGAGGAAGAACCGGCTGAGGAGGAGGCACACTCAGAGGTGTCCTCAGATGATGACATCTAGTGATGATGACACCTAGATGGAGGGGTTGTCTCCATCCGAACTATTATTTTCTATGATTTTAAGGATTGATTGGAAATACTTTGTAGCAAATACAATGGTTTTAATCATGAATTTTTATTTGGATTAATATATGGTTGTGATGTGATGTTTGTTTCTTATTTCTTTCCTGCCTATCTTTTTATTACATGTATGGTGTGTTGCATATTAACGAAAAATTCATGTCTAACATTTTATGCTGTGATTCTAGGAAATGGCTGGAAGAAACGCTGGACACGGACGTGGTAACATCAACTTGACTGCAGCAGAACTCCAAACTCTACTGAATGACCACACGGCGGCCGCTCTAGCCGCACATGTTCAGAACCAAGCTGGGGGTCCAATTGGAACGTGTACCTTCAAGAACTACCTTGACTGCAAGCCCAGTACGTTTAAGGGCACTGAGGGAGCTATAGGTTTCCTGCGTTGGGCTGAGAAGGCCGAATCGGCGTTTGAGATGTGTAATTGTACCACTGCCAGTAGGGTCAAATTTGCTGCTGGAACACTTGAGGATTCTGCCCTCACTTGGTGGAATTCGAACGTACAGATTCTTGGATTGGAATTAGCTAACGCGATGAACTGGGAGGATTTCAAAAACATGATGCGAGAGGAGTACTGTCCGAGAGAGGAGATTGCAAAGTTGGAGTCAGAATTTTGGTCATTGAAGATGGTGGGTTCAGAAATCGAAGCCTACACTACCCGTTCTCACGAGTTAGCTGTGATGTGTCCGCGGATGGTAGACCCGCCGAGTAAGAGGATTGAAATGCATATTGATGGGTTAGCACCGTAAAATCAGGGCATGGTAACGTCTTCCAGACCAGCTACGATTCAACAAGCGATTCGGTTAGCTCACAAACTAACGGATCAAGCAGTGACCCAAGGTGCGCTACCACCTAGGGGTTCAACCACTAATGCCCGTGACAACTCGAGTACTGATAACAGCAGCAACAACAACCAGAGCTATGGAAAGAGAAAGTTTGACAACACCAGATCTTCATCCTCGAACCCCCCACAGCAGCAACACTACCGAAAGCCCGAATTCACCCAGAGCTTCAACAATCAGGGTCACAATAACAATAACAACGGTGGCGGGCAGGGTTCGAGCGGATATGCTGGGAAATATCCGAAGTGCAACAGGTGCAACTATCATCATGCTGGCCCGTGTGACCGTGTCAAGTGACAGAGTTGCGGAAAGATGGGTCACCAAGCAAAGGAATGTAGAGGAGACCTTGTGGCAAAGGGTGCTCCTAAACCACCCATGACAACCAAGGGATGTTTTGAGTGTGGACAAGAGGGACATTTTAAGAAGGACTGCCCTAAGCTGAAACAGAACGACAACAATGGAGGTAATGGAAGTGGCAGTGGTGGTGGAAACAATGGTAAAGGAAGAGCTTTTGTTATTTGGTCGGGTCAAGCCCGCAATGATCCGTACTTGGTGACTGGTAAGTTCCCTGTGAACGATTGTTTTGCTTCTGTATTGTTTGACACTGGAACTGATAGGAGTTTTGTGTCGAAAGCCTTTAGTCAACTCTTAGACCTAACTCCAACTCCGTTAGATGCTAAGTTTCCTGTTGAATTAGCTGACGGAAAGACTATAGTAACGACTCATGTACTTGTGGGATGTAAGTTAAAACTGTCAGGTCATGTTTTTGATATTGACCTTATTGCTTTTACGCTTAGTAGTTTCGATGTCGTTGTCAGCATGGACTGGTTATCCGAGAACCAAGCGGAGATTATATGTTATGAAAAGATAGTCCACATTACTACCCCTTCCGGCAAGATCATTTCGATCTGAGGCGAAAGAAGCGGCATGACCACCAGCGTCATTACCCTCATGAAGGCGCAGAAGTATCTACGAAAGGGTCACCCGGCAATTTTGGCGCATATTGTTGAGAAACCCGCGGAGGAGAAGCGAATTGAAGATATACCAGTTGTGCGAGATTTTCCGGAAGTTTTCCCGGAGGATTTGCCCGGACTCCCTCCTATACGACAAGTCGAATTCCAAATCGAATTGACACCCGGTGCAGCACCCATAGCACGAGCCCCGTATCGGCTCGCACCGGCGGAGCTTCAGGAGTTTTCCACCCAGTTGCAAGATTTGTTGGATAAGGGTTTTATCTGACCTAGCTCATCGCCATGGGGAGCCCCTGCCTTATTTGTCAGAAAGAAGGACGGAACTTTCCGCATGTGCATCGACTACCGGGAATTGATGATCTGGTTACCATCAACTAAGAGTGCGCGAAGAAGATATTTCAAAGACGGCCTTCAGAACACGGTATGGTCACTATGAGTTTTCGGTTATGCCTTTTGGACTAACCAACGAACCAGCCGTATTTATGGATCTCATGAATCGATTATGCAAGGCGTACCTCGACAAGTTTGTGATTGTGTTTATTGACGATATCCTGGTTTACTCCAAGGACAAGGCTGACCATGAGGAACACTTAAGGGTAATTCTGGAATTATTGAAGAACGAACAACTGTATGCTAAACTCTCGAAATGCGAATTTTGGCTTCGCGAGGTTCACTTTCTAGGACATGTGATCAACGAAAATGGTATCCATGTCGATCCCGGTAAGGTAGAGGCCATCAAAAACTGGGAAGCACCTAAGACTCCGACTGAGGTGCGGCAATTCCTAGGACTGGCGGGCTACTACCGACGTTTCAACCAGGGATTTTCAAAGATTGCTCAACCCCTCACCGCTTTGACTCACAAAGGCACTAAGTACAATTGGGGTGACGCGCAAGAATCCGCTTTTCAACTGTTGAAAACCAAACTCTGTAGCGCCCCTATTCTAGCCCTACCTGAGGGAACAGAGAATTTCGAGGTACATTGTGATGCATCGATACAAGGTCTCGGTTGCGTGCTGATGCAACTCGAGAAGGTTATAGCTTATGCCTCTCGACAACTACAGGTTCACGAGAAGAACTACACGACCCATGATTTGGAACTCGGAGCTGTGGTGTTTGCCCTTAAGATATGGAGGTATTACTTGTACGGTACCAAGTTTACCATTTACACCGACCACAAGAGTCTCCAACATATCTACGATCAGAAGGAGCTGAACATGCGACAGCGTCGTTGGGTCGAGCTACTTAAAGATTATGATTGTGCCATCAAGTACCACCCTGGCAAGGCCAATGTAGTGGCTGACGCCCTCAGTAGAAAAGAAACCGATAAACCCAGGCGAGTGCGAGCATTGCAACTCACGATTCATGTCAGCTTACCCGATCAGATCCGCGAGGCGCAACTCGAAGCTTTGAAAGATGATAATCTTCCATCAGAACTCATGCGGGGCATGAACAAGCAACTTGAAACCAAAACGGACGGGGTCCGATATTTTGAGAACCGGATTTGGGCTTCACGATACGGGAGTTGAGACCCTGGCTCAGATAAAATGTATCATGACATAAAGGCACTTTACTGGTGGCCAAACATGAAAGCCGACATTGCCACCTACGTAAGCAAATGCTTGACTTGTGCTAGAGTCAAAATAGAATACCAAAAATCATCTGGCCTACTACAACAACCGGTACTTCCTATGTGGGAATGGGAACACATTTCAATGGACTTCATCACGGGATTACCTATGACACCGACGGGATGCGATACCATCTGGGTGATCATTGACCGGTTGACTAAGTCTGCACACTTCTTAGCGATTAAGGAATCGGACAAAATGGAAAGATTGACTCGCGTCTACATGAAGGAAGTAGTGTCTAGACACGGAGTGCCTGTCTCAATCATTTCTGATCGAGATTCCCGTTTCACTTCGCACTTTTGGAAGTCACTGCAAAGCGCGCTAGGCACCCTT
Organism: Bidens hawaiensis; assembly: GCF_021521415.1. Taxonomy (NCBI): domain Eukaryota; kingdom Viridiplantae; phylum Streptophyta; class Magnoliopsida; order Asterales; family Asteraceae; genus Bidens; species Bidens hawaiensis. The sequence goes on along the minus strand of NW_027504845.1, from coordinate 1,738,944 downwards.
CTTGATATGAGCACAGCATACCATCCTCAGACGGATGGGCAAAGTGAACGAACTATTCAGACCATATAGGACATGTTGCGTGCATGTGTGTTGGATTTCGGAAAAAGTTGGGAACCTCACTTACCTTTGGTAGAGTTTTCGTATAATAACAGCTACCACGCAAGTATTAAAGCAGCGCCGTTTGAAGCACTGTACGGACGGAAGTGTCGATCACCTCTCTGCTGGGCAGAGGTGGGTGACAGCCAAATCACTGGTCCAGAACTGGTACTCGAAACTTCGGAAAAGATTGTTCAAATCCGAAATCGCATGGCAGCAGCACGAGATCGCCAAAAGAGTTACGCCGACAAGCGCCGAAAACCTCTCGAATTTCAAGTGAACGATCGGGTGTTACTCAAAGTCTCACCTTGGAAAGGTGTGGTTCGCTTTGGAAAGCGAAACAAACTCAACCCGCGATATGTTGGTCCTTACCGGATAACGGAACGCGTTGGTCCGGTGGCGTACTGACTGGACCTACCAACGGAACTCAGTGGCGTACACAATGTATTCCACGTATCCAATTTGAAGAAATGCCTATCTGATGAAACCCAAGTAGTCCCTTTGGACGAATTGCAAGTTGATGAACAGCTACGCTTCATTGAAGAACCAGTTGAAGTTTTGGATTGGGAAACCAAAACACTCAAGCACAGCAAAATTTCAATCGTTAAGGTTCGTTGGAACTCGAGACGTGGACCGGAGTTCACGTGGGAACGCGAGGATCAAATGATGAAAAAGTATCCTCACCTTTTTGAAGGGCTGACCAAACACCGGAAACCGCCAAACCCGACAAACTGTCAGAAATCACCGGAGGTATGAATTAAATTTCGGGATGAAATTTCTATCTACTAGGGGATGATATGACAAACTGAAAATTTTTCTTACTTTTCCAGACACTCATCACGACTTGACTCAAATTTTCGGGACGAAAATTCTTTAGCATGGGAATGATGTGACAATCGTCAATTTCAGGTTAACTCTGTTAACTCCGTTAACTCAACTCCGTCAATTCAAACTTAAAGATCACTGAATCTATAAAGCACACCTCATTACATTTAAACTAGGGTTTAAATGACGCTTAACACTTACTACCTGTGTAGTCTTTCGGGAATTGCACCGAAACGCAAACGAGTTGACGCAAACGATTGGTGAATAAACGAAAAACGTCAAAACAATAATTATGTGATAATTATGTGTTAGACTTATGTGTTATGTGATAACATGGTATAAACGTTAACTCAATGTGCTAGAACTAGTTATTTAAGCTAGAAAAGTAACATTTGGAAGTTGAGGGACTAAAGTGTAACATGTTATTATAAATAATAACATAAACTAAAACCCTAACACTCTTTCTCTCCCTCCCAAACCCGACGGCAGCTCTATGCCCCCCCCTTGCGATCGGCCTCATATACACACATACAATCAAGATTGTTCAAGTTTGATTGAAGATTAAGGTGTTAGGATGGTATAAACAACTATCCTATGCATCCTCTATGCTTAATTTCCATTTTAATGGGTTAATTATAAACCCTAGGTCTGATTTTTATATGTGATGGTGTTCATGTGTCTTGTTTTGATTGAAAGATGTATTGATTGTTGAATTGATAGCTAGTATTGGTGCTATTGCATGTTAATTGTTGTGTCTTTGAGTTTGATATCAAATAAAACCCTAACCATGTGTGTATGGTGTAATTGATATGCATGGATAGTGGTTATAGTGTCTAGAATGTTATATGAATGATTTGTGGTCCATAGATAGTTAATATGTTGAGTTTGGATGCAAACAGTTTCTGGACAGATTGTGTTGTTGATGTTCAATTGACTGTAACGGGGTGTAAATGTGAAAAATGGTTGAGATAATTGATACTACAGTAAACTAGGTTGAGTCTAGTTTCTAAAGAATGTAAATTTGCAATTTTTGGACGTGTAAAAGTTAACCTTTATGATTTTACAAAAACGTTGTGCAAAGCTGAGTTGTTAGACCTGCTGTTAGGTTGTTTTGTAAATGTTATATCTCATGAACTACGAGACCAATTGGGTTAGTTCGACTTCTGAAAGTTGACTTGTTGAGTTAGGAACCTAACCCAAGTGGTCTTGCAATTATTGGATTTTTCGTTTAACGGGAATTTCAAATAACATTCTGTTGTGCATGAAATTGACTGTTATGAGTTTGCTGTAATGATTTGATTGTTGTGAGAAACCTATGTGGAATAAAAATATAATAAAATATGTTATGGAAACCTAAGACATATATGCTTTTGTGATGATTTTTGGTAAATTAATTGTGATGCTATGATCAGCGGGATAGAATAGTTTTTCAAGTAGAATTCTGTCGTTAAGAAACTAGTTGCTGAATTTTGTGAAAGTTGCATGAAACAACGTGATTGCTAATTTATTATCGTGTTTTGACCAAAATGCCCTTGCGGGGAATAATTGCTAATTGATTGTCATGATTTGACCAAATTGCCCTCGTGGGGAATAATTGCTAGTTAATTGTTATGTGTTGACCAAATTGCCCTTACGGGGAGTAATTGCTAGTGATGTACATTATGAATACATGACACGTAAATAATTGCTCACACATGTAACGTATCACAAATACACTTGTTAAAGTCACACACGATTCACAAATGAAACACGAACATGTTGTGTGCATAGGTATTATGTGCCGAGTCTAGAGACTCGATAATAGTTCCGACACTTAGAAAATCTCCTTGTTGTTTTAGAATGCTAGAGAGAGTTTTTCTGTGACGCGCATCTTGGTGAATTATTTTGGGAATACTTCGCAAACAGTGAGTTCACTTACCCTTTTAAACTGTTTTCAAACGCTTTTCAGTTGGGGGAGATAACATACTCCGAAAACGCATTTAAGATTTTGTTAATATAGATTATATATCACTTGTAAAGACTAAGTGGCAAACGCAATAACTAAAGTCCTTCATTCACATCGAACCGTTTAATATTGGATAATAGTGAGTCATTGTTGAGTAGTACTACTGGGTTTGACAAACCCCACCTAACGCTAAACTCGACTGGAGGTCGAGTGGGTGTAATCTTGGCTAAACACATACCATGGTCGGGATAGACCTTGTGGCAAGGCAAATGATAAACAGTCAGCTTCGGTGTCGAACACTTAGTAATACTTGTTTTATAGGCTAGCTACCTATAGATATAAAATTGATTTAACACTATCTTGTAACGCAAAACGCTGAACGCAAAACGCTGAACGCAAACGCTAAACGCTTTATTTTATATAAACTTGTGAACTCACGAACCCCGTGTTGACACTTTTAGTATGTTATTCTCAGGTAGCCGAGGCGGGCGCGCGGTATAGGATCATGCATTGTTTGAAACGCTTTTGTTTATGCAACCTGATTTTAAACTGTTATTATGGGGTTTTGAGTCGTCCTGCGTGACGCAACTTTTATCTCTTGGTTTTTACGCTTCCGCACTTAATTTTATTTAAACGTTTTTATGGTTTGATTATAACTAATGATTCTGATCCTGTTAGTTCACACCCTCTGACGGTAAAACTCCGTTAGTGGATTTTGAGGGTGTGACAAATAAGATTCCTAGACTTTATGGGCAGGAAAACTTCACCAAATGGAAAGTACTATTTGAAATGGTTGTGTGCTACAATGATTTAGACATGTGAAATTCGATCAAAAATGGGCCATAAGCTGCTGATGGTGCAACTGGTACTGGTGCTGTAAGAGACAGGTTGAGGAAAATGGATGACAGGGCCTTAGCCATGATTAAGCTAAGACTGTCTTGGGAGATCCTTACCAAGTTTGCACATCATCCTACCGCAAAGGCAATGTATGATGCAATCCTAGAGATGTTCGAGGGGATTACTGAGCTAAAGAACAAAGGCTCAAGCAACAGCCTGAGAGGTTCAAATACAAGGATGGAGGGAGATTGATGTATATCCTTGAGAGATTTTTGGCAATAGTGAATGACCTTCGAACAACTGACTATGTCATGACTGATTTTGATCTGAATACCAAGTTGCTGAACTCAATGCTGAAGGAATGGTACACTGCCTGCAAGTTCATCCTTCAAAAGCCCAAGTTTGATCAATTAAAAGTGGATGATGTAGTATGCTTCCTTCAGGTTGTTGAAATAGAAATGATCGAAAATGAAATGATCAAAGAAGAAAAGTCATGTTTCCAGGTGACAAATGCTCTAATTGCACCCATGGGAAACTTGCCTACCAAGAACCAACACCAAATCCCATCATAGTGGAACCAACAGAACATGGTGTTGATACACCTAAATCATTTGTTGGTGGTAGCTCAAGTCATCATGGAAATCAGACAAGGTTCAATGTGCAACTCATTGAAGAAAATGACTCTGCCTCAATGGTAGGTGGACATATGCCCTACTATGGTGGAAACAATGGTCAACCAAATGATACTCAAGAACTCTTCTCAATGTTCACTAAGTCATATAATGCATTTCTGGCCAAAAATTTAATCCATACATGTGTCATCCAAGATGATCTGGAGCAAACAGATGCTGATGACCTTGAAGACATGGATTTAAAGTGGCAAGATGCAATGCTAGCACTGAGTGGCAAGAGGCTATTCAACAGGACTGGTAGATCTCTGGTCTCTGGCCCAAATGAGAGGATTCGATTTGATAAGTCAAAGGCTATCTGTTACAATTGCCAACAGCCTGGACATTTTTCTAAGGAGTGTAACCTGCCCAGAAACATTCAAGCCAATCAGTTTCAAAATCAACAGCCAAGAAACCAACTGCAATACCAACAAAATTGTCAGCAGAATCAGAACAGAAACAACAACTTCATCAACAACAATAAGCTGAACTTCAAAAATTATCAACAGCCCCAAATGAATAATCAACAAGTTGTTCCTCAAAATCAAAACTACCAAAGAAACCAATTCCCTCAAACTGGTCCAAACAACCCCAATAATGCTAACAGAGGAAATCAAAATCAACCAATGAATCAAGGGAATGTTGCTCTTGCAGCACAATAAGAAGGAGATTTTGATTGGAGTGATCATGCTAATGACATCCAGAATGCTAATGTAGCACTGATGGCAAAGATTGACATTGAAGCTGGTGCATCATCTTCTCAGGAATAGTCTACTAATTTAAATGAAGTATGGTATATGGATAGTGGATGTTCTAGGCACATGACTTGTGACAAGAGGTCACTTGTCAACTATGAAGAGAATTTTGAGGGTTCAGTGGCATTTGACAGTGATAAGAATAGAGGAAAAATTGTTGGAAAAGGTATCTTGACAAATGGTAAAGTCACTTTTGACAATGTTTTCTATGTTGAAGGACTTCAATATAATGTTTTGAGCATATACCAGATGTGTGATAAGGGTTATAAAGTTGGTTTTGATGATTCTCACGGTTTCATCTTAAGACCTGAATATGTTATTCCACATGAGATGATCATGATGATGGCCCCAAGAAATGGCAATTTGTATGAGCTTAACATGAAGGATGTTGTATCAAAGGGTAGTACATGTTTTGTATCTAAAGCCACGGAAAACAAGTCAAAATTGTAGCATAGAAAGTTGTGTCACGTCAATCTGAAGAATATGAACAAACTAGTCAAAGGTGGACATGTCACTAGGCTACCTACTAGAGAGTTAAAATTAGATGACAATTGTATCTCATGTCAGAAAGGAAAGCATCACAAGTCTTCTCATAAGACTAAACTCATCAACTCAGTTGATCAAGTGCTTGAATTGCTTCACATGGATCTCTTTGGTCCTGTGAGTGTACCAAGTATTGGAAAGAAAAGATACTGTCTAGTGATCATTGATGATTTCTCTAGATATACTTGGGTTTAATTCCTAAGTACAAAGGATGAGGCTGCTGAGTTAATTATGAACTGTGTTAACAGGATTGAAAATAAACTGGATAAAAGGTTAAAAGTGATGAGAAGTGACAATGGTGCTAAGTTCAAAAATGGAGTTATTGATGAATTTCGCAACAACAAAGGTATACTTCAGCAATTTTCAGCTCATTGAACTCCTGAGCAGAATGGTGTTGCTGAGAGAAGAAACAGAACACTCATTGAAGCAGCAAGAACCATGCTAGCTGATGCTAATCAACCTGTCACTTTTTGGGCAGAAGCTATCAACATAGCTTGCTATGTTCAGATTATGGTGCTAATCAACAAAAGTCACAACAAGACTCCTTATGAAATTTTCTTTAATAGAAAGCCCTATATCAATTTTTCAAACCTTTTGGATATGTTCTCTCTTGAACACCAAGGATTACTTGAACAAGTTTCAAGCAAAATCCCTAGACTGTTTCTTTGTGGGCTACTCTACACACTCATAAGCCTATAGAGTATATGTGAAAGATCATTTAGTGATAATTGAGTCATCATATGTAGTCTTCAATGAAAATCAATTTAACACAGTTGATGGAGCAGGATGGCTCTTTCAATTCAAATAATTGATCAAGTTTTTCAAAATCTATATTGAAGATTTTGATGAATCATTTTACAAAACCAGTGTAATTGAAGAGTCAAACAAAAAAGCATTGGATTTTGAAAAGTTGTGGAAAAATGTTGCAAGTAGAGAAAAGGAATATACATTCATAAAGGACTCCTCTAGGACAAATGTTGATCAAGTTCAATATGACAATCAAGAGAACAATTAAAGTCCAGTACAAGATCAAGCAGATGATTATCAAGACAATCAAGAAGTGCAAAATGATCAAGTTCAAAATGAGGAGGATCCATGCAACCAAGCTGAAGAAGAAGCAACTGCTAAAGGTGCAAGGTTTCAAGATTTGTTTGAGAGACCAAGATTAGGAAATAATGGTGCATCGCCTCAGGACAATTCAATGAGGAGACACCTGAAGTTGATGTTGCATCACCTGATTTGAGCATTGAACCAGAACTCAATGAATCAAATCTTGACACAACTGTGTCTACTGATATGATAGTTCAAACCCCCTATGTTGAAAAGAATCATCCATCTTAACACATCATTGGGAATATATATGAAAGAGATACAAGAAGTCATTCTAAATCTGCAAACATATGTGTGTACTCCTGCTTCCTATCCCAAATAGAACCCAAGAACATTGTTCAAGCCTTAAGAGACAACAGTTGGGTAGAGGCAATGCAAAAGGAGTTGGCTCAATTCAAGGATCTACAAGTTTGGGAACTAGTAGATAGGCCAAGAAACATATATGCAATTGGAACAAAATAGGTGTTCAGAAACAAAAGGGATGAAAGGGGTATTGTGATTAAGAATAAAGCTAGACTTGTAGCTTTGGGATGCCTACAAGAAGAAGGGATTGACTTTGATGAAGGTTTTGCACCTGTTTCAAGACTTGAAGCTATTAAAATTTTCTTGGCTTATGCTGCCTCAATGAATATAAGGGTCTTCCAACTTGATGTCAAATCTCCATTCCTAAATGGAATGATAGAATAAGAGGTGTATATTTTTCAACCACCAGGTTTTGAGGATCCTATTTATCTTAACAGGGTGTAAAAACTAAAAAAAGCCTTGTATGGACTAGATCAGGCTCCTAGAGCTTGGTATGATGAACTTTCTAATCACATACTTGAAAATGGTTTCCAAAGGGGAGCTATCGACAAGACCCTCTTCTACAAGAAGAAAGGAAGATATATGTTATTGCTACAAGTGTATGTGGATGACATTATTTTTGGGTCAACTAATGAGCAGATGTGTATGGAGTTTGAAGAGGTAATGAAGTCCAAGTATAGCATGAGTTCAATGGGAGAAATGAACTTCTTCCTTGGTCTACAAGTTCAGCAGAAGGCTGATGGGATATTCATTTACCAGTCTTAGTATGTACAGGACGTACTTGACAAATTCAAGTGTAATGATCTGAAGACAGCTTCAACTCCTTTGGATTCAAAAGAAAAGATGGTAGTTGATGAAAAGGGGGAGCTAGTAGATGAGCATGAACACAGAGTAAAAATTGGCTCACTGATGTATTTAACTGCCTCAAGACCTGATACCATGTATGTAGTTTGTGTTTATGCAAGATTCCAGTCAAGCCCTAAGGTCTCACACATGAATGCAGTCAAGAGAATCTTTAGATATTTAAAGGGAAGACCTTACTTGATAATTTGGTATCCAAAGAACCCGTCTATTGATTTTATTGCCTACACATAGATTGATTAGGATGGCTGCAATATGAGCAGGAAATCAACTTCAAGGGGATGCCAATTTTTGAGTGATAGATTGGTGTCATGGCAATGCAAGAAGCAGACAACAGTGTCAATCTCAACTGCAGAAGATGAATACATTGCTGCATTTGCCTGCTGTGCACAAGTCCTCTGGATTCAGAACCAATGCTGGACTATGGTTTGAATTTTCTAAACACCCATATTTAAATGGATAATACTGCTGCATCTTTTGTTGTCAAGAATCCTATGTATCATTCCAAGACCAAGCACATTGAAATCATACATCACTTCATAAGATATTGTGGTGAAAAAGGTTTAATTGAGGTGAAAAGGGTTGATACAAGTGAGATTTTGGCTGACCTATTCACAAAACAACTTGATAGAACCAGATTCAACTTTCTTTTAAAAGCCATGGGGATGACCAACTCTAATGAAGTCTGATTTATGATGTGTGCTTGACTGTGCAAATTGACCATCATATAAAAGTCTTGATGAATGTTGTTTGTGTGCATGTGTTTGAATGTGATGTTTTTCATGATTAACTGGTATGTGCTTCATTAACTATCTATGCAAATCTTGTATGCTTGATGATCATGCTTGTTTATCAGTTGATGTGTGTGTGTGATGTCATGATGAGTGTTTTTGATTTGAATCACTTGGTGTGTATGCTTATCTGACATCCTTGATTAATTGTTTGAATATGTGTGTTATTTGATCATATGATGTTATTAGGATAGGCTAGACTCTCCATACTAGAAATGTATGCTTGTTATGATTATGTCATTAATGATTGAGATTTGAATATGTTGCAACTGTTTGTTTCAAAATGTGTCTTTATGTCAAAATTAAATGTTCAAATTAATTTTGCATAACTACAAAATTTTGGTCAAAACACAGAGCAAGTTGTTTATGGTGCAGAGATATGATAAGACTATTTAGTTCAACCTTTAATGAAGCTTAAAAGGATTTTCAATGGAAAGTCTCAAATGAATTACTTTTGCTGAAAATTATGTCATTTGCCCAAGTATGAGGAGCATATACTAGTATATGTTTTGTCCTATCATCTACTTGTAGATCTGAAAGGATAGCCATTAATCCAAAGACTGAAAGCATTTGGGGAAATATTGATTTATTCTTTCACTTAAAATTATGCAATAGACTCTAAGCCAAATGGACATATAATTACGTGCGTGTTTGGCCCTGCTGACTACTTGTAGACTGTCAGGATAGTCATTAACCTGAAGGTTGAGAGTACTTGGGGTGATTGAATATGTTAATTGGGAAATGATAGTACATTGACTACTTAGCCAATCATATGGATTTAATAGGCTGAAAGGGCACTTAGTACAGTCATTAACATGTATGGTTGCTTTCTTATGATGTGTAAAATCTAAGGTGATATAAACTTAAAGAAACTGGTAAGATTTATGTGGAGTTACGTTGTTGTCTATGCATGTTTCAGGATAAATCTTTCCGAATGATAGGCAGAAAAGTGATTATCTAGTCATACACGAGCCTATTGGTATTTGGTCCCCAAAATGAAGTATCTTATTGAGAATGACAAAGAACAAATGTGAACAAAATTATTTTAATTGTGTAATCAACCAAAAGTTGATATATGTTCACAAGGTTTTAAGGAAAAAAAACACAAACATGAGGGTTAATTCAAATTGTAAGTCCAACGTTCAACCTCAAATATGTTTGCAAATTTGAAAAGAAAAATCTAATAAATAAGTTTTGTCATTAAATGTTTTTAAACCAAATCCAGGGGGTCAAAGTCAAATCGGGGTAATTTGGAGAAAGCCAAATTAGCCTTGAGAATAGATATGGAGTATCAGAAAACAGTATGTGTTATCCTTTAAATATTATGCATCTTAATTGAACATTAATCATATCTCCAAGGAAATGAAATTCATGCTAAGTCTAGACCTGCAGTTAACCTGTCTATGTTGTCATAATAATGCTGAGAATGAAGTATTGAAAAATCTACTTAGTCAATATGATCCCATTCTTGAGATCTTTTCAGTAAAAGAAAGAAACTGTTTTGAAAGGAAACATGACTGAAATTTGATCACTAATGCACCATTTGTTCTTAAACAATGATGTTTAATGAAAAATATAGATGATAATTGGTTTAAGTAAAAAAGTGATGCATTTTACCTCAAAAAAGATTGAATATGTATTTTCGAGCAAGGTTTGATGTTTTATAACCTTTCCGAATACAAAAAGGTTGAATATGTCCTTTCGGGTAAGGTTTGAAAGTTTTATAACCTTTTCGAGCATAGATAGATAATTTGTCTATGATTTTCGAGCATACTTCGAAGTATTAATACTTTTTGGGTAGAGTTTCATACTATATCTAGAATTTAACTCTTCTGAGCAGGCTCGATATCTGATTGTGTATGGGTAAGTTTTCAGCAAGCTTTAACAAGTGTATTTCGAGCACACTTAACTGTGATACTTGTTTATAGCAGGCTTTGCATCTTAAATGTTGTATATGATAATTCTAGCATGCTTTTATTTAGTTTGTATTGTCGAGCAGACTTTACCAACTTGTTTAGTAATACAACTGTTTACTAGCAAGCTATTGGATATGTTACTAGTTACTAGCAAGCTTCTATTTAGTTAATACTTTCGAGCATGCTTAGTGTTTGTTTGAAGGTATAACTGTTTCTAGCAAGCATTGTGTTTAAGTGTATGCTTGAATTTATCTTCGAGTAAACATCAAATTCTAGCACACTTAATGATTATTGTGAATATGTATATTTGAAATTACAAGTATTTTCGGGAAAACCTTGTTTCCCGAGCATACTTATATTTCGGGCACACTTTGAATTTTCAAATGTTCCCCTAATATACTTGTAAGTTCAATTGACTTTCCGAGTACACTTCGTGTTCAGAATTCACTTCTAGCACACTTTGTATTCTTGAAAGTTTTTCGGGCATACTTTGCATAAAAGTATACTTGATTGATTATTTGTTGTTTACATTTTCGGGTAAGGTTTGTGATATGCTGCGTTATGAAGTGCAAACAAGGTCAATATTTAGGAATGTGTTAAATATTTCTTTGGGGTTCTTAATTGATTCCTAGCAAGGTTGCCTACCTGTTATTTTATACTTGGTTATTAGTCTTGTGATTTATTTCTAGAGCAATCTTGTATTCTGAGTAACGTTCCTATATTATACTTAACTCATTTCTAATACACCAAATCGAGCAAGCTTTATGATAGTAATATATACCGAGCATATTTTGCAAAAACTGACTTTTCCGAGCAAGGTTTGCTAAACTTTAAAGTTAGGTGTTTTTTTATAACCATATTTTTTAAATGGATAAGATTATTGTGTGACAGCTATTAACTCACAAAACGACAAAAAACATTTAAAACCCACTTTCAAAAGGTATATAAGAGGGAGTGAGAGAAGTTTTTCAACATTATTTTCCCTCTCTCTCCTTCCACTGATTGCTCTAAGAAACCTAAACTGACTTATCGCATTCATCATAATCCAAACCCTAAGTTACCATCCCTCTATTTTCGGCTTGGTAAGCAGTAATTATGCGTTTTCCGACCACGATTAGATGATAATGGGCTTCGATTATGTATCTGTACTAACTCTTCGTTTTGTGTGTAGGTTATAAAATTGTCGAAGAACAGGTTCTTAATGACATTTCTTTCATTCTTTAATTTTATAACTTGAAATTACTTAAAGTTATGAACTTTAGGACTAATTTCTACTTTGAATGTGTTTGATTATGTTTTTCAAATATGATAGATGAAGATCAGCGATCTATCAATTTGAGCATAAGCACAAAATGTGCGCTCTATTGCAAGTCACATCCGACAAGTGGCCTCGATTATAAGATGGCTACAGAGTTCTAACATACGTTTTGCTTTGACGATGAATCCGGTTATTTATAGAAATCACTCACTTGATTTCTGGAGATCAGCAAGATTATTTGATGATGTGAATGGAAGGAGAATCGATGTCACGGTTGCAAATCAGGAAATAAGGGTGAATAAAGCCGTGATTCGAAGGTTCTTGCAACTGAATGATGATAACCCCAACCCAATCCATCTTACAACTGAACAACTACTTAAAATGTTTGTTAAAACCATGGGTTATCAAGGGAATATACACGATGGGCAATTTCAAAAGGTGATGTTCCCAATATTTACAAGTTTTTGATCCATCACATCATACATGTATTTGCTCCAAGAAAGGGATCATGGACCCTTATGAGCAGGGATTTAGCCAATGCCACTGTTGCAGTGCTATTTGATCAACCATTCAATTTCTCCAAACTGATTTTTGAAGGGATGGTTCAGAATATGAAAAAGACAAACAAGCAGAAGTTTTTGGCCTATCCTAGATTTTTACAGATCATATTTAATCAAGAGTTGGAGGGAATACCAACTACTGGAACCACCCATGTACTGCAGAACCCTGACACATTCAAGAGAATAGAAAATCTGGCTAGTTCAAGCAAATGTAACCCTGATGAGTTGTATGAAGGCTTGCCATGGTTGATTGTTGAGGACATTGTCATTCCTCACTTACATGAGTTATTTTCTGAGGATGTAGAGGATGAGGAGAGTAGTAATGTTGAGGGAGTTGATGGAGAAGATGATTCTGATAATGATGGAGATGATAATGATGATGCTGACAATGCAGAAGGGGGTGACACAAACTTTGATGACATTGTACAACCTCAGGGGGGGGATCAAATTATACCAACACCACCATCAACACCATTTGGCACTCCACCACAAACACCACCCTAACCACCATAACCCATTAACCAAACTTACCAAACCCCACCACAAACACCACCTTCCTCTCCAACACCAAATGACCAAACCACACTATCTACACCCACTCATACACCTATCCTAACCCTAAGCTAAACTGAACCATTACATCAAACCCCATCTCAAACTACAACCAAACCCACCTCAAACCACAACTCAATCCCCACCCCAGAACCAAACCTCAGATCCAATACCAGAACCATTTCACACTTCACCATCCAACACCCCTCCCTCAAATGCCTTCCTACTACAAAGAAACTTCAACCTTATTTGCCAAACCATTGATCTGAAGGGAGAAAACTCTGATTTGAGAAAGGAAAATGAGGAAATGAAGGCTTAGTTGCCTATTGCTCATAAACGAATTCAAACCCTAGAGCTAGAGGTTGAGAAGACCTCAGATGCCCCAAAATAGGGGGAGAATATCATTGAGCCAACTGATGCTGCTGTTAATATTGATGATGAAATGATTGAGGATGCAGGTGGTAAATCAACTGATGCTGATGGTTTAACTTGTTTATTAAATGCTTATGATGATGATGAGGACAGTGATGAAAGAAGAATAGTGGATGATGATTATGAGGCTGATGAGTCAAAGGGAGATGAACAGAATTATGATGTTAATGATAAGGTACTGAATGTGGTGAACAGAGATGATGATGATGAGGTGAGAGGTGAAAAGGATATAGTGGATGAAATTGAAAAGATAAACTTAGATGAAAATATGGCTACCACTGATGTTGCAACTCATATACAGACTGATGTATTGATTGATATCTTAACTGCAACTGCACCAACTGATGTGATCAATGATGATGATGTTGCTATTGAGGAGCTTATACTCACTGAACCTAAAACTGAACAACCTGAAAGCTCCAAGAGGTTAGAGCATGATGAGGAAATGGATGAGTTGTATAGGGACATTGACGATTTCCCTCCAGAAACTGAGGAAGATTTGAAAAGAAGATTAGATAAATGGAAAGCCAAAGTTAATAATAAGGATGATGAGGAAGAAGAGCTTGTTAAGGAAAAAATTGGTAGAGAGGAAGAGGAAGAAGATGAAGTCACTACTGCTGCCAGAAAATCTTTTGAAAGTGTTGTGAGAGAAACAAGGGAAATGGAGGTAATAGCCCAAACCTTGACTGCTGAAGAGCTGGCAGAGTAGGAGTCACTTATTGAGCAACGCAAAATTACAAAAGTTCATAATGAAGAGGAGGTTGATGATCAAGTTGTGATTGAAACTCTGATCAATTTGAAGAGAGCAGAGGAGGGAGTAACTCTTTGGATTTGGTGGTAAGTATGTTTGCACAATCTGAAAGCCAACCTCAAAAGGAACCTGTAAAGGAACCTGAGAGGCAATATGAAGAAACATTTGATGAGATGTTGGCTAAAGCTTCAAAGATTCATGAAAATGTGAGCAGATTTGAAAAGTTTTGTTCAAGAAAAAGAAGAGCTAATAAACATGCTGAATGAGCTTAATCAAGAACGAATAGGAGATGGGATGACAGTCCACTAAGGCCAGTTCCTTTGCAAACATTGAGGCCTGATGATGTTGTTCAAGGAGTTCCAAACATTCCAGTCCCTGATATTCCAACTCCAAATGAACCGAAAATTGATGTTGTCAATGAAACAACAGAGGAGGAGGATGAATTTGATGATGATGATGATGATGTTGATCAGGGTAAAGTTGATGAAAATGTTAATGTTGTGTCCCTACAAGTAACAATGACTGAAGAGCAAAGTTTAAACATTCAACAGAACTTGATTGATGCAAAAAGGAAAAATCTTCTAGTAATCAAGCTGATGGGTCTTGGAATAAGTTTTGAAAGTTTAGCTTCCTTGAATGATGATGAGCTACAAAGAAGATTGGGCAAAGAAAGGGACATCATTGAGAAAAATATGCAACAAAATAACAAAGATGGCCAAAAGTATAGAGATTATTTGAGAAAGCATGGCTATTCTGAAAAAAACTTGACTCATTTCAAGTTTGAACAGCTCAGAGATGCTTACAACAACACCAGAGAAGAAGTAAAAGAAAAATTTGCAAAAGAAGATGAATAGGCTGAAAAGCTTAATGCTCTAAAAAAGAAATATGTTGGCAAATGTGGTTAATTAATGGATAAGGGAATGGTACCAGAAATGGTGGATAGCCTGACTAGGGCTGCTGTTGAGTCACTCTACGACAAGTTTCAAAAGAAAGATAAATTAAATAGAGTGCAACCTGAGCCTTCCACTGTACAGTCAAGGGGAGATCAAGATGAACCCCCAGTAAAGAAAAGAAAAATCATGACATTGAGAGAAAAATTGAGGGCACAAGCTGAAAAGGAAAAATCAAAATGGTCAACAGCTGAAGAAACCCCTATCTAAGTGGAAGTTAAAGAAGAACAAATAGATGATCCTATAGTTCCATGGGAGAATGAATAAATGATTAAAATTTTGAGGGGTATAATGGTGAATCAGAAAGGAATGGATTTGAAAGCCTTTAATGCATTAGATAAACAACAATTGAAAGAACTATTTTACTTGTAGAAGGCTGAATGGGAGAAATTGATGTTGGAGGGAGAAAATCCCAGAAGTTTTGTCGAAGGGAGATTTGTGCCTGCAGGGCTAATGAAAAATCCAAGGATAGTTAAAATGATAACATGACTTGTCAAAGATGCAGGTGAAAACTTTGCAGATCTTATCAACTATCCAGCTGAGCTAATTGAATCCATGTATATGAAAGCTTTTTCTAAATCAGGGCCTAGCAAACCCATGAAGTCTATCCCAACTAGGCCCTCTGCTGCAAGACAACACCCATCAGCAAGCAGAGTTGAGTCAAGTAGAGTCGGATCCCAACGAATGACAAGACCAAAATTTGATGTGGATCTACCAATAACTCTCTACTATGACTCAGTCTCTCAATCTCTGAAAGTAATTATGTAGAGTAGACAATTGAGAGATATCATATTCAGAGATGACTTTGCAGAATACTCAAATGAACAACTTGAAAAGATGGCCACACTTGAGCTTTATGACTATCATAATATAAATCAGAAGGCTAGAAGACAACACAATGAGCTACCAAAATTTCTGAAAAATGAAGCCGAGAATGGATTCCCTATTTTGAATAAGAGGAGGAAGTCGAAATGGACAAAGCACGTGCAATATAGAAGAGGCAAACGCCTAAGTGATATAAGAAGTGCTGAATTTGGGTATCAGTCACAAGTTCGAGACAACAATCCACTATCCAACAAGAACACATGCATAAGTATGAGAAGAAGGATGACACATCCCAATTATGAAGTGCAGAAGAATGGTCGTATTACAGTAATTGAATACAAAGAAAATGAGGGCCACTACATTTTTCGTAACTCAGATGGACAAATTTTTGGAATCATCAGAAATGACGGTGATCTGACATTTTTGCACGAAGAAGACTTGAGGGATATTGTTGGACTCACAATTCCAGAAAAACACCCTCATTATCGAATTTTATCTATATTTCAGCAAAGAGCAGGAACTGTCAGAGTTGAAAAAAGACAAGCAGCCTATGATGCAAAAATAAGATGATTCATAGAATATGATTTGCTTTGTAATGTCTACGGAAAAAATGTTTGAATATGTAATAGTTTAACTTTTGATATGTAAAAGTTTGATTTTGATTTAATGTGTATTTTGACTAAGTGTATGTAACCTTAGAGATGTTTTGGGACAACTGAGGTGTTTCAATCTAGGGGAGATTGTTGAGTCAAATATTTGACCTAAAATGAAGTATATGGAAGATTGGAATCTTCTCAACCTTTCACAGCCTCAAAATCCACTAACGGAGTTTTACCGTTAGAGGGTGTGAACTAACAGGATCGGAATCTGTCACACCCTCAAAATCCAATAACGGAGTTTTACCGTCAGAGGGTGCGAACTAACAGGATCGAAATCATTAGTTATAATCAAACCATAAAAACATTTAAGTGAAAATAAATGCGGAAGCGTAAAACATAAACCAAGTGTTGCGCCACGCAGGACGACTTAAAAACCCACATAGTAACAGTTTAAAACAAGTTTGCATAATCAATTGTATTCAAAACAATCCATGCTCCTATACCGCGCGCCCGCCTCGGCTACCTGAAAATAACAAACTAAAAGTGTCAACACGAGGTTGGTGAGTTCACGAGTTTATATAAAATAAAGCGTTTAGCGTTTTGCGTTCAGCGTTTGCATTTAGCGTTTTGCGTTTAGCGTTTTGCGTTCAGCGTTTTGCGTTACTAGATAGTGTTAAATCAATTATATATCGATAGGTAGCTAGCCTATACAACAAGTATTACTAAGTGTTCGACATAGAAGCTGACTGTTTATCATGTGCCTTGCCACCATGTCTATCCCGACCATGGTAATGTGTTTAGCCAAGATTACACCCACTCGACCTCCAGTCGAGCTTAGCGTTGGGTGGGATTTGTCAAACCCAGTAGTACTACTCAATAATGACTCGCTATTTTACAATACTAAACGGTTCGAGGTGTGAAGGACTTCAATTATTTCGTTTGCCACTTAGCCTTTACAAGTGATATATAATCTACTAACAAAATCTAAAAGGGTTTTCGGAGTATGTTATCTCCCCAAGTGAAAAGCGTTTAAAGAGTTTAAAAGGGATAAGTGAAACTCACTGTTTGCGAAGAATTCCAAAAACAAGTCACCCAAGTGATGCGCGTCGCAGAAAACTCTCACTAGCGTTCTATAACAACAAGGAGATTTTCTAAGAGTCAGAACTATTATCGAGTCTCTAGACTCGGCACATAATACCTATGCACAAAATACGTTTCGTGTTTCGTTTGTGATTCGTGTGTGACTTAACAAGCACATTTGTGATACGTTACGTGTGTGAACAACTATTTGTGTGTCAAGTGTTAATGGTGTACATATTTAGCAAATATTCCCCGCAAGGACAATTTGGTCAAAACATAACAATCATCTAGTAATTATTCCCCGCAAGGGCAATTTGGTAAAAACATAACAATCATCAAGTAACAGCACATTTCATGTATTTTCACAAAGTTCAGCAACTAATTTCATCATGACATACTTCTTCTTGAAAGACTACCCTATTCAACCGATCATAGTATCTCAATTAATTCACCAAAAATCGTCACAAAAGCACACATGTGTTAGGTTTCCAGAACATATTTTATTATATTTTTATTCCACAAATATTTCTCACAATGATCAAAACATTACAGCAAACTCACAACCATCAACTTCATGCGCAACAGAATGTTATTTGAAATTTCTGTTAAATAAAAAATCCAACTATTGCAAGACCAATTGGGTTAGGTTCTTAACTCAACAAGTTAACTTCCAGAAGTGGAACCAACCCATTTGGT
Source organism: Bidens hawaiensis (assembly GCF_021521415.1). Classification (NCBI taxonomy): domain Eukaryota; kingdom Viridiplantae; phylum Streptophyta; class Magnoliopsida; order Asterales; family Asteraceae; genus Bidens; species Bidens hawaiensis. The sequence goes on along the minus strand of NW_027504845.1, from coordinate 1,720,591 downwards.
CTTGTATTTCATGAGATATGCTAATTACAAAACAACTTAACAGCAGGTTTCACAACTCAGATTTGCACTTCAGTTTTGTAAAATCATAAAGATTAACTTTTACTCATCCAAAAATTACAAACTTGGACTTTATAGAAACTAGACTCAACATATTACACTGTAATATTAATAATCTTGACCAATTCTCAAATTCACACCCTGTTACAGTCAATTGAACCTCAACAACACAATCTGTCTAGAAACAGTTTGCATCCAAACTCAACATATTAATCGTCTATAGACCACAATCCGTTCATATGACATTCTAGACATCATAATCACTATCCATGCACATCAATTACACACTACATACATGATTAGGGTTTTACTTGAACTTAAAATCAAAGAAACAAGCGATTAACATGCAATAACATCAATTCTAGTTATCAAATCAACAACCAATACATAATTAAACATCATCTAATCAAAACAAAGCATATAAGCACCATATATAATTTTCGAAATCTAGGGTTTTAGATTAACCCATTCACAATCAAAATTAAGCATAGAGGATGCATAGAATAGTTGTTTATACCTTCCTAGCACCTTGATTCTTCAACGAAAAGCTTGAAATTGATTGTATGTATGTGTGTGTAAGTCGACGACAGCCAACGGAGGGAGAAGGGGGGCCGATCGGGTAGAGAGAGAGAGGGAGTGTTAGGGTTTAGGTTAATATTATTATTTATAATAACATGTTACATCTAGGTCCCTCAACTTCTAATTTGTACTTTTCTAGCTTATTTTAACTAGTTTGCATATTGAGTTAACGTTTTATAAAATGTTATCACATAACACATAAGTCTAACACATAATTATCACATAATTATTGTTTTGACGTTTTTCGTTTATTCACCAATTGTTTGCGTCAACTCGTTTGAGTTTCGGTGCAATTCCCGAAAGACTACACATTTAGTAGTTGTCAAGCGTCATTTAAAACCTTAGTTTAAATGTAATGAGATGTGCGTTATAGATCCAATGATCTTAAGTTTGAATTGACGGAGTTTGAGTTAACGGAGTTAACCTGAAATTGACGAGTGTCACATCATTCCAATGTTAATGAATTTTCGTCCCGAAAATTTGAGTCAAGTCGTGATGAGTGTCTAAAAAAGTAAGAAAAATTTCAGTTTGTCATATCATCCCCTAGTAGAAAGAAATTTCGTCCCGAAATTTAATTCATACCTCCGGTGATTTCTGACGGTTTGTCGGGTTTCGCGGTTTTCTGTGTTTGGTCAGCCCTTCAAAAAGGTGAGGATACTTTTTCATCATTTGATCCTCGCGTTCCCACGTGAACTCCGGTCCATGTATCGAGTTCCAACGAACCTTAACGATTGGAATCTTGCTGTGCTTGAGTGTTTTGGTTTCCTAATCCAAAACTTCGACTGGTTCTTCAATGAAGCGTAACTGTTCATCAACTTGCAATTCGTCCAAAGGAACTGCTTGGGTTTCATCGAAAAGGAATTTCTTCGAATTGGATACATGAAATACATTGTGTACACTGCTGAGTTCCGTTGGTAAGTCCAGTCGGTACGCCACCGGACCAATGCGCTCAGTAATTCGGTAAGGACCAACGTATCGTGGATTGAGTTTGTTTCGCTTCCCAAAACGAACCACACCTTTCCAAGGTGAGACTTTGAGTAATACTTGGTCATTCACTTGAAATTCAAGAGGTTTTCGGCGCTTGTCGGCGTAACTCTTTTGGCGATCTCGTGCTGCTGCCATGCGGTTGCGGATTTGAACAATCTTTTCAGACGTTTCAAGTACCAATTCTGGGCCCGTGATTTGGCTGTCACCCACCTCTGCCCAACAGAGAGGTGATCGACACTTCCGTCCATACAACGCTTCAAACGGCGCTGCTTTAATACTTGCGTGGTAGCTGTTATTATACGAAAATTCTACCAAAGGTAAGTGGGGTTCCCAACTTTTTCCGAAATCCAACACGCATGCACGCAACATGTCCTCCAAGGTCTGAATGGTGCGCTCACTTTGCCCATCCGTCTGAGGATGGTATGCAGTGCTCATATCCAGGCGGGTACCTAGTGTGCTTTGTAGTAACTTCCAAAAGTGCGAAGTGAAACGAGAATCTCGATCAGAAATGATTGAGACAGGTACTCCATGTCTAGACACTACTTCCTTCATGTAGACGCGAGTCAATCTTTCCATTTTGTTCGATTCCTTAATCGCTAAGAAGTGTGCAGACTTAGTCAATCGGTCAACGATCACCCAGATGGTATCGCATCCCGTCGGTGTTTTGGGTAATCCCGTGATAAAATCCATTGAAATGTGTTCCCATTTCCACATTGGAAGTTCCGGTTGCTATAGCAAACCATATGGTTTCTGATATTCTATTTTGACTCTTGCACAAGTCAAGCATTTGCTCATGTAGGTGGCAATGTCGGCTTTCATGTTTGGCCACCAATAAAGTGCATTTAAGTCATGGTACATTTTATCCGAGCCGGGGTGGATAAAGTGCCTTTCCAACTGTCATTCTTAATGATATTTTTATTAAAGCTTTAAGTCATGCAAATACGGGCAAGGATCAATTTATCAAGCAAGTCTGTTCTTCATAGCCAAGTAAGGTTCACTCCCGAGTAAACTTTTAGCTAACCAAGTTCTTGAAGACAAGTGATAGGAAGACCGGGAAAGGTATTCTTTAATAATAAAATGGTCCAAGTAGGCTTGATGTTTTAATGAAATATCTCTAAGTAACATCGGGCAAGGTTCAACTCAAGCAAGGAACAGTGCTGTCGGGCACACTTTGCTAATAAGCTATCTTAGAGTAAAGAGTTAAAGGGACCATCGAAAAACAAGGTTGCTCGTAAGGGTTTGTCGGGCAAAGTCTGGAAATGTCAAAAAGATTGAAGTCTACGCGGTGAGTATTTTACTTGGTAAAATACTCTTCAAGTAAAATCTATCCGGAAACTGATCCCGGGCACACTACTATGTTACCAAGTTCTGAAGGATGGCAAGCACACAGCCTACTCGGAAAGTCAATATTGCTGCAAAGTCAATATGTATTAACATTTGGGGTTTTTAGAAGGAGTGATAGTTGTGAAGGAGGTGTCAGGCCTATAAATAGAATAATATAGGGCACACCTCCTACGGCACTAAGGACGGATAAAGGAATTCATACTTTTAGGATAACAAAGAATATTTCTGAGTGTTACAGCCGTCCTAGGAATCGTACGGATAAACTTTCCCTTCATGAAACCCTAAATCGATTATCATTTGTATGATGAACTTCATATGAATGGAAATCTTTTGAGTGAATCTTGTGTGTGTTAGTTACCTTTGATTATTGTTTAGCAACTACCCTGTTTGTTATTGATTCCGCATTTAACAAACGGTAATCTTTCTAAATATAGCAACCCGTCATTAACTCTCTTGTCAACACATTTATTTGTGTGAGTTATGACTTGATTTGAGTAAGATCTACCTGAAATTGGGGACCTGACATTTTTTTATGTATGAAAAGATATGGAGGATGAACCGACGTATTCATTCGAGAAGAAGCGCAATATGTGCGCTCTTCTTCAAGTCACTCCTGACAATGAAGCAGTGGCACTGATGATTAGATGGCATCAATTAACGAATTTGCGGTTCTCGTTGACAGAGTGCCCTGTCATTTATAGATATCATCAATTAGATTTCTGGCACTCTGCTCAACTGATTGATGACGCCGACGGTAGGCGATTGTAAGCTACCGTTGCCCGACAGGAGATAGTCATTACTAAACAACTTATCAGGGCAAGTTTACAACTGAACGAAAATGTTGAAGCCCCCAGTCCATTTCTCTACAAACCGTTTGTTGACCTTCTTTCAAAAGACAATGGGTTATCAGGGTGACGTTCACGAATGCCAGTTCAAGAAAGGAATTTTCCCTAACCTTTATAGGTTCCTGATACATCACATTATTCAGGGTTATGCACCACGAAAGAGCTTTTGGACTATGATGAGCCGTGATCTGGCGAATGCAACACTGGCTGTCATCTTTAGACAGCCATTCAATTTTCCGAATATGATTTTTGAGGGACTTGTTTCAAATTTGAGGAAACCCAACAAGGAGAAATTCTTAGTCAACCATAGATTTCTAAATATTATTTTCAATAGGTGGCTACAAGATATACCATCCATGGGTACAACCCATTTACTTTAAGATCCGAATGTTTATAAAAGGATAGCTAAATTATCTTCCACAAGCCGCTTCAATCCTAAGGCTGATTTCGATATTGTACCATGGTTATTAAATAATTATTTGGAAATAATGCTAGTGCTAGAGTCATTACATGTGACCTCTGAAGAGGATGAGGAATTTGATTACGATTTTGATGATGTTGATGATGGAGGTGCATGAGATGATGATTAAGGTGATGAAGGAAACGTTGGAGGAAATTTGATTGATGAGGATAATGATGCACAGGCACAGGGGGAGATCTTAAACCAGCCTTTACCTACACCACTAGCCACACCAATTAACCCACCCCAACACCACACACCATCCCCACAACCACAAAATGAACCTTATATACCATCCCACATATCCAGACACAATCACCACCAAGCTATCCCATTTCCCAAACCCAAAGAACAAACCCAAAGCCCACCTCAAGACCAAAACCTTAACCAAAACCAACCCATTATCCCACCCCAAGACCTACCCTTCCATGAACCATAAATCCCAGAACATATCCCAGCCCACCTAATTAACCAACCAAATACACCTTACCAATATCCTACCCAAACTCAAACCATTGACCAACCAACCTTTGAAATTGTTCACACCACATCTTCACAATTAATGCAAAACATAAACCCACTACTCTCAACTAGCACAAATATTTTTGAAAGCCCAAGCCCACCCAATGAACCTATCCAACCCCAAACCAGTATACTTGATCCAATCTCTGACCCACCAACCCTTTCCCTTTCCATGGTGCTCATTTATTCAAACGACATTTGGATCAAGTGGTAGGAAACATTGACTTGATAAGAAGGAATGTTGAATTGATAAAAGAAAATACTGATTTGAAATTCCCGTTGGAATAGGCATAGTCCAGAATTCAAACCCTGGAGGCTGAGGTTGAGAAGACCTCAGCTGTACCAAAACATGGGGATAATCCTACTGTGGCAAATGTGGTTGTTGAGGAAGCTATAAGAGTGGCTGAGAATGTTGAAGAAAATCTTTTGAAAACTCTGTGCAGTTTGTATAGAAGTGATGATGAGGATGATGATCATGGAGAAAGGAGGATTGATGATTATGGTTATGATGCAGATCAATCAGATGGTATAGAACAAGACTATGACGTTCAGAAGTCTGTGTTTGAGAATAATTTGGATGTGGAGAGGGAGGGGGATTTGGAGAAAAAGACTAAAAATGATAAAACTGTGGCTGATACTAAGAATGGTCGACTGATGCCATAGCAACTGATGCTATTGGTACAGAGAAACAAACTGACGTCGAAATTAATGAAGGTGCTGATACTGAAAAGGTGATATTGACTGATGAAAATGCCGATGATGAAACCTTTAAAATTAAAAGGGTAATGACATTAATGAGGAGATGTGAGATTTGTTTAATGATATTGACAACTTTCACAGTAAACCTGATAAGGTGAGGGAATCTAAGGAAGAAAGTAGGAAGGCCAAGGGCAAATCAATAGCTGAAAATAAAGAACAATTGCAGGCCTTGGATACTACAAAGAAGAAGTCAATTGGCGATGTGCTATTTGTCAATGAAACTGATGAACCACCTGCCAAAAGGCATGCTGATACCTTGATCGAAATAATGGAGAGAGAAAGGATTGCTAGATCCTTGACTGAGGAAGCGTTTGTGCAATAAGAAACTATGTTGGAGGAAGCTCATATTGTCAAAAACATTGAATGAAGAAGGAGAGATTGACCAAGAAGCAATAAAAGGGCTGATAAAATTGAAACAAATTGAAGAGGTTGATAATACCTTAGCCCAGGTCATGTATCAGTTTAAACAAGCTCAACCTGATAAACAGTTGGTAACTAATCAAGCTGGAGAGGCAGTTACAAGAATTGCAACTAAAACTTAGATCAAGGATGTTGAACAAGAAAGAGAGAAACATCCTAAAGAGTGGGATCTTTACACCTGGAGAAACTATAATGAAGATAGATTTTTAAATAAATACTCAAGAAAAAAGAATAGATCTGATAATAGAGATGATGATGAAGATGATCCTCAAAGGAAGAAGACTGACAAGGTTGACAGGCCTGAATATTTTGTTGAAATTCCTAAGGGGGTGGAAAGCCCTGTTCAGGCTGTTTCTGCTGCTCCTCTACAAACAATGAGGCCTGATGCTGAGCCTAAAGTTAATGAGCCAAGGATAGAGGCTCTTGATGATTTCACTGATGAAGCAGATGACTCTATTGACTCTGCAAATGTAACAATGACTAATAAACATAGGGAGAATATACAAACCATGTTAGATAATACAAGGAGATATGACCCAAGAATCATGGGTTTGATCAAACGTTGATACAAATATGAAACCTTGGATCCAATGACAGATGAGGAGCTATAGGGGTTGATTGATTGTGAGGCGGCTGATATTAAAAGATGAACGAGGAAAAAGAACCGTGATTCATTGATGTTCAGAAACTATCCGAGTATGCATGGATTGTCTGACAAAGACTTGAGTAAGATGAGGTTTGATGAGTTAGAAAATCATTATAATTTGAATGTTGAAAGGGTGAAGAGAGAAGAGCTGGGAAGATTAAAAAAAAGCTGGGAACGTCAATGAAAGACTTGAAAGATTCTATGACAATTTTGATGGAAAATGCAGGTTGCTTGTTGAATATGGATACTCTTGTGAACTGGTTGATAGTTTGAGAAAATATCAAGTTCAAACCAACTACAAAAGAATAACAAGAAAAGTCAACTTTGAACAATCATCAAAAAGACCAAGAGTTGTTACTCTGGCTAAGAAGAAGGCTGAGAAGAAGAAGAAATGGGAGGATGAGCAGCTAAAACACTTTGATAGAATAATGGAAGCTAGAGGGACAACTGGAGAAACCCAAAGCATGAGTAGGAAAGAAAAACTAGCCTTATCCAATTCTAAAAAGGAAAAGGATGATCAGGAAAAGGCTGAATCTTCAAAAGCTTCCAAGGTTCCTCCATTTGTACTTGTGAAACAGGAACAAGTTGAACACCTTGAGCCATGGGAAGATGAGAACAAAATCAAGACCCTTAAAGGCGTGATGGTTAGTAAGGGTATGGTAGAAGTTGTATTTGAGAATCTTGGCAAAGACCAACTGAAGAACATATTTTATACCAAGAAAGCTGAATGGGGGCAACTAGAAGCCGAACAAAGAAACCTCAGGAACTTTGAATGTGGACCTAGGGGAGAAAGATTTATCCCTACTGGTCAACTTGGTGATGAGGAGGTGATGGGGATGATTACTAAACTTTCTAGAGAAGGTGGAGAAATTTTCTAGATTTAATGATGATGCCCAAGGAGATGGTAACTGCTATGTTTGAAAAGAGATTTGGGCATTTGAGGGCCACTATTCCTAAGAAGAAACCTACTTCTAGGTCGTCAGCTGTAAGTGTTCAATTCGCACCACTAGAGCCTTTCACCAAAGACAACAAAGGCCACCTTCTGATGTGGACCTACCAAAGAGGGTGTTCTTTGATTTTTGGATTGAAACTATTAAAGTAATCATGTCTAGTGTTGAGTTAAAGGAAGTGATATTTAGAGATGATTTCTTACATTCCAAGAGGGAGCAGCTGGCTGAGATGGCAACTATGAATCTCTATGACTACTATGACATAAATAGATTTGATGGGAGACAAAGAAATGATTTATCTAAACATCTCAAAGAACAGACTACAAAGGGGTTCCCCATGCTTAACAAGAAGAGGAAATGGGAACTCTCTCAGTTTGAAAGAAACAAGAGGTTAAAGAGGACGAGGGAGATCAAGTACACTGAAGAGACATTCAAAGCGAAGAACAAAAGCAAGAACACTCTTGCAACTGTTATGGAATTTATCAATATGAGGCGGCAGATGAAGGCCAAACTGTGAAGTCCAGAGAAATGGAAGGATTACAAGCATTGACATTAATTATAAAGATGGATCCTTCATTCATAGAAATTTTGATGTACAAGCCTTGGGCATCACAAAGAAGGGTACTGACTTGGAATTCCTGCATGTGGAAGATCTCAATGACATAATCAGATGGACTGTTCCCACTAATCATCCAAACCACACGCAAATATTTGTTGGGTTTTAACAACATTATCAAAGTCATATAAACCCATTTATATGAAAAACGCAGCGGATAATAATGTTTTAAATCTTGTTAATTTGATTAATATAAAACCAATTTTATATATATAAGCCAACGCCCGGATCCATATACGAATTTACATGCTATCAAAAAAACATAAGGTGTTTTAGCATACTACCTTCAAGATGCTAGGAAATATGAAGGACGATGAGGATTGAACAGCTGGACTTAAAGTATAAGCACCTCAAGCTTGTATACCCTTCAAGCTTCCAACAAAGAACCCTTGGTTGCTAGGATTTACACTATAAAACTCCTTCTTGTTCGACTTTCCTTTTTAGACGAAAATAATAGAGAGGAAAAAGAGTTTACTTGCAAAATTTGTGTATGAGAGAGAGAGAGAGAGAGAGAGAGAGAGAGAGAGAGAGGATGTAACTTCTTCACACTTCCCTTGCCCAATTAGTTTTCTTGTATGTTCTTGAAAGAGTGTATTAATAAATGAGAGATAAAGATATTCCCTCCGATATAATTTATTTACCACACAAGTGCATATATTTAGAAACCCATTTTCTAAATATCGTAAGGGTTGATATTTAGTTATTAGATCATATCTTAAAATAGATATCTTGAGTGTTTGTCTAGCTTGTTATTTGGTATGACCCGACTTGGATCATAACGTACTAGCCACATCAACTCTCATATGTGTCTTGGGCAGACCGATTCCAACAATCTCCCACTTGCACAAGATACATAGAAGATTGATGTAGATAGCAATTACCGCCTAACAACGGTTTACTACCCCTAATACGTATGACGAAGTGCCATTCATTAACATCATCCCCCTCAAGTTCCTCACTTGAAAATGATTTAGGTGAATCTATCATTTATCGTTTTACCACATATGTCATGTCAAATCTAGAGACACCGAGTGATCATTCTCTTTTGACTTAACTTATTAGGCCTTAGACATCTTACTCTCAACGAATAAGAGAAACAAATCCCCTATTGGCTACATACATCTCTCACAATCACCTTGTACTCAACTTAACCTTAGCCTTATGTACTGTCATGTTTCAGAGCAATGAAGAACTAAGTCAAATAAAATACTTGGTTAATATCAAGACCCAATATGTATCTCAGGTAGGAGCATACTATGATATTCGCCTTTACTAAAATTTACTTATGATCATCAATCACAAGGATTCCATGTTGTAACATTTGAGGGCGGGTCAGTTCAATATTTATATCCCATAAATATTTATGAACCTTGGCAGCAAACCCTTGCTCTATATTCACACCTCATGAATATCCACCTATCCAAGTTCATAATAGTCTTACCCTCATATTTGCTCCCACAAATATGAACGACTACGGACATTTAGAATAATTAACTTATTCACGGATTTAAACATGCTAAAATGGAACATAACTCAAATGTCTTAATCATAAACCATAATTATATGAATGAGTCAAAATAACAATTGTTCCGATATCCAAATATAAAATAGATCAAATCTAGTTACTAGAATATCGAAGTCCTAAGGCATAAGTATGACCCTCATGCTTTGGCCTTTCAAGGAGCTTCGTGAGTGGATCCGCAATATTTTGATTAGTGTGAACTTTGCGAATACCTATCTTTCCTTTTTCAACTTCATCCTTTATGTAGTTGAATATCCGCTCAATGTGCTTCGTCTTTTGATGTGCACGGGGTTCCTTGATTTGAGCAATCGCACCCTCGTTATCACAAAAGATCTTTAGAGGGTCCTAAATAGTACGGACCTTCCTTAGGTCGGAAATGAATTTGCTTATCCACGCAACTTCTTGAGCTGCCAATATGGCGGAGATGTATTCCGATTCAGTGGTGGACAATGCTACCACATCTTTTTTTGCACTTTTCCTACAGACTGAACCACCATTCATAACGAAAACTTATCCCGATTGTGATCGAGAGTCATCTCCATCAGTTTGGAAACTCGCATCCGTGTAACCCTTTACAACGAGTTCCTCCTCACCAGAGCCATATATTAGAAACATATCCTTAGTCCTTCTATGGTATTTCAATATGCTCTTAACCGCCATCCAATGGCTACTTCCTGGATTTTGTAGGTATCTACTTGTCATGTTTAAAGCGCATGAAACATCTGGTCTAGTGCATATCATTTCATACATGATGGATCTTATAGCCGAAGCGTATGTGATTCCCATTTTCTCTTGCTCATCCTTTGACCTTGGACATTGAGTCGAATTCAATACCGTTCCTCTTTGAATATGTGTCAAACCTTTCTTAGAGTTTTCTATCTTGAACATTATAAATATTTTGTCTATATATGCACTTTGGTTTAAACCTATCAACCGCCTTGATCAATCCCTATAGATATTTATTACCAAAATATAGGCGGCTTCACCAAGATCTTTGATGGAAAAACAACTCCCAAGCCAGGCTTTTACACCTTCCAAGGTTGGAATGTCATTTCCAAATAGTAGTATGTCATCAACATACAATACTAAGAAGGTAATGATGCTTCCACCAGCTTTATTATACACATAAGCCTCATCAGCGTTCTTGATGAACCCAAATTTCTTAACCTCTTCATCAAAACGGTGATTCCAACTTCTAGATGCTTGTTTCATTCCATAGACTGATTTCTTTAACTTGCATACTTATTAGGATGTTGTGGATCAACAAAACCTTAGGGCTGAACTATATAGACATCTTCCTCAAGATGCACATTTAGAAAAGCGGTTTTGACATCCATTTGCAAAATCTCATGGTCATAATATGCGGATTGGCAAATAATATCCTAATTGACTTTATCATTGCCACCGGCGTAAGGTCTCATGATAATCATCCCCTTGAGTTTGAGTAAAACAATTTGCTGTAAGTCTTGCTTTATAAGTATCCATGTTTCCATGCATATCGGTTTTCTTCTTGAAAACCAACTTTCTTCCAACCGGTTTGGAGTTAAGAGGTGGTACGACCAAATCCCATACTTGGTTGTCATGCATGGATTGCATCTCAATGTTCATGGCTTCAAGACATTTGTCACAATAATTGCATCACGGTATGTGGTGGGTTCATCTGAATCTACCACGTAACATCCATCTATGAAAAATCCACATCTTTCAGGTGGATATCTAATTCTACCAGATTTGCAAACGTTTTGTGTGTCTTGATCAACCATTTGATCAATCTCAACAACCTCTAGTTGATTGCTAGTATCAACCAAACGTGTAACGGCTTATGGTTCTCGATCCTCCTCGAGTTCCGCCGTTCTACTAGTTCCTTCCATTAGGAACTTAGTTTTCAAGAACTCGGCCTTTCGAGCAATAAACACCTTTGTCTCGGTTGGGTTGTAGAAATAATATCCCATAGAGTCTTTGGGATATCCTACAAAGATACACTTACTGGACCAGCTTTCAATTTTGTCTTGGGTGTTGTGCTTTACATAAGCCTCACAACCCCATACCTTTAAATATGATAATGATGGAACGCTTCCATGTCATATTTAAAAAAGGTGTCTTGTCCACTTTCTTGGTTGGTGCCATATTTAGAATTCGGGCTGCCGCGAGCAATTTGAAACCCCAAAATGATAGAGGCCATGCACTCCTACTTATCATGGATTGAACCATATCCAGTAAAGTTCGATTCCTCCTTTCGGACACACCATTATGTTGTGGTGTTCCGGGTGGAGTAAGTTGTGTAATGATCCCACATCTCCTAAGATGATCTAGAAAAGCATCATTTTGGTATTCACCTCCTCTATCGGAATGAAGTACTTTGATGGTTTTATTGAGTTGATTTTCTACTTCATTTTGGAAGACTTTGAGCATTTCAAAGGCTTCTTCCTTGTGTCTTAACAAGTACACATACCCATAACGACTATAATCATCGATAAAGGTAATGTAGTAACTTTCACCATTCCTTGTCATTGCCTTAAAAGGACCACATACATCCGAACGTATGATACCTAATAAGTCTTATGCCCTTTCATTAGTTCCACTAAAGGGTTCTTTGGTCATCTTTCCTTGTAAACGAGATTCACACTTATCAAATGAATCATCATTTGATTTCAAAATACCATTCTTTTGAAGTGTATGTATGCGATCTTTGTTTATGTGACGAAGGTAACAATGCCAAAGATAATTCTTAGTCAAATCCATTTTGAGTTTCTTGGTACTAGATTGGTACAGCAAGTTATCAATACATGTGTTATCATGAACTAATTCATAAATGCCATTAGACGGTATTGCTTTAAAATAAAAGTCATCATTCATGAAAACATAAATACCATCATTTACAAACTTTAAATCATAACCAAATTGTCTTAATAAAGAAACAGAGATAATATTCCTTGTCAAACTAGGAGCATACAAAATGTTTTTCAAAATAACTTCCAAACCAGTTGGAAGCTTCAAAACATATTCTCCTCGGGCTTGGACGTCAACCATTACTCCATTGCCCACGAAGAGATTTATATCTCCTTTATTGATGTCACTTCTTCTTTTGAACTCCTGCAATAAATTGCAGATATGAGTTCCACATCCGATATCCAATACCCATGTGTTAGAAGAAATATTATTAAGATCGATGTGGATCATGATAGTTGTACCTGAGGTTTGCCCCACATCCCTCTTAGCTTTCCACTCTTTGAGATAGGATGGAAAATTCCTCATCCAATGTCCTATCTCACCATAACCAAAGCACAGATCCTCCGAGCTAACCTTTAGCTTCTTCGGTTTGGGTGGTTCCACTTTTACCTTTCATTTGACTTTACCCTTGACATGTCCCTCACCATTTGCAACCTTTGATTTAGGTTCCGGGTGATGCCTCTTCTTATTTCCACTTTCATTGATCGTGAGAACCGATAAAACGCTTTTACCCATTCCCGCTTCGGCCGTTTTGAGCATTGCGTGAAGCTTAACAATGCTCTTGTCCCATACATTCATGTTATAATTCACAAGAAAAGTCTCAAATCTTTTGTTTAGTCCATTAAGAATCTAATCTGTGGCTAACTCTTTTGAGACAGTACAATTTATCCATTCAAGTCGAACAATGTGGCGTCTCCTCGTAAGCATATAGAATGAAACGGATTGGGTTTCTTCCATATGAAATGCGTGAAGTGCTTGAACCGTTTCGAAGCATTCCACCCTAGCTTGAGTAAGCAACATTTCCTTAAGTTGGGTGATCATGTCATATGATCCATGATTTTCAAAATCTTTTTGAATTTCGGGAATAATAATTCCGAACATGAGACAAGAAACTTGCACCGAATCCTCGTTGTATTTTAACCATTAATTATAGGCATCAACATCGTCAATGTTTGGTTCGTCGGGAATACGATCGTCCAATATATAGGATTTCTTTTCTTGCTCGAGAACAATTCTCAAGTTTCGATATCAATCCATAAAATTGTTGTATTTAAGACAATTCTTGTCAAGAATAGCTCTCAGTGATAGGTTTTGCACGGGTGGGATAATTGCGCTAGATGGATTATTGATTGCGGCCATCTACATAATTTAACGAAGCTTAATTTTAGTATTTTCAATAATTAATCAATGTTAATCGTTAATACCCTTTATGTCTCCCAGACAATTAATGATTAAAATCTAGAACCCAACATTACATCCACATAGTAGTTAGGTGATCTTTATCCTACTATTGAATTAACAAGGTAGTCAACGTTTGACTATTGCAACCATTGCAACTTCTAGTTTTATGGGATCAGTTAAACATCTTATGTTTAGTTGGCATGTTTAATTCCGTCAACACCTTTGTACGCCATGCTTCGGTGACCCTATTCACATGGTTTACAAATCAAGTAATCCTACATACACACACGTATGAATTTGCATATACATGTGGTTAGCTTTCGTGTTTTTGTCCAAACAAAATAATTAATCATCCATATGATTTAATTCTTTAAGATTACCACATACATGTAAAGTATAATTTTGAAGAACCAAGGAGTAACCAAGAGCAAAAAAAAAACATTTGGCCATATGGTGAACCACACCATAAAACCCAAAATTTTTTAGATCTATTGAAGCATGTATCTGTATAAGCGGCTCTTGATGCCATTGTTGGTTTTAACAAGATTATCAAAGTCATATAAACCCATTTATATGAAAAACGTAGTGGATAATAAAGTTTTAAATCCTGTTAATTTGATTAATATAAAACCTATTTTATATGTAAAATCCAATGCTCGGATCCATATACGAATTTACATGCTATCAAAACAACCATATGGTGTTTTAGCAGCATACTACCTTCAAGATGCTGGGAAATATAAAGGACAATGAGGATTGAACGGCTAGTCATCAAAGTAGAAGCACCTCAAGCTTGTATACCCTTCAAGCTTCCAACAAAGCACCCTTGGTTACTGGGATTTACACTATAAAACTCCTTGTTCAACTCTTCTTTTTGGCCGAAAATAATTGAGAGGAAAAGGAGTTTACTTTCAATATTTGTGTATGAGATAGAGGATGCAACCTTTGCACATTAGCGTTGGCCAATTAGTTTTCTTGCATGTTCTTGAAAGTGTGTATTAATAAATAGATGAAAGAGAAAAATATTTCCTCTTAAATATTTTAACCCTTTCAAATTAATTACTTATGTTATATTTGTTACATAATAATAAAATGTAACATAATATAATGTAAGTAACATGCATCATGTTATTTAACCAAACTTAAATAACATTATAAAATTTCTTTCTCGAAACATAAATTATCCATATAATTTATTTACCACACAAGTGCAAATATTCAGAAACCCATTTTCAAAATATCGTAGGTGTTGATATTTATTTATTAGATCATATCTTAAAATAAATATCGTTGGTGTTTGTCTAGCTTGTTATTGGGTATGACCCGACTTGGGTGTTTGTCTAGCCACATCCACTCTAATATGGGTCTTGGGCAGAACTATTCCAACATTAATCATCTTCAAGGAAAGTGCCGCAAGTGTCAAGTTGGCTAAAAGACAAGAAGCCTTAAGCTCAAGAAGATAAAGATTATTTTTATAGCTAAGGTTTGTTTTGAAACGTCCACGGGACAAATTTTCCAATTTGTAATGTTCTTTGATTATGTTATGTACTTTCCTTTTGAAATTTGATGTGTATTTGTCAAGTGTATGTAACCATAGAGGTGTTTTGGTAAAGCTGAGGTGTTCCAATCTAGGGGAGATTGTTGGGTATAAGATTTGACAAGAAACGTCATAAGGGAGATTGGAATCTTCTCAACACTCTCTGAAAATGGCTAAGTATGGATACCGAGCACACACGAGCCTTCGAGCAAGCTTTTACTTATCCTAGCAAGGTATTTTGCCTTCCGGGCATGGTGATCTTCTAGAATTCCTCTTAAGTGTTATTACAAGGAAGGTTCACTTGTCTAGCAAGGTTGTTTTTCAAGTCAAGCATGGTTTGTTTACTAGCAAACCCTTGGCTAAACCAAGCTATAAACACCAAGTATTTTGGAAAATCTAGTAAGGTTTACTTAATAAGTAGTGGTCCCAACAAGCTTGAAGTAAGTTGGTAAAGAAATATATTAAGGACTTATTCTAGCAAGGTTCAACTCAGAGCAAGCTACAGCACTACCGACACAAGCTATAGTGTTACCGACACACTTTGGTGTGTTCAATAAGTTAAAGTTAACAAAGAGTTGAAGGGATTTCTGAAGAAAAAGTTTCCTCGTAGGATCATATCGAGAAAAGTTGGCTATGATCAAGAGGATTGAAGTCTGCTAGTTGAATATTTTCTTAGGAAAATATTCTAAGTAAAATCTGCCCGAAGAACTGTTCCCCAGCACACTTTGGTTACCAGGTCTGCTCGAAGAAGACAAAAGCTGCAAAGCTTACCCGAAGACCTGCTTTACACTTAGAATCTTTTTGTAATATGTTTTATGATTATGTATCATTGATTAGGGTTTCTTGAAGGAATGACAGCTGTCTGGGCAGGAGTATAAATATAATAATTTAGTGCACGCCTAAGAAGAGACGACACAACCTAAGACACACAACACCTGATATTATTCCTGAAATTGATTGTGATGGCTATCTTTGTCACGTACGGATAAATCATTCCATCCTGAAACCCTTATTGGTTTTCGTTTGTATTATTTCTTCTATAAATGGAAATCTTTTAAGTTACAGTTTGTTTTTCTTACCTTTGGATGTCTTAAGCAACATTTAATATGTTAGTGTTTCCGCAATAAATACATTATTGTTCTTACCCTAAATAGCAAGTCATTCACCCTCTTATCAACACTTAACCGTGTGGGTTACAACATTGGTATTGTGAGTGATTGAGCGATATATACGGGGCCGACTCCGCCTTTGGTTGGGTGTGACAGATTTGTATTAGAGCCCTGACTATAGTTTATGCTTTAGGGGTCCTTATATGTATTGCAAATACGTGTTTTCCCTACATGATTGTTCATTTCACTTATATATTTAATTACTTATTTATTTCATTTAATCCCAAAAATATACACATGCACACATTCTACTAGTATTCCAAGGTATCCTTACCTTACCGCAAAAAGTAGGTTTTTATAATGTTTTTATGGATCACAAACTTAATTTGAATCCCGTTATTTAAGATCCCTTAAAAGTTGATTTATATCAGGGGTTGTCGCCATCCTAGAGGGCGAAACACTATCAAACAATCATTTGACAAATATATTCCAAGGATCGAAGGTGATTTACTTACCTGGGATGATTGAGTTGTAGTGTTTTTTCTCTAGGCCAACAAACCGTGTTATTATATATGTCAACACTTTAAGTTGTCGAATGCAAGTGTTCTGGTTGCCTCCTTATATTTTTGTTGGATGCATAAAAGCCATGGTGATACATGGACTAGTGTGTTCGACATCTCAACTTCCTCGTTGTTTACTTTTATTGTTATTATTACAATATTTGGAACGAAACGTGTAAAACTCGATGATACATGCACATGTTCAACTCCCCACTTTGCCACAATTTTGTTTTTTAAGATTTATATTAGGACAACAAGTCATGGTGGTTCATGCAACTTTTTCCGCTTCTAAATCCTAACACACTGTTTTCAAATGTCAACTATTTAACATTTTATCTATTACTTGATTTACTAACTAAAAGAAAATATTTTCTCAAACATCCTCATCCTCATAAATCTAGGACTCACAATCATTAACCCACCATGTTTACATGCCATCATCAAACTTATATCAATTACCCCAAACATATATCATTTCTCTTTTATTATTTTAGAATGCCTCCTCTTCATTGCCACACTCGCAAGCCTAACTACGATCGTCGGATGGCCGCTAAAATATCATAGCTTTGATTACCGGACTAATAACCCAAATTCGAGCCAACCAACCCACTGTTACCCAAACCATGCCTAACCCCGCACCTTGAAAAATTTCACCAGTGCCACCTCATCTCCGTTTTTTGGCAAGAACTGTGCCACTACCTTGTTGCAATGGTTCAAAAAGATGGAAAGCATTTTTAATCTTTGTGAATGCCCCGAATCCAAGAATATCACATACGCCTCAAACATGTTTGAGGAAACCGCCCGCACTTGGTGGAAGTAAACTATTAATTAATGGGACAGAAGGAGCTATTGCCTACTCATGGACCAAGCTCAAGGAAGTCATGATGAAGAAATTTTGTCCAAAACATGAAATCCAAAATACTCGAATCCGAATTTTGGGAACTTAAGCAAGAGAGTGGTGACAACTCCGCCTACTCCAACCGCTTTCATGAGCTTAGTCTCTTGGTTCCTCACTTGGTCACTCCCCTCGAACGGGCAATTGAAAAGTATGTCGGCGGTTTCCCATGCCAATCCGTGACTCAGTGATGAGTAGTAAACAACAAACACTCCATGATGCGGTTACCTTAGCCGGTGCTCTTTCAGAAAACCACGTCAAAGGCGGTACCCTCGCTATCAAAAGCTCTAAGTAATCCAATGAAAAGAGTACACCCGATCCATCAACCCTCCCCAAAGATGCCCCACAACCTCAATCTATGAACTACTCCAACTCATCCCACCACTCCAAGGAGAAAAACAAACCTAACCACCGAAACTATGCCGTCACTCTCCCATCTTAACCTAAATCACAATCCCAAGCACCTCAAAACCGAAAACCGTATTCCGGCTCTCATCCCTTGTGTGACGCTTGCCAACGCCATCATTCCTCTTACTCCTCTAGCCGCCATTGAACGAAGTGTAATAGTTATGGTCACCATAGCAACGTCAGTCAGGAAACCACCCATGGGCAACCTGCTTCATTAAGGTTTGCTCCAATGAATCAAAACCGACCCGCACCGTTTGCTCAAAATCCTCCTCCTTAACCTAGAGCTTGTTTCAATTTTGAAGATCTGAACCATTTCCCCAACGCTTGTCCTCAACTTGCGTTTGTTAACCAAGCCCAAATCAGGCCCACATCGTACTACAAAACCCAATCCTACCAAGTTCAAACCTATCAACCTCAAATCCTGCAACTCTTGGCTCCTCCGGCTCAATCGCTCCAAGAGATGCAAGCCCTTCCTCGTCTGTCACACCCGCACACAATGCAAGCTCTTCCTCCTCCTCGTCCAGCTCAACAAGTCAAGCCCGGCAACCAAGGACGTGCTTTTATGATGAACATCAACCAAGCTCAAGTTGCCAACGATGTGGTGAACGGTACGTTTTTAGTAAATTATCATTTAGGTTCAATTTTATTTGACACTGGAGCTGATAGGAGTTTTGTTTCCTTTAAATTTGAATTTATCCTTCCCATACAGCACACTAAACTTCCTCGCCCTTTCTCTGTCGAAGTCGCCAATGGTAGCTCTATCACCATTGATTCGGTCAGTCGAAATTGTATTCTCTCTCTTTGCAAGTGCGAATTCTCCATCTACCTCATCCCAATGCAAATGGGTTGCTTCGACCTCATAGTAGGAATGGATTGGTTATCTTTGCACCGTGCCGAAGTCGTTTGTTATGATAAATTTATTCGAATCCTACTCGTCAATGTCTAAACCCTCAAATTATTTGGCAAAACAATTCCCAAGAAACTCAACCTCATGTCATGTTCTTGATCTCGTAAGTACTTAAGCCAAAAGTATATTCCACTCCTAGCCCAAGCGGTGGTGAAAGACACCGAAGAAAAGAAAATTCAACACATTCTCGTTGTTTATGAATTTCCTGGACTTTTTCCGGAAGACGTCTCTGGTCTCCCACCCATTCGTCCGGTTGAATTTTGAATCGACCTTGTGCCTAGCGCGACTCCCGTAGCCATGGCTATCTATCGTTTAGATCCTTCGGAATTGCAAGAGTTATCAAACCAACTTCAAGCACTCTACGATAATGGCTTTATCCGTCCAAGCTCTTCCCCTTTGGGCGATCCCGTCCTTTTTTGTGAAAAAAAAGAAGGCTCGTTTCATATGTGTATAGATTACCGTGAACTCAATAAACTCACCATAAAAAATCGTTACCCTTTTCCTAGAATCGACGACCTCTTCGATCAACTCCAAGGCGCAACTTGTATTTCCAAAATCGATCTTCGATAGGGTTATCATAAATTGGGTGTTCATGAAGACGACATTCCTAAAACCGCTTTTCATACTCGGTATGGACATTACGAGTTCTTGGTTATGCCTTTCGGATTAAGCAATGTAAGTCCTTGGAAGGGATCTTTAAATGTGATATCAACGATATCGTTGTTAAGCGGAAATTAACAAGAGATGATTCAATATAAAACCATAAAACACCTAAAGAACACGAGCACGATGCTTCAGAACACACGTATATTATGTCTTGTCGTACGTCCAGAACTTCATTTCATCAAGTGACCCGTCTGGTATAGAAGTAGATAGTGGAATATGAGTAGCTTTATTGGTTTTTGGCCACATCACATTGACCATCGTCTTCCCAGTTTTTGGATATCGAACACCCTTTGCGTTCTTCAAGAATTACTCAGCGGTAGTCATATAAGGGAATCCTCGGTGAACTTGACTCCTCCGAAAGTTCCAAAAGTCTATGGTCGTCTTATCATTATTCGGATTGTGGAAAGGAGCATTAATAAGGTCACTGAGATCAACCTTCATCCAAGATCCAAAGTCCTTCATTTTCTTCTAATATTCAGTAGTCCCAGAGCTTTGTTTCACCCACGACATGCCGTTGTCAACATCAATGCCCCAAGACACAACCCCTGATCAATCACCATATTTATCATTAAAGCCCTATTGAAGTTCAAGAATAAACTTATATGGGTGATCAGAAGATTCCACATTCTGGTTCGAGTTCTTCATGATGAGAATCTTCTTTTGCAGTCTTTCGGATTATTCAGTAGTCTTTGTAGGGGCGGCAAGGTATTGCTCTAGTGTCTCAGAAGCATCAATATTTGAAGCAAGACGCACACTAGAACTGCCACCTTGACTACCAGCAGGCGTCTTTGTAGCAACGTCCTCACGACCTTTGAATTCAACTACAAACTTTTGAACGAGCTTTTGTTGGAGGTCTAGGTATAATGCAGTGAGGCCACCCATGTTGGATTGAAGCTCATTGATCTTCAAATCATTGTCAAAGTTGCTAGCTTCAAGTTCTTGTATTCATACATCCTTCATAACTGAGTGTTTTTCAAGTTGAAAGACTCGTCGTTGTAAGGACTATACATCAACTGGTTCATAATCCAGATTGATTCCCTTTACTTTTACCTTCAAAAATTTATCTTGCATAGCAAAAATGTTAGCAATCTTATTAGCAGCACTGGAGCTAGACTGACCAATCGGGATAGATGATCCCGATGGCTCGTCAGCAAATGTAATTTCAGACTCAAACTCGAACTAGCAAGCAATATCATCAAAAATATGTTCTTGAGTATGAGTTTCAGTAGAGGATGGACTTGTATTAACATGAGTCTCAGTAGGCTCCGACTCATGTTCTGGTTGTCGGCTTGATGGTGTAGTTTTAGTAACCAACACACCGGGTCTTAGATCTTTCTTTCTTTGCTTTCATTGGAATAAGATCGGTGGTTGGTTATTCAAGAATCTCTTCTTTCTTGTGTCACAGTGACTGATTGAGGAGGTTTCAATGCAGTCGACTGACACTGATCTTTAAACCTCTCAAAATTTGCTAGTGGATCAGCAGTAGGTACAGTTTCTTGTTCTTGGTGTTCTATCTCCATGTGCTGTATTAGTGAACTTTCTGGATCATCATCTGCTAAGATGGTTTCAAACATAACAGTGAACCTCCGAGCAGGTGTCACATGCTCAGCAGCAATTGAGGCACTAGTAGGGGAAACCTCAGTCTCACCAAACATATCGAACTTAACCAATTCGTAAAGGCTTTGTACACGATCTTCGATCCATTCCTTGATTGCTTCATAAACCAAAGGTATTGGGACCCATGGCTTTCAAATCGAGCATCTCTACAGATTTGACAAGATCAGGGTAGTGGCAGTTAAAGATCATCTGTAGAAACCTCTGGTGCATAGGAAACATCTCCTTCTTCTTCCCATTTTGATTGCTCATCATCTCATTGAACACGAACTTAGAGTGAATGTGGCTAATCTAATATGAAACATCCCCTTCTTCTTCCCCCTGATGTTTTCTTACATCTGAATGTGGCTAATCTCGTATGAACCCCCTTTACGTCCTGAGACACACGTGAAGAACGTGTGAATCAAGAACCTCCAATATGGATGAAAAAGTTTCTTGATAGTTTGAGGGTACGATCCTTCGTACCCCATTCTTAGTGCCACTTCAGCAACGAAATCAGTTGGGTACTCAGTTTGATAGTCTGGTTGATCGTCAAATAATAACACTTCACGAATTATGGTCTCTGTAATGACGACCGACTTCTTTTGATTCTTGGAGTCAAATGTAAAGACTCCCCTGCACCCTGTTGATTGATGGAGGCGTTGTTCCAGAACTTCGTCACCATCTTCTTGCAAATAACAGGATTGTTTCGTATAGTATGAGAAATCCTGCATGTGTTGAGCCCCATAATCACGGATTTGAATTCCTTGTGCACCAGGGGTGGATCATATAAGCATCCGGTAATATTATGGGTATCCGCAAACTTCAATGGTGCTTGATTAGCCATGACTGCAACAAACGAGTCATGTTAATAAACCATTCAATTAACTTAACAATTTCTCAATGTTATGGGGATATATAAGTTAATTTACATGAGACAAGGACCAAGAATGTTAATTTTATGTAATATAGGTCACTTAATGTAAATTAATGTCAATTTAAGTTTAGTTTTCAGTCTAAGAATGAGGTCTCTGTCCAAATGATGAGTTTTCGGTCCATAATTCGAGTTCTCTGTCCAGATCCACCAAGAAAAGAAGTTCTCAGTCACTCAAAATACGTTCCCGGTCAACAAGTCAATCGAAAACCCTTGGAACTTCAAGTGAACTTAGGAGTCCCTTGTTTGACCATATATTTTCAATCAAACTTCCCAAGAAATTTGAGATCTCGGCTCAAAAATCCCTTTGGTTTCTTCTCGAAATATAAATCATCTTCTCGAGGACACAAGATCACCATTAATATAAAAACCTGCAACTCCACATACTTATAACGCGTCAAGAACAAAACTCGCAACCATTATAACCTTTTTCCTAAACAATACTCATCACATGAGTGACAATCAACTGTCGGTCCCGTATAGCACATTCAATAGATCACTCACTCACTGCCATAACCCACACATAAGTGTTGACAAGAAGATTAACGACTTACTAGTTTTGGTAAAGAACAATAGAATAAAAAATGTGGGATCAGTAATGCTCTAAATGTTGCTCAACGGACATGAAAGTAACAAACACACAAAGTAACTCAAAAGATTTCCATATATATTGCGAAAGATACAATGAAAATCAATTAGGGTTTCTAGGTGGAATGTTTGGATTTATGGCAGCTTTCCGTGCAGGAGTGAGACAGCCGTCAAATCACAATATTCTCGTTGTCACGTCTAGAGTTATGTAATAGGCGTGCCCTAAATTTTTCCTTTTATAGGACTGCCCTGACACCAGGCATTCCGTTTTTAGAAACCCTAATGATAAAAACATATTCAAAACATATTACAAAAGATTCTAAGTGTAAACAGGTCTTTGAGAAATCTTTGCAGCTTTTTTTTTATCGAGCATACCTGGTAACCATTAAGTCTGCTGGGGAACAGTTCTCCGGGCAAACTTTACATAGAATATTTTCCTTTGAAAATATTCATCTAGCGGACTTCAATCCTCTTGACCATATCAAACTTTGCTCGATATAATCCTACAAGCAAACTTGTTCTTAAGAGATCCCTTGAACATTTTGTTAACTTAACTTACTTAAACAAAACCATGTGTGTTGGTAACACTGTATATTGCTAGAGGTTGAACCTTGCTCATTAGAATTTCTTATGTAAATTCTTTATCAACTTTCTTCAAGCTTGGTGGGACCACTGTTTAATATGAATAAACCTTGCTAGATCTTCCAAAAGAGTTGGTTGTAGCTTGGTTTAGTCTATAGTTTGCTATGAAACAAACCTTGCTAGACTTGAAGAACAACCTTGCTAGACAAAGGGAACCTTTCTCGTTCTATCACTTAAGAGGAATTCTAGAAGATAACCTTGTTGGGAACCAAAATACCTTGCTAGATGAAGTAAAACCTTGCAGGAAGGCCTGAGTTTTCTCGGTTTCCATACTTAGTCTTTTTCAGATAGATTGAGAAGATTCCAATCTTCCTTAGGTCTTTTCTCATCCCAACAATCTCTCCCTAGATTGGAACATCCTAAGTTGTACCAAAACATCTATTAAGTTACATACACTTATCAAAAAATACACATCAAATTTTCAACAGATGAAATTACATAACATAATAAAAAATTACAAGTTCGAATTTTGTCCCAAGGAGATTACAAATCAAGCCTAATCTATAAGCAGCATTTTCATCTTCTAGAGCTTGAGTCTTCACTTCCTCTGTCCAATCTAACACTTGCGGCCTTTTCTTTGAACAAGAATAACTCCATGTGTCGTGGATGACCGGGGGGCAGAATCCATCTGATTATATCTCCCAAGTCCTCCACACAAGAAATTAAAGATCTGTGTTGAGGTGTAGGATGCCCAAGGACAGTCCATCCGAGTTTCTATGAATGAAGGATTGATCTTTAGGTTCAAAGACAATTTGAGTATCCTTCCATTCTTTTGGACTTCATGATTTTGCCTTGTCATCTACCGCCTTATATTCAAGCATTATTTCAAATTGGCCAGAGGATTGTGGTACTTGGTCTTCTTGTGGTAAGAAGCTTTAGTAAGTTGAATGTCCAACATTCTCCTCTACCTTTCCTTCCTTTCAAACTCAAACAGCTCCAACTTTTGTTGTCGTGTGGCAAAGGTCTTCTTGTCTTGATAATCAAACAAGCTCAGTCTGGCCATCTCTTCCAACTGCTCCCTTTTGAAGTCCATAAAATCATCTTTGAATATTATATGCCTTAACTCACCACTAGTCATTATGACTTTCAAAGATTATGTTCTTGCATTGAAAAAGAGCTTCTTTGGTAGGTCCACGTCGGTTGGTGGCCTTTGTTATCTTTGTTGTGAAGCTCTGGTGGTTGGGATTGGGACAATTGTAGTGGAGGACCTAGAACTATACTTCTTTTTAGGTATAGGTACCCTCACATGCCCAGACTTCTCAAACATCTCAATAATCTTCTCCTTGGGCAACATGACTAGATTCAAATAGTTTTCTCATTCTTTGGCCAATATAGTGATCATGCCCATTATTTCCTTATCATTTGGACCAGCAAGGATGGATCTTTGTGTTGTAGTTGGTTCACCCCTGGGTCCACGCTGAAAATGTAATAACCTCCTCCTATGTTCAGCTTCTAACTTCTCCCTTTCTTCCTTCTTAGAGTTGAATAGTTCTTTTAGTAATCCTTTCCCCAGATTATCAAAGACACCCTCATCCATGCCCTTACTTAGCATCAAACCCTTCAAGTTCTTGATCTGGTTCTCAACATTCCAGAGATCTACTGGATCTACAGGCTCTACAATCTGTTATTTCACAATCACCGAAGGAGGAGCCTTAGATTATTTAGATTTTTCTTGATCAAATTTGGCTCTCTCAAACTCATACATAGTCAATTTATCTTTTCTGCTCAAGTCTTTTGTTTCTTCTCCTTTACCTCTCGCCTCCATCAATCTATCAAATAATCTCACCTGTTCATCCTCCCATTTCATCTTTTCTTTTTCAGCCAGAGTCATCAGTCTTTGCTTTTTTGTGGATTTTTCCAAATCTACTATCCTTGATATCCTCTTGAAGTGTGTTTCAACTTGTTGCTTGCTCAAGCTATCCACCATTTCCATTTATATTCCATGATTGATAAGAAACTTACACCTCCCACCATACATGCTATATAGTTTTTCAACCTTGTCTTGCTGATTAGTGGATTCCATCTTCATCCTTTCAAATTCATCCTTCTTTACAGCTTCAACAGTTGTATTGTAAGCAGTTTCCAATTCTTCAAATTTCATATGACTTAACTGCTTTTCAGAGAAACCATGTATTCTTATGTAAGCATGGAACTTTTGGGAATCCTTATTTCTCTTCTCTCTCTTCTTCTTCAGATCTTCCACTTTCTCATCAAGTAACATCAGCAGGTTTGACAGTTTAAATAGCTTTGGCTTGAATAGGAACAGCCTTGATAGGACTCTTCTTCCTCTTGGGGATAGGTTAATCAACATTTTCATGTTTGTCACCCTTCTTCCTGTTTCTTGAATACTTTTTTCCATATTTACCCTAGTTTTTTGGATCCCATTCTTCTGGATTCTCCCTCATATTTTCATTAACTTCTTGTGTTCGTTTTTCTAACAATATTTGCACAACAGCTTTAGAAGGATATTCATCTGGAACCACTTGCCTCTCATCATTTTTCTTTCCTGGCTCATTAGTGGCTTGCTCAGGTGTTTTAGTTTTACCTTGTTTGAAGTTGTAGTCGACCAGGGCAATAGAGTTATCAACCTCTTCAATCTGTTTAAGTTTGATTAGCCCCTCAATTACTTCTTGCTCTAACTCCCCTTGTTCTTCATTCAAGTTCTTTTTCAGCTCAACATCTTCTAACAAAATTCTCTAATCCCCAAGTTCTTTATCAGTCAAGAAGCTTGATATCATCTCCCTCTGCATCCAATCAGTGACAATTTCATCGTGCCATCTGGAAGCTTTTTCATCACCTTCATCTACCAACAATAGTTCATCACCTTTTTTTATTGGTCTCCAAAGACTGTAGTTGTTCTTCTGATTCAGCAACAGATTTGCCTTTCATCCTCCTTTTCTCCTCATCCAAAGTCAGTGGTTTGGATGGACCAACTTCCCTTACCAAGATTTGTTCATTGGAAAAGTTGTCAGTTTCAGTAAATGAATATTCTAGCTCCACATCCACCTTTTTGAGCTCAGAAGTCACTTCATTCTCAACCTCATCAATGTCAGTAATTTTGTCTTTCAGTACTGCAGCCTCTTTAGATATTATAACTCCTCAATTTCATTTACTTCCTCCATGATCACATCAGTCTGAGTCTCAGTCATTATAGCATCAGTTGCTATAACTTCAGTTAGAACAACATCATATTCCTTATTAGCTTCATTCTCATAAAGCCTTAACCTCCTTCTTATCCACATTTTCAACATCTTTCTCTACCACCATATCATTTACATCATAATCTTGCTCACCACAATCAGATTCGTCAGCATCATATCCACCCACCTCATTCATATCCTCCTCATCCTCATCATCTTCATCACCACTGCTTCCAAAAACATCACTCGGAATTTTCAAAGTATCAATCATGTTGACCACAGGTGGATTCTCCCCCTGTTTTGGTACAGCTGAGATCTTCTCAACCTCAATGCTCAGGGATTGAATCCATTGTTGTGCTTGTGCCAACAATGATTCTAATTCAGTGGTTCCCTTTCTCAGCGCCTCATTCTCCTTCCTAAGATAAGCATTCTCAAGCAGAACATCCTATATCCTCCAAATAAATGGGCATAATGGAGGGGGAACTGATAAGGGAAGTTGGGAATGGGTCAGGAATATTGGTTTGGGGTTGGATGGGGTCATGGGTGGGCTTTCTATAATGTTTGTGCCTACAGAGGGTAATGGACTAATGGTTCATATTATTGGTATAAAAGTGTGAGTGATTTCAAAGTTTGGGATATCGGGTTGGTCAGCTTTTTGTGAGTGGGTTGGTGATTGATATGGTGTGTTCGGTTGGTTTATTAGGTGCGCTAAGACATGTTGAGGAATTTATGGTTCACGTGGAGGCTGGTCTTGGGTTTGGTTTAAGGTTTAGGTTTGATCTAGGTTTTGTGTTTGGCTTTGGGTTTGTGTTTGGATTTGGTTTAGTGGTGATGTAGGTGGGGATAGGATGTATGGTTTATGGTCTTGGAATTGGGGTGGTGATTGGATTTGTGGTGGTGATATGGTTTAGGTTAAGGGCTGGTTTTGG
This sequence comes from Bidens hawaiensis, assembly GCF_021521415.1. NCBI lineage: Eukaryota > Viridiplantae > Streptophyta > Magnoliopsida > Asterales > Asteraceae > Bidens > Bidens hawaiensis. The sequence continues at coordinate 1,692,845 of NW_027504845.1, read as the reverse complement.
GGTGAGATAGGTGGTGTAGGAATGTGTTGGTGTAAAGTCTCCCCATGTGCCTCAACATGAATATTTTCAATTGGCTCTTCCTCCACAACCAAATTATTACCTCCTCCATCATCATTGTTATTATCATCATCGCCACCATCAACACCATCATCTCCATCATCAGAATCAGAATCATCTCATCATCACTCTCCTCCTACTCAGAAGTCACCCTAGGTGATTCTGCAACCGCCATTATCTCCAACTCATTATCAAGCAACCATGGAATTACATCAAATTCAATTTATGGCTTAAAGTTTCTTGTTGTTGCCAACCTTGCAATCCTCTTGTAAACGTTAGGATCTTGCAATGCAAGAATTATTCCCTTTGTTGATAAATCGTGTATCACCAGATTAAAGATGATTTGCAAGAATCTCGGATAAACAAAAAATTTATCTTTATCCTCCTTTCTTAAGTTCGCAACCAAGCCTTCAAATATCATCCGTGAAAAATTAAACGGCTGGTTGTAGACAACAACCATCGTGGCATTGGCAATCTCTTTGCTCATCAGGGTCCACGAGCCCTTCCTGGGTATAAAACCCTGTACAATGTGGTGAATTAAGAATCGGTAAATATTAGGGAACATGCCCTTTTTAAATTGTCCTTCGCAAACATCACCCTTATATCCCAAAGTCTCCTGGAATATTCTTAATAATCGATTGGTAGAGTAATGAATTGCGGCCTCCACATCATCATGCAACTGAAGACTGGCCCTTATTAATAGTTCAATAGTCATAATTTCTTGCCTTGCTACTGTAGCCTCTATACGCCTACCACCTTCATCAATTAATTGTGCCGAATGCCAGAAAACTAGTTGAGTTTTATATATGACTGAGCAGCCATCTTATCATGAGTTAACCTAGTCGATAATCATTAGTGACCTGGAGAAGATCGCACATGTTGTGCTTCTACTTAAAAGGATAATTCATATCTACAAAATCACAAAAAAAACACATTCAAAGTGAATATTAGTCATAAAGTTCACCACTTTGACATGTAATAAGTCATTATTTGAAGAAAAAAGAAAAAAATTTTCTTTAAGAATTTGTTCCTCGACATATTGATAACCTACACAACAAACTAAGACGTTAGTGAATATGAAATTAAAGACCTAATTCCGTACAATCAGTGTCAGAATACTATCAATTGAAGATTACCGAGTCAGAATTAGTTGGCTGACAATTTTAGGTTAGGAATTTGATAAAACGATTGAGATTCTAGGAACGAGCGAGCTAGAAATAATGCAATAGTGGAAAGAGGGATAAAAGTGAAATGTATTCTAAGTCCCTCTTATATAATTATATGAAAGTGGGTTTTAAAAGAATTTTGTCCTTTTGTGTGAGAATACAGCCAAGAATATCTCAGTCAAAATATCTTTCTCTTTTAAAACCTTGCTCGTTAAAGTGCAGTTTGCAAACCTTTCTCATCCTAGAGTTTGCTCAGATACTATAAAGTAATTAAATATAAAACTAAGTGGATAAAATGAAGAAATCTTACTCGAATATACAATATTTCTTGAGAAATAAATCACAAGGCAAATAATCAAATATAATGAATCAAATAGGAAATCTTGCTCGGAATCAATAGAGAATACAAAATAATAAGTTAGAGATATTTCTAATTGTCGGCCTTGCTCGAATATCTGAATTTCAAAAACCTTACCCGATTAAACTTGTAAAAGGAAAAAGTTAGCACATATTCATTCAAGTATACTCCAAAGTAAAGTATGCTTGAAAATACTTCAATAGTGCAAAGTGTGCTAAAGAAGACATGTTATCGTTTGATATAAAAGTGTGCTCGAAACATAAAGTGTACTCGAAAAGTAAAGTTTACTCATGATTTTCTGAAATAACAAGTATGCTCGATAAACAAAGTTTACTCGAAACACTTGTAATTTCATAAAGAACATTCAGACACATAAACAAGTTATCATTTAAAACAATTAAGTTAACTTGAAGTACTTGTTTAAAGCAAAATATCACAAGTATCATATAGTCATCAATTGTGCTTAATAAAGAGAACTTTCTAAACAACAAAGATTACTCGAAAGTATGACTTTATCAAAGTTTACTCGATAATACATGAATAAACATTTCTAAGATAAATCCATGTCAAGTATGCAAGACAAACACTTACATCAATTAAAACAATCAAGTTTACTCGAAACAAATGTTGTAAAGCATATTCAAACATGTATCACATAATTATCAAGTGTGCTTGATAAAAACAACTTTCTAAACAACCAACTTTACTCGAAAGAAAATAATTATCATGGTGTACTCGATAATATATGAATAATTCTCTTAAGTACAAATAAACATCAGGTATTCTCAAATGAGATAAACATTAAACAATAACACCTAAGTCTACTCGAAAGGTTGAAATTCATCAAACCTTACTCGAAATTGCATAATGAGATCAAATTTCAGTCTTATTTCCTTTCAAATCATTTTTTTTCTTTTTGTGAAAAGATCTCAACATGGGATCATATTGATTAAGTTTCCTTTCAATACTTCATTCTCAGCATTATTATAACTGGCCAGCCAGGTTAATAGAAGGTCTTGACTTAGCATGAATTTCATTACATATTGGTGATATGATTAAGGGTTCAATTATTTTGCATAATACAAAAATGGATAACACTTATTACACTATGATGTCCCATATCTCTTCTCAAAGCTTATTTGGCTTTCCCATATCACCCCAAATTGACATCAACCACCTGATATTTGGTCAAAATATTTTTCATGACAAAACATATAAATTTAATGAATATTTCTTTTCAAAACTTCAAACATATTTGAGGTTGAACGCTGGACTTGGATGCCACGCAGTTCGGACTTACAAGCCTTTCATTCGAGATGTTAAAGGACTTATATTATTGCCTTCACCCCTTATTCTATAATTAACCATCATGCTTGGATTTTCGTTCAAAATTTGTGAACACATATCAACTTTTGGTTTAAAATAATGCTCACATTTGTTCTTTGTCATATGTATAAAATGATTCGTTTGGGTAACCAAATACCAACATGCTCTTGTATGACTGGGTAATCATTTTTCTGCATATCATTAAGCTTAGCAGTTTCATTATGTTTATATATTAAGTACTGCATTAATAGTCTTTTAAGCATATTATATCCATATGATTGGCATATATAATCAATGTACTATAATCACCCAAAGGTTGGATCAATTTTCGTTGAAAACCCTGTAAGCTTCTATAAAGCTTTGAACTGAATAATATTATCATATCTCAGCACCATACAACTTGCTCAATTTGTCAAAAACACTTTTACTGGAAAAACTTTCATTGCAAAATATTCATTTGAGCATATAAGTTTGACACAAAAACTCAGTTTTGACAAAATCAATAGACTTCATACTCAAGAATAATCAGAACATTAATGACCCTTTTCAGAGAAGCACACTTAACACAATGTACATCCAAGACAGATTATGCAAAGGCAATCCTATTATAATCACATTATAAGTTCAGATCATCCAAATAACCAATAATATCATATAAGCACATAGATTCATCATTTCAAATCATAGACACACATACTTATCAAGATATTTATCAGCATTCACTGAAAACAAACATAAGAATCATAGAAACTTAGGTCACACAGATTGTCATTTAAAGCACACAGTTTTCATCAAATACATATTTAAGCACACAGTCATCATGCAATCAAATAATCACAACTTTCACTCACAAGACCATAACGATAGTCCGTGAGCACACATCATTAATCAGACCTCATCTAAGTTGATCATTCTTGAAGCTTTCAGGAGAAAGTGGAATCAAGTTTTATCCATTCGCTTGGTGAATAAGTCAGCCAAGTTTTCACTAGTGTCAACTCTTTTCATTTCAATAAATCCTTTCTCACTTCAATCTCTAATGAAATGCTGTCTGATTTCAACGTGCTTGGTCTTAAAGTGTTGGATTGGGTTCCTAACAATGAACAAAGCAGCGATATTGTCAACAAAGATATGAGTGTTCACGAAATTCAAACCATAGTCCAATAGTTGATTTTGAATCCATAGGACTTGTGCACAACAGGCAGAAGCAACAATGTACTCAGCTTCAGTAGTTGAGATAGACATAGTAATTTACTTCTTGCATTGTCATGACACTAGCCTGTCTCCTAGAAATTGACATCCTCTATAACTAGACTTCCTACTCATGTTGTAGCCATCATAGTCACTATCAGTGTAAGCAATTAGATCAAAGGCATGGCTCTTTGGATACCATACCCCCAAATCATGCTTCCCCTTCAAATATCTAAAACATCTATTGACAGAAGTCATGTGAGACATCTTTGGACTTGACTGGAATCTTGCACACACAGACAGCAAACATAATGTCTGGCCTTAAAGTAGTCAGGTACATTATAGATCCAATTTTTGCTCTGTATCCATGTTCATGAACAAGCTCTCCTTTTTCATCAGCAATCATCTTCTCATGAGTGTCCATTAGAGTAGAAGTAGTCTTCAGGTCTTGACATTTGAAGTTGTTCAAAATGTCATGCACATACTTTGATTGACAAATGAATATACAATCCTTCTTTTGTTGAACTTGCAATCCCAAAAACAAATTCATTTCACCGATAGAGATCATGCAGTATTTGGACTTCATTACTTCTTGAAACACCAAACACATTTGTTCATTTGTTGACCCAAAGATGATATCATCTACATACACTTTTGGAAGGAGCAAATCTCTTCCGCTTTTTTAGTAGAAGAGGGTCTTGTCAATGGCCCCCCTTTGAAAACCATTCACAAGAAAGTGATTTGATAACTCATCATACCAAGCTCTTGGAGCCTGATGTAATTCATATAGAGCTTTATTCAACTTGTAGACACTATTTAGAAAATCAGGATTCTCAAAACCTAGAGGTTGAGTCACATTCACCTCCTCTCCAATCTTTCCATAAAGAAAGCGGATTTGACATCTAGTTGAAATACCCTAATATTCTTTGAAGCATCATAAGCTAAGAAAATTCTGATTGCTTCTAGCCTTGCTACTGGTGCAAAGACTTCCTCAAAGTCATTACCATCTTCTTTTAAGCATCCTAGTGCAACTAGTCTTGCTTTGTTCTTTATTACAATCTTTCTTTCATCCCTTTTGTTTCTGAATACCCATCTGGTTCCAATGGCATACTTATTTCTTGGCTTATTTACAACTTCCCACACCTACATATCTCTGAATTGAGCCAAATCCTCTTGCATTGCTTCTAACCAGCTATTGTTTTTTAAGGCTTGAACAATGTTTTTGGGTTTAATTTGGGACATGAAGCAGGAGTACAAACAAATATTTACAGATTCAGATGCACTTCTTGTAACTCTTTCATTAATGTCCCCAATGATGTTTTCGGGTGGATGATTTCTGTCAACAAAGGAAGTTTGCATAACTAGATCAGTAGACATATTTGAATCCAAATTTGTCTCATTGAGATCAGGTTTCTCAATGATTGTATCTCTTGTTGCATCATTTTCATCAGGTGATTCTTCTATAAACTATTGTGAAGTTGAAGCAACATTGTTTTCAATGTTTTTAACTTTGAAATAAAGTTTCAAAGTCTGGTTGTCTTTTATCTTGTTCTTGATCAAACATTTAATCAGTTTGCACTTCATTGTTGATAAATTGCCCTTGATCATTTTGATTGTCAGTTTGCTCATTATCCATGATAGGATTTTCTTGAACAAGTGGTTGCTTAAGATTATCATTTTGCTCATTCTCTAGTTCTTTATCAGTTGCATTTTTTAACAAAGTAGTATTCAACATTCTTGTCTGCAACCTTTGACCAAAACATGTCCAAATCAACCTTTTTCTGCCTTTTCTTCTATACGAAGTTTCATCAAAGTCTTTAGGATAAATCTTGAATGACTTGATTAAGTTCTCCAGATCAAATAACCAGGATATTCCATCAACTGTATTAAACTAGTTTTCATTGAAATTCAAATCAGAAGATTCGATTACGCTCAAATGATCTTTCAAAGATACTCTATAGGCCTTCGAGTGTGTGGAGTGTCCAACAAAGAAACAATCTAAAGATTTTGATTGAAACTTTTTCAAATAGTATTTGGTATTTAACAATGAGTACTTGCATCCAAAGGTCTTGAGAAACTTGATGTAGGGTTTACTTTTGAACAAAATCTCATAAGGAGTCTTGCCTTGAATTTTGTTGAAAAGAACCTTGTGAACATATCAAGCACTATTGATAGCTTATTCCCAAAATGTAACAGGTAAATAAGCATCTGCTAACACGATCCTTGCAGCATTAATGAGTGTTCTGTTTCTTCTTTCAGCTACACCATTTTGTTCATGAGTCCTAGGAGCACTGAATTGTTGGAAAATTCCTTTAGCTTGTCAAAATTCAATCATCACCCGATTTTTGAACTCAGTCCCGTTGTCATTTCTCATAACCTTCACCCTCACATCCAATTGGTTCTTAATCCTTGTACCACAACTTTTGATCAATTCAGCAACCTCATCCTTGGAATTCAGAAAATAAACCCAAGTATATCTTGAAAAGTCATCAATGATCACCAAATAATATCTTTTCTTCCCTATACTAGGAACACTCACAGGACCAAAAAGATCCATATAAAGAAGTTCCGTTACATGTTCAATTGAGTTTACAAGATTTTCTTTGTGTTATGATTTGTGTTGCATACCTTTTTGACATGAAATGCATTAGTCATCAAGTTTAAACTCCCTTGTAGGTAAACCAAGTACATGTTCACCTTTAACAAGTTTGTTCATGTTCTTTAAATTAACATGACAAATCTTTCTGTGCCACAATTTGGTTTCATTTTCAGTGGGCTTTGAAACAAAAAAATTTCCACCCCTATAAACTGCATCTATCATATTGAATTCATATAAGTTACCATTTCTTGGAGCTATCAGCATAATCATATCAAGAGGAATCACAAATTCATGTTTGAAAATGAAACAGTGAGAATCAAGTCCAACCTTATAACCTTTATCACACATTTGTGAGATGCTAGAAAGATTATATTACAATCCTTCCACATAAAACACATTATCAAATGACACTTTGCCATTGGTTAGAATACATTTCCCCACAATCTTGCCTCCATTTTCGCCACTCCCAAATGCAGCAGGGGCTTTAAACTTTTCTTCATAGTTCACTAGTGACCTCTTGTCACATTTTATGTTCCTGGCACATCCACTGTCCATATACCATATATCATTGATTGGTATGGACTTTTCCTACACAAATCAAAGAAAAGGATCAGTTAAGGGATGAAATACAACCATCGTCAGATTGCAAATTATCATCACCATGAACATTTGTTGCATTGGGTTTGGGGTCCTTACAAACAACCTCACATGATTGTCACATGATTCTTCAATGACAAATTCTCTCTTCACACTTGTCACTAATGTTTCACATGTCACTTTTGCTTCATTTCTTGGTTTCCAAAAAAATCCTTGGGGTTCAAATCCATGTTTCAACAAAAATTTCTCATCACCATTCAATTCTCTTGATTTATTCTCTTAAATATCTCTCTTTTAACTTTTTCTTCACCCTCTATTGACTTCCCTTGGTAAACAAATTTCACATTCTTAACATCCCTAACAATATTTATTCTGATAGGTTGTTTGATCATTGGAGCCTTTTTTTCTCTTCAACTATTTTCTTTTCTTTCTTGTCAACAACTTCAATTTTCTTTATGTTTAGTTCAGCCCCTTTCACAGTACCATTTGATGGTTTCTTGCCCTTGCCCAAGTATTCATCATACTTCTTGCTTTAAAGACCAAAGTCTTGCCCAAACTTGGTTGTATCTGGAACATGGAATGACAAGAATCATTGTGATGTCCATACACATCACAATGTTTGCACAAAACTTTTCCTTTGAAGTTCTCACATGAATTCCCTTTTTTAAATCTTTCACTTGTCTTGGGAGGTCAACTCCAATGGTCTTTTGAGTTTTGAGACCATCAAAGTCAATTGAGAAATATACAAATTCTTCAATCTTGATATCTTGTCTTTCCATTGAACAAAGATTATCCTTTCCAAATTAATTGGCTCATCATCTGAATTATCTTTAAACCTTGATTGTCTTCTTTCATATTCTTCCACACTTTCTACTTCACCAACATCAAATAATTCTTGATTTGAGAAAATATGGTGCACATGAATAAACTGATCATTGTTAACAGTTTCTTTAGTCTTCTTCTTGTTATTAACCTTTTTCTCTTTTAATTCTTCTTTGCTTTGAGGCTTTAGTGAATTATAGTTAACTTTTGATCCACCACATATGTCAAATAACACATGTTCCCTTCTCATTTGTTCGTGATGTTTTCTCATCTTGGGTGTGATCATTGGTACCAAAGGAAGTTTGCCAATTGAGATTGGTTTTCCCTTTCTTTTATCCTTTGAACCATCATCACTTGAACATTAATCACTTGAGTCACTTAAGTCATCTTTTTCAAATAGTCCTCATCAAAGTCATCTTCAGATACTTACACACCAATAGAAATTTCATCATTCTCATTTTTCACCTCTTCTTTCATCACAAACTCCTCCTTTTCATCAACTTCAGACAATTTGTAATTTTCAATAAATTCTTCCTTTTCTTTAAACACTTCTCTAAACTGATGAATGTAGGTATTTCTCTTTTCCTTGTCAATTTTTAGTGACTAATTATCATTGAAATGTGGATGAACAACCTTTTATTTATCTTCCACCTTGATATTGTATAATTTCCACAAAGATTTCCAGTTGAAACTAAATTTTTAAGGAAATCAATTTCAACTTGAAGTGTGGAGTTCTTCAGCTTTTCATCAAGAAACATCTTCTTCAATTCTTATATCTCAGTGACATATCTAGAGTGTTTCATATAGCTATCTATGCAATCTTGTTCCAGACTTTTGATTCTTTCTTCATAAGTCAAATCACTTGCCTCATACACATTGATCATACTTTTCTTCTTAAAACACTCACTTTGTAACTTTCCAACTGTCATTCTTAATGATTCAATCATTTCAAGTAATTCAAGTTTTGATTTTGAATGTACCTGAGATGTGGAGAATTCAGCTTCACTTTCTATTCTATCCATGAATGCTACATGTTCCTTTTCAATGTCACTGGCATGATTGCTCCATTCAAATCCGCATTCTTGTTGAGTAGCTAATGCAACATTCCCTTGGTTTCTTGGTTGGTAGGAATTGTTTCTGTTAGGGTTTGTAGGAGCTTCTGGAAGGTTTTGATTATTTCTTTGAAAGTTCTAATTTTGGGGAATTACTGGCTGGTGATTCTGTGGTTGTTGGTTGTAGTAGTTGTTGTTGAAGTTTCTCAGTTAACCTTGATTCTGATTCTGATATTTATACTTATTTCTTGGTTAAGCAAACTGATTGTTTTGAAAATTTATAGGTTGATTGCATTCCCAAGCAAAGTGTCTTGTCTGTTGATAGTTGTAGCAAATTGCTTTTGATTTATCAAATCCTATCATGTCATTTGGACCAGACACAAAGGACCTTCCAGCTCTATTATACAACCTCTTGCCTCTCAAGGCTAGCATAGCAGCCTGCCATTTCAAATCCATGTCTTCTAAGTCATCTGCATCGATTTGCTCTAAGTTTTCTTTAACCACACTAGTGTGAATCAGATTCTTAGCCACAAAGGCATTGTATGACTCATTAAACATTGAAAATAAGGCTCGATATTCATTTCCTTAGTTAGCATTTCCACCACCATAAGGAGCATGTCCACTGGCCATAGAAGATGTATTATCGTCATCAACCAATTGGACATTAAATCTAGATTGCCCACCATGATTGCTTGCATTACCAGCAACAACCCCCTTTGGTGTGTCTCCACCATATTCACTTGATTCTTCAATGATGGGAATCTACTGTTGATTTTTTGTCGACAGGTTTCCCATGGGTGCTACAAGAGCATTTGTCAATTGAAAACTTGGTCTGTCTTCTTTGATCATGTTGTTTCTATCATCTCATGTTCAACTGCTAGGTAAAAGCAAATTACATCATCTAGCTTCAACTGAGGGAAATTTTCCTTCTCTTTAATGAATTTGCTAACAGTTTACCATTCACCGGAAAGAGATGATAATAACTTCTTGGCAAAATCAAAATCAAATATTGCTAGATCAGTTATTCTGATTTCATTCACAATTGCCACGAACCTCTGCAACACATACATTAGCTTTTCACCTTCTTTGAACTTGAAACGATCTAGATCTAACTTCAATCGATCCTTCTTAATGTTCCTCAACTAGGTGTTGCCTTTGAACGTCTCAACAATAGCATCAAACATTTCTTTGGCGGTAGTATGATGAGCTACGCTGGTCAAGATTTCCCATGATAGATCCAGCTTCAACATTGCTAATGCTCTGTCATCTTTCTTTTTCATTCGAGCTTCAACAATTTGATTCTTTGCTATTCCATCTGGCATATAAGGCCCGTTCTTAATCGAGTTCCACATATCAACATTGTTGTAACAGATGACAAATTCGAATAACACCTTCCATTTGATGTAGTTTTCCTGTCCATATAGCCTAGGAATCTTGTTAGTAGAAACCTCTTGCTCCTCGATTGATCCAGACATCTTTTTTGTATTTTAGGAATAAAATTGAAAAACAGAGAATACTTGCTAAAATTTAAACAAAGAATTAAACACTCTTTGAAAAATGATCAGATATGTGGATAAAATCCTAAGATCTGATATATCTAGACGGATTAGAGCAAGATCTATAACAAAGATAAGAACTTTAATGTAGATCTGAATAAGAAGACACTTTTAAACCTCAAAAATATTGAAGATCTGATAAAAATGAAGAACATGGAAACTGACGTCACAAACCAATGTAACAGTTGTCAGCTGACGTTACCCTTCATCTTCACAATCATCAATATTCAGCAACAGTTCTTCACAAAAATAGTATAAACAAGATTTGATAACACTTGTCGGTCCCGTATAGCTCACACAATAGATCACTCACTCAATTTCGTAACCCACACATAAGTGTTCATAAGAAGGTTAACGACTTACTAGTTTTGATAAAGAACAATAGATTATTAAATGCGGAATCAATTATACTCTAAATGTTGCTAAAAGGACATGAAAGTAACAAACACACAAAGTAACTCTAAAGATATCCATATATATTGCGAAAGATAAAATGAAAATCAATTAGGATTTACAGGTGGAATGTATGGATTTATGGCAGCTTCCCGTACACGAGTGAGATAGCCGTCAAATAACAATATTCTCATTATCACTTCTAGAGGTCTGTCATAGGCGTGCCCTAAATTATGCCTTTTATAGGCATGCCCTGGCACCTGACATTCCCATTTTAGAAACCCTAATGATAAAAACATATTCAAAACATATTACAAAAGATTCAAGTGTATGCAGGTCTTCGAGCAAGCTTTGCAGCTTTTGTCTTTATTGAGCAGACCAGGTAACCACTAAGTGTGTTGGGGATAAGTTCTACAGGAAAATTATACTTAGAATATTTTCCTTCGAAAATATTCATCTAGCAGACTTCAATCATCTTAACTATATCAAACTTTTCTCGATATAATCCTACAAGCAAATTTGTTCTTTAGAGATCCCTTCAGCCTTTTGTTAACTTATTTTAACAAACTCAAGTGTGCTGGTAACATTGTAGCTTGCTCGAGGTTGAACCTTGCTCGTAAGAAGTCCTTAAGTAAATCCTTTATCAACTTCCTTTAAGCTTGCTGGGACCACTGTTTATTATTATGAATAAACCTTGCTAGATCGTCCAAAAGACTTGGTTTTAGCTTGGTTTAGTCAAGAGTTTGCTATGAAACAAACCTTGCTTGACTTGAAGAACAACCTTGCTAGACAAAATGAACCTTGCTCGTTCTATCACATAAGAGGAATTCTAGAAAATAACCTTGCTGGGAAAGCAAAATACCTTGCTAGATTAAGTAAAAGCTTGCTGGGAGGCCTGAGTTTGCTTGGTTTCCATACTTAGCCATTTTCAGAGAGGTTGAGAAGATTCCAATCTCATTAGGTCTTTTCTCATCCCAATTTCAACCGTCAATTTGATCTATACTCCTTTCACGATAGACCGAAAAGACTCCCCTTTTTCATTCGTTTACTTGTCAATAAAAAATAAAAGGATCACGAGATTATCTTGAACAATGAGAAATGAATAGCTTAAAGGACAAGAAGACTACAGGGTTTTGGCTTGAAGAGAGCTAGGAGATTTGAGATTTAAAAAGTATAACACCAATAACGCAGACAATCATCTCTTTATATTTCAAAACAATTAAGATGGGCAAAGAACCCTGATGGGTCGAGAACCTACTGTGATCCATGGTTTTAAAAACAGATCCCTTATAGCATCCGTTTTGACAAAGTAATTAAGAGGTAAAAGTAGAATAAAATAAAATAAAAACTAAAGCAACAAATAAAACAAAATTTAATCACTCGGTCTTTTTGTAATTTTAACAAACTTTTGGGATCAAATATTAGTTTCGATAAAAAGGCAGCCTCTAAAGAAAAGATCCGAACACGGAATCATATTGATTAAGATACTTTCACAATGATTCTTTTTCAGCATTATTATGACATGAAGAGACATGTTGATAGTAGGTATAATACACTTAGCATGATTTTCATTGCCTTAGTGATACGAGTTCGGTTCAATTTGGCATAAATCTTATATGGACATCACCTATGGACCTGTTGTTGAGTCAAGGATTTGACGTGATATGACTTAAGGGGAGATTGGAATCGTCTCAACACTCCTTGGAAATGGCTAAGTATGGATATTGAGGTCACTTGGACATCCGAGCAAGGTTTTACTTGTCCAAGCAAGGTTATCTTCTTAAATTCTTCTTAATCGATAATCCGAGCAGGGTTCACTTTGTCTAGCAAAGGTGTTCTTCAGGTCGAGCATAGTTTGCTTACTAGCTAACGTCAGGATCCAATGGAACAGTATTCAACTCACATCATTCTTCATCTTCAATTAATCAACAATACGTAACTATTCTTCACCCAAACAACAACAAACAAGCTCTGATACCACTTGTCGGTCCCGTATTGATCACTCAAACTCACAATAAATGTCACAACCCACATAATGATGTGTCGACAAGAAGGTTGATGACTTTCCTAATCAGGGTAAGAATCGATGTTAAAAGCTTGGTGTGGTCAAGGGTTTGCTAGTAAGTAGACTGTGCTCAACTCGAAGAACACATTTGCTAGACAAGGTGAATCCCGCTCCGATCATCACTTAAGAAGATTTCAAGAAGATAACCTTGCCCGATAGGCAAAATACCTTCCTAGGACAAGTAAAACCCTTCTCGGATGTCCAAGTGTTCTCAGTTTCCATACTTAGTCGTTTCAAAGGAGTGTTAAGAATATTCCAATCTCCCTTAATCTTTCTTAAGACATTTCATGTCAAATCTTTGACTCAACAATCTCCCCCTAGATTGGAATACCTCAACTGTCTCAAAACACCTCTAAGGTTGCTTAAACTTAGTCAATATACACATCAAATCAAAATAAAATTACATATCAAAATCGAATGATTACATAGTTGAAAATTTGTCCAGTGGACATTACAAAGAAAACCCTACAATAAAAACTTCATCTTCTTGCATTGTGGCCTGCTTGTCTTCGTCCAACTATCACTGATTCTGCCATTTGCTTAAAAATAGACAATATTTGATAATGAGGGTGATTCTCAGGAATCGTCATCTCCATAATATCCCTCAAATCTTCTCTATGCAGAAAGGTCAGATCTTCATCATTTTTTATAATGCCAAATATAAGTCCGTCGGAATTACGAAGAATGCAGTGGCCTTCATTTTCTTTGTAGTTGATCTCAGTAATTCTACCATTCTTCTGCACTTCATGATTTGGACGAGTCATTCTCCTTCTCATACATATGCAAGTGTTCATATTGGACAAGGGATTTTTGTTTCTGACTTTTGAAACACAGTCATATTCAACATCCCTAGTGTTCCTCAACTCTTAGCTCGTCTGTTCTTTTCATGCTTTGTCATCTCCCATTTCTTTCTTTGATTCAGCAGAGGAAATCCCTTTTCAGCTTCTCTTCAAATATTTTGAAAACTCGTTATGTTGTCTCCCAGCCATCTTGTTTCTATCATGATAGTCATATAAGTCAAGATTGGTCATTATTTCCAGCTGCTCTCTCTTGTAATCAGCAAAATCATCTTCGTAAATGATCTCCCTTAATTGTCTGCTTTGCATGATCACTTTCAGAGTTTGTGAGACAGAGTCATAGTAGAGCAACATATGAAAGTCTATATCAGTTTAGGGCCTTTCTATGCTTTGAGTTCCACCTGTACTCGACTCAGCCCTGGTTGTTGAAGTATATCTCCTTGAAGCTGAGGGCCTTGTTGGAATAGACTTCATTGGTTTAGTGGCCCCCATGACTCCAAATTTCTTCTTACACATTTCCACTATCAACTCAACAGGCATAGTCAACATATCAATCAGGTTTTCTCCTCCATCCCTGAATAACCACCCAATCATTTCCATAATACTTTCATCTTTACGTTGACTTGCTGTAACAAATCTTCAATTTATGAATCTCCTTGGATTCACTCCTTCTGACAACACTTTCTCCCATTCTGCTTTGTGTTTATAAAATAATTGTTTCAGCTGTGCTTTATCCAGCATATCAAAAACATTTTCATTCATTCCTTTACGCTTCACCATCACTTCTATCAAAATCTTTATCATCTCCTCATTTTCCCATGTGTCTGTTCGTTCAATTGGTTCATGTTTTATTTCCACAGGAAGAAGAGTATCTTGTGTTTTATCTCTTTTCAATTTATCCTTTTCATTTTTTAGCTTTCTGCTTCTCTCTTAATGTCATAATCCTTCTCTTCTTACCAGAGGGTTCAGGTTGATCTCTCTTTGATTGTTCTTTCTTTGTCAGTCTGTAGTAGTGAGATTCAACTGCATTCTTTGAGAAACTATCCACCAATTCAGGTGCCATATCTCTATCAATTAGGTATCCACACTTACTGTCATACTTCTTTCTTACTTTCTCCACTCTTTCTTTCAATTCTTCTTCTTTTTCAAACCTTTCCTTCTCCTCTCTTTCAGTTATTTCCCTTGTATTATATTGTCTTTGCTAATCATGGAAATTCATTCTTTTTAAGTCTTTCTCATTCAGCCCATGTTTTCTCAGATAATCCTTAAACTTCAAAGAATCAATATTTTTCTTTTCAATGCTTTTCTTTATCTCATAATCCTCTCTGTGAATCATCTTTTGCAGCTCCTCATCTGAGAGAGGAGCCAGTCTTTCAAACCCGTATCCAAATCTTACTAACTTGACGACCAAAGGATTCTTCTTTTTAGCTTCATCAAGACTTTGTTGAATATTCGCCCTTTGGTCATCTGTCATTTCAACATGAGGGGACACAATATCAACTTTTTCAGCCTCAGTATCATTATTATCATCTTCAGAGTCATCTTTTTCAGACGTATATCCTTTTCAGCTGATTCATTCAAAACATCAATTTTTGTTTCTTCAGGATTGAGTAGGCCTTATTGGACTTTCCTGCTCCTATGGGCTTTCAACAAAATACTCATTTTTATCATCCCTTCGGGCTTCTTTTAAATTAGGTAAATATTCAGGCCTTAATATCTTAATTGGAACAGGTCTCAAGGGGCTTTTCTTCACTTCAAGACTTTCAACAAAGTATTCATTTTCATTATCCCATTTACCCATTTTCGCTGACTTGTTTTTATGAGCCTGTTCATCAGCCTTCCTTTTTCTTGTATTCATCTTTGCAAATATTTTAACTTTAGCTATGAACTCCTCATGCAACTTTGAGACCTTTTCCCGCAATGAATCTATGGTTTCTCCAGTTTCCCCCTTCTTTGAAGGTTCTTCCTGTTCAGCTTTCTCAATCTCCTTCTCAGGTTCCTTGTCAAATTTCTTTTATGGTTGATAAACATACTTAAAACCATGGCTAAGGAATTATCAACCTCTTCAGCCATTTTCATCTTAATCAATGTTTCAATCATCTCCTGTTCCTCAGTACCTTCCTCATCAAGAACTTTTGCAATGATTGTCTGCTCAATCAAATTTTCTTGCTCTGCCAACTATTCAGCAATTAGGGTTTGGGTAATGAATTCCCTCTCCCTAGTTTCATTTATAAGTTGTTCATGCCTTCTAGCAGCAGAAGCATTCTCATCCTCTTCCTCTTCATCAACATTTGCCTTAACAGGCTGTTCCTCCTAATCATCATTAGCAATAGCTTTCCCTTTTTTCTAATCTTCTTTTCTTTTCCTCTTCTATTTCAGAAAGAAAGTTATCAATAACATCACTTAAGTCACTCATATCCTTGTCATGTACAACCCTCTTGGAACATTCTTGATTGGTTTCTTGTTCAAATAAAATTTGTTCCTCAGTTTCAGCTCCTTCCTCCATCACAATATCAGTCATAACATCTGTCATAACATCAGTCTGTACTTCTATAACAGCGTCTATTGTATCCACTTTATCTGTATTCAAATTCTTGCTTTATCCTTCCATCTCATCAACAATCTCTTTCACTTTTCTCAGAAGATCATCATCAAAGTCACCATAGAGTGTGTTCAACACCTCAACATTCACATTATAGTCTTGTTCATCATCACCGGACCTGTATCCTTCATAATCTTCATCAAAGATCATTCTCTCTCCACTTTCACCATCTTCACTATCACCATAAGTTTCTAGTATACTTTTTAATCCATCATCCACGTTCTCCTCATCATCCACATTTACTATCACATTCTCCTCATCAGCTCCAGTTGCCTCATCAGTTGGAATATTCTCCCCCTGTTTTGGGGCAGCTGAGGTCTTCTCAACCTCCTGCTCCAAGGTTTGAATCTTTGACAGTGCTTGGGCCAACTGATCTCTCAAGTCATCATTCTCCCTCTTCAATTCAGCATTTTTTCCTCTCAAATCAATGTTCTGACGTATCAAATCAAAATTTTTTTGTAGCAAAAAGATATTAGAGGGAGGGGTGTGTGGTAGTGAAGTGGAGAAAGGTTCATATTCAGGTTGGATAGGTGGTTCTAAAGTTTGGGTTGGTGGTTCTTCTAAAGTTTGGGAATGGGTGATGATGTAATTGGTGTGGATGGGAATGTCTGTAAGTGTATAGGGATGGTTTCTAGAATGAAAGGTTCATGGTTATAGGTTTGGAGTGGGCCTTGGGTATGGGTATATGGGGTTTGAGGTGGTGATTGGTCATGTGGTTGTGGTGTGGCTAGTGGTGTGGTTGGTGGTGTTGGTATGGGTTGATTTTCCCCCTGAGCGAGTAAATTCTCCACAAAAGCTCCTTCAGCTCCTCCATCTCCTTCTCCACCATCTCCACCATCATTTTCACTAGATTCTCCAGAATCCTCAAATTCAGCCTTAGGATTGAATCTGCTTGTGCTACCCAGATTAGAAATCCGCTTGTATGTGTTCGGATTCTAAAGAACATGTGTTATACCCATTGTGGGTAAATCTTGTAGTTCTTGATTGAAGATAATCTGCAGAAACCTGGGATAGCCAAGAACTCGTCTTTGTTAGACATCTTTAGTATGCTTACCATTCCTTCGAAAATCATCTTAGAGAAGTTGAATGGCAGATCATAGACAATGGTAGCAGTTGTGTTGGCCAAATCCTGACTCACAAGAGTCCCAGAACCCTTCCTAGGGGCAAAGCCCTGAATAATGTGATGAATAAGAAACCTATAGAGGTTTGGGAACATTCCCTTTTGGAATTATCCTTCTTTCATGTTCCCCTGATATCCCATTGTTTGTGTAAAGATTTTCAACAAATGAGCAGTGTTGAAATTGATTGGATTGTGGTCATCATCATGCAACTGGAGACATCTTCTGATCATTCTTTCGGTTATCCTTATCTCCTGCCTTGCCACGGTAGCATCTATCCATCTACCGTTTACATCATCATATAATCTTGCTGAGCACCAAAATCCAAGTAAATGATTCCTCTATATTTCATCGGGCACTCGGTAAAGGCAAAGTGTATATTTGATCATTGTAGACATCTAATCATCAGAGCTACATCCTCATTATCAGGAGTAATTTGAAACAAATCTCACATGTTGTGCTTGTGCTCAAATGGATATCTCGGTTCATCTTCGTTAGCCATATCTAAACACACAAACAAAAACAAAATATTCAAAGTAGATATTAGTCATAAAGCATATAACTTTGAACGATTAGGTTATAATTTGAAGAAAGAGTAAAGAAATGTCTTTAGAACCTAATCTTCAATAAATTTATAACCTACACAAGAAACAGAGAGTTAGTAAAAATGAATAATAAAAGCCCATTATTACTCAATCGTGGTCGGAAACACTTGATTGATGTTTATCGAGTCGGACTGTGTTGGTTGATAAACTAGGGGTAGGAATTTTGAGATTAATTCGGTTGATAATCTGAAACGAGAGCAAGTGTGGAAGGAGAGAGAAGTGAGTGATGAAAATTTCACTAACTCCCTCTTTATACATTTTGAAAGTGGGTTTAAAATGCATTTTCTCATTTAGTGAGCTAACAGCTGTCAAACAGTAACATTATCCATTAAATATATTCACATTAAAAACCTTGCTCGATAAAGTTCATTTAGCAAACCTTGCTCGGAAAAGTCATTTTTTACAAAGCATGCTAGGTAAATTCCACTTTCTCAAAGCTTACTCGTTCCAGAGTTATTTCAAAGTTATAGAAATAAAGCTAAGTAAAATGAAGGAAGCTTACTCGAAGTACAAGATTGCTCGTGAAATAAATAACAAGACAAATAATCAAGTATAAATCATCAAATAGGCAATCCTTGCTAGGAATCAATTAAGAATCCCAAAATAATATCTTAGACATATTCCTAATTGTTAACCATGCTAGAATGTCTGACTAACTCAAACCTTTCCCGAAAATGTATAAATAGTTGGCATTTCATTATTCAAGTAAACTGTTATACATAGTGTGTTCGAGACACTGTTGAATAGGCAAAGTGTGCTAGAGATGAGTTCTAGACACAAAGTGTACTCGAAATGCAAAAAAAAATAATTAACAAGTATGTTGAGAAAACACTTGAGAATTTCAAAGTGTGCTTGAAACATAAAGTGTGCCCGGGAAACTTGGTTTGCCCGAAAACACTTGTAATTTCAAAGAAACATATTCAAATTCACATAATCATCAAGTGTGCTTGAATTTCAGTTTACTTGAACATATTAAGACAAATTCAAGAACACACTTAAAATCACAATGCTTGTTAGAATGAGTTCAAACAAATCACCAATCACATAATTGTGCTAGATAGTCTAAAAACATTAAAGCTTGCTAGACTGACTTACAACAACCTATAAAACAGTTAAATGTGCAAGAAGGTTCAGAAAACAACAAAGCTTGCAAGTGAAAATATAATCAAACATATCAAATAACTTGCTAGTAACAGTTATACTCTCAATCAAAGTACTAAAGTATGCTAGAAAGTCTTAACTATATACAAGCTTGCTAGTAAACATCATATTGAGACATATTTAAATATCAATCCTGCTCATAAGGTTAAAATATCAAGTAAAGTAGTGAACTCAACCCAAAAAGTGTAAAAACATCAAAGTATGCTCGATAAGGATAAACTTAGACCAAAATGTCTAAGTATGTTCGAAAAGGTTATACATCATTAAACCTTACTCGAAAATACATATTCAAACCTTTTGAGGTAAAATGCAACTCTTTTTGACTTAAACCAATTATCAAACATACTTTTCATTAAAGATCATTGTTTAAGAGAAAACGGTGCATTTAGAGATCAAATTTCAGTTATGTTTCCTTGCAAAACATTTTTAATCTTGTTTTGAAAAGATCTCAAGAATTGGATCATATTGAATACGTAGCTTTCTCAATACTTCATTCTCAGCATTATTATGAGAGTATAGACATGTTAACAGCAGGTCTAGACTTAGCATGAATTTAATTTCTTTGGTGACATTATTAATGTTCAATTAAGATGCATCATACACAATGGATAACACATATTGTTTTCTGATGCTCCATATTTTTTCTCAAGGCTTATTTGAGATTATCCAGATCACCCGATTTGACTTTTACCCCTGGATTTGTTTAGAAACTTTTAATGACTAAACTTATGATTTTTTTATTTTTTTTAACATGTGAACATATGACAACATTGTGTTGTTTGATCAGCATTGTGTTCACTTTTGTTCTTTGTCATTCTTTAAATAGATACTTCATTTTCGGGACCAAATACCAATGGGCTAGTGTATGACTGGATAATCACTTTTCTGCCTATCATTCGGATTGAATTATCTTGGAACATTCATAGACAATAATGTAACTCCACATTAAGCTAGTAGATTCTTTATTTTTATATCACCTTAGATTATACACATCATGGGAAAGCAACCATACATGTTAATGACTGTACTAAGTGCCTTTTTAGCCTATTAAATCCATATGGTTGGCTAAGTAGTCAATGTACTATCATTTCCCATTTTAACAGATTCAGTCACCCCAAGTACTCTTAGCTTTCAGGTTAATGGCTATCCTATCTGACTACATGTATTCAGCAGGACCAAACACATAAATAAATACATGTCCTTTTGGATTAGAGTCAATGGCATAATTTTAAGTGAAAGAACAAGTTACAATCGTCCCGAATGCTTTCAGTCTTTGGATTGATGGCTATCCTTTAAATCTATAAATAGATGACAGGACCACACATATACAAGTATATGCTCCTCTGACTTGGGCAAGCGACATAATTTTAAGCAAAAATATCTCTTTTGAGACTTTTCTTTTAAGCTACTTTAACGATTTGGACTGAATAGTATTATCATATCTCTACACCATAAACAACTTTCTCTGTTTTATCAAAAAATGTTTTATTCAAAACTTTTCTTAACAGATTTCATTTTAGCATAACATTTTGACACAAAAAACACATTTTGATACAAAGACAAGCAACATATTCAAGTCTTAACCATAAATGATATTATCTGAACAAGCAGACTTCTCAGAAAGTATAGTCTAACAAATCCTAGCAACATCATCGGATCAGATTACTCACATATTCATACACTCAGTTATGACATTAGATAAACATATAATCAAATATATCAATTCAGAATACTTATCATGACATTCGACAAGTCAACTGATAAACAAGCATAAGCATCAAAGATACCTAATTTGCACAGATAATCAATTAAGCACATAGCAATTAACATGAAAAGTATCATATTCAAGCATACACAACATCCGTTGATACTTTGAAAAGATATTCAGTTTGCTCAACAGGCACACATCATGAAAGTTAAACCTGGTTCTGTAAAGTGGTTTTGTGAATAGGTCAGCCAAATTATTACTTGTATCAACTCTTTTTACTTCAATTAAGCCTTTTTCACTACAGTATCTTATAAAATGATGTCTGATTTCAATGTGCTTAGTCTTGGAATGTTGCACAGGATTCCTAACAATAAAAGATGCAACAGTGTTATCAATGTAAATAGGGGTGTTTAAGAAATTCAGACCATAATCCAGCATCTGATTCTGAATCCAGAGGACTTGTGCACAACAAGCAGATGCAACAATATACTCAGCTTCTGCAGTTGAGATTGACACTGTGGTTTGCTTCTTCCATTGTCATGACACCAATCTGTCACCCAAAAATTGACAACCTCCAGGGGTAGACTTTCTGCTTATATTGCATTCATCATAGTCACTATATTTAAAGGTAGTTATATCAAAGGACTAGTTCTTTGGGTACCAAATTCCGAGATCTGGTCTTCCCTTCAAATATCTAAAGATCCTCTTGACTGCATTCATGTGAGAAACTTTATGACTTGATTGGAATCTTGCACATACACACAGCAAAAATGATATCAGGCCTTGAAGCAGTCAGATACATCAAAGATCCAATCTTTGCCCTGTATTCATGTTCATCCACTGTCTCCCCCTTTTCATTAGTTATCATCTATTCTTTTGGGTCTACAGGAGTTGAAGTAGTTTTAAGATCTTTTTACTTGAATCTGTATAGTATGTCCTGCACAAACTTAGACTGGTATATGAAAATCCCATCAGTCTTCTATGAACTTGCAATCCAAGGAAGAAGTTCATTTCTTCCATTGAGATCATACTGTATTTGGATTTCATAACCTCTTCAAACTCCATGCACATCTGTTCATTGGTTGACCCAAAAATAATGTCATCAACATAAACTTGCAACAAGAGAAAATCACTTCCTTTCTTCTTGTAAAAGAGGGTCTTGTCAATAGCTCCCCTTTGGAAACCATTTTAAAGTAGATGATTTGATAACTAATCATACCAAGCTCTAGGAGTTTGATGAAGTCCATATAAGGCTTTGTGCAACTTATACAACTTGTTAGGATACACAGGGTCCTCAAATCTTGGTGGTTGAGTCACATACACTTCCTCTTCTATTATTCGATTTAGGAATGCAGATTTGACATCAAGTTGGAATAACCTTATATTCTTTGACGCAGCATAAGCTAAGAAAATTCTTATTGCTTCAAGTCTTGCAACTGGTGCAAAGACTTCCTCAAAGTCAATCCCTTCTTCTTGTAGGCATCCCAATGCAACAACTCTAGCTTTGTTCTTAATCACAATACCTCTTTCATCCCTTTTATTCCTGAAAACCCATTTGGTTCCAATTGCATATATGTTCCTTGGCCTGTCTACAAGCTCCCTTACATGTAGATCTCTGAATTGAGCCAACTCTTCTTGCATGGCCTCTACCCAACTTTTGTCCATCAATGCTTGAACAATGTTTTTAGGTTCTATTTGGGATAGAAAGCAGGAGTACAAACAAATGTTTGCAGATTCAGAATGACTTCTTGTAATTCTTTCATTTATGTCTCCAATGATGTTTTTAGATGGTTGATTGTTTTCAACATAAGAGGTTTGAACTATCATATCTAAAGACACAGTAGTGTCAGGATTTGATTCATTGAGATCTGGTTCATCAATGATCAAATCAGTTGTTGCATTATCAACTTCAGGTGCTTCCTCATTTTTCTGTCTTGAGGTAGATGCACCATTGTTTCCCAATTCTAATCTATCAAATAAATATTGAAACCTGGCCCCTGTGGCAGTTTCCTCTTCACCAGTTTGGTTGCTTTGATCTTCCCCATTATGAAGTTGATCATCTTGTACTACTTGATTGTCTTGACTATCATTTACTTGATCTTGTTCTGGACTCTGATTGTGCTCTTGATCATTTTCTTGAACTTGGTCAACATTTGCACTTAAGGGATCCTTTATGAATGTATATTCACTTTCCTTTCTTGCAACCTTGTTCCATAACTTTTCCAAGTCTAATGTTTTCTGATTTGTCTCTTCAATCGCACTGGTCTTGTAAAATGATTCATCAAAATCTTCAGGATAGATCTTGAAAGACTTGATCAATTTTACAAGGTCAAACTGCCATGCTGCACCATCAACTGTGTTGAACTGATTTTCATTAGAGATTACATCAGAGGAGTCAATCACACTGAAATGATCTTTCATATATACTATGTAGGCCTTTGAGTGTGTAGAGTAGCCAACAAAGAAGCAATCCAAGGATTTTGCTTGAAATTTGTTTAAATAATCCTTGTGTTCAAAAGTGAACATTTGCATCCAAATGGCTTGAGAAACTTGATGTAGGGCTTTCTTTTAAACAAGATTTCATAAGGAGTCTTGTCTTGACTTTTGTTAAGAAGTACCCTGTTCTAAACATAGCAGGCTGTGTTAATGGCTTCTACCAAAAAAATAGTTGACAGATAAGCATCTGCTAGCATGGTTCTTGCAGCTTCAATGAGTGTGTTCCTTCTTTCTGCAACACCATTTTGTTCAGGAGTTCTAGGAGCTGAGAATTGTTGAAGTATTCCTTTTGTATTGCAGAATTTTTCAATAACTCCGTTTTTAAACTCAGTACCATTGTCACTTCTCATTACTTTAACCCTAGCATCCAGTTGATTCTCATTCCTGGTTACACAATTCATAATCAATTCAGCAGCCTCATCTTTTGTACTTAGGAAATAAACCCAAATGTATCTTGAGAAATCATCAATGATCATAAGACAATATCTTTTCTTCCCAATGCTTGGTACACTTACAGGACCAAAGAGATCCATGTGAAGCATCTCAAGCACTTGATCAATTTTGTTGATGAGTTTAGTCTTGTGTGAAGACTTGTTCTTCTTTCCCTTTTGACATGAGATACAATTTCCATCCAACTTGAACTCCCTAATGGCTAAACCAATGACATGCTCACCCTTATTTAGTTTGTGCATATTCTTGAGATTTACATGACCCAACTTTCTATTCCACAATTTTGACTCATTTTCAGTGGCTTTTAAAACAAAACATGTACCACCCCTTGAAACAGCATGTCTCATGTTAAGTTCATATAAATTGTCATTCCTTGGGGCTATCCACATAGAAAACATTGTCAAATATGACATTTCCATTGGTCAAGATCCATTTTCCAACTATTTTTCCACCATTTTCATCTCTACCAAATGCTACTGGAACCTCAAACTTCTCTTCATAGTTAATAAGTGACCTCCTGTCATAATTCATGTGCCTAGAACATCCACTATTGTAACGATTCCGACGAAACCCGGTATACCCTAACCGGTAGACAATAGTTACGTCATATTTAATGTCGGGTACATGAATTACCATAATAATTGTACGAGAATACATGGTTCACTGTATTGATTGTACGTGAATATATAACTCATCGTATTGAATATGCGATTAATCGATCGATAGTTATCGAAACCCGAACGAATCGAGGGTTCAATTATAGACGATATCTATAATATTTAGTGATTTTACGAAGCATTAATGTTTCGGGATAAGTAAAGTACGGCACAGAAAAAGAATTTCGATTTAATGGTACGTCGGTACATTAATCGAAACCTTTAATACCAAACCGAGCAAGAGACGATCGATCAAGCCGAAAAAGATGTGCAATTATTAATAATATGATGTTTTAAGTTAATAAATGTCATGGTTTAAGTTTTTAAAGTTTTAAATCGGTTTTATATAAATTTCATTTTTTTAGGCTGAAAACAATCGTTTTAGCCTCGTTTTAAGCCAAATTAAACATTTAACCGAAAACGAACTGAACCAGATTATCCAAAACATTATCCGGATTTCGAGAATCTAAATGAGTGGCCAAGAATGGAGAGGTGGGTCCCACCCAACCCCCCTTATGTTTCCGATCGGAATGGGGATGAACCCCCTTGCATTTCATTTCTTTTTATAAGCAACCATGGCAACATCCATCAATCCTCTCAACTTCATGATCAAAAACCCGAGATTTTTAGCAAGAAAACCGAGGTAAAAAGTCGAGTTATTTACGTTTCCATCTTCGTTTCTTGAGTTTATTTGCAAGAAAATGAGGTTTCAAAGATGAAAACCGATTCTTGCATGATCAAGTGATGTAAACGGGTTATACAAGGGATCTTGGTCCAAGAAAGGAGTTAAACGAACCAAAAACGAATTTTTACGGTTTAAACTTTAGTTTTGAAACAATAACCGAAACTATAGTGTAAGAGGCTTGATCGTGAGTGTAACTTGCTTGGTATTGTGGTATGTTTATTGTAGGATCTGTGTTTAGTGGTAGATAAAGCGGAAAGATGAGTTTGTAGCTTGTAGTGGCGGAAAACAAAAGGTATATTCGGTTTATGTTCGGTTATGGATTTTTGGACAGATTGTGGATGGTTTAGAGTTCGGTCATGAAATTTTACAGAGGTGTTAAATACATGAGAATATGAGTTCTGTGAATTTTTTGTAATTTTTGGACAAAGGATGAATATTTGGTGAATTTAATGATCGGTTTTGGCCAAAAATGGTGAAAAATAGTTAAATATCATGAAAAATTCTGGAAAATTGCAGATAATCTTTTTATAACATGAAAAAGTCACAATCAAAATTTTAGGTCAGTTGGAGATGTCTATGCAGGCTTTCCGGTTAAACGAGTTCTAGGGCTTTCTAGCTCGGTTTTAGTGAAAATGGCATGTAAAGAGAGATTTTGGTTCTGGGAAAATTACAGGGGACTATGTGGATGGCAGGGGTCATCCAGGAAAAATTTGGGATTTTTCTAAGGTCGTTTGGTATTTACGACATATTTAGTGTTTAAATGGTGTTTAAAAATAGATAAATAAATTTTAAATTTAAAAATTAATTCTGGAAATATTTTTATAAGATTCCACACTGTCAAAAAGTGATTTTTGCAAAATTTCAAGATCCGAGGTTAAACGGATAATTATTTGTGCAAAAACAAACTTTTAAGGCTTAAAACGCGTAAACCGGTAAAGTTCGCCTAAGCGAGCTGACTGGTGTATAAAAACCCTAAAAATGAACTATTACTATATAATTGAGTTAAACAAGTAAAAATGAATCATCAGAAAATAATTCGGATGATTTAGGTAATTTTACCCGATTTAACAGTTTCCGGTGCGCTAAAGACGGAAACGGGTCCCGCGGCCAAACGGGGCGTCTAAACCGAGCTCTAATTTCAAAACTTTAATTAAATTATCAGTCAACGACTATTTTCGGGTCGTGTGTGACCAAACTCAATTTTGGAACGTAAAAACGGATAACCGTGCTAGGCAATCAAAACGGGGAAAACAAACTAATAGTAATTGTGACCATGGAACTCTAAACGATATCACAATCTGAGTCTGGAGAAGTGTTTCTGGGTTAACATTGCCCCCGGAATGGGTACAGTACTGGGTTAACAGTGTCCCCAGATGTCCCTAGAAGTGTTTCTGGGTTAACATTTCCCCCGGAATGGGTACAGTACTGGGTTAACTGTGTCCCCAGATGTCCCTAGAAGTGTTTCTGGGTTAACATTGCCCCCGGAATGGGTACAGTACTAGGTAACAGTGTCCCCAGATGTACCGGTTGATACGGTTAAAGATTATATAAACTATAATTGTATAATAACGATCGTAGGGATCATATTACAGATTGGACGTGTTAACCAATAATGACTGTTGTACCTGCTTGCATGTGCTAAGGTGAGTTTCACGAGCCCCTTTTTCTGAATTGTTTTTAAATATTTTCTCGGGGCGGAAGCATGTTACTACTGAAATGTTTAAGTACATACTGAACGCATGGATTTGCGTGGATTTATATATTTTATTGTACGGGAATCGTACGGAAATGTACTAATATGGTAATTGTCTGAGTTGCTAACATTCTAATGCCCCGGAACACGAGTGATTAACTGAAAGCCGGTAGAGTGTGGATAGTGCTATAGGTCTGACAAACCCAACTGGTCCGACATGGATTTGCTGATGTTTCCCAGCCAGTTGCACATGTCTATTTTGTTGTTATTTATTTTGCTATGTAATGTTAGACATAGCGGTTTGGGGTAGGTCCGTCGGCGGGGGATATGCCACGGGGGTTGTGTGTGATAGTCAGAGGTTTCACTTGTGGGCTCAACAAAATTACATCGATAATATTATATTTTGATAATGATTTATCATGGTTTACCCGAATTGTGAAACTCAACAACTATTCGTAGTTGACCCGTTTTCTCACATGCTTTTCAAGTACAATTAAGATGAAGTGATTGCTTACGTGCTAAGTGCTTGATGTGTGTAAGATTTGCGTGCGGGATGTTAGGATACATTATAATAAATAGAATTATGTATCGTATTGTATGATGTGTGTATCACCTAGACGGTAATGAAATATGAGATAATGTAATTTGAAGTATATTAATGTATTCAGTTTTCTTTATAAACAATGTGGTTGATATCAGAGGTGTCTGTTGCATCCCGTTTACGTTTCCGCTGCGGTTACGGGATGTTACAGAAGTTGGTATCAGAGCCATTGGTTATAAAGAATTAGGATGTCTTTAAAAGATACCTAAAATATAACCAGTAGCTCAAGTATTATAGGATCTGAATATCAACTAATAATATATAGTGGCGAGATCTGGATGAACTTGGATGGACAAGTGAGTTATTTTGGTCCGTAACATAATAACAGACTTGTCCGCACGAGGGAATTCAGGGGAAGTCACGGGGAACATTAATAGGTAAAAATGGCAACATATGTGTAAAGTATATAATATTACTTATGCGTGCTAATGTGTGTATATATATATATGTGCATATCTTGTGGGTACATGTATTGAGAAATAAGACCCGGATAAGGAACCGGGGGATGAAATAATAAAAGTACCGAGGATGCTGAAATTTCTAGAGCATCGGTTGATGATAAGTCTGACTTATCGGGCCATAGTTATGATAGTACCAAGTTAGATCTCCCGTTTGACACTAACCAGAAATATCTAGTAACCGTCACTCCCAATCAAAATTGATAAATACCTTACTCTACCAACACCGGTACCGTGTATCCTAATAACCCCCTATGTTCACCCGAACCGCCGATCCTCACGTACGGACGGCCCTGTACCTGAACCCATTCTTATTCCATTAAGGTAAATAAATAAGTAAAAATAAATAAATAAATAAATAAATAAATACAATAAAATAATAATAATAATAATAATAATTTTGATAATAAATGAGCAGATAAAAATAATATATAGAAACATATATATGTATTTCTCACTCTCAAACATATGAGTCATACCACCTCCAGATCGAGAATTACCGATTTTAGCGAACCTAGAACGCCGGAGGACATTGACTGAGCAAGCGATAGAGTTTCCCATAATAGTAATTGATAATATTTGAAGGCAACCCATGTTGCGCGATTACCTTGAACCTTGCAACTCCCTATGTTAACCTTACATCCGTTAGATGCCTATACCCATGTATACTCGAATAGAATGATTACCCATACACAAAGAGGTGTTGGAATCATTATAGCATAGTTGGTTGTTCGTTCGTAGGTGGTATACCGTGTATGCCTGATATACAAATAGACACGGATATTATAACTCCGTGGTACGTAATCGTTTGGTGCTCACGGTGAGCATGTATCGGTTATGCTGTCATGCAGAAGGATATTGAAATCAAGCATATTAAACATTAATCTTTGTTGAGAAAGATCGATATGTCAGTTGGTGACAAGGGTTATGAAACATATTTAAACGTTAACCGACGTCAGGTTAAGTCCATATGTTATTATATTTGTGGGACATATATACTAGATACCGGTATGTGTAATATGTATGATAATATTTGGTGTGTATGTGTACCTGCTGTTATGATTGAGCTGGTAACGAGTTATACGGTGAGATTAGTATTGATTACTGCGTACGGGATGAGTACGGCAGAATGACATAAAAAGAGTAACTCCAATGATGGAGATTGATATGATTCAGTTGGTTGCTCAAAGATAGCAGATGATGATACCGAATGTCGTATCACAGATCACTGCTAGTGTTGATGCAAATGTGATCGCAGAATTATAGATCGAGCAATCACATGAATATGAATATTTCAATTCTTAGTGTTATTACTAAGAGTGATAATGTTCCACCGAATACTATATGACTACAAGTATTAGTTATAAACTAAACATGAATAGTAGTCGTAATGAATTAGATCCGGTATGAAGGATATGTTTCTTGGTTGTGTTAAGGAAATTATTAATAGTTTACTGATGGTAAAGGGAGGTATAGATTAGCGAGTGGATAGAAAAGATCGAAATGGTTAAGGATATTGGTAAGAGTCTAGAACATTGTGTAGTGAAATATGCTACATATATGTTGTTAGATTATGTTGTATCGTGATGGAACACGATGGTACAAAATTATAGTTAGAAAATTATTACTCAGATGATATGGTCAGAATTTAAAATTCTTGTGCTAGAGCACTTTTATTCGAGTAATTAAGTTCAGAGTTTGGAAACTGAGCTATGGAAGATAGAAATGTTGTGTGCTGATCACTTAGATCACGCTAATCGTTTGAAGGAATTGTTATGTCTGGTAACATGGCTAAATACTCCTGAAACTAAGCGAAGTGAGCACTATATTGGGGACTAACTCCATCGATAAGGAGTATAGTCAATCCTGTAAAATATACAACCTTTGGAAGGGTTGTGTCACAAGCCAGCATTGATATATTTGACTCTATGGGAAGCGGACTGGAAGGACGTTAGGTGAGACGTCGAGTGTTAAAGAAGGGAAATGATAAAGGTATAGTGCAAGATAGACTTTTGAATAAGTAGGTATGTCCTACAACCCAGAATTATACTAAGACTAGTTCTGGTGTGAAAACATGAACCGCATGAAGGGTCCTTCCCTAAATGTGGAAAGTATGGTTATCGGTAGGAAGAGGAATGTCGAGTGATAGTAGGCCACAGGTGTGGTAAAGATGGACGTAATGCCCCAATTGTAGAACCAATTGAAGCCATGTGAACCGGCAACCCCAACCCATTCCTGTACAACCACTCCGAACCCAACAACTTCAATAACAATCCATCCAAAGAAATCAAATTATGCCAAACAGTTGTACCTGCTATGAATGTGGCAGTACAGAACGTTTCAAGAGAAATTGCCCAAAGTTGAACCAAGGTGTCGTTGGAAGACGAACCTCATGACAAGCAGCAACCTCTGATCAAGCAAGGAGCCGTGCTTTTGTGAGTAATTCGAATAAAGCACGTCATGATCCAAGGGTGGTATTAAGTATGTGTAGTTTTAAATCAATAGGCTTCAGTGATATTTTTACGATGGCCGATAGAAGTTAGTTCCTGTTAACCTCCTACCCTTTGGAAAGATACCGATTAGTGAAACTATAGAACCCTATACTGTAGAATCGCTAACGGTAAATCCCTAATGGTTAACTAAATTGTTCGGAATTGTCCTATTATTCTGAACGATTAACCTTTCCTTATTGACCTACGACCAGTAAAGTTAAGAGGTTTTGACGTAATAGTTAACATGGATTGGCTAACTCAACATGAAGCTGAAATCAAATATGAAAAGAAGATGATTAGAAGCTCTCTTTCGGACGATGAAGCGATTAGATACAGAGAAAAGTGTACTATTTAAAAGAAAACATATAGAAGACGTTTCGGTGTTACGTAAATATCCAGAAGTTTTCCCAGAAGAACTTCCTGAATTACCGCCAACCCGACGGGTCGAATTCAGAATCGATTTAATACCTCAAGCTGGCCCTGTTGCTAAAGCATCTTACCGACTTGCACCAACTGAAATGCAAGAATTATTGGATAAGGTTTTATACGATCTGGTTAGTCACCATGGGGTGCACCAGTGTTATTTGGGAAATGAAGGACGGAAGTGTTAGGATATGTATTGATTAAGGAGAATTGAATAAAGTGACGATCAAGAATAGGTATTCACTTCTTCAAAGTAAATGATCTACTTAACCAACTGCAAGGGGCGATTTATTTTTAGAAAATTGATCTTAGATATAGTTATCACCAAATGAAAAATCCAAGAGGAGGACGTTGCAACAACGGCGTTCCGGACGCTACGGCCATTATGAATTCTTATTCATGCCGTTCGGGTTAACAAATGCGCAGGCAGTATTCATGGAACTCATGAACCGAGTCTGTAAACCTTACTTTGACAAATTTGTCATAGCATTCATTGATGATATTTTGATATATTTGCAACGTAAAGAAGAGCACGAACGACGTTTAAGGAAAATTATAGAGGTGTTAAAGCAAGAGGAGTTGTACGCGAAGTTTTCGAAAGGTGATTTTGAATACAGAAAGCTTAATCCCTTGGTCATGTTGTAAAGCAACAAGGATTTCACATAGATCAAAATAAGATAGAAACCATTAAAATTGGCAGTCACCCAAGGCGCCAAAGGAAATGCGCAAATTTTTAGGACTAGCCGGAGACTATCAGCGGTTTATTGAAGAATTTTTAGCATTACCCAACTCATAATCCTTTGTACGACGCAAACGTATAAATTTTATAGATGATAAGAGACCGCAGTCTCATATTCAACAAAGATGGGTCGAGTTGTAAGCGATTATGACTGTGACATCCGTTATCACCCCAGCAAGGCTAACGTCGTAACCGATGCCTTGAGTAGGAAAGATCGGGCTAAGCCATTGCGAGTGCGGGCGCTGGGGATGATAGTCCAGTCGAACCTTTTGGACCTGATTCGAGTCGCTCAACGTGAAGCGTTGAAAGAGGAATAATTGGAAAATGAGGGACTTTACGGCAATGAGAAGAATTTCGAACAGCGCGTGGACGAAATTCTCTATTTCAAAAATCGGGTTTGGATCCCGACCCTCCATGACCTTCGTGAATTAATCATGGACGAAGCGCATAGATCGAAATATTCCATACATCCGAGATTGGATTAGACTATCGATGATACGAATATCTGAAAGGATTTTATTAATGGCCGAGTTTGGAGAAAGATATGGTTACGTATGTTGGTGAATATTTAAGTTATGCAAGAGATAAGGCTGCACACCGAAAACCCTAGGGAACGTCACAACGACAGAAAATTCGCCAATGATAGTGGGAATAGATTACAATGGATTTCGGGACGCAAATTCCCAAGGCATATCAAAGGCATGATGTAAATTGGGTAATCGCGGATCGATTAACCAATCCTCACATTTTATCCCAATCCATGACGATTACCACAATGAATTCTCGCCCAAATTCATTATGATGAAATGGTATCTCGTCGTGGAGTACCATTTTCAATTATCTCAGATTGAAATAGTCATCCTACTTCCATTATTGGAAGGCGGGGAAGAAAGCATCGAGAGCTTGAAGCTTTCTATGGGTGAAGTAATTATCTCCAATTTGTTGAATTGAAAATGGGCGTCAATCAAGCCATAAGATTTGAATTGATTCGAGAAACAACCAATCGGATTTATAAAATTTAAGATAAGTTGAAAGCAGCGCGAGATTGGCAAAGGATTTATGCCAACATTCATAGGAAACCATTGTCACTGGAAAGAGGTGACAAGGCATTTTTAAGGCATCACCTTAGAGAGGTGATATGAGGTTTGGCAAAACCGAAAATAGCTCTTTAATATATTGGACCTCATGAGACTATCTCCATGATTGGTCATTTAGTTTATCGATTAAAGCACTCAAGGGGCTAAGTACTATACATGATGTTTTGCCATGTATACGGATTGAAAAGTACCTAAGCGACGAGGCAACGAAAGTACCAGTAATGGAGGTACTCATAGAAGACATGCCTGGTATCATAAATAATTCAGTAGAGATAGTAGACGGGAAAACTAAACAGTTTGGACACACCAAGCTTTATTGATTAAGATTAAGTGGAATTCACAGCGAGGACCAGATTATACCTGGTGACGCGAGGGTGAATTCTGAAGGAAAAACCCCCCCACCTTTCTCCCGGAAGGGGATAATGGGCGTGTAAAATTTCGAGGACGAAATTTCTTAACGGGGGGAGAATGTAACGATTCCGACGAAACCCGGTATACCCTAACCGGTAGACAATAGTTACGTCATATTTAATGTCGGGTACATGAATTACCATAATAATTATACGAGAATACATGGTTCACTGTATTGATTGTACGTGAATATATAATTCATCGTATTGAATATGCGATTAATCGATCGATAGTTATTGAAACCCGAACGAATCGAGGGTTCAATTATAGACGATATCTATAATATTTAGTGATTTTACGAAACATTAATGCTTCGGGTTAAGTAAAGTACGGCACATAAAAAGAATTTCGATTTAATGGTACGTCGGTACATTAAACGAAACCTTTAATACCAAACCGAGCAAGAGACGATCGATCAAGCCGAAAAAGATGCGCAATTATTAATAATATGATGTTTTAAGTTAATAAATGTCATGGTTTAAGTTATTAAAGTTTTAAATCAATTTTATATAAATTTCATTTTTTTAGGCCGAAAACGATCGTTTTAGCCTCGTTTTAAGCCAAATTAAACATTTAACCGAAAAACGAACTGAACCAGATTATCCAAAACATTTTCCGGATTTCGAGAATCCAAATGAGTGGCCAAGAATGGAGAGGTGGGTCCCACCCCACCCCCCCTTATGTTTCCGATCGGAATGGGGAAGAACCCCCTTGCATTTCATTTCTTTTTTTTAAGCAACCATGGCAACATCCATCAATCCTCTCAACTTCATGATCAAAAACCCGAGATTTTTAGCAAGAAAACCGAGGTAAAAAGTCGAGTTATTTACGTTTCCATTTTCGTTTCTTGAGTTTATTTGCAAGAAAATGAGATTTCAAAGATGAAAACCGATTCTTGCATGATCAATTGATGTTTACGGGTTATACAAGGGATCTTGATCCAAGAAAGGAGTTAAACGAACCAAAAACGAATTTTTACGGTTTAAACTTTAGTTTTGAAACAATAACCGAAACTATAGTGTAAGAGGCTTGATAGTGAGTGTAACTTGCTTGGTATTGTGGTATGTTGATTGTAGGATCTGTGTTTAGTGGTAGATAAAGCGGAAAGACGAGTTTGTAGCTTGTAGTGGCGGAAAACAAAAGGTATATTCGGTTTATGTTCGGTTATGGATTTTTGGACAGATTGTGAATGGTTTAGAGTTAGGTCATGAAATTTTACAGAGGTGTTAAATACTTTAGAATATGAGTTCTGTGAATTTTTGGTAATTTTTGGACAAAGGATGAATATTTGGTGAATTTAATGCTCGGTTTTGGCCAAAAATGGTGAAAAATAGTTAAATATCATAAAAAATTCTGGAAAATTGCAGATAAGCTTTTTATAACATGTAAAAGTCACACACAAAATTTTAGGTCAGTTGGAGAAGTCTAAGTAGGCTTTCCGGTTAAACGAGTTCTAGGGCTTTCTAGCTCGGTTTTAGTGGAAATTGCATGTAAAGAGAGATTTTGGTTCTGGAAAAATTACAGGGGACTATGTGTATGGCAGGGGTCATCCAGGAAATATTTGGGATTTTTCTAAGGTCGTTTGGTATTTACGACATATTTAGTGTTTAAATGGTGTTTAAAAATAGATAAATAAATTTTAAATATAAAAATTAATTCTGGAAATATTTTTATAAAATTCCCCACTGTAAAAAAGTGATTTTTGCAAAATTTCAAGATCCGAGGTTAAACGGATAATTATTTGAGCAAAAACAAACTTTTAAGGCTTAAAACGCGTAAACCGGTAAAGTTCGCCTAAGCGAGCTGACTGGTGTATAAAAACCCTAAAAATGAACTATTTTCATATAATTGAGTTAAACAAGTAAAAATGAATCATCCGAAAATAATTCGGATGATTTAGGTAATTTTACCCGATTTAACAGTTTCTGGTGCGCTAAAGACGGAATCGTGTCCCGCGGCCAAACGGAACGTCTAAACCGAGCTCTAATTTCACAACTTTAATTAAATTATCAGTCAACGACTATTTTCGGGTCGTGTGTGACCAAACTCAATTTTGGAATGAAAAAACGGATAACCGTGCTAGGCACGCAAAACGGGGAAAACAATCTAATAGTAATTGTGACCATGGAACTCTAAACGATATCACAATCTGAGTCCGGAGAAGTGTTTCTGGGTTAACATTGCCCCCGGAATGGGTACAGTACTGGGTTAACAGTGTCCCCAGATGTCCCTAGAAGTGTTTCTGGGTTAACATTGCCCCCGGAATGGGTACAGTACTGGGTTAACAGTGTCCCCAGATGTACCGGTTGATACGGTTAAAGATTATATAAACTATAATTGTATAATAACGATCGTAGGGATCATATTACAGATTGGAAGTGTTAACCAATAATGACTGTTGTACCTGCTTGCATGTGCTAAGGTGAGTTTCACGAGCCCCTTTTTCTGAATTGTTTTTAAATATTTTCTAGGGGCGGAAGCATGTTACTACTGAAATGTTTAAGTACATACTGAACGCATGGATTTGCGTGGATTTATATATTTTATTGTACGGGAATCGTACGGAAATGTACTAAGATGGTAATTGTCTGAGTTGCTAACATTCTAAGGCCCCGGAACACGAGTGATTAACTGAAAGCCGGTAGAGTGTGTATAGTACTATTGGTCTGACAAACCCAACTGGTCCGGCATGGATTTGCTGATGTTTCCCAGCCAGTTGCACATGTCTATTTTGTTGTTATTTATTTTGCTATGTAATGTTAGACATAGCGGTTTGGGGCAGGTCCGTAGGCGGGGGATATGCCACGGGGGTTGTGTGTGATAGTCAGAGGTTTCACTTGTGGGCTCAGCATAATTACATCGATAATATTATATTTTGATAATGATTTATCATGGTTTACCCGAATTGTGAAACTCATAAACTATTCGTAGTTGACTCGTTTTCTCACATGCTTTTCAGGTACAATTAAGATGAAGTGATTGCTTACGTGCTAAGTGCTTGATGTGTGTAAGATTTGCGTG
Source organism: Bidens hawaiensis (assembly GCF_021521415.1). Classification (NCBI taxonomy): domain Eukaryota; kingdom Viridiplantae; phylum Streptophyta; class Magnoliopsida; order Asterales; family Asteraceae; genus Bidens; species Bidens hawaiensis. The sequence goes on along the minus strand of NW_027504845.1, from coordinate 1,656,453 downwards.
CGGGATGTTAGGATACATTATAATAAATAGAATTATGTATCGTATTGTATGATGTGTGTATCACCTAGACGGTAATGAAATATGAGATAATGTATTTTGAAGTATATTAATGTATTCAGTTTTCTTTATAAATAATGTGGTTGATATCAGAGGTGTCTGTTGCATCCCGTTTACGTTTCCGCTGCGGTTACGGGGTGTTACAACTATCCATATAACATACTTCATTCAGTGGAGTGGACTGTTCCTGCACATATTAAAGAGAGTAATTAGTTAGATGATGAACTGCAAGATAACTCAACTTGCAAATCATCAGATTCAGTAACAATAGATGCATTGGTTGTGAGAGGAATGGGTTTAGGATCTTCATATACAACTTCATAATCTTCAGATTTGTCAGTTTCATAACCAATTTCTGCTGGACTTTGCACTCCAGGTGTTATGCTTTGACAGTCTTGGACTACATAATCCTTTTTGCTTGAATAATCTCCCACATCAAATTTCTTTTTCTCCTGAACTTCACCCTTTGGTTTCCAAAGAAATCGTTGAGGTTCAAATCCATGCTTCAATAAGAATTTTTCCTCACCAGTCAGTTCTTTTGGTTTCTTTCTTGTGAAGACATTCTTCATTCCTTTCTTATCATTGGTTGGTGATTCTTGAGAATCCTCAAACTTAACTGATTCTGAGTCTTTATTGGGGATAATTCTCAAAGGTTGAAAGTTTTTTTTGACAACTGTTTCTGATTTCTTGGGAGATATGCTTCTTTTGATTTGTTTATTCACATTTTTCTTTGGTTTCTCTTCAACTTTCCCATCTTTCTTAGCACTGTTGACAGCTTTCTAATCAGTTTTGCTCACAGTCTCCTTTTCACACACTTTTTCTTTTCCTAAGTATTCATCAAAATTTTGTTTGTAAAGCTCAATGTTTTGGCCAAACATTATCTCATTGGGAACATGAAAAGGTTTGAAGTTCAACCTTTCATTGCAAGAATCAGTATGGTGACCATACTCATCACACTTTTTACACCACACTTTTCCTTTGAAACATTCATGAGCATTCACTTTCTTGAATCTCTCACTTGATTTAGGTGGTTTAATCCCAAGTGTTTTATGAGGTTTCTAGCCATCAAATTTAATTGAAAAAGGAACAAACTCTTCTATCTTGATATCTTGTCTTTCTGTCTTGCTCTTCACAAAAACAATTTTCTGCATATTCAGAGGTCTTTATCTAAGTTTCCTCTATGTCTTGACTGCCTTTTCTCATACTCTTCCATAGTCTCAACCTCTCCTATGTCAAACACTTCATGACAAGACAAAACTGGGTAAACTACAATGAAGTTATCAACAACAACTGTTTTAGTGACCTTTTTCTTGTTGTTGTCACTTATCCTTTTCAAAACAGTCTTGCTTGGTGGCCTTACTGCATTATAGCTCACCTCTGTCCATTCACATATGTCAAAAGACACATGTTCTTTCTTCATTCTTTCATTTTGTTTCTTAATTTGTGGTGGCATAGGTGGAAACAAAGGAAGTTTGTCAATTGATTTAGGTTTCTTCTGTCTTCTGTTTCTCTTTGTAGTTTGAATCTCTTCATCTGTGATCTGATAACTTAAATCACTTAAGTCATCCACATTCAGATCATCATCATCAAAGTCATACTTGGAGAATTTCACACTAATTGACTTATCATCTCTAATTTCTTCCTTCACTACAAACTCTCCCTCTTTACTCACTTCAACCATCTTGTAAATGTCAATGAATTCTTTTTTATCTTGAAAGACATCTCTGAACTGTTAAAGATATCCCTCTCTCTTTTATTTGTCAACCTTTGATAAATAATTGTTATTCAAAATACAACAAATGTTTCCTGTAGATACTAACTTCTTTAGGAACTCATTCTCAACTTGTAACTTAGTATTCTTTACCTTTTCTTCAACAATCATTTTCTCTAGACCATCAATTTCAGTCACATATCTTAATTGACTTCTATATATACTCACACAATCATCTTCAAGGCTTCTTATCTTTTCTTCAATGATTAAATCACTTGATTGATGCCCATTAATTATTCTTTGTTTTCTGAAGCATTCGCTATCCAACTTACCTAATTTCACATTCAATGAATCAATTGTTTCAAGTAAATCAGTTGTAGAGATTGAAGGTACCTGTGAAGAAGAAGATTTAGCCTCGTTTTCAATCTTTGCCATCAATGCAACATTAGCCTTTATGATGTCATCTGCGTGATCACTCCAATCAAAAATCCCTTCTTGTTGTGCAGCAAGTGCTACATTCCCTTGGTTTCTGGGTTGATTTTGATTGTTTCTATTGGGGTTATCTGGAGCAGTTAAGGGGTGTTGGTTTCTTTGGTAGTTTTGGTTCTGAGGCACAACTTGCTGATTATTCATTTGTGGCTGTTGATAGTTGTTGAAATTGTTTGAGTTGTTGTTGTAATTGTTGTTTCTTGGCTCGTTCTGCTGATATTGCAACTGATTTCATGGCTGTTGGTTGTCGGAACTGATTCACTTTGAAGTTTCTAAGCTGGTTGCAATCTCTAGCAAAGTGTCCTGGTTGTTGGTAATTGTAACAGATTGCCTTGGACTTATCAAATCCAATTCTCTCATTTGGACCAGACACTAGAGATCTTTCAGTCCTGTTAACAAGTCTCTTGCTTCCGAGTGCAAGCATTGCAACCTGCCACTTCAAGTCCATATCTTCAATATCATCAGCATCAATCTGTTCTAAATCATCTTGAATGATACTTGTGTGGATCATGTTTTTTGCTACAAATATATTGTAAGACTCTGTAAACATAGAGAACAACGCTCGAGTTTCACTTCCTTGAACATTGTTTCCACCAGTATCATGGAGGCAGAATCATTGTCATCTATGTATTGGACATTAAACCTTGACTTCCTTCCTGGGTTACTTGCACTACCACCAACAAATGCTTTAGGTGTGTCAACACCATGTTTAGTGGGTTCTTCTATGATTGATATCTGTTGTTGGTTTTTGGTGGACAAGTTTCCCATAGGTTCAGTAAGAGCATTGGACACCTGGAAACATGGCTTCTCTTCCTTTATCATTTCGTTCTCAATCATCTATATCTCATCAGCTTGTAAAAAGCAAATTACATCATCCAACTTGAGTTTTTCAAAATTTGGTTTCTGAAGGATGAATTTGCTAGCAATACCATTCCTTTGGCATTGAAGTTAGTAACTTAGTGTAAAAATCAAAGTCTGTCATTACATAATCAATGGTTCTTAGGACATTCACAATAGCTAGAAATCTATCAAGAATTGATTTCAATCTTTCTCCATCCTTATACTTGAATCTCTCAAGTTGTTGCTTGAGTCTTTGTTTCTTGATATTTTTCATCTCAGAATTCCCTTCAAACATCTCAAGTATCGCATCATACATAGATTTAACCGTTGTATGATGTGCAACCTTGGTTAAAATTTTCCAGCTTGATCATAGCTAGAGCCCTATCATCCACCTTCCTCATTCTATCATGCACATCAATGTTAGGATTTGCACCATTAGCTACATGTGGACCATTCTAGATTGAGTTCCACATATCAACGTCATTATAACATACAGCAGCCTCAAACAATACCTTCCATTTGTTGAAATTTTGTACAACCTAGGAATTTTGTTAGTAGAAACCTCTTGCTCATTAAAACCAGACATCTTTTTGGTATCTTTTTTAAGTAATTTTCAACGAAAAATAGAGAAAAAGGTTTAACAGATTCAAAAACTAAATTTTAAAATCAATCAGATCTGAGAGATAATTCTTCAGATCTGATGTTTCTTATTCGATTGGAGCAAGATCTAGTAATAAAAATATAAGCTTTAACTAAAAATAAGTGAAAGAAAACACCGAAAGTTGCATGTCTAGAAGAATGAAGGAAAAACAAAGCTGACGTCAGAATTCAAAGGAACAGTACTCAACTCACGTCATTCTTCATATTCAATCAATCAACAATAAGAAACGATTCTTCACCCAAACTACAACAAACAAGCTCTGATACCACTTGTCGGTCCCGTTACGATCGCTCAAACTCACAATAATTGCACAGCCCACACAAAAAACCGTGTCGACAAGAAGGTTGGTGACTGTGCTATTTAAGATAAGAACAATTGTTTGTTAACGGCAGAATCATTAACAAACAGGATTGTTGCTTACAGACTATTAAATGTAACCAACACAAACAATAACTCAAATGATTTCCATTTACAGAAAGGTTTCATACAAATGTAAATCGGTTAGGGTTTCTTGTAAGGAATATTTATCCGTACTAATCTTAGGACAACCGTCACACTCAATATCTGAAATATTCTCCTAGGTCTGAAAAGTGTAACATGTGGCTAAATCCACAGTAGGCGTGCCCTAAAATATTCTATTTATAGGCCTGCCACCACCTGACAGTTGTCTTTCCTTTTAGAAATCCTAATGATTGTTACATAATCATATTACATATTAAAAAACATTCTATGTGCAAAAACAGGTCTTCGGGTACACTTTGTGCCATTTGTTTTCTACTAGCAGACCTGGTAACCATGAAGCGTGCTGGTGAACAGTTCTCCGGTTAGACTTTACTTAGAGTATTTTCCTTAGAAAATACTCACCTAGCCGACTTCAATCTTCTTGACCATAGGAAATTTGCTCGTTATGGTCCTACGAGCAAACGGTTCGTCATGAATCCCTTCAACTCGTTGTCAAACAATAACTTATTAAGCAAACCAAAGTGTGCTAGTAACACTTTATGAACTGTCCTAGTAGAAATGTAGCTTGCTTGGAGTTGAACCTTCCTGGAGAAAGTACTTTGAATATTTCTTGATCACTTTCAACAAGCATGCTCGGACTACTGTTTATTAATCAAACCTTGCTAAATCATCCAAATAGTTGGCTTTAAAAGCATGGTTTGGTCAAGGGTTTGATAGTAAGTAGACTGTGCTTGACTTGAAGAGCACCTTTGCTAGGCAAAGTGAACCCTGCTCGGATCATCACTTAAGAAGACTTCAAGAAGATAACCTTGCCCGATAGGCAAAATACCTTGCTAGGACAAGTAAAACCCTGCTCGGATGTCCAAGTGTGCTTAGTTTCCATACTTAGCCATTTCAAAGGTGCGTTGAGAAGATTCCCATCTCCCTTAATCTTTCTTAAGACATTTCGTGTCAAATCTTTGACTAAACATCATCTCCCCCAATGAACTCATTTCAAATCTCTTCTTCATCACCTCCTCAAATTCTGAACACAATGCATTACTTGTAGATCCTAAGATGATGTCATCCACATATATCTGAACCAGGGTCAAATCTTTTCATGAGTTTTAAGGAACAAAGTTTGATCGATGCCTCCTCTCTTGTAGCCATACCCCAGAAGATGAGCTGTCAAAGATGCATACCACGCTCGAGGCGCCTGATAAAGGCCGTAAAGTGCTTTATCTAACTAGTAGACATGAGTTGGATTCTTTGAGTCGACAAACTCCGGTGGCTGATACACGTATGTCTCCTCCTTGACTTCTTCATATATAAACGTTGTTTTGACATCCATCTGATAACTGTTAATCCCATGTAGAAGGCGTATGCCAGAAAATCCGAATGGCCTCAAGTCGAGCCACGAAGCATACACTTCGGTGTTGTCTCAGCCTTCAACATGACGAAAACCGCGAACGACGAGCCGAACTTTATTTTGAATGATAACCCAGTATCATCTTGCTTGTTGAAAACCCATCTTGTATCTAACGCTTTCTTTCCAACTGGCAGCTCGACCAATCTCCAAACTTTGAGCTTATCAAACTAATTTAATTCCTCATGCATGGAATCCACCCAACTTGGTTCTTATAGCGCCGTTTTCACTGACTTAGGCTCTATCAGAGTGATGAAACAGGATAACAAGCAGCTGTTAATATGTCCGGTCTGACTTCTGATGAACACGCATGTCTCAAGAGTACCTATAACATTTTCAATTGGATGATCATGTTGAATTTTTGTTGGAATTTGATGTTCGGGAACAGAGCTGGTGGTAGGTAGATTTGTTGGATTTTCAAGAATTTCAGAGAGAGGGTTCTTCCATCTGGGTGTTGGTGTACTATGAGAGGTCGAAGTGCTCGCAATATATTCATTTGGTATGAAATCTGGGAATAGAGTGCTTCTAAAGATTTGAAGAATTCCCTTTAACTATTGAACCATCAATTACAGATGCTGGTAAAGATACGGTTTCGGTAAAATTTTGGTTGACTATCGACATCGACGGAGTGGTATCCAGAGATTCCAAGGAATCAATACCCAGCACCTGAGATATTTGAGAAGTAGTTGGTAAGTCTTCTTATTCATTAGCAGTTTCAAAAGTACCAGCACTAGAGGTTTCTGTAGTGACTCATGGAAGCACATTGAATGGCTTGAAGAGCTCAGTATAATCGAACACCCAGTCAGGACCAACGCGAGCATCAGTCTCATTCTCTTCTAGTCAGAGCACATCATAAGATTCCACAATCTGCGTAGTTGATTTGTTGTAAACTTTGAAAGAAGCTAAGAGTCACACGTCATAGTTCTCGCCGCCTCAATAAGAGTTTTTTTCCTCCTTTCAGTAACACCATTCTCTTGTGGAGTTCGAGCTGAACTATACTGTAGAAGCACCCCTTTTTCGGCACAAAAATAATTCAGTGTGGAATTCTTGAATTCCGTGTCGTTGTCACATCGAATAACCTTCAACTTCAAATTAAGCTAATTTTCCATAAGCACCAAGAATAGTTAGATCATTTTTGTTGTTTCATTCTTATTTGATAAGTAAAACACCCCAGTGAAACGTGAGTAATCAACAGTAATAACAAGACAATAAGAACTGCGAGAAAGACTCAAAACATGAACATGACCGAACAGGTCCATATGCAGTAACTGAAAGACTTATGAAATGGTGTTAACAAGTTTTGGCTTATGAGATTTACTATTGTGTTTACCCAAGGCGCATGCCACACATTTTCCAATAGTAACAAAATATTTGACGGCAAAACCACGCACCAAGTCATTTTTAGCAGGACGGTTTGGATTTTTGATATTTGCATAACCAAGACAACGATGCCGAAGCATGTTGTTTCATCAAGAAAATTTTTGTTCATGTCGATCACATAAGAATTTTCTTTTCTCTTTGATCGAATAAGAACTCAATCTTCTAGTATAATGATACCAGGTTTTAAAATTAAACACTCTTTGTTAGTGAAGTGGGTTGAAAAGCCTTTATCACAGATCTGTGAGACACTCAGCAGACTATGCTTCAACTCAGGAACAAAATTAAGATTTTCAAACATTAGAACACCAATACTTACAATACCCTTCTGTGTAATCTTCCCTTTTTCTCCTCTCGCAAAGGAAGCATACCCACCGTTAAAGAACTGAATGTCGTGTAGTTGGGAAATGTCTCCTGTCATGTGCCTGAAATAACCACTATCAACATACCAAGGTATGATGATATTCCTCTATAGCTGTTCATGCACTATGTGCGAGATCAGTTAGTTTTTGGCACCCAGTCCATAGTAACATTGGGTGAACCTGATTCATCTAAACTTGTCACAGGTTGTCATGACATGTCTTCCCGATTGTCTAATATAGAATTTCATGACTTAATCACCGGAGATTTAGGCAACCATTCATATCTAGTTTTAGAAGATTTACTTTTGCTTGTATGAATGGATGATTAATCTCTGGTTTGTGAGCAGGTGACACATACAACTTTGTCTTCCTAACTTGATTCGGTCCAAAAACCGAGTTGGATCTTGAGACCGAAACACAGTTTCAATTACCTTTCTGAAACGTGTTAGGCTTGGTCTAATGATGACAAATGCTACCAACTTTGTTTCTTGTCTGGTCACCGTAAGAGGAATTTGCCTTATAATACATTGATTTTCTTTGATAGGTATTATGAGGCATATTCCTCTAATAGTATCTATAATACGGGGAATATGGACGGTTTGGACAATTTCTAGAAATATGACCAGGAGTGCCACAATTAAAACATGTTTGACGTTTTATGTGGAATTCATTGTGGTCAACTCCTAGTCTGGACTTGTTGTGTGAGCTAGTTTGCTTCGCTTGACGTTTACCACCTGACTAATTGCTTGGTTTATCACAATTTTGATCATTTGAACCTTGTTGGGTCTGTATTATTTGGTTTGTACTTAGTTTGTGTTTGCTTTGGTTTGTGTCTTGTATGTATATGTAAACTGAGATCATGGTAATCTCCGTGGAGTTAAGCTGGTAATGGGCTAGGTTGTAGTTTACCTATATATATATATATATATTGTATATAGGGTTTTGGAGTTGGCCGTTCTCTTTGCTAGGTTGAATGAGTGTTTGTGTAAAGATTGCTTAAGAATCTGACTTTAATATACGTATGTTTTGAAGAATCATTGTGTTATTCACGTGTTCTAAGTTTTGTGTCTTGAATCATCTCGAGTAATATTTCGCAAATAACATTGAGATCATTGATATCATACTGAAAGATCCGTTCTTAGAAGATACAATTGGTATCAGAGCTTGTTGACCTATTTTAGGCTCGGTTGTGATATCAAACGATTCAAGATTTATTGATCCATTGGCTTTGTTGGTGATTTTAGGTTTTGGTGTGTTTTTCCGGTGAACAGCGTATCAGAGAAGAGGAAGGTTTATTTTTTATTATAGATTTGGTTAATTTGGAAACAATTTGAATCCCACAATTCACGGGATTTAGTTGGTTGCAAATCTTAATTAGTCAATCTCCTTCTCGGGTACTTTAGATTGATTGCGGGGTAATTTAAGCGTTCTCGGCCTTGTTTCATCGTGTTTGGTCCAATTCAAGTGTTTTCAAGCATATTTGATAGTTCTCGGTTGAATTTCATGGTTTTCAGTCACCAAGTGTTTTCGGTCAGGGTTGTTTTCTGTTCTCTGTTCTCGGTCAAATTTTGTTTTCGATCAACATTTGTGTTTTCATTCAAACATTATAGTTCTCGCTGAGCTGCACGTGGGCCTGATCTATTGTGCTTTGAAATTACGTGGACTCAATTTACTGGACTGTTATTGTTACTATTTAAAATGGAATAAGTAACAAATGTTAATGGATCATCGAATGCCACACTATATCAAAAACTAGAATCCATAATGGGAACTGCTACTCGCATACCTCGTCTGCTGTCTTATAAAGTATTTGGCGAGTGGAAGTTTAGATTTGAGAAATACGTTAAAATGAAAGATGCCAAAGTATGGAGAAGCATTGTTAGAGGTCCTCAAGCTATCACCTACCAACGTGAGAACTCTGAGGAAGTTGCTATGAAGCCTATTGAACTGTATGATGATGCTGATTTTGAGAAAATGGAAGAACATGTAAAGGCACTTTCAACATTGACTATGGCACTCTCTCCTAAGATTGCCTTGGGATTTAAATAACTACTATACGCTAAGGCTCTATGGGAAACCTTTATTGAAGTATATGAGGGTAATGAAGACATGTAGAGGAGTTGTCAATATCTATTGCGACAAAAGTTTAACATGTTTCATCATGTTCTGGGAGAGTCGTTGGAAACACAACTACAAACAATAAGCTGGTAAACTCCTTGCCTCAAAGTTGTGATATGAACGTTGCAGTAATTAAGAAGATGAAGGATCTCAACATGCTAACATTGTCAGAAGTTATGGAAATTATCAAGGCTTGTGACATGGATGACAAGCAACGTGCCATAAACCATTAAAACTCCTACAATGCTGCTGGCAACATTGTTGCTTCCAATAATGCACTCATCTCACAAGACTGTTTCTCAATGTTCAAAGCTTCTCAGGGGGAACAGTAGTTTCAACCACAAAACAACTTTTCAATGTTTAAATCCGCTCAAGGTCAATTCTCTCAAGCTTCACCGCAACCCTCTCCAGTGTTCTTTTCTAAACCTGTGCAACCATCTGCTGCTACCGTTAAACCTCAAACATCTGGTGCTTCTTCCAGTCAGGGTTCCGGTCAGATTCCATCTATTTCAAAAGAAACTCAGGAAAACATTACCTTGATGGCGGGGTTCATGAATTGCTACAATGCGTTTCATGTTGGAGTTCTGGTTCAACCAGTAATAGCTGCTGAGTTTGACCAAATTTATCCTGATGATGTAGAAGAAATGGATATCTCTTGTCAAATCTCTATGGCACTGTTTCATGCTAATCAATTTACTAAGAGAATGGGCAGAAACAATTGGAACGTGCCAAATAATCAGAAGATGGGTTTTAACAAGGACACTCTGAGGTGTTACAACTGTCAAGAGCCGAGTCACTTTGCTCGTGAATGCACCTATCCAGCAAAGGAAGGAAACATGAAAAGAGCGCTGATCCTAGTGGGAAATGCTAGATGAGAAAGTGGGGCGAGTTCGGGTGAATGTGAACGGGGTTTGGTAGCTCAGCAATTCTCCTGGACCGATCAGATGGCTGCTCTCAACATAAAATTTTGCTTATGTTGAAGATGCTGAGGTAGAGAATGTTGCAGAGGAACAACATAAGGAGCTTCAATTTGCTTTTATGGCTTTCACTTCTTCCAGCTCATCTTAGGTAAGTTCTCAACTATATTCTCAAGCTTTCATTAATAAAGTAGATCTCTACAAATATCATAATAGTAACTTGCTTAGAGAAATGGAAGTGGTAAAATCTGAAAATTATAATCTCAAGAAAATGAGGGAGCTTTCCAAGATTAAATAGAAGCACAGAAAAATGATTTTTCTAAACTCAAATCAGATTTTAGTTTAAAATGTTGTCACCACCTAGATGCCAAACAGAAAATTGTTGAATTAACTGCTGAACTGAAAGCCTCTAAGTTAGAAATTTCAAATCCAATTGATAAATTTAAAAGGGCTGAACTAGACTTTAGAAAATTGATGGTTCCAGTAAAGTAGTCAATTCCATGATTGAAAATCAATTATGGTAGAAAGAAAACGAGGGTGAGGGTATATGATACAATCACGTACCCCCACCATACAATGACAACTATACTAGTCTTCCTATTACCAAAGAACAGGAAGAAAATGTAAAAGACATGCAGTATGGTAAACCAACTAAAAATGATAAAGTTGTTTCCGATTCAGTAAACACTACTGCTTCCACTTCAGGTGTGGACGATACTAATGTGTTTGCATCATGTACAGAAAAAGTAATCACTGAGGATTGGGCTGATGAGGATGATGATTCATGTGTTTCAATCAATAAAGACATTATTTCTTATGTTTCTTTAAAATTACATATTTTGAATTCTTGTAGTCCGGCTGTTTGTGTGGGCTTTGTTTTTAAGATCAAAGACAATTGTGTGGTTGATTCCGTTAAAACTTTGAATTCTGATGATGTGGTTTTTAATAACTTTAAAAAATCGAAAAATTCTAATAAACAGGGTGATAGAACAAACAATGTGTCAAGCAGCAAACACCAGGCAAAGCAAACTAGCCCACACAACAGGTCCAGACAGGGAGTTGACCACAATAAATTCCATATTAAACATTGTGCCACTCCTGCTCATATTGAAAGCAATTGTCCACACAGTCCATATGTCCCATACAATGGTATCTATCAGAGGAATACGCCTCGTAATACCTATCAACGAGATTTCAGGTATTATCAGGCTAATCTCGCCGACGGTGATTGGAACAAAAACAAATAAGGTAGGTTTGGTCCTCATCAGACCAAGCCTAACGTGTTTCGTAAAGGTGGTAGAAAAGGTGCTTCGGCTTCAAAGACGAACACGGTTTCAAAACTGAAACAATTGAGGAAGAAAACGTTATCTTTGTATTCCACTTACCAACCAGAGACTAAGTCATCCATTCATACAAATAATACTAAATCCTACAATGGTAGACATGAATGGTTGCCTAAGTCTCCGGTGAAAGAGGCATCGAATTTCATATTAGATGATCGGAAAGTCATGTCATGACAACCCGTTACAACCTTAGATGAATCAGGTTCACCCATTGTTACTATGGACGGGGTACCAAAAACTAACTGATCTCGCACATCGTGCAAAAACAGCTATGGAGGAATATCATCAGACCTTGGTATGTTGATAGTGGTTGTTCTAAGCACATGACAGGAGACATTTCCTAGCTACACGACATTCAAATATTTAACGGTGGGTATGTTTCCTTTGCAGGAGGAGTGAAAGGGAAGATTACGAAGAAGGGTACTGTAAGTAATGGTGTTCTAAAATTTAAAAACGTTAATTTTGTTCCTAAGTTGAAGCACAGTCTGTTGAGTGTTTCACAGATATGTGATAGAGGTTTCTAAACACATTTCACTAATAAAAAGTGTCTGATTTTAAAACTTGGTATCATTATACCAGAAGACTAGATTCTTGTACGATCACAAAGAAAATATATTGCTTATGTGATCGACATGAACAAAAATGTTCTTGATGAGATAACCTCCTTATTTTCAAAAGTGTCAGAACATAATGCCATGCTTTGCCATCATCTTCTTGGTCATGCAAATGTTAAATATTTAAATCTTCTTGCTTAAAACGACTTGGTGCGTGGTATACCTGCCAAAGATTTTGTGACTATTGAAAAATGTGTGGCTTGTGCCTTGGGTAAACACAATCGCAAATCTCATAAGCCAAAACTGATTAATACCATTTCATCAGTGTTTCAGTTATTGCATATGGACCTATTCGGTCCAGTTCATGATTTGAGTCTTTCTCACAACTCTTATTGTCTCGTTATTACTGATGATTATCCACATTTTACTTGAGTGTTTTTCTTGTCAAATAAGAGTGAAACTGCATACCTATTATTACAAGCTGGAGAACATAATTGAGAACTTACCTCGGATGGGTTGGAAGGAGTGAAAGCCATGAATGCAAATTGAAGCTCCTTAACTTGTTCCTCAACAGCATTTTCTTCTTTACCAATTTCAACACGATCAAAGCTTGTCATCTGATTATTTATGCTAAGGGCTGCCATCTGATCATTCTAAGAGAATTGTTGAGCTACCAAACCCTGCTCACTTTCAGCCGTGCATGTCCCATTTTCTCCCCTAGCATTTCAACCAGCGACCTATCTTTGTTTCCGCCCTTCACAGGGTTGGTGCATTCATGAGAAATGTGACCCAGCTCGTGACAGTTGTAGCACCGCAGAGTATCCTAGTTAAATCCCACCTTCTGATTTGTTAGCACATTCCTGTTGTTTCTGCGACTAGTACAAAATCGGGCTTCGGTGACACATAAAAATAGTTACCGTAGGTAGTTAGTGACGATTTTTTTCCGCTAAATGTGTCACCAAAGGGCGCGCCATTGTAGATGTTGTTTAGTTACACACAAAAAATCGACACTGTATCATATAAAAATCAGTCACCGTAGAGTAGAGGTATAGACCAGTGATTTTTGTTCCAATTTTATCAAATAACGTTAATATAAACCCTTTTTCAGTTACACAAGTTTTTTTGGTTTGTGGCAATATATCAACAACTGGTCACATGAAAAAAAAATTTCAATGTGACGTTTTGCTTGACATTTGTCACATTATACTATGTTCAGTATGAGTATTGGTTGGTATTTGATCACAATTAAAAACCAAGTTGTTATTCTAAGTTGTGACTATTACATACCTTCTAGTGACATAACATAAATGAAAATGTGACCTAAAGCGTTTAATATAAACTAAAATTATTTTAAGTGTCACTGTTGTGTATCCTTTAGTCACACTAACTTTTAAAATTTCTTGTTACATATCTATTTAGTGACATATATTACGTAGTTGCATGACACTAACACACTTGTTGTCAAACTATTATTAAATAAATGTGAGTTTTTATTTATTTTAGTGACACATAATTTTGAACAGTGTGACTATATATAGTTAGTTACCACGCAACTGTTAATCTAAGTTGTGACTATTACATACCTTCTAGTGACATAACACAAAGGAAAATGTGACCTAAAACATGTACTATAAACTTATCTTATTTTAAGTGTCACTGTTGTGTATCCTTTAGTCACACTAACTTAAAAAATTTCTTGTTACATTTCCATTTAGTGAGATATATTACATAGTCACATGACCCTAACACACTTGTTGTCACACTATTATTAAATAAATGTGAGTTTTTATGTCTTTTAGTGACAAATAGTTTTGAACAGTGTGACTATATATAGTTAGTTATCACACAATTGTTAATCTAAGTTGTAACTATTACATACCTTCTAGTGACATAACATAAATGAAAATTTGACCTAAAATGTTTAATATAAAGTTGTCTTATTTTAAGTGTCACTGTTGTGTATCCTTTAGTCACACTAACTTTGAAAATTTCTTGTCACAATTCCATTTAGTGACATATATTATGTAGTTAAATGACCCTAACACACTTGTTGTCACACTATTATTAAATAAATGTCAGTTTTTATGCCTTTTAGTGACAAATAATTTTGAACAGTGTGACTATATGCAGTTAGTTATCACACAATTGTTAGTCAAAGTTGTGACTATTACATATCTTCTAGTGACACAACACAAATTAAAATGTGACCTAAAACGTTTAATATAAACTTGTCATATTTTAAGTGTCACTGTTGTGTATCCATTAGTCACACTAAGTTTGAAAATTTCTTGTTACACTTCCATTTAGTGACATAAATTACGTAGTTACATGACCCTAACAGACTTGTTGTCACACTATTATTAAATAAATGTTAGTTTTTATGTATCTTAGTGACAAATAATTTTGAACAGTGTGACTCTATGTAATTAGTTATCACATAATTGTTAATTTAAGTTGTGACTATTACATACCTTCTAGTGACATCTCTTATTTTAAGTGTCATTGTTGTGTATCCTTCAGTGACACTATCTTTGAATATTTATTGTTACATTTCCCTTTAGTGACATATAATACGTAGTTACGTGACCCTATAACATACTTGTAGTCACAATCTTTTCTAAAGACATTGACTGTTTATGGAATGTAGAGACAAATACACTACTAGAAAAAATGCTTTTAACGACACGCATTGCATGTCATTAAATGGTACAGATGACGCACAAATGTGTGTAGTTAATGGCCCAGTCATAAACAAAAAACGACATGCATACGCATGTCATGTTTAACGACAGGCATTAATGACAGACATTTTTGACACCCATTTATGACACGCTTTGCTTACTCGCATTTACGACACCAATTTACGACCAGCACTAATGTGTCACATCATATATTTTAAAATTTTTTTTGATTATATTTATTAATTTTTATATTAATAAACTATTGATTTTTATATTAATAAACACAATTACATAGCAAAACTATACATTTCATTTTATAATTAGTCATCCTACATCAAACTATTACAAATATTCCCAAGGTGTCAAAGATATTGGTTTACAGTCAATACAACACGACACTACCGGAAAATAAACTATGTTGCATAACCCGACCATTCTTCCTTAACTGCATCAAAATCCGCATCCGTGTATTCCTTTTTGCGTCACACAACCTAAGAAGAAAATTAAAAAACGAAAACGTTAAAAATATTAGGTCAAGTCAAAATTACAATCATAAGCAAACAAATAATAACCACGCTCCCAACTTCAAGCGCGGAGTTGGACACTTCACAATTACAAATAGTAATTAGCAGCTACGGGTGTTCACGACCGCTTTTCGCGGTTTTTATGTCAAACCATGAACCAAACCGTTAATATTGATTTTTAATTTTATACACCAAACCAAACCGTAGAATTCTTAAACCAAACCAAACCAGTAATGGTTTGGTCTAACGGTTTAGGCCCGTTAGGCGTTTATACAAGATCTTCAAACTAAAATATGACATATATATTTAAAGTTATCCAGAATTAGCAAGTGGATAAACACAAATTTTCAAAACAAGCCTTGAAAAAAAAGTAACCTGTCAGCTAGAGCATGTGTGCAGGTCTACGCAATAGATGCGGTTCAACTCGTGCATGCGTGCTGGTCAGCGCGTGAAGGTCACCTTGCGCGCACACGTAAACTCTTATCAACAAAAAATATGTCAGCCCGCGCACACAAGTTGGTCATATTTATGCAAGGGCACTTATACATTTGGATGCAGTTTTGACTTTAAAAAGTTAAAACTGTCAAAATTGTACATGTTACTTATATTCTTTTTAGTATACATATTTACAAGCCAAGTACTTATTTACATACGTTAAGATAGTTTAACAAAGAAAACATAAAACCAGCACACACGCATTGATCTGCACGCACGCGCTGATTTGTACGTGCTGACCAGTTCATGCGTGTCAAATATTTTGTTCTGTCTAGCTGTGCTTAATGCTCATACAATTCATTCTGTTGAGGCTGCTAGGTACCTTGTTGGTGACAGTGTTAATATACCATTAGATAATAAAATAGTGTGTAAATGGAGAATCAAAAGTTAACTCTTAGAATTTCATCATCCTATAATTTTTGAATGATTCAGAAACCTATTAAAAGAAAAACAAAATCATTTTTTTCTATGTCACTCCCAAAAACGGTTAGGTTAGATGGTTATTAACGAGTAGCTTAATCTAAAAATTTACTTCATAAGTCTAGACCTTCCTCATATGCATTTGATAATCCATCATACGAAATCCATGATTTATCGATGACCATTTGTTTCTACTTTGACAAAATGACAAAAAAAATCAAACCTTATACATAAATTATTAAAATTTATAGACAATACATCCAACACCATGTAGCAAATCAGAAACAAATCATATTTTTTTATAACCTACATTTTAGGATAATCATGGACAAGCATACAACACCAATATCCAAGTATCCCACTTTATCTGTCAGAACCTTTACATTATACATGCTCAAACCCTTATACTCCTCATTATTAAGCAAATTTTCTATATATAGTGATATATATATTTATATATATATAATATACTGTTAGTACACGGTTTTGCGTCTCGAGCCTTTTTATCTATCGTTTATGTATTTGTCATTTTTTATAATAAAGTATTAAGTTATTATTGCAGTTCGTTATAATTTAGTCTTGATCGTTAAGGATGTTTAACGAAATAGATCTAAGTTAATGTCCCTCCTGATTCATTAAGGATGTTTAACGAATCCGGGGGTGATTCGTTAAGTTAATTTATATTTTATGTATGTAATGAAGTGGATGCTAGTTCATTACGGAATGTGTAACGAACTAGATTCACTGTTTATTTAATTTTTTGAGTTAATCGTAAAAAACCTCTATCCAAATACACTCTCAAAGCTTCATACTAATATTATACGCATACAATTAATATATAACGTATAACATACGTACAATCAAGTGCAATTATGAACTAGATCCGTAGTCGATGTTATTCTTATAGATCAGATATGAGATCTAAGGTTTAGATTAAATTCGGTGTTCAAACAAGTGGTATTAGAGCTTTCGGTGCTCGTTTACACTTGAATTGGATGTTAATTGACATTAATTAGATTGTTAATTGGTATTTTTGTGTTTAAGTTTATTTCCGGTTTGATTCTGGATTGAATTGAGGTAACTCATATTTGGAAATAGATTTAGTGGTTTGGATTCGAGATCGGTAAAGTATTAGTGAGGTTTGGTAGTGAGGAATTGGAATTTGGATTGTTGATTGATTGAATTGTTTTGGTTTTGGATTTGGCCGAAAACAGGGGTTTAAGTTTTGGTCAAATTGATTGTGTTATATGGTTAATTGAGTTACGGGATAATATGAATTGGATTCGTGATGTGTTTCCGAGTATTTTGGTAGTTTGATTAAGCGATTTGGTTAAGTATCGTGTGCTTCTGGGTTGAATGTTCATTCGTTTTCCAGATTTCTGGAAATTTGTGTTTAAAGGTTTGAAGATTTGAAGATTCAAGTGGTTCGTTAACATTCCTGACTAATTCGTCCACATCTTTAAGATGATTCATTTGGATGATTAGCTGATTCGTGAACCATTTCGCTACACATATCCAATTTGTGTTACACATTCTAATTCGTGTTATCTAATTCGTGTGACACGTGTCTCACCTCGTTAACTGTAATCATAACAACTTTTTCCATGTGGCAATTGTTGTCTGAAGTTTGTTACAACCGTTGTAACTACCTAATTCGCTATAGGTAGATTCGTCATCAACTGTGGCTGATTCATCGCTTAATTCTCTTAGCA
Source organism: Bidens hawaiensis (assembly GCF_021521415.1). Classification (NCBI taxonomy): domain Eukaryota; kingdom Viridiplantae; phylum Streptophyta; class Magnoliopsida; order Asterales; family Asteraceae; genus Bidens; species Bidens hawaiensis. The sequence continues at coordinate 1,638,325 of NW_027504845.1, read as the reverse complement.
GACAATTAGTGATTCGTTAAATAATATCATCCGATTCATTGATCACTTGATTCATTACTTGACTTAATTCGTGAACCAGTTCGTCAAAATTAATGTTTCTGATTCGTTATCTGAACAATCTTAACTTTGTTAAGTTGTGATTCGTTAACCACTGTTCACAGTTCGTTACTTTTACTGTTCAAAGTTCGTTAATAATTTTATATATTACACCCTTGAAGTTTAAATGGATTTTCATTTAGCAAACATGGCTGGTATGTACATTAGCTTCCCAAAATATGTTAATGCAACAAATGTTGCAACTGGATACCGAGATCGGTTCACATTCAAAGTGTCCACGATTGATGAAATTTAGAGATTTTGCTAAATGGGAACCCCGTTTCCATGCTCATCTAGGATCATTTCACCCTGATTGTTCATATTGCTTGGATGAGGTTTACACCATTCCAATGATTGGGGATGAGACTATTGGTTTTACACCTAAACCTATCTCGCAATATTCGGTTGAAGAGAATAAAGCATTAGAAATTGAGACAAAAGCTTATTCTACTCTTACTATGGCTTTACCTGAAAACATCTTTCACCAAGTAGGGAGTATAAAGATTTGTGCCTCATTATTTCAACATATTCGTATGAGGAGTATGGGTAACACCGCAGAAAACAAAAAGGTTATGCTCAAGTTTCAATTTAGAAACTTTAACCTGCTTAAGGGTGAGCCTGTTGAAGAGATGACAACAAGATTTAATCATTTGATAACTGAGATGGATAAGATGAGGTTGGAAACTTCTGAGATTGATAAAATTGATACCATTAAAAGTGCATTACCGAGTTTTTACTCGACTTTCTTGATGCTTCTGAAAGAGAATAATTATTTCAACAATGAAGATTTGACGGCATCGGAATTTATGCAAAAGATCGAAGCACAAGAATACGATCTTAAATGTCAAAAGTTTTCAAAAGATAGTCAACATCCTACACTTTATGGTGGAAGTATGCCATTAAGTTCGACCATTTCTCATATCACTGCATTTTTAACACAAACTGCAAACGATAATGCAACAACTATCTATAGTGATCCACGTGCTTGTTTTTACACAGCTGGAAATTCTGGATCATTTGGTTTTTCTAGTTCTTCTGGAGGGTTTGGGAATTCATCACCTTTAAATCAATTCTCATCACAACCAATTGTGAACATGAGGAAGGCTGAACAAAATTTTGCTTTCTTATCTGCCTGCATGACTTCATATGAAAATTTGGTTAGTAGTAAAATTGCCACAAGCGATTTCACTGATGAAGACTATGACAAATTGATTCTGATGATTTGGAACTGTTGGACTTAGAGTGGAATATGGCTATGATAGTCAGGAAAGTGAAAAAGTTTATACAGAGAACGGGGAAAGATCTTCCATCTTTGAACAAAAATTTGGGGTTTGATAAATTAAAGGTAAAGTTTTACAACTGTCAAGAGTTTGGCATTTTGCAAAAGAATGTGATAAGCCAAAGAAGGAGTGCGTTGGTTCCAGAAAGCAAGATGAGAACTCATCTAGTAAAAGTGGAAGTGATACGGGAAATTCTTCTGGAACGATACCGTCATCTTCTGGAGGCGAAGCAATGTTATCTAACATGGATGGGGATGACTGGTCACAAAGATTGTTGTGCAATAACAATCAAGCTAATCTGGCAATGTTTGGATATCCTGAAAATTTTCAAGACGCAAGTGGAAGCGAACTATCATCAGATGCTGATACTGAGTCTGATTCAAATGATTCAAGTGAAAAGCTTCCAACCACTTTTGCGTGTATGGCAAAAATCAGCGATTCAACCACGTCTGCTTACATAGCTAAGCAAAATGAGGTTAGTACTTCAACTTCTAAATTTTCTGCTAATGTTTCATGTGCTGATTGTGAAATCACCAAGCCTAAGATAGACTCCTTAAAACATCAAAATGATAATTTGTTAAAAAGAGATTGTTTCGATAAAAGACTATTATAGGCAATCCTTAACTTCTCAGATGAATTCAAAAGAAAACATTGAGGCCTTAACTATAAGTAATCATGATCTTAAGGCTGAGTTATCGGTTAAAATGACTATCAATGATCAAAAGTTTCATGAAATTCTGAAACATAGATCAAAGATAACCGAGATTGAAAATGAGGTTCTTGATTTAAAGAACAAATTGGGAAAATTCAGAAACTCTTCATTTTTGCTAAACGAAATAATTGAAGTGTATGGTAAGCAAAAGGATTCAAAGAAAGGAATAGGTTTTGTTGAAATTCCACCACCCTTTCAAAATGATTACAAACCAAATCCTTTTGATAGAAAAGAAGATGATGTGATTGTTAAAGAATCTGCGATTTCTGAAAAAGCAAAACCAGTTAAACCTAAAACTATTGAAACCCAATTTACAACTCAGAAACCTCATGTTCAAAAAAAAGTCTTTGTTGAAAATGTTGATAAAGTCATCATTGAGGATATGTTCGAACCTGAAATCATACACAAGAACAAGAACATTCCAAGTTCTAATCACATACTGTGTGAACATCATGAATTTGAGGAGATTGTGAATGGTTCGCACACAACTTAGGTGAAACAAGATACCTATGTTAACGTCAAACCAGTGAGGGCTAAGAAACCAGAAAAACCCAAAATTTCTGATGATGATTTGTTGCATTTCATAAATCCGAATGTTTCCAAGCCCTGTACTAGTCGTGTATTTAAATTAAAGGGGATAGACCCGATGTCGCACTGAGAAATACATCCAATAAGTATCATTAAACCGGAACTGATTGAGAGTGTTTTTCACAATGAAACTTCCAAGATTCAAGATCTTGAACGTAGGTATGCTCAAGCTAAAACATCAGTTTCATCTGATCCTTTGACTAAAGCTAAGAAAGTTTTAAAACATGCTAAGAAAGTTCAATTTGTAAAGTCAACTGGAAAAGATACTTTGAAAAGTTTCTCAAATTGCACTAACTTAGATTTTGATTTGAAAAAGAAATTTGAGTTATCTGATGATTTAGCTAAGAGTTTTACAAAGAACTTGAGTCATTATCAACCTTCTATATCATATGTTACTGCTAAATCTCAACACAATCATGTAGACATGCGAAGCTGTTTCCTTTGCGGTCAAAAAGGACATGTGGTGAGAAACTGTGGTAGAAGAGTTCTCAGAATCTTCACCTATTTGTCAAAGATCAATCAAAATTAGTTCCTTTGATAATAGAGATTCTGAAACGACTAGTGTCGTATGATGATGATACTCATATTATGTTCTCAAACGTGAATCCTCGAAAGTTTGTTCATGTGAATGAAACTCATGGTTTTGTTAAACCAAAGTTTGTTCCAACTAAACCGTTATGCAAAAATGTGAACTCAAATGTAGTTCAAGCTGCTTATCTAAGACGAAAGTCTAAGAAGCCTGTAACTTATTCTCAAGTTGCTGAACAACAGTTGAATTCAACTAAGTTTAACTTTTCTCAAGAAAACCAAAAGGTTCCCAAGACTGAGGACTGGGCTACCTTTTCGAACTAATCATTTTCGTTTGTGTGTGGGGTACATCCTAGACCATTTATGGTGAAAACTGGATTATGGATAGCGGATGTTCTCGTCCTTTTACCTGAAATCTCGACCTCTTAACAAATGTGAGAAATATTCAAGGGGGTTATGTTGCGTTTGCTGGGAATTTTGGGGGTATGATTACACAAGAAGGTGATATTTCGAATGGGCATATTACTTTTGAGAAGGTTAACTACTGTGACAAGGTAGAGCATAATATATTGAGTGTGTCGCAAATCTGTGACAAACAATACAGTACAATATTTATATATAAAGAATATCTAATTTTGAAACCGGGGTATGTGATTCCCGACGACATGGTTATCATGCGATCACCTCGATCAAATGATATTTATGTATTAAATAAGAGTTCTAGAGTATCAACATCTATCAAAAAATGTTTTGTCTCGAAAGCAACCGGAGAAGATTCTATTCTATGGCATCGTAGAATGGGTCACATTCATGTTCATAAGATGAACTACCTAATGGCAAATGACCTAGTTGAAGGTGTATCTCTGAAGAATTTTAAATTATCCAATCACTGTATTGCTTCCAAAGAGGGCAAACAGAAGAAAAATGTGCATCCTTCTAAGTTATTAAATTCCATTGATACTCCTCTTGAGCAACTTCATATGGATATTTTTGGTCCAGTGAATTGTGCGAGTATTTCTGAAGATTGGTATTGCCTGGTAGTTACTGATGATTATTCAAGATACTCATGGGTCTTATTTATGAGTTTGAAAGATCAAACACCGGTTCTTGTTCACAATCTAATCACTAAGATCGAATCATTATACAAAAAGAAAGTGAGGAGAATTCGATGTGATAATGGTATTGTATTCGATGTGATAAAGGAATTCATCGAGAATACAGTGCCCCATACGTACCACAACAGAACGGTGTAGCTGAAAGAAAGAACAGAACGTTGATTGAGGCTTCTAGAACTATGCTTGTTGATTCAAAGCTTCATGTCCAATTTTGGAATGAGGCGGTGAATACTACTTGTTATACACTCAATCGGGTTCTTACTGTTAAGCGACTCAAGAAAACAAGTTATGTGCTGTTGAATAATCAAAAAACCTAATTTAAAGTACTTGGAACCGTTTGGGTGCCCTTGTACGATGTTCAAAAAGGATGTTAGAAAGTTTTATGAGAAAGCCATTGAAGGGTATTTATTAGGGTATGCTTCTCCTAAGAAACAGTGGACTGTCAAAAGTACACTACTCCTTCTCAAGGGACCCCAACTGGATGTTTGATTATGATGGCTTGTTTAATTCGTTTACTCCAACAACTGATCAACCAGATGAAGATTTAGTTCGTGCTTATTTTGAAGAACAACTGGTAATTTCATGATTTTCAGGTTCTAATGATGTTGAAGTTCCAATCGACGACACTCCAACTGAAGATCCTGATAATGATTCTCCAGTCCTCTTTGATAATGCATCTACTTCGTCTGATGATACTCTAGTTGTTGATCAAGTTATTGAACTTGATAGTGATGCTTCATCTCACGAGCTGGGTGAACATTACACTAATTTATTTGAAACTGTTGATGTTCCTGAGAATCCCATTCTTCGGATTCATGATTATCACCCAAAAGAAAACATTATTGGAGAACTTGATGTGGGAATTCAAACACGTCATCAAGTTGCTTCATCAAGTGAAAACAATGTATTATGTTCTTATGCAGATTTACATTCATCGGGAATTGTAAACCTTTCTAAATTCACTTGCTTTCTATCCCAAGTTGAGCCAACGACTCCTTGTATGGCAGTTCAAGATACTTCTTGGGTAGAAGCCATGCAAGAAGATTTACAGCAATTTGCATGTTTGGGTGTTTGGGATCTTATCGACAAACCTGCTTATGTCAAGAAGGAGATTCCGACTAAGTGGGTATATAAGTGTAAGAAAGACGATCGTGGGGTGATCTTGATAAACAAGGCACGGTTAGTGATGCAAGGATTTCATCAGCAAGAGGATATTGACTACACTGAAGTATATGCTTCGGTTGCAAGATTTGAGTCCATAGAAATCTTTCTGGCCTATGCAGCTTACAAGAACATAAAAGTCTATCAAATGGATGTCAAAAGTGCTTTTCTCAATGGTGAACTTCACGAGGAAGTGTTTATTTTACATCCTCCGGGTTTTGAAGACCTCAATTATCCTGACCGAGTTTATCGTTTAAATAAGGCATTATATGGTCTACATCAAGCCACTAGAGCTTGGTATGGCACGACCGCTGACCATCTAACGGATAAAGGTTTCAAACGTGGGACTGTTGACTGCCCTTTTCTTTATAAAAATATTGGTGATGATCTTCTCCTCGTCCAGATTTATGTATATGATATAATCTTTGGGTCAACAAACGACGCGTTGTGTAAGGAGTTCGAGAAATCAATGCAAACAAAGTTTGAGATGAGTTCGATGGGAGAGATGAACTTCTTTTTAGGATTGCAGGTTCATCAGTCTGCGAAAGGAATCTTTGTTCACCAGACAAAGTATGTGAACAATGTCTTCAGCCGATTCACGATTTCTGCCGGAAAAACCCTTCTACTCCTCTCCCCGTGGGTCACAATTTATCACCGGATGAATCGGAGGATACTGTCGATCCTACCCTATATCGTGCTATGATTGGTTCTTTGATGTATCTTACTACTTCTCGACCCGACATAATGTTTGATGTTTCTTTATGTGCTAGGTACCAAGCTAGTCCCCGAGTGACTCACCTGGTAGCGGTCAAGCGTATTCTTCGATATCTGAGGGGCAATCCTGACACCGGGTTATGATACCCCAAAGACGATATTGTTGATATTACCGCTTATTCTGACTCAAACTATGGAGGATGCAAGATTAATTTCAAGTCTACCACAGCAGGATGTCAATTCTTAGGAAGCCGGCTTGTTTCCTGGCAGTGTAAGAAGCCTGCTTGTTTTTAAATACCATATAACACTCTAAAATGAAACATATCGAAATTCGATATCATTTCATACTGGATGGATTTGAAAAGAAATTAATTGACCTTGAGAAAGTACATACCGATTTTCAAAGAGCTGACTTATTTACTAAAGCATTTGATAAAACACGTTTTCAATTTTTGTTTGGTTTAAATGGTTTTAAAGACCCTTGCTGATATCCTAAAATTAGGATAACTATCTTTATTTTTAGTTTGTTTTTATTTTAAATTTTATTTTCGTTTTGGCTTTTAGGGGGTGAACATAGAAAATACAAAAAAGATTGTGTTTTTCGCTTGTATAGATAAAATCCAAAAACATTGAAAAATTTAAATTTCAAAAATAGTGTGTTTTCATGTCTATAATATTTATGTTATAGAAATTTTGAAAAATTCAAATAGATTGTGATTTTCTCGTCCATATAGAAAAATCCAAAAAAGACAAAAAGATTGTGTTTTAAGTAAGTTAAGAGAAAAACCAAAAAGATTTTTGCTTACATTCGCTGAAAATTATGTCAATTACTTCTTTTTGAAGGACATATACTTGTATATGTTTGGTCCTGATAATTTCTTGTAAATATTCGGGATAGCCATTTTCTTGACAATGGAAAGTATTTGGGGCGTTCGTTATGCTTCTTATGTTATTTTCTCGATGAAAATTATGTCGGTTATTTAAGTATGTGGATCATGCCTGCATGTTTTGGTCCTGTTATCTACTTGTAGATTGATAGGATAGCCATTAATCTATAGACTAAAAGTAACTGGGGCGATTAAATTCATTTTTTTTATGCTCCTCCAAATTTTTTATCTTTTGAAGCAAAAAGAGAGAATGCTAGTACATTGATTGTATGAATCCAAATCCAGCAAGACACAAGCTAAAAAGATTGAGTGCTTAATAATTGGTGCAGTGATAGGTCTTAAACAAGTTGTTAGAGTAAAATATGTGGTATAAACATAAAGATAAGCAAATTGATAGAGGTGTTAGTCTCTAGCAAAAATCACGGTGAAGATGGCAGAAATGTAATAACCGGTCATACTCAAGCCTTATAGTTGTTGATCACTTAAAAATATAATAAAGCAAATAACAAGCGTTAGGATTCTGGAAACTGTGAGTCTTTATTAGGCTTAATCATCTGGGTATTCATAAGCATGAATATTTCACACGCTTTTAGAGCAGACCTAAAGACATTAAACTTGATCACTGATGTACTTCGTACAATCCAAATTACTAACTTGATCAAAATCCGCTGTTAGTCATACATCTGTTCCTCCATTGCGCTCATCTCATTACCAATAAGAAATGGACCCCAGGGGATACAATGTACGTAAGCCAACAGATGGACTCGTGCATACTCACTCACAGTAAAGGAAACTTGATGCATTGCTCAAAAATTATAAAAATATTCTAAATTTTTATCAACACTATAATGGTTTAAGTCAAGTTGGGGTGATTTGGCAAAAATCAAATTAAGCTTGAACTGAGATTAGAGGCTGATAGTTTCTGATATTCTGTGCGATAATTGAACCATTAATCATATCACAAAAATGCTTGAAGACTTGCTATAAGCTTTAAGTGGACAACAATATCAATGACCGACTTAGCGCCAGTCATAATATTGTTGAAATATAAAACTGTGATGGAAGGGCAATTCAGTCAATATGATTCTCTCCTCAAACTCAACAAAAATAAAAAAATATGTACTGCTTTATTTTTTGTTCTATGTTTTTAGTTTCGGATATTTCTTTTGTAAATATTTTAAATCAAAAGATAAAAAATTCAAAAATATTTTGCATTTTCGTCTTTACTTATTATCTAATTCTTTAAGTTAAGTGTTTCAAAACATAAAACACGTTAAGGCATTTGATCTTCGGGATACGAGATTTCGTTGATTTACTTAAATTAATTGATTTCATTAATTCTTTTATTTAATTATTTAATTTAAAATTTCATAAATTGATTTATTAATTGATAATATGATTCGTTAATTTGGATTTGCTAAAATAACGAATTAAAGCCATTTATAACGAATTGTGTTCTAATTCGTTAAGATTAATTCGCTTCTGCCACTCCGTAACGAATGGCTTCTAATTCGTTAAGATTTTAACGAATCACCTTGTAATTTGTATGCCACGTGTTAACTTAAGATAATGAATCACCTGATTCGTTATTTCAAAATTCAAACGAATCAGAGGATTCGTTACATTGGAAAACGTGTAATGTCAGACTATATAGGGAAATGTGAAGGCGGTTCGTTTCACTATTCACTTTTCATCTTCCTAATAACACTATTACTCTGGCCTATTTTTCTAGAATATTTGATCATCGATTTATAGTATTTTGATTATACCATTGTGTTTCTAAGGTATAGACGATCACATCTTTGTAGTTTTCATCAAAAATCATACTGATTGGATAGGGTAATTATGGTAATTTGTTACCGTATGTTCGAGGTTTATATAAACCTTCATAGGTGTGCTTAATAATATGTTAAATGACTCTATTTTGATTAATGATTGTCGGGTTAATTATTAACTATTACTATCGGGTTTTTATGCTTTGTTCAAACCGCTAATTTAATTGACTTATATCATGTGTTGGACCATCAAATCGATACTGTTTTAATCTCAATGAGTTTCCGAGATCCTTGTGGTTATTTGTTTGGATATTCATCGATGATTATGGGGTAATTGATATCAGATTTGCGTTTTTGACTTTTAGTGTTCTTGGTAATTTTGACCTTGACCAGATAAGTCAAAGATTAAGCTGTTATTGGCCATTCGTTATGCTTAGCGAATTGGAAATAATTCGTGTCCATTTCATTAAGCAATTCAAACGAATTAAAATAAGCGAATCAACTTTTCTAACGAATCAGATTGGTATTTGTAAATTATAACGAACTAGGGGGTTAGTTCGTTAACTTTTCATATTAATTCACTAATTCTTAATTCGTCATGTATTTACTTGATAGCGAAACAGGCAATTCGTTATAATATTGTAAAGAATCAGTCTGTTCTTAACGAGTGACATATTAAATTAATTTTCTTATTAATTTTGAAGTGATAACTTTAAACATTTTACAAATTTTTATTTGTATAATTTTTGAATGTTACTAATTCTCGATGTTATTAATTTTAGACTTACGGCTGATAACATGGACCAAGATCTACCAGTTGTTGATCAAAAAAAGCAACAACTACAACAACAACAACAACAACAACAACAACAAAATCCTCCTGTGCTTCCTTATGATAGGAAACACAATATTTGTGCCTTCGTTGGTACAAATTTTGTGGATGAGAACATCTTTGGAGGGTTATTGGAGTTTTCTACGACGTTCATGTATTCACTACTCTATCACTGCAAATCCTAAAGTTTGATTCAACATTGTTCGTCAAATTTGGAATACTACGAGATACGTTGAATCTGAGAACCACATCAAAGCCACAATCAATCAAACTCCAATCACTGTAGATACCGATGATTAGACGTGTTCTTCTTTTTGTGGACAATATTGACAATCCATGTGAGTTTGAAAAGAAGTTGATCAAGGGTCTATTTCGTCATGTATTTTACGGTGGAGACATCAGAGAGTCTACGTATAACAAGAATGGGTTGTGTCCTACTTACAAGTATCTATTGCATGTGTTGATACATTGCTTGGGAGGACGTAATGGGGGGCTTTATGAATGTCGTATCATGTTGTAGTCGGCTTTTGTTGCACTAGTCCTTAACAAGCCGTTCAACTTCTAAGAGATGATTTTTTATCATCTTAAAGAACAGTGTCTACAAAAGGTTCAGAAGAAGAAGCTCTGAATGTATCCTCGGTTCTTTCAGTTAATTATTCAAGACTTGATTCCAAATTTGATCATCGATCAAGTATTGGTAGAGGACGTGTTGGAATTAGTTCACATGACGGCTAACACGGTATAAAGAATGAAGATCTATTGAAAGGAGAGACCTAGGACCAAACGTTTGATTGGTCATATTGTGAATCTTGATTATGTATGTCCTGACAATGATCGTTGGATCCATGAAGATTCGGATTCTGAGCGTGAGGAGGGACCAGGTGGGAACGATGGTGATGATGGTGGTAATGATGGTGGTGACGGTGGTAATGGTGGTGATGGTGATGCGGCTATTCTAGAACAACAAGCTGCGGTGGAAGCGGCGTTAGCTGCTACAATTGCAGCTCAACGAAAGAGAAAGGGTAAAGAGTTGGCTTCTGAAGGCTCTTCTAAGTGTCGAGTGTCTACTGGTTCTAGCATCTCGTTTGGAGTTCAGCCTCTAAGGTCGTCCACTCCTCTACGCCCGGAGGTGCCGCTTATTACTAGCACTCCTGAGCTTACTTTGACGACCACACTTACTTTCGATCCTAGGCTTGGTATGATTTCTCAAACTGTTTTATCTCCTATACCAAGGCCTTCAATTGCTACCTCGGTGGTTTCTCTTACACCGACTATGTTGCCTCCACAGCCAATGGGTTTCTCATTCTTGAGGCTTAACCGACCTCAAGGTCCCGTTCAGCCTATCCCAACTTCGTTTCTTTCTATGACTCATGATCAACAGATGAATATGGTTCTGAGTCTACTTCCTTTATACGAAAATCAAATGTCTGCTGACCGTATGACTCAAGAACAAATGATGTAGAATCAATGAAGACTGATGGGATATATATCCTTTTGTCAAAATGAAACAAAAGATCTTCATGAGATTGTTAATTCTCATGGGGTGAAGATCAAAGAACAGGATGATCTGATCTTGCAGTTAACTTGCAAGGATGATGCACTGAAAAAGATCAAGAATGATGAAGAAGATCCGGACGAGTCTGGTGCAGGAGGTGAGCCTAAACAATCACATGGTTCATCCTCAAGTGATGGTACCAGTGGAGTTGGTGACTTGGACAAGCAGATCATTGTTTATCAAGATTACACAACTGCTAAACCGATTGAGATGATCGAAGCTGACACTGTAATCTTTGTTGATAGATCGGGGGTGGTCAGATGTGTGGTGATTTGAAACGAGATTGAAGTCGGTCAGTTTGTTGAAAGGTCTCTAGCACGAGAGCAGATTTCACTACTGCTTGGCTTGAATGACGATAAGTTTACCGTGTTAGAGGCGTAGCGAGATGTGGAAGTTGAGAACGATGAGGAGATTTTAAATGATCCGAATATTCAAAAGAATAGGGATTTTATTTATGAAGATGAGGAGGTCGAGGTTGAAGATGTCACAACTGGGGAGTATCCTGACTTGTTTCAACACACCAACGTCGATCAGGGTGCTCCAATATTTAATGCGGAAACGATAAAGGTAGCTGAGGACAATTTGGAAAAAGAATCGAAGGGTAAACATGTGGTTGATACTAGATTTGATTCACTTGAAAACCCGAATGATGCTGATATTGCAAGGTGGTTTGAGTATCGAAGCAAGAAAACCCGTAAGCTTATTGAGGCTTATCGGTATGTGGATCAGGAACAAAAGGATGAAGCTGCTGCTCGTGCCAAAGCCAATCAAATGACTTCATTCAAGACTGTGTCAAAGGTTGAAGGTGATATTATTCTTGGTTATTTGATTCTGATCTTAAAGTATGTATTGTTAAATTAGAAAAAGGGGTCCAATACTATGAGAAGATAATGGATGTTCTTACTCTACCACGTAGGGATATTCGTACCCTCGCGTGTTGTCATTTTATCAACCGAGGGGGGATTGGATAGCAGATTGGTTCCATCAACATCTGTTATTTGAAGTCAACCATGGATTTAAATTTCTTAAGCTACAGGTCCCTATTCGTAAACGTATTAATGAGATTGATTCGAGGACGGGCAGGAGAAAATTGGTCCTTAAGGTTAAGCCGCCAAAGACCATGAAACGGGTACCAGTGAAGACTTTGAATCAACACATACATCTATCTTTCAACCGCTGGTATTACGAAAATCGAACTGGCGAGGCCGTCATTTTCCTGGGCAATGGTTTGAAGACCGAGCTAATCAAGATCAGTGATCATATGTGGCTTGTTAACTTAACGGTGACCGACAACGACGTGCTACACAAGAATAAGATATTGTTCAAATGCAATAAAGACTATGATCTGGCTTTGAAGTTCCAGCGCGTCGTGCGTGTATGTTATGAGAACGGGATTCATAGTTGCAGAGATTGCCAGTCCGAGCGTTACAAGTAAAGTAAAGAAAAAGAACTCAAGACGAGGGGGTGTCTGATAGTACACGGTATTGCGTCTCGAGTCTTTGTATCTATTGTTTATGTATTTGTCGTTTTATTTATGTAATAAAGTATTAAGTTATTATTGTATTTCGTTATAATTTAGTGTAGTTCGTTAAGGATGTTTAACGAACTAGATGTATGTTAATGTCCCTCCTGATTCGTTAAGGATGTTTAACGAATCAGGGGGTGATTCGTTAAGTTAATTTATATTTTACGTATGTATCGAAGTGGATGCTAGTTCGTTACAGAATGTGTAACGAACTAGATCCATCTTTTATTTATAGTGGTTTCAGTCCACTGTTTATTTAAGTTTTTGAGTTAATCGTATCAAACCTCTGTCCAAATACACTCTCAAAGATTCTTACTAATATTATACTCATACAATTAATATATAACGTATAACATACATACAATCAAGTGCAATTATGAACTAGATCAGTAGTAGAATTTAATCGTATAGATCAAATCTGAGATATGAGGTTTAGATTAAATTCGGTGTTCAAACATATACACAACACATTACTAATTCTACCACACATTATAATCCAGGTAAGTTTTTTTTATCTACCACAACCGTTCACAAAAACATCCCTAAAAGATCATAATAACACTTTAGTAGTTATATCTACACCATAATCTAGTCAAACCAGTCCAATGTTCTTTAATAGTCATCACAAATTTCACACAAAAAAAAAGAAAAAAAAGAAACTTAAGTGTCAATTAAACCCTAAACGAAATTGAAGGTAAAATTGATAGTAGAACACGGTAAAATTAAAGGCACATACCTCATAGTAGTTGAAGTCTTAGAGAATAATTCTTCAATTGAACAAAAATTTTACTTCAAATAATTAAGCAAACCCTAGATGCATTCGTGTGCAGAAATTAAACGGAATTATGGCTGAACAGTAGATGGCCTGGATGGCCACAGGATGGTGAAGATTGTTGCTGAAGTTGGAAGGATGGTGAAGATCTTTGCTGAAGTTGGAAGATGGTGTAGCAGGTTTGATGTTCAACTGTGAGGGAATTAAAGTTACTGAAAAATATTAAGTGTGTTGGGCGCTACTTTGAGAGGAAGGGCGGGTATTTATTTTTTTAATTTGATTTCAAGATGACCTACAAACATGACACACATGGTTAGTTTTTTTAATTTATGACACTGGTTTTATGACACACAAAAATAAGTGTCATATATTTTCTAATTTTTGAAAAATATGACGTTTTTTTTAATGACACACACCATTTACGCCACATAAATCACTACGTGTCATAGTACGCATGTCATTAAAAGTCTTTTTTCTACTAGTGATATTTATGTAGGCAGGGATTATATGTAGTTAGTTATCTCACAATTCTTAACACAAAATTACCAATATATACCTTTTAATGACACTTGTGGTGACACTATCTTTAATGAATGTTACTATATATATATATATATATATATATATATATATATATATGTTAGACACAAATTATTTTATAAAATGTGACTATATATAATCAAATGAATTATAATCAAATGAATTTGATAGCAATTCGCATTTAGTGACATTTGCGAAATAAATATAATAATGGATAATATATAATTGAAACGATACAACATATTATTAAAATATAATGAAATTCTTCTACTTATATACAATTTTTTTAAAAGGGAGTAATTAAAATATACATCTAAATCTAAATCTCACTAGTTGAATTAATTATGCTGGCTTAGCTGCTGCATTAATACTACTCCTGGTGAACTTCGATTTAAGATTATTCAACTGGACATATTCTACCGTTCCTTTTGCTTTAGGTGTTTTTTTACCGTTGAATCTTTCGGTTGATTCCGCTGTTGACCATCAATATCTTTTGTAGATGTCCCATTTGTAAAGTCGTTGACCTTTTGATTTTCAATTTGTTGATCATCCTGTGTCAACACCATTTAAAAAGGAAAAAAAACACCTATATTGTTTAAATAGTTTAATAATTTAAAGACCATTATCGAAAGTAATTACAGAACTCACATCAATAGAGTCCAATTGGGGATAAAAAAGTACAGTTGGGTATAAAAGTGTCCAATTGGGGATACAAAAAACGTACAGTTGTGTATAAAAGAGTCCAATTGGGATAACAGAGTCCAATTAGGGTTAACAGATTCCAATGGGGTATACAAGAGTCCAATTAGGAATAACAGTTCTAATTAGGGAATAACATATTTTAATTGGGGATAATAGAGTCTAATAAAGGATAACAAAGTCCAATTGGGGATAACAAAGTCCAAATGGGTGTAACAAAGTCCAATTGGACTATGTTATCCCCAATTGGAATTTGTTATATCCATTTGGATTTTATTATCCCCAATCGGACTTTATTATCCCCGATTAGACTCTATTATCCCTAATTGGACTCTATTATCCCCAATTGGGTCAAAATGGGTTGACAAATTTAAAGAGATGGGTGGATGTGGGTTAGTGTTTAAAGGAAAATGAATTTTCGAGTTGAAACGGGTTTTCGATTGAAACGAGTTCGATTTGAATTGGAACGAGGTCGATTTTGGATTGGAATGAGTTTAGTTTAAGTTTTGGCTCGAATCAGTTTTCGAGCCAACACGAGTTTTCGCAATGAACGGGTTGGGTTTTGGTTTCTAAAGTTTCTTTTTGGACGATTTCTTATATTTTTTGTTTAACTTTTTGAATTTTTTTATGAGGAGTTTTCTATTAAAATTAAAAATCCTCAAAAAAATATTCAAAAAATAATAAAAAAATCAGTACTCAAAATATAAATTAAAAATAAAAAATGTAAAAAAACTAAAACGTTTCCTCCATTGTCGTCGATAAAACTGTAACTATTCCGGCAAATTCAGGTATACCCTAGCCGGTATATAATATTTATGTGTTATTTAATATGGAATATATGAATTATAATGAATTTATACAAGTATGAATGATTCACAGTACGAATTATACTCGATCATACGGCTAATCGTATTGGAATTACGATTAACCGATGAACGGTTATTGAAACCCGAACGAATCGGGGATTACGTTATAGATGAAATATATGATGTTTAGTAATGTTTACGAAGCATTAAAGCTTCGGGATAAGTGAATTATAGCACGGAAAAAGAATTTCGATTTATTGGTACGTCGGTACGTTAAACGAAACCTTTAATACCAAACCAAGCAAGAGATGATCAATCAAGCCGAAAAAGATGTGCAGTTATTAATAATATGATGTTTTAAGTCAATAAATGTCATGGTTTAAGTTTTTAAAGTTTTTAAATCGGTTTTATATAAATTTAATTTTTTAGGCCAAAAACGACCGTTTTAGCCTCGTTTTAAGCGAAATTAAACATTTAACCGAAAAACGAACTGAACCAGATTATCCACAACATTATCCGGATTACACAATCCGAATGTGTGGCCAAGAATGAAGGAGTGGGCCCCACCCCACCCCTTATGTAGACCGATCGGCCAAGGGGAGGCCCCTTAGCCTTTCATTTTCTTTTTTTTACATACAATCCAACTCCAAAACCTTTCCCTCTCCTCAAATCTCATCCAAATCCTTGATTTTTAACAAGAATCACAAGGAAAAAACATGGTTATAATGGTTAATTCATAGTTTTAATTCCATGATCTTGAGTTGTTTGCAAGAAATGAAGTTTCAAGTGAAAAATGGGTGGAAACCCGAGATGAAACCGATTCTTGCATGATCAAGTGATGTATACTAGTTATACAAGGGATCTTGGTCCAAGAAAGGAGTTAAAAGAGTGAAAAACGAATTTTTACGGTTAAAATTTTTGTTTTTATATCATAACCGAAACCAAGAAATAAATGGCTTGATTGTGGGTGTAACTTGCTTGGTGTGGTGTTATTGTGCTTGTAGGTGTTATATCTAGTTGCAAGCAAAGGCTAGAAAGCAAGATCTTGGCGATCTAAAGCTAGAAACACAAGGTAGTTCGGTTTTTCGTATGATTTATATGATTTGGACAGATTGTGATAGACTTAGAGTTGGATCATGAAATTTTACAGAGATGATCTACACATGAAAATATGAGATCTGTGAAAATTTGGTAATTTTTGGATAAAGGATGAATATTTGGTGAATTTAATGCTCGGTTTTGGCTAAAAATGGTGAAAAATAGCTAAACATCATGAAAAATTCTGGACAATTCCAGATAAGTTTTTTATAACATAGAAAAGTCACACACAAAATTTCAGATCCATTGGAGAAGTCTAAGTAGGCTTTTCGGTAAAACGAGTTCTAGGGTTTTCTAGCTCGGTTTTGGTGAAAATGGCATGAAAAATGAGATTTTGGTTCTGGAAAAATTACAGGGAACTATGTGGATGGCAGGGGTCATCCCAGAAAAATTTGGGATTTTTCTAAGGTGGTTTGGTATTTTCGATATATTTGGTGTTTAAATGACGTTTAAAAATAGATAAATAAATGTTAAATATAAAAATTAATTCTGGAAATTTTTTTATAAAATTCCTTACTGTCAAAAAGTGATTTGTGCAAAATTTCAAGATCCGAGACTAAACGGATAATTATTTGTGCTAAAAAGAACATAAAAACAAACTTTTAAAGCTTAAAACGCGTAAACCGGTAAAGTTCGCCTAAGCGAGCTGACTGGTGTATAAAAACCTTAAAAATGAACCATTTTCATGAAACTAAGTTAATCAAGTAAAAATAAATCATCCGAAAATAATTCGGATGATTTGGGTATTTTTATCCGAAATAACAGTTTCCGGCACCCTAAAGACGGAAACGGGTCCCGCGGCCAAACGGGGCGTCTAAACCGAGCTCTAAATTCACGGTTTTAACTAAAATATCAGTCAAACACTATTTTCGGGTCGTGTGTGACCAAACTCATTTTGAAACATAAAAACGGATAACCGTGCTAGGCACGCAAAACGGGGAAAACATAATAATAATAAATTTTGACGGATAAACTCTAAGAGATATCACAATCTGAGTCCTGAGAAGTGTCTCTGGGTTAACATTGTCTCCGGATCGAGTACAGTACTGGGTTAACAGTGTCCCCAAATGTACCGGTTGACACGGATTTAATTTATGGAAATTGTATAGTAACGACTTAGGTATAATATTACAGATTCAGGCTCATAGCTGTTCACTGTACTACATACTGACTCACGAGAAGGTGAGTTTCACGAGCCCCTTTTTACTGAACTGCTTTAAATATTTTCCCGGGGCGGAAAGCATGTTTCCATCAAAATGTTTAAGTACATGCTGATCGCATGGAAATGAATGAATTTATATAATGTTTATTGTACGGGAATCGTACGGTAATGTATTAAGATGGTAATTGTCTGAGTTGCTAACATTGTAAGGCCCGAACAGTGTTCTGGGTTAACAGTGTCCCCAGAGGTTATTAAATGTGTTTCTGGGTTAACAGTGTCCCCAGAGGTTATTAATGTGTTTCTGGGTTAACTGTGTCCCCAGAGGTTATTGGACGTGTCTCTGGGTTAACAGAGGTTTCACTTGTGGGCTCAGCATAATTTCATCGCTAATATATGATTACTATAATGATTTGTCATGGTTTATTTAAATTAGTGAAACTCACCAACTATTCGTAGTTGACCCGTTTTCTTTACATGCTTTCTAGGTACACCCAAATTGGAATGAGTGATACGTGCTTGATGATGTGTGCTATTTTGTGGAAGCTTAAGGATCTTTATTTTGTATTAAATATACTAATGTACTATCGGTAAAACTTATGTGTTAACGCCTAGTCGGTAACGAAACTAGGAACAATGTAATACGTTGTAAATTAATGTAGTGGTGTTTTCTTTATAAGCAATGCTGTTGATATCAAATGCGTCTGTTGCATCCCGTTTACGTTTCCGCTGCGGTTACGGGGTGTTACAAAACTTGGTATCAGAGCCATTGGTTATAAAGAATTAGGGTGTCTTTAAAAAGATACCTAAAATATAACCAGTAGCTCAAGTATTATAGGATCTGAATATCAACTAATAATTTATAGTGATGAGATCTGGATGAACTTGGATGGACAAGTGTGTTATTATGGTCCGGAACATAATAACAGACTTGTCTGCACGAGGGAATTCAGGGGAAGTCACGGGGGACTTTAATAGGTAAAATTGGCAACATATGTGTAAATATATGATAATATTGTTATGCGGTAAAGTTGTATAAGTAAGTGTATATTAATTTGATTATGGTTTACACTATGGAAAGAACTATATGTTTGATTAACTTGTGTGCAGGTAAGAATGTCGAGAACTCATAGTTTATCGGTGGAGGAGGACCCGGAGGAAGTCAGCTCCGGGAACTCTGGGAGTCTAGGCATATCATCCAGCTCTGAGCCTAGCGAGGCTAGTCGTAGGAGCTCTAGCCAGTCCTCCCTAGTCAGGATTGTCAGATACCCCACCCCACCCGCACCACAGGCCACCCCTATCCCTCCCGGATTCGGACCCAGCCTCACGGCGCGGATCAGTGTCCCGCATGTCCCACCTACCTCTCCCCCACCCAGACCTGCTACCCGTCGGGGCGAGTCCTCCCGCTCCCAGCCCGAGCCTGGGACTCCACCTGTGTGGGGTCTTCCTAGGCAGGAAAGGGACGCGGCGGCATGGCTTCGAGTGCTCTCCGAGCAGGTGAATGAGCACTCCGCCGCCTTGACAGTGGGAGGGCAGAGGCAGATGTATCTGGGGGACTGCATACTGGACCACCAGTATGCGATTGCGCAGCTAAGGAGGGAGTGCTCATACTCCCAATTGATGATTGATCGATTAGAGGCGCGGGTCCGGGGTGTGTTGGTAGTGATGGTGGTGTTGGTGGCAGTGATGGTGTGGTGGGTATACCACCGTGTTTAGTGATGTTAGGATGGTAGAAGTCATGGACCGCTTTTTGATACTCTGTGTAAGCAGTTAGTGGTGATGCTAACATAGAGTGAATCTTGGGTAGTTATAATACAACCACTGGCCCTTAGGGGGTCTCTTTTGGGGTATATCATTATAGATACTTTTGGGTATCATTCAAGCACTGACCCATTGCGGGTTATGTCGAGATGATGCCGACATAGGCCCTATGTATGAAAACTTAACCTATGTAATGATGACAGGAAAGTATGTGAATTGACGTTGATGTAATATGTACTGATGTTTATTAATGAATGGAATGTGGGTTGTGTGTTATGATTGGAACTTGTATTAATTATATGTATTTTCTTGATGTTGTGTAGAATGGCACCAAAACGATCAGCTCAATTATCGGAAGTAGATGTGAGCCGTTTGATTGCTCAACAGTTAGAGGCGGCGATACCGGATATAGTATCGCGCATCGCCGCCAGTATTAACAATTCGACCAATCCAACCCCTCCGAGCAATCAAACGACCACCAATAATGACGGGGAACAAAATGCTAATCCTCCACAGAATGATAACCCGATTCCGGGAAATGACGCACCGCCTAGGGTGGTCGTTACAGACAGTAATGGCCCTATACCTACTGTAGAAACGAACCGTACTGAACCGATTCCTGCATCCAGGGGATGTTCGATCAAAGACTTTATGTTGTGCAAACCCCTAGAGTTTGGAGGGTCTGATGGACCAAATGGGTTGGTTAAATGGATCGAGAAAATAGAATCCGTTGTGAATATCAGCAACTGCCCCGAGGATTGTGTTGTTAAGTATGCTACCTGCACATTCACGGACCATGCCTTGACATGGTGGAACACGATAGTGCAGACTCACGGTCAGGCGGCGACAAACCGCATGACCTGGACAGAGCTCAAGTCTCTTGTACTGGGACATTTCTGTCCGAAAAATGAATTGCAGAAATTAGAAAATGAATTGTGGAACCTGGAGATGCAGGGGGCAGACCACTTGGGTTATACAAACCGGTTTAATGAGTTGTCGCGATTGGTACCATGGTTGGTCACCCCAGAGTCAAAGAGGGTTGAGCGTTATATTTGGGGGCTAACTTCAGTTGTAAGGAGTATAGTCAATTCTGGGGGACACCAGACGTATGAGTGTGTGGTGTCGCAAGCTGGTATCGTCACCTACGATTTCGTGAGGAGTGGGTCACTGAAGGTGGCAGGAGAGTCTGCTGGGGGAAAACGGGGTACGTATTTCCATAGGATCCAGGAGAAGCAGCAAGGTAAACGTGCTAGGCCCGCTGCCAAGAACTACTCCATGACTAGTTCAGGCGGAAGGCAGGGACCGCAGACAAGGACGTTTCCTAGGTGTGGGAAATGCGGTAACCAGCATGGTGGCGAGTGCAGGGGGGTAGTGTGCCATCGGTGTGGCAGGGAAGGGCACTACGCACCGAGATGTAGGACAGACCTGAACAATCTAAACCGACAACCTCAACCTATCCGTGCGCAACCAGTTAGGACCCAACCAGCCCGACAACAAAACCCACAAGGAAATCAAGTGATGACCACCAGTCGTGCTTGCTTTGAATGCGGCAGCACAGATCACTTCAAGAGAAACTGTCCGAAACTGAACCAGGGAGGAAATGGGCGGCAAACCGCGGGTCAGGCATCATCGTCCAACCCGGCAAGAGGCCGAGCATTCGTGATGGGGGCGAGCGAGGCACGCCAAGACCCCAGCGTAGTGACAGGTACCTTCCTCGTCTCTGATCATTGCGCTTCTGTATTATTTGATACGGGCGCCAATAGAATTTTTGTCTCCGTTAAGTTCCTATCGATAGCAAACTTTCCAATTGGTGAAACCATAGAACCTTATACCGTAGAAGTCGCTAACGGTAAAACCATGATAGTTAATCGAATAGTTCGGAATTGCCCTTTTATTCTGAACGATCAATCCCTTCCGATTGACATGTTACCGGTAGAATTGGGTAGTTTTGACGTGATAGTGGGAATGGATTAGTTAGCACGTAACAAAGTAGAAATAAACTTTGAAAAGAAAATCGTCAAGATCCGGGTGTCGGATGACGAAGAGGTATTAGTGCAAGGAGAAAAGTCAGGCACCATGATACCATTTATATCCCACCTCAAGGTGTTAATATATATACGCCAGGGATGCGTGGCGTATCTAGCAAGCTTGACGGCCACTGATTCTGAGGAGAAACGGGTGGATGATATTCCAGTGGTACGCGAATTTCCACAAGTTTTCCTAGAAGAACTTCCTGGATTACCGCCAACCCGCCAGGTCGAATTCAGAATCGATTTATTACCTTAAGCTGGCCCTGTTGCTAAGGCGCCCTACCGACTTGCACCATCCGAGATGCAAGAATTATCCAACCAGTTGCAAGAATTGGTGGATAAAGGATTTATACGTCCAAGTTATTCCCCGTGGGGTGCACCTGTACTATTCGTGAAAAAGAAGGACGGGAGCCTTAGAATGTGCATCGATTACAGGGAATTGAACAAGTTAACAATCAAAAATAGGTACCCTCTTCCCCGAATTGATGACCTGTTCGACCAATTACAAGGTGCGAGCTACTTCTCAAAAATTGATCTTAGATCGGGATACCATCAGGTTAGAATTCAAGAGGAGGATATCCCAAAAACCGCATTCCGGACTCGCTACGGCCATTACGAGTTTTTAGTTATGCCTTTTGGGCTAACAAATGCGCCAGCAGTGTTCATGGATCTCATGAATCGAGTCTGTAAACCCTACCTCGACAAATTCGTCATCGTGTTCATTGACGATATTTTGATCTACTCGAAGAGTAAAGAAGAGCACGAGCAACACTTAAGATTAATCTTAGAGCTTCTAAATCAGGAGAAGTTGTATGCAAAATTCTCCAAGTGTAACTTCTGGTTACAAGAGGTGCAATTCCTCGGTCACGTTATAAACCATCAAGGAATACACGTTGATCCGAGTAAGGTTGAAGCAATTAAGAATTGGCAAGCGCCTAAATCTCCAAAGGAAATCCGCCAATTCTTAGGCTTAGCTGGATATTATCGTCAATTTATAGAGAACTTTTCCAGCATCGCCCAACCTTTAACCCTCCTGACTCAAATGGATCGAAAGTATGAATGGGGAGAAGAACAGGAAACGGCGTTTCAAACGCTAAAACAAAGATTGTGCCAAGCGCCAATCTTAAGTCTCCCCGACGGAGACGATGGTTTTGTCGTGTATTGTGACGCATCCCGGAGAGGGTTAGGATGCGTGTTGATGCAAAATAATAAGGTTATAGCCTATGCTTCTCGACAGTTAAAAGTACACGAGAAAAACTACACTACTCATGACTTAGAACTGGGAGCAGTTATCTTCGCACTTAAAATCTGGAGACATTATCTCTACGGTACAAAGTGCACCATCTTCACCGACCATAAAAGTTTGCAACACATATTCGATCAGAAAGAACTGAATATGAGACAACGAAGATGGGTCGAGTTGTTAAGCGACTATGACTGTGACATCCGTTATCACCCCGGCAAGGCTAACGTCGTAGCCGATGCCTTGAGTAGGAAGGATCGAGTTAAGCCATTGCGTGTGCGAGCGCTGGGGATGATAGTCCAGTCGAACCTTTCGGATATGATTCGAGTCGCTCAACGTGAGGCGTTGAAAGAGGAACAAATGGAAAAAGAGGGACTTTACGGCAATGAGAAGAATTTCGAACAGCGCGAGGACGAAATTCTCTATTTCAAAAACCGGGTTTGGGTCCCGACCCTCCATGACCTTCGTGAATTAATCATGGACGAAGCGCATAGATCGAAATATTCCATACATCCGGGATCGGATAAGATGTACAAGGATGTGAAGGAATACTACTGGTGGCCGGGTATGAAAAAGGATATAGCCACGTACGTCGGTAAGTGTACGACTTGTGCGAGGGTTAAGGCGGAGCACCAGAAGCCCTCGGGAATGTTACAAAAACCGGAAATTCCTGAATGGAAGTGGGAGCAGATCACGATAGATTTTGTGACACATCTCCCCAAGACGTCCCGAGGACATGATGCAATTTGGGTAATCGTGGATCGATTAACCAAATTGGCACATTTTATTCCGATTAGGAATAATTATAACACTGAGAGACTTGCGCAGATTTATATAAATGAAATTGTGTCTCGTCATGGTATACCCATCTCGATCATCTCCGATCGGGATAGCCATTTCACCTCCAATCTTTGGCAAGCTGTCCAAGAAGCGCTGGGAACGCGTATTGATCTAAGCACAGCTTACCACCCTCAGACCGACGGTCAGTCTGAGAGGACCATTCAAACCCTGGAGGATTTGCTTCGTGCGTGCATACTGGATTTTAAGGGAAATTGGGATCAACATCTCCCACTCGTTGAATTTTCCTATAATAACAGTTACCATAGCAGCATAAAGCAGCACCTTACGAAGCATTGTATGGGCGGAAGTGCCGATCACCACTCTGCTGGACTGAAGTGGGTGACACACAGGTTATTAGATCAGACCTGGTCCAGGAAACGACCAGCAAAATCCTTGAAATTAGGAACAATCTGAAGGCCGCGCGGGATCGGCAGAAGAGTTATGCCAATACCCGTAGAAAACCGTTATCATTTGAGAAAGGTGATAAGGTGTATTTGAAAGTATCACCGTGGAAGGGTGTGGTTAGATTTGGCAAGGCGGGGAAGTTAGCCCCGAGATATATTGGACCATTCGATATTACTGCAAAAATCGGTCCTGTAGCTTACTGATTAGAACTACCCGATGAATTAAGTGCAGTTCACAACGTGTTTCACGTATCGAATTTGAAAAGGTGTCTGTCGGATGAGACATCGGTGTTACCACTAGAGGGTGTCCAATCAAACGATAAGCTTAATTTCGTAGAGGAACCCATAGAAATTGTAGACGGGAAAATCAAACAACTTAGACACAATAAAATTTCGTTGGTCAAAGTTAGATGGAATTCGCAACGAGGCCCAGAATATACTTGGGAACGAAAAGACGAATTTCGAAAGAAATACCCCTACCTGTTTCCTCAAAAGGAAGTAATCGACGCGTAAAATTTTGAGGACGAAATTTTTGTTACGGGGGGAGAATGTAACGATTCCGGCAAATTCAGGTATACCCTAGTCGGTATATACTATTTATGTGTTATTTAATATGGAATATATGAATTATAATGAATTTATACGAGTATGAATGATTCACAGTACGAATTATACTCGATCATACGGCTAATCGTATTGGAATTGCGATTAACCGATGAACGGTTATTGAAACCCGAACGAATCGGGGATTACGTTATAGATGAAATATATGATGTTTAGTAATGTTTACGAAGCATTAAAGCTTCGGGATAAGTGAGTTATAGCACGGAAAAAGAATTTCGATTTAATGGTACGTCGGTACGTTAAACGAAACCTTTAATACTAAACCAAGCAAGAGATGATCAATCAAGCCGAAAAAGATGTGCAGTTATTAATTATATGATGTTTTAAGTCAATAAATGTCATGGTTTAAGTTTTTAAAGTTTTTAAATCGGTTTTATATAAATTTAATTTTTTAGGCCAAAAACGACCGTTTTAGCCTCGTTTTAAGCGAAATTAAACATTTAACCGAAAAACGAACTGAACCAGATTATCCACAACATTATCCGGATTACACAATCCGAATGTGTGGCCAAGAATGAAGGAGTGGGCCCCACCCCACCCCTTATGTAGACCGATCGGCCAAGGGGAGGCCCCTTAGCCTTTCATTTTCTTTTTTTTACATACAATCCAACTCCAAAACCTTTCCCTCTCCTCAAATCTCATCCAAATCCTTGATTTTTAACAAGAATCACAAGGTAAAAACATGGTTATAATGGTTAATTCATAGTTTTAATTCCATGATCTTGAGTTGTTTGCAAGAGAATGAAGTTTCAAGTGAAAAATGGGTGGAAACCCGAGATGAAACCGATTCTTGCATGATCAAGTGATGTATACTAGTTATACAAGGGATCTTGGTCCAAGAAAGGAGTTAAAAGAGTCAAAAACGAATTTTTACGATTAAAATTTTTGTTTTTATATCATAACCGAAACCAAGAAATAAATGGCTTGATTGTGGGTGTAACTTGCTTGGTGTGGTGTTATTGTGCTTGTAGGTGTTATATCTAGTTGCTAGCAAAGGCTAGAAAGCAAGATCTTGGCGATCTAAAGCTAGAAACACAAGGTAGTTCGGTTTTTCGTATGATTTATATGATTTGGACAGATTGTGATAGACTTAGAGTTGGATCATGAAATTTCACAGAGATGATCTACACATGAAAATATGAGATCTGTGAAAATTTGGTAATTTTTGGATAAAGGATGAATATTTGGTGAATTTAATGCTCGGTTTTGGCTAAAAATGGTGAAAAATAGCTAAACATCATGACAAATTCTGGAAAATTCCAGATAAGTTTTTTATAACATATAAAAGTCACACACAAAATTTCAGATCCGTTGGAGAAGTCTAAGTAGGCTTTTCGGTAAAACGAGTTCTAGGGTTTTCTAGCTCGGTTTTGGTGAAAATGGCATGAAAAATGAGATTTTGGTTCTGGAAAAATTACAGGGAACTATGTGGATGGCAGGGGTCATCCCAGAAAAATTTGGGATTTTTCTAAGGTCGTTTGGTATTTTCGATATATTTGGTGTTTAAATGACGTTTAAAAATAGATAAATAAATGTTAAATATAAAAATTAATTCTGGAAATATTTTTATAAAATTCCTTACTGTCAAAAAGTGATTTGTGCAAAATTTCAAGATCCGAGACTAAACGGATAATTATTTGTGCTAAAAAGAACATAAAAACAAACTTTTAAAGCTTAAAACGCGTAAACTGGCAAAGTTCGCCTAAGCGAGCTGACTGGTGTATAAAAACCTTAAAAATGAACCATTTTCATGAAACTAAGTTAATCAAGTAAAAATAAATCATCCGAAAATAATTCGGATGATTTGGGTATTTTTATCTGAAATAACAGTTTCCGGCACCCTAAAGACGGAAACGGGTCCCGCGGCCAAACGGGGCGTCTAAACCGAGCTCTAAATTCACGGTTTTAACTAAAATATCAGTCAAACACTATTTTCGGGTCGTGTGTGACAAAACTCATTTTGAAACATAAAAACGGATAACCGTGCTAGGCACGCAAAACGGGGAAAACATAATAATAATAAATTTTGACGGATAAAATCTAAGAGATATCACAATCTGAGTCCTGAGAAGTGTCTCTGGGTTAACATTGTCCCCGGATTGAGTACAGTACTGGGTTAACAGTGTCCCCAGATGTACCGGTTGACACGGATTTAATTTATGGAAATTGTATAGTAACGACTTAGGTATCATATTACAGATTCAGGCTCATAGCTGTTCACTGTACTACATACTGACTCACGAGAAGGTGAGTTTCACGAGCCCCTTTTTACTGAACGACTTTAAATATTTTCCCGGGGCGGAAAGCATGTTTCCATCAAAATGTTTAAGTACATGATGATCGAATGGAAATGAATGAATTTATATAATGTTTATTGTACGGGAATCGTACGGTAATGTATTAAGATGGTAATTGTCTGAGTTGCTAACATTGTAAGGCCCGAAACAGTGTTCTGGGTTAACAGTGTCCCCAGAGGTTATTAAATGTGTTTTTGGGTTAACAGTGTCCTCAGAGGTTATTAATGTGTTTCTGGGTTAACAGTGTCCCCAGAGGTTATTGGATGTGTCTCTGGGTTAACAGAGGTTTCACTTGTGGGCTCAGCATAATTTCATCGCTAATATATGATTACTATAATGATTTGTCATGGTTTATTTAAATTAGTGAAACTCACCAACTATTCGTAGTTGACCCGTTTTCTTTACATGCTTTCTAGGTACACCCAAATTGGAATGAGTGATACGTGCTTGATGATGTGTGCTATTTTGTGGAAGCTTAAGGATCTTTATTTTGTATTAAATATACTAATGTACTATCGGTAAAACTTATGTGTTAACGACTAGTCGGTAACGAAACTCGGAACAATGTAATACGTTGTAAATTAATGTAGTGGTGTTTTCTTTATAAGCAATGCTGTTGATATCAGATGCGTCTGTTGCATCCCGTTTACGTTTCCGCTGCGGTTACGGGGTGTTACAAAAACAAAAAAATAAAAATTAAATATAAAAAAACTCGACCCTAACCCGTTTCGACCCAAATCTAAACACATCACACGAAGGTTCGATCGAATTTATAAACACATCACAACGTAGGTTCCAAAAATTAAACCTATTTGAGAAATTCAAAGTAAGGTATGTATTATTTTCTTCTTTTTGATTAGTAGAATAATTATGTTGTTCGATTAATTGATAAGAATAATTACTTATTTGGTTTAATTATGAGTAGATTAATTATGTTGTTCGATTAGCTGAAAAGAAAATAACTACATAACTTCAAACCTAAATAAATTATGTGAATTTGTTTGAAGTCGTGATTTCAAAGATGGACAAGTTTTGGATGGCAACGGATAGAAACAGAAAGGTTTATATGGATGGAGTTCTAAGTTTTATAGATTATGCTGTCATCAATTTAAAGAAATCGAGCAAAGCCAATAAAAAAATTACCGTGCCCATGTCAGACTTGTTTAAACAACATAAAACTCAATCTGGACGATGTGAAACATCACTTATTCAAACATGGCATAGATCAAAACTATACCATATGGTCTAAGCATGGAGAAAAGGATGAGCCCCAAATTAGTTATCCAGTTTTGGAAGACAACTATGAAATGCACACAACCGATTTTACATCAGAATTACCAACTGATTCCGCCCAAACAATAAATATGGTTTAAGTTACAGAAGAAAACTTCACGGATGACTGTGATTATGCAAAGTTCGTAAAATGAATTAAAAATGCTGAGAAGCCACTTTACAAAGGCTGTCCCGACTTCACGAAGTTGTCTACGCTGGTACAACTTTTCAACGTGAAGAGCAAGTATGGAGTTTTTTCGGTCCCGATTAGTCACTCAAT
The DNA here is from genome assembly GCF_021521415.1 of Bidens hawaiensis. Lineage (NCBI taxonomy): Eukaryota > Viridiplantae > Streptophyta > Magnoliopsida > Asterales > Asteraceae > Bidens > Bidens hawaiensis. Next base: position 1,609,732 of record NW_027504845.1, on the reverse strand, counting down.
ACTCACAAAAATATCATAATCCACACATTCAATGTGTTGACAAGTGGGTTAATGACGGATTGCAAAATTAGGAAAGATTCTTGTATGTTAAAGGCGAAATCAGAAACAAACAAGCTTGTTGCTAAAGAGGTTAATAAAAGTAACATACACGAGCAATAACTCAAAAGATTTCCATTTATATAAATTGATTCATACAAATGTTAATCAATTAGGGTTTCTTGTCGGGAATGTATTTTTAGCAATAACTTAGGACAACCATCACACTCATTCAGGAATAATCAATCTTATCTGAAAAGTGTAAAGCAGCCAATCGTCCGTCTTTTTCGTATAGAGGCGTGCCCTAAGTTATTCCTTTTATAGGCCTTCCACCTCCTGACAGCTGTCATTCTTTCTAGAAACCCTAATTATTGATACATATTCAAATTACATATTCAAAACTATACTAAGTGTAAACAGGTCTCCCGGGTAGACATTATAACTTTAGTCTCCTCTGAGTAGGCTTTGTGCCATTTTGTCTTTTACGAGTAGACCTGGTAACCTTGAAGTGTGCTCGGGAACAGTTCTCCAGGTAGACTTTACTGAGAGTATTTTCCTAAGAAAATATTCACCTAGCGGACTTCAAACTTCTTGACCATGGCAAACTTTGTTCGATATGGTCCTACGAGCAAACTTGTTCTTCTGAGGTTCTTTCAACTCTTTGCTAGAGAATAACTTATTAGCAAAGCAATGTGTTCTTGGTAACATTGTAGCTTGCTCAGAGCTGAACCTTGCCCGATGAGTCCTCAAATAATTCATTAACTTCTATACAGCATGCTCGAATCACTATTTATTAATGAAACCTTGCTAGATCTTCCAAGTACTTGGCTCCAAAAGCTTGGTTCAGCCATGGGTTTGCGAGTAAGCAAACTGTGCTCGGCCATGAAGAACAACCTTGCTAGACATAGTGAACCCTGCTCGGATATACACTAAAGAAAATTTCATTAGATAACTCTGCCCGATAGACAAATATCATGCTTGGCCAAGTAAAAACCCTACTCGGATGTCCAAGTGTGCTCGGATCTATAATTAGCGATTTTTGAGGATGTTGAGAAGATTCCAATCTTCCTTATACTTCTTTTTGGTCAAATCTTTGACTCAACAATCTCCCCCTAGATTGGAACACCTCAGCTGTCCCGAAACATCTCTAAGGTTACACACACTTAGTCAAAATACATATTAAAACAAAATCAAACTTTTACATATCAAAAATCGAACTATAACATATTCTAAAATTCTGTTCGTAGACATTAAAAGCAAAGCCCTGTTCTATGAATTATCTTTTTCCTGCATCATGGGTTGCTTGTCTTCTTGCTACTAGAACTGTGACTGCTCTTTGCCGGAAGATTGAATGGATCTGATAGTGATGGTGGTTTGTAAGAATTCTCAATCCAACAATGTTCCTCAGATCCTCTCGGTGCAAATAAGTCAAGTCTTTGTCAGTTTTGATTATTCCCAAAATGAGACCATCTGAATTTCGTAGAACATAGTGACCTTCATTCTCCTTGTATTCAACAATTGTAATCCGGCCATTTTTTTGAACCTCATAATTGGGACGAGTCATTCTTCGTCCAATGCTGATGCATGTGTTCATTTTTGACAAAGGATTCTTGTTTCTGACGCGTGATGCAAATTAATATTCAGCATTACTGATGTTCCTCATCCTTGTAGCTTTAACTAAAAAGTGGGAACCCCTTCTCAGCTTAACTTCTGGGATACATTGAGAGCTCATTCTGCTGTCTTCCGGCCAATTTCCTGGTATCATGATAGTCATACAAATTAAGTTTGGCCATCTTATCCAATTGCTCCCTTGTATACTCAGAAAAATTATCTCTAAATATAATCTCTCTAAACTGTCTACTCTGCATAATACTTTCATTGTTTGAGAGATTGGGTCATAGTACAGAGTCATTGGTAGATCCACATCAGATTGTGGTCTTGTTTCTCTTTGTGCTCCTGCTCTGCTTGACTCTCCTCTACTTGTTAAGGCATGCAATCTTGAAGTAGAGGGCCTTGTTGGAATTCATTTCATTGGTTTTGTAGGCCATGTGACTCCAAAAGTTTATCTATACATTGCTACAATCCTCTAAGCAGGCAAATTGATTAACTCAGTCAAATTTTCATTTCCCTCTCTGAACAACCTTGGTATCATTTCCAAAATTCTTTCATCATGCAGTTGTCCAGCCGGTACAAATCTACCTCCAATAAAACTCATTGGGTTTACACCCTCCAGCTGAACTCTTTCCCATTCATCCCTTTGTATAAAAAAGAGTTCCTTGAGTTGAGCTTTACCCAAATTATCAAACACTTTCACATTCATACCTTTCTAATTCACCATGATATTTCTCAGGATCTGGATCATCTCATTTCTCCCATGGGTCAGTTGGTCCTTCCATAGGTTCAGGTTTCTCTTCCACTAGGATTGGTGTGTCCTAGGCAGTTGATATTTTTGACGTTTTCTTTTCATTTTCTGCCCTTTGTTTCTATCTTAATTTCATGATTTTTCTTTTCTTTACTGGGGGTTCTTGTTGTTCTTCCCTTGATTGTATAATCGAAGGCTCAGGTTGCATTCTTTTTAATTGATCTTTCTTTTGAAACTTGTTATAGTGTTCTTCAACAGCTGCTTTTGATAAGCTATTTAGCATCTCTGGTGCCATCCCCTTATCCAATAAGTAACCACACTTGCCAGCATACTTCTTTCTGAATTCATTAATCATCTCAGTCAAAGCTTATTCTTTCATAAGTCTTTCCTTTTCTTCTCTTTCCACAGCTTTCCTTGTTGTGTTGTATGCCTCTCTCAGTTTCTCAAATTTGAAATCCATCAAGTCTTTTTAAGAGATTCCATGATGCCACAAATAGTCTCTATACTTTTGACTGTCTTTATTCTTTTGTTGCATTTGTTTGTCAATGATGTCCCTTTCGCTATTCAACTTTCTTTGCAGCTCATCATCATTCAGAGAAACTAGATCTTCAAAGCTAAATCCATGACTCATCAACTTGATTACCAGAGGATTTTTCTTTTTAGCATCAATCAAACTCTGCTGAATTTTTTCCCTTTGTTCTTCTGTCATTGTTACTTGTGGGGACACAAAATTAGCATTTTCATCAACTTTACCCTGAACATTGTCATTATCATTATCAGATTCATCCTCCTCCTCTCTTGTTTCATTTATAGCATCAATTTTAGGTTTATTAGGAGTTGGAATATCAGGAACTGGAATATTAGGAACTCCTTGAACTACTTCATTTGGCTTAAAAGTTTGTAGAGGGATTGGCCATAATGGACTTGCTTGCTCACCTGGTTTTTCAACAAAGCATTGATTTTTGTCATTCCATTTCCCCTTCTTCAATGATTCAGCTCCTCCTACCTAATCATAAGCTTTCCTCTTTCTTGAATAAAACTTCTCAAATCTGCTCACTTCTCAAATGTTTCTTCAGTTTGGCTCTCAGGTTCCCTTTTAGGTTCCTTTTGAGGTTGGGTTGTTGATTGTGAAAACATACTTACAACAATGGCTAAAGAGTTGTCCACTTCTTCAGCTCTTTCAAATATATTAAGGTTTCAATCAACACTTGATCATCAGCCTCTTCTTCATTAATAATTTTAGAGACATTGGCTTGATCAATGAGAACCTCCTGCTCTGCCAGTTCTGCTGCACTTAGGGTTTGGGCAATAATCTCCCTTTCCCTTGTTTCTCTTACAACTTGCTCAAGTCTCTTGCAACAACAGTTCTTTCATCATCTTCCTCTTCTTCCTCAAAATCTTCTTTCTCAGGTTCATTTTCCTCCTCTTCCTAATCAACAATGGATTTCCCTTTATCTAATTTTCTTTTCTTATCACTTTCAGTTTCAGAGGGAAACTCATCAATGTCTCTATCCAAATTATCCATCTCCTCATCATGCTCTACCCTCTTGGAGCTTAATTGATCTGTTTTTGGTTCTGTTAATACAACCTCCTCAATAGCAACATCATCATCATTTACAACATCAGTTTGTACCTCTGTTGCAGTTAAGACATCAGTTTGAATGTTAGTGGCAACATCTGTGGTAGCCACATTTTCATCAATGTTTATCTTTTCAACTCCTACCTCTGTATCCTTCTCACCTCTCACCTCATCATCATTTCTGTTTACAATATTCATCACTTCATTGTTAACATCATAGTCCTGCTCTTCACCTTTATACTCATCAGTCTCATATTCATCTTCCAAATCATTCTGGGACCACTATCCTCATCATCACTTTCATCATATGCATTAACAATACAAGTCAAGCAATCATCATTAGTTGGCTTAACGATATTCTCCTCCTGTTTTGGGGTAGCTGAGGTCTTCTCAACCACCAGCGCTAGGGTTTGAATTCTTGAAAGTGCCAGAGCCAACTGAGCCTTCAACACCTCATTTTCCATTCTTAATTCAGAATTTTCTCTTTTCAGATCAATATTTTGGCAAATAAGGTTGAAGTTCTTTGAATTAGGAAGGCATTTGAGGTTGGGGTATTGGATGGTGAAATGTGAAATGGTTCAGGTATTGGATTTGAGGTTTGGGTCTGGGGTGGAGTTTGGGTTGTGGTTTGAGGTGGAGTTTGGGTTACGGTTTGAGGTGGGGTTTGGGTTGTTTGGTCATTTGGTGGTTGAGAGAAAGGCGGTGTTTGTGGTGAGGTTTGATAAGTTTGGTCAAGTGGTGATGGTGGGTAGGGTGGTGTTTGTGGTAGAGTGCCAAATGGTGTGGATAGTGGTGTTGGGATAATCTGAAACTCCCCCTGAGGTTGTTCATTGTCAACAAAATTTGCAACACCCCCTTCTGCATTGCCAGCATCATTATTATCATCATCAGAATCATTATCCCCATCATCTCCTTCATCATCCTCACTCTCTTTATTCTCTTAATCCTTAGACAATAACTCATGTAATGACGAATTTCAATGTAATCAACACTCAACCACGAAAACTTTCATATACTGCATTAGGATTGAATCTGCTTGAACTAGACAGATTTTTAATTCTTTTGAAGGTATCTGGGTTCTACAAAACATGTGTTGTTCCAACAGTAGGTAATCCCTCCAACTCTTAGTTAAATATAATCTGTAAGAACCTGGGATAAGCCAAAAATGTCTTCTTGTTTGTCTTTTTTAAATTTTGTACGTTCCTTCAAAGATCATCTTAGAGAAATTGAATGGTTGATTAAATAGCACAACAGCAGTGGCTTTGGCTAAATCCCTACTCATAGGTTCCATGGCCCCTTTCTTGGTGCAAAACCATGAATTATGTGGTGGATCAGAAATTTTTAAATGTTGGGAAACATTCCATTCTGGAATTGCCCATTATGTATAATCCTCTGATAACCCATAGTTTTAGCAAACACTTTGAGCAGTTGTTCTGTCGTAAGATGAATCGGGTTGGGGTTATCATCATTCAACTATATGCGTCTCCGTATCACAGCCTCATTCACCCTTATCTCCTGGTTCGCAACAGTGGCATCTATCCTTCTTCCATTCACATCATCAAAGAGTCTCGTGACATCCAAAATTCAAGCGAATGATTTCTGTAAATCACCGGATTTTCTGTCAAAGCAAAACAGATATTCGATCGTTGCAACCATCTTATCATAAAAGCCACCTCTTCATTATCGGGTGTGACTTGTAATAGAGCGCACATATTGTGCTTATGCTCAAAGGGATAGGTCGGTTGATCTTCATCCGCCATAACTGAAAAACTTAATCAAAAACATTTAAAGTAGAAATTAGTCCTAAAGTTAATAACTTTAAGTAATTTCAAGTTATAAATTCAAAGAAAGATGAAAGAAATATCATTAAGGACCTGATCTTCGACAAGTTTATAACCTACAACCAAAATAGAGGTTTAGTAATCATGAATATTCAGAGCCAATTATCACATAATCGTGGTCGAAAAACAACTAATTAAAGCTTACTGAGTCGGATTAAAGGGGCTGATAAACTAGGGTTAGGATTATTATGAATGCGATAAGTCAGTTTAGGTTTTTCATAGAGCAATCAGTGCAAGGAGAGAGAGAGGGAAAATAATATTGAAAAACTTTTCACTCCCTCTTATATACCTTTTGAAAGTGAGTTTTAAATGCTTCTTGTTGTTTAGTGAGTTAATAGCTGTCATACAACAAGCTTATCCATTTAAAAATATTGATATCTAAAACACCTAACTTTATAAAGTTGTTTAGCAAACCTTTCTCGGAAAAGGCAGTTTTTGCAAAGTATGCTCAGTATATTCCTGTTTCATAAAGCTTGCTCGTTATGATGTATTGGAAATGAGTAAAGTAAAATGAAGGAAGCTTGCTTGAAATACCAGATTGCTTGAGAAATAAATCACAAGACTAATAACCAAGTATAAATCAACAAGTAGGCAACCTTTCTAGGAATCAATTAAGAAACCCAAAGAAATATCTTTAACACATTCCTAAATATTAACCTTGCATGCACTACATAACACAGCTTATCACAAACCTTACCCAAACATGTAAACAAGAAATAATAATACAAATAGACTATAACACATAGTGTGCGCGAGACTTTGTTTAATTAGCAAAGTGTCCTAGAGTTGAGTTCTAGACACAAAGTGTGCTCGAAAAGCAAAAGTAAGAAATTACCAAGTATGTTTGAGAGAGCACTTGAAAATTTCAAAGTGTGCTCGAAACATAAAGTGTGCCTGAAAACACTTGTAATATCAAAGAAACATATTCACAATAATCATTAAGTGTGATAGAAGTTGAAGTTTACTCGAAAACATATTCAAGCATACACTTAAAAAAACAAAGCTTGCTAGTAACAGTTATACCTTCAAACAAAACACTAAGTTTGCTCGAAAGTCTTAACTAACTAAAGGCTTGCTAGTAATTAGTAACATATCAAAAAGCTTGCTAGTAAACAGTTGTATATCCAAACCAATTGGTAAGGTCTGCTCAGTAATACTGTAGGTTCCCTGGACGGATCGCACGAGATATCTCGGTCTACTCAGGTGCGGAATCCCTGCGTAGATCGTTACGAGTATAGAACACGAATCACACGAACACACGAAACGAACACACGTTATATATTATAACTCAAACACATGATGTAATATCACTGTTACAGACTCTCGTCCTCACGTTACAATGAACTCGAACAACTGACACGAACTTAAACAACGATTACAAACCAAGCCGTAACCTAGGACTATTTATACACGACAACTTCTCCTGGCATGTTCAGGCGAAGTTGTCCATAACTTCGCTTGACTAACAAGTTCGCCTGTTAAGCGAACTTGTCAGTAACTTCGCTTAAACATACAAAACATAATTAAAAATTACAGACTCGATTACAGACACTAGACTATGAACTACTGGCATTATGCACCAACAGACTCCCCCTTGGCAGTAGCTTCATATCTTGATCTTTAAGCACTTGTCTTGTAATCTTCAATCTTGTATCTTCACGCATGCACTCCTTCTCTAACACAAACTGACACAACTCTTTGATACTTCCTCGCTTCGTCCTTCCAAGCAGGAATATAAAGGATTTTCTTCTCATTAAGCACCTTCAGATCAGCTTGCGATAAGTTTACCAAATGCATCGGATCGTAAACTCTTAGGGGCTCTTGTTCATCCTCGTCTTCCATCACTGCCTCTGCTGTCTCACAATCCACATACCACCACTTTAGGTCTTTAAGCACATCCTTGGGCATTAGCTTCATTGGTACTTCTTTAAGGCACCGGATCGGTTTATACTTCATGACCATCCAAGGTTTTCCATCAGCTCTCAAACCTCTATCCTTGTCTTCAACAAGTTTTCCCTTCTGCGGTTTCAACAGCTCAAACTTCTTCTCTTTTATACTCTCTCTCCATACAATTTTCTCAATGACTCTAGCTATATTATCGTCACTTCGATTGATTAACCCCAATCTGGCTAAGTCTTTCACTTCACATTCCGGCAGTGTATTCAATGACCTTAACATTCTTTTAAAATACTAAGTGCCGTCATACCGTTTGATCACAAAGAGCTTCAACTGCTCATCATAGATCCAGCAAATAATCCCTTTCTTCGCTTCAGCATAGCCTTTAATATTGTAACTCTTCTTAAACATTGTAGGGACCGCTGGTTTCTTCGTTTTGACGAACCACTGAGCATAGCCTTCCTTCCACCTAGGCTGCTCTTCCCATTCAGTCTCATCGATTACTGTCTCATTACCCATATCTGCTTTCTCCACACCTGGAATGTCATGCTCCATATTCTCTTTAACTATTTCACCTTCTTCAACATCTTCTTCAATCAGAATCTGAGCTCCAATCTTCTCAATCTCCTCAATTGGCAGCACATCATCATCAAACAACACATCATCACTAAACATATCATCATCTAATTCTTTCAAAGCATCAATCACATCATCTCCCATTCCTTCATCATCAACCATCACCACTTCATCACCACCAGAACTGCCAGTCGCACCTGCAGACTCCCCCTGAGCTGTGGAAGTCCCAAGAGCTTGAGTAGTTCTTGGCAACTCACCACCTGCACCTTTCGATGCATTGGGATCATCGTCTCTATCATTTCTCTTCTTTGTCCTTAACTCGTCGCCTTTACAGCTTGTCTCCCCCTGAGTTGCCAAGAACTCCTTCATAGCATCTATAATTCTCCCATGTTCAACCAGGAGGGACGACTGTAGTTGATTTTCTGCTACAAGGCGTTGAATAGCCTGGGTCTGGACTAGATTCACCCTTGACTGTTCTGCCACGACCCGCTCAAGTGCAGCTATTCTCTCCGAGTCTGAGAGGGTTGCATCGAAATCAAACCTCATGTGAGATGTGTCTTGAGAATACTGAGGTGGGATTTCACATGTAACCGGGACATCTGAAGTAGTTGTGGACGTAACCGCAGGTGGTATCGTGACCGACAACCCTGCAGTTGCAACGACTGTGGACTCTACAAATTGTTCAACCACCTCTGAAGGAGTAAGCGTTGGAGGTGGTAAAGACACAATCTCCGGAGTCGTCAGCTGGATAGTAGTGATTGGGATGCCAAAAGCTGATGATGTAGCCACCACGGGAACATCTGCGGCGCTTAAACCTGTGACCTGTAGTAATGTAGGAACAATCGACATACCTGACAGTGCGGGCGGAGCGAAACGTACAACTCTTGAAGTCTCTCCAGCTCCCATACCTGCACCTGTCCTTTCCCGTCTTGAACGTCTAATCAACTTGTGAATATCCTCTTCTTCTTCTGACTCGCTATCATCAACTGTCCTCTTTCTCTTCCCAATCGTCCTCTCTCGAGTCACCAACATCCTTCTCGCTTCAGTCATTACATCATCAAGATCTGAGTCAGCCACCGTCGTAGCTGCTCTAGTAACATTCACTTCCCGAACCTGTGCAGCAGAGACCTGCACCTCTCCTTGCGGATCAAACCGGTCCATATCAAAGAATCCTTGGCCGCCAAATGCAGCATCAAGGTCTACATCCTCCTCAGCCGATACAACAGGCACAGCAGGTACATTTCGAGTTGCTCCTGCCTGTCGTGGTTGAGGGTCTCTGAACTCATCCCCAGTAGCAGGAACATACTCCGGGTTGATTAAATACCCAAACAGTGGAGTATGCCTCGGACGCAGCTCAGGCTTGCTTCTCGCACTCGAAGTCCGGCATTGAGCAAAGATCCGTTTGCTCACACTCTCCACGTATCGTATTGGACGTCTTTGAGGCAACGTGGGAGCAACATGATTCAAGAGCATCTGAATGAATCTTGGATACATAATGAACCGCTCACGAGCCATCGCTCTCCTCTGTCTATCGATCTCATAAAAGACCATCTGACTAAAGCTATAACGTTTGTTATAAGTCAGAGCAGTCATTGCTGACTGCATGGTCGCACCCATACCATCAGTGCCCGCCTTCCTCCCTGACATGCAGACAATCATTACGTGCATGAGGAAGCACCACTGATCGAGTAGGAAACCCTTCCTCCTCTGAGTATCACCTAATGGACCAGAATAGCCCATTCGGAGAAACGCTCCATCACGGAACGGAGCCACAAACTCTGTAGGGTCATCCCTAGTCTCCTCACCGAACCGTAAAGCCACCCGTATTTGTTCAGATGAGAACTGAACCTCTTGATTGTTGACGGTTGCTCGCATAACCGGGGGCTCAACGCGGCAATCGTATTCCACAGTCTGCCAGAAATCCTCGATATTGGGTAAGGATATCGGCAGAGTCGTAGTGATAGCGTGGAATATCCTCGAGCGAATGAGGAATGTGATTATCTCGCGGTAATCCTCAACACCGCTCGCTTCCGGGTCTAAGGTGATATACATGTTATGACCCGGAAAGAATTGCCTCTGATTATCTCCATCGTCGCCTCCAGCGCCTCCAGCACCTGCTACTGCAGCCATATCTGCAACAAACGAACCAAGTTAGATAAACGTTAAGGTATAACACAAGTTCGCTTGTTACCATGAGCGAAGTTGTGAAAATCTGTATAGGCGAAGTTAAAGGTGGGGCGAAGTTGGGAACAACTTCGCTTCATCTTTAAGTTCGTCTAATAATTAATAAATAAAAAGGTCCAGGCGAAGTTAATGATAACTTCGCCTCACCACAACATCGCCTCAGGCGATGTTGAGCCTCAGGCGAAGTTACGGATAACTTCGCCGAAACCCTAAGTTCGCCTGAATCTGAAACGGCGACAGTAAGGTTGATTCAACATCGAAAATCTGGTGTTTCGGTCAATTTTGACGATTAAGAACTCCCAAACACAAGATATTAAGGATATTTAGACGATTAGGTTGTTCATGAACATGTAAAAACAAGCTTTAAAATCCGGTTCAAAAATCCGTCGGTCCGAGGTATCGAAACAGGTCGAAACGACCTTTGATAAGCATTGACAACATGATGTACCGACACCACGAACCTTGAAATCGAAACGAAATCTGGAAAAAAGAACAAGGAATTGGAAAAACAACAAGTTCGCTGAAAACTGGTTAAGTTCGCCTGAATAAGTTCGCTTAGATCTGTGAATAATTAAACGTTTGACCTTTGAAAATCCTTATATAGGGTCAGAGATTATACAAGCGAAGTTACGGTTAACTTCGCCTAGGCGAAGTTATTCACAAGTTCGCCTGTTTAACAACTTCGCCGATATTTACAAAATCAAACCTTATAATTTGAAAATTTTGCAATTAAGTTCTAAAACTTCCCTTTAAGAATTAAATGACACGATCAAGTCCAAGTAACCAGATACAAAATTATAAAACTACCTAAGTACAAGAAACTTTTAAAAATTAAAGTATAAGGGATCAAATTTCAGTCTCGATAGGGACTACTACGTTTTAGAAAAGATCCGAACAGAAATCATACTAATTACGTGACTGTCACATAGATCCGTGTTTAGCTGTATTATGACATAAAGACACAGGTTGTAAGCAGGTAAATACCTTAAGATGGTTTTCATCATTTCTGTGATACGAGTTAGGTTCAATTATTCATCAAAATTTAAGTGGGCAACAACTCAGAGATTATGCTGCCTCCTATCTATTCTCAAAGCATATTTGGCTTTCCCCAAGTCACACCGAATTGACCTCGACCCATAGTGTCTGATTAAGTTTGTAAGTACTCTTCATCTGCTTCCCGTTCTCTTTCTTACTCCATGATTGAGAAGTCTTGACATTTTCAGCTCTAGAATGTTTTCAGAACTCATAATTTTTTTTTTTTTTTTTTTTTTATGATAAACATTTACATAGACTTCAGAGTAGTAAACAACTGCAAGTCCCGAATCTGGATCACTGCAGTTTCTTGAAACGCTATCTTCACGGGAATCAGAACACTTACGGGCTCGTGTATGACTGGGTAATCGCTTTTCTGCCTATCATTCGGAAAGATATATATGAAGACATGCAAAACTCGTAAGGAGTTTCCACGTAAAATCAAGTAGATTTAGTTTGTATCACATCTACTTTTACGCACCATATAAAGCTACCATGACATACAATAACTGTCCTAAAGCCTTTTAAGCCTAATAACTTCACTAGTTAAGTCCACAGAATCAGTATATTTATCATTTTCCAAGGTTGGATCAATTCTCTGTTAAACATAGCAAACGAACTTCTTACGAAGTAGCAGACTTGAAAAATAATTTCATTTCCCTTAAAAAAATTTTTAACATTAATCGCCCCGACCAAAACAAAGTCTTCAGGTAAACGGCTATCCCGAAGATCCAATGGATCAGCTGGACCGACCACATACAAGTATGTGTCCTTCTAACTAAGTATGATCGACTAATTTTAAGCGAAAGAATGAAAACTCATCATAAACCGCCCCGATCACTTTCATTCCTTTGGTTAATGGCTATCCTCAAATTCTACAAGTAGAAAATGAGGACCAAAACATATCCGAAGACAAGTCCTTCAAACTGAGGCAATCGACATATTTTTAAGCGATAGTGACGTTTTTTTTTTTTTTTTTTTTTTTAAATATAACATGAAAAGCATGGTTACTCGGGATTGATCATCCCATTCAGCTCGATAAGGTTTTGAAATCTTGTTTTGTCAAACGCTTTAGTATAAAGATCAGCGAAATTATCAAGCGTATCCACCTTTTCAAGCACAATCAGTTTCTTCTTAGCACAATCCCGTATAAAATGATGACGTATGTCAATATGTTTAGTTTTACTATGCTTCACGGGATTGTTAGTTACTGAGATAGCAGCTGTGTTATCAATGCAAATAGGAGTAAGTAAGAAATTCAGACCATAGTCGCGCAACTGTTGTTGAATCCAAAGAACCTGGGAGCAGCAGTTGGATGCTGCCATGTATTCTGCTTCACAGGTTGAAATTGCGACTGAAGTCTGCTTCTTGCATTGCCACGACACCAATCTGCCACCAAGAAACTGACATCCTCCAGTTGTTGACTTCCGACTCTGATTGCACCCTCCATAATCAGAATCTGTGTAAGCGACTAGCTCCAAGTCTCCTCCTCTCGGGTACCACAACCCCAGCTTCGGCTTGCCCTTGAGATACCTCAGTATCCTCTTCACACCCTTCAGATGAGATTCTTTTGGGTTTGCCTGAAAGCGTGCACAAAGACAAACAGCAAACATTATATCAGGCTTAGAAGCAGTTAAGTACAATAAAGAACCTATAATAGCCCGATATTGAGTTGGGTCCACATCTGCATCACCGTCTGACTCAGCACCCAATTTGTGATTGACGCATATTGGAGTGTCGAATGGAGTGCTGTCCTCCATCTTGAAGCGTTTGAGCACATCATGGACATACTTGGTCTGATGAATGAACATCCCATCCTTCTTCTGATCAACCTGCAATCCTAAAAAGAAAGTTAGTTCACCCATAGCACTCATTTCAAACCTCTTTTTCATGACGGCCTCAAAATCTTGACACATGGAGACTCTTGATGCAGCAAAGATAATGTCATCCACGTAGACTTGCACCAGCAGGAAGTCGCTTCCATCTCTCTTTAAGAACAACGTGCTATCTATCTTCCCTCTTTCAAACCCATTTTCAAGCAAGTAATCTGATAAAGTTGAATACCAGGCACGAGGTGCCTGATGTAGTCCATACAATGCCTTGCTTAACTTGTACACGTGATCAGGAAAGTCTGGTTCAGGAAAACCCGGAGGTTGCTCAACATACACTACCTCATCAACTTTCCCATTCAGAAACGCACTCTTCACATCCAACTGAAATACCTTCATCTTCTTATAAGCAGCGAACGCCAAAAACAATCTAATGGCTTCCAACCTTGCGACAGGAGCGAACACTTCATTATAATCAATCCCCTCTTGTTGATTAAAACCTTTAACGACTAGCCTCGCCTTGTTTCTTATGATAATCCCTTTCTCATCTCTCTTGCACTTAAACACCCATTTTGTGCCTATCGCATGCACATGCTTCGGTTTTTCAACCAAAGTCCAAACTTCCATTTTCTTGAATTGAGCCAACTCTTCTTGCATAGCTAAGACCCACGAGCTGTCCTTGAGAGCCATTTGATAATTCTTCGGTTCAATCTGGCTGATAAAGTAGGTGTACAAGCATTCGTTGATTATCCCTGTCTCCTTGATGCTTGTGTAAACACAGGTGTGCTCATTCAAGCTAAATCTTGTTTGTACACCGGAGGACACATCACCAATCACATTCTCCAAAGGGTGATCTTTATGAATTCTCGTGGTCGGAACAGAACCAACATGCAAATTGTCTTCCAAGTTAGAAGAGAGCTCGTCAATGGTTGTTTCATGCTGAGAGTGAAATGGATTGAAAAATTCTTCTTCAGTCGAGGCAGCAGGGGTATCGACAGCATTTGATGAGGAAGGTTGACATTTATCGATCAGCTGTCTTTGCAATAGGTTTTCTTCCTCATCAAGGATCATCTTCGTAGCAACTCTCTCTTCTTCTTCAGCAATATCCAAATACGGTATGTTAAAAGACTTAAAAAGTTTAACATAGTCGAAAAACTCAGCAGGTTCGTTGCTTGGTTTTGGCGGTTGGTAACTTGTGATATCGGTGTTACACACCACCTCAACCTTGCTTGTCGATGTATTAAAGACACGTCTGTTGGGAGTCCCAACAACATAACCTACTAAGATTCCTTCATCGGCTACTTCACAAAATTTAGAATTTGTCTTTAAAATCGAACAAGGGGACCCGAATGGTTCAAGACCACTCAAGTTGGGCTTTCTCCCATGCATAAGCTCATAACAAGTTTTACCAAGTCTTTTAACAGTTAAGACTCTATTCAGAACATAACAGGCTGTAGCAACAGCTTCAACCCAAAACACCACAGGAAGCTTCGAATCAGCCAGCATTGTTCTGGCTCCTTCAATTAATGTTCTGTTCTTCCTTTCAGCCACTCCATTCTGTTGCGGTGTATACGGAGCGCTGTATTGGTGTTCGATCCCTTTCTGAAGGCAGAAGATCTCCATCTCAAAATTCTTGAACTCCGTTCCATTGTCACTCCTGATGAACTTAACCCTTTTATCCATAACGTTCTCAACTTTGGTAATCAAATTCTTCACCATCTGAGCCGTTTCGTCTTTTGATTTCAGGAAATATACCCACGAATATCGTGAGTAGTCATCAGTGATCACCAAGCAATAAGAAGTACCTCCTAGACTTTTTGCATTCACGGGACCGAAGAGTTCCATGTGAAGCAACTCTAGAGTACTGACAATAGAATTGACCTTCTTGGTGTGATGGGATTTCTTGTGCTGCTTTCCCTTCTTGCACGCTATACATTTATCTTCAAAATTGAAATTCTTCAAGGGAACGCCCAGCACAAGTCCATTCTAGACAATGTGGTTCATCTTCCGAAGATGAATGTCCCCCATTCTCCTATGCCACAATTCGGACTCCGATTCGCTCGCTTTTGTCATAAGGCATGATTCTTCCGTGGCCATTTCAGTTGACCTCATATCCATAATATACGTATTTCTTTCACGTGGAGCCTTCATCACAATCCACTCCTCTGGTATCTGAAAACCAGGTTGTAACACAATCGCCTCATTCTTTGTAAAATGAACGGTGTACTCCTTATCACAGATCTGCGACACACTCAGCAGATTGTGCTTCAATTCTTCCACAAAGTTAACTTTCTCCAATGTCATCTTTCTGTTCGACACCGTTCCCATTCCTGTAATCTTGCCACCACTTTCACCGGCAAAGCTCACTCTCCCTCCTTGAACAGGTTTCAAATCGTGTAACAAGTATTTGTTACCCGTCATGTGCCGGGAACAGCCGCTATCTACAACCCAAAGATTGTTGGCAGCCCTGTTCAACTGTTCCTGCACAATAAAGCAAAAGATTAGAATTTAGGGACCCAAGACCAATTGGTCTTGGATCTATACATCCCAAACTTTGGCTTTCCAAAGTTAGTATCTTGATAATTCCTGTAAGTCCTATTAGGATACCTGCTTGAAGATTGATTGTGAGGCCTTCCAAACCTTTGTGAATTGAAAGACTTATAGCTTGTGGTTTGGTTATTAGCAGTGTAAAACTGAGATTTGTTTCTATGAAAACCTGAATTAGTCACATTTTTGAATTTTAAATGGTTTTCTTTTTTAGCAGCATGATAATTACTATTAGGCTTATTCTCAGTTTTAGTAGGCCTTACACCTATGAATCGCTGCTTCAGAGGGCAATCTGCAACTAGGTGCCCTAATTGATTACACCTAAAACAACACCTATGCTCAACCCTTTTATCAACCGGTGTTTTAGATGTCGAGGCTTTATTACCGCCCGTTCGTCTCACATATGATGGGACGTACGGGTTTAGTGGAGTACTCTTTTTATTCGTCTTATCTTTCTCTCCACCATTGGGTAATACCACCTCCTCTTTTGCCTTACCAGACTCGGATGACTTATCCGAATCTGATGAGACTGGACTTGGATTAGAAATTTTAACACTTGAAATAGGCGAACTTGTTTCGCCTCCACTAACATTTGGTTCTTTACAAGTTACTTTAACTGGTACTGTCTGAGCAACCTCAAAGTCAACAGATTTCTGAACACTAGGGTTAAAAGTGTAATTGTGATTATAAGGTGGTGGAACCTCATGATAACCGATTCCTCCTCTCTTAGCAGAGGAACCTTGATCACTAACAAGGTGATCAAGAATAGCAGAGGAATTTCTGAACTGCTCTAGTTTTCTATTCAGTTCCACCACTTTTACCTGGTGATCAGCAATATGTTTTTCTCTATCAGCAATTAGTTTGGTTTTTTCCTCCAAAACTTCATAGCTTAAATCAATCACTTCAATTTTTTCAGCAAGTTTTGTTTTTAGACTTTTAACATCTTTTTCACAAGTTTTTATTTTGACTTTATAGCTATTTTCTCTTGCTTTTTTAAAATGATGATCTTCTTTTAGGGTTTTAAATTCAGCATCCAACCTAACATACTGATCGGTTATAGTTGCTAATTGCTCAGACAAGTTTTCACATTTAGAGCATGTAGGTTTAGAACATACCTCGGAGAGCTGGTCATTAACGTCGGCCATAAGAGCTTTTTCTTCTCCGGTAACCTTCTCATTTTCTTCAGTTTCAACCTTCGCCAAATTTGCCTGCTCAAAAGTTTCTTTAGAATGCAGGTTCCAGTTGTATTCACCATCTTCTCTGGACATCATTGCACTATAATCTTTAGAACCCCCACTTTGCTGTGGAGACATGCCCTGACTTTGTTCCACACGCTCATTCCTGCATTCCTTTGCAAAGTGACCGTTTTGCTGACAATTGTAGCATCTCACCTTCGTCTTGTCAAACCCTGGCTTTCCACCGACAAACTTTCTCCCGGTCTTTCTCATAAACCGCTTCACTCTTCTTACGATCATAGCCATCTGCCATTGCAGATCCATTTCCTCCAGATCATCAGCATCAATCTGGTCATAGTCTTCATCCAACATAGCTGGATCAACAACCTTCCCTTGAATGTAGTTCTCATAGGAAGCAATAAAAGAAGCATAGAGACCAAACTGCTCTTCAGCAGACTTGACATTCATAGGCATCTTAGAGTAGTTGTTGCTGGGAATACTTGGAGAGCAACTACTCTTGCTTACCTGGGGTTGAGAACCACTCGATCCACCTGCTACATAGCAAACATCACCATTTGTGTTGACTGACACATGACCCTCATGTGATGAGTTTGCGCCGGACTCTCCCTTCGAGTAGTAGGCAGCAGATTCAGTCTTCGATCCTGAGCTAGTGTTGACTTTAGCTCCATACATACCTGGATCTTGAACCTGATCCATAGGTGTCTCCTTTCTGACCATATTAAGCTCAAAAGTTCGGAGCTTGTTAACTGCCGTTTCTAGATCATATGTGGGAAAGTCTTTGTCTTCCGTCATCAGCACAGTGTACATCTCCCATTTTGGTGGGAGAGCATCTAGAAGCTTCTCAACTATTTCTTCTTCTCGGTAGGAAATTGAATAGTTGCTCAATTCAGTCATCAGATGGTAATATCGAGTGATAATATCATCTAAAGATTCATTCTTCAAATACTTGAAGACTGAGAACTGGGTTTTGAGCAATTTTATCTTTGAAGCACGGATTCCTTCATTCCCTTCAAATCTGTTCTCAAGAGCTTAAGAGCTTCCCAAAGCTCTCTTGCTGACGTGTACTTTCTAAACGTATGAAGGATCTCTTGTGGAAGAGCCATAGTAATAGCAGCATGAGCCTTGCTCTCGGCCTCATACATCTTTTTCTCTTCTTCTTCCATTTTGCTATACTTTTTGATTTGATCATGACCTTCATACTCCATAACTGGTGGAATATAACCATCCTGGATGCATACCCACATCTTAGCATCCTGGTATTTGACGTATTGTATGAACCGATCCTTCCATGCAACGAAATCGGTTCCCTTCAGCAGTCTTGGGGCCTTAGTAGCTGACCCTGCTTCTACTTCCATCTTTACTAACTCAGAGATGTTAATTGACGTCATCTTTCTCGAAAACAAAGAAACCCGAAAAAAAATCAAAAAATCAAAAAGATTTCTGAAAAATACTGTAGGCGAAGTTACGGATAACTTCGCTTAAGCCTTAACTTGCCGCTGATTAACTTCGCTGAAGAACTTCGCAGATGATTAACTTCGCTTAAGGTAAGCGAACTTAGGAGGTAGGCGGAGTTGTAGAGAACTTCGCTGAGTTAGGCGAACTTGAGAAGGTAGGCGAAGTTGTGGATAACTTCGCTTAATCTTATATCTTCGCCGAAACCCTACGTATCCTGACGGCAACTTCGCCTGATGAACACGGACGTTTTTGCAGATCTGAAATCTGGATTTTACGAGGTTTTTGACGGTGCAAAGGCTTGAATACGATGGTAGGAGGTAAGATTGACTCAAAAACACAGAAAACACGTCCCGCGAATAGTCGAAACGAGACGATTTCTACACCCGCGTGAATATCCCGAACCACACAATCGAGCAAAAGCTCTGATACCAATTGTAGGTTCCCTGGACGGATCGCACGAGATATCTCGGTCTACTCAGGTGCGGAATCCCTGCGTAGATCGTTTCGAGTATAGAACACGAATCACACGAACACACGACACGAACACACGTTATATATTATAACTCAAACACGTGATGTAATATCGCTGTTACAGACTCTCGTCCTCACGTTACAATGAACTCGAACAACTGACACGAACTTAAACAACGATTACAAACCAAGCCGTAACCTAGGACTATTTATACACGACAACTTCGCCTGGCATGTTCAGGCGAAGTTGTCCATAACTTCGCTTGACTAACAAGTTCGCCTGTTAAGCGAACTTGTCAGTAACTTCGCTTAAACATACAAAACATAATTAAACATTACAGACTCGATTACAGACACTAGACTATGAACTACTGGCATTATGCACCAACAAATACAAACTAAATAAAAGCATGCTAGAATTATCATATACAGCATATAGGATGCGAAGCTTGCTAGGAACAAGAAATATCTTTCACAGTTAAGTGTGCTCGAAAAACTTGTACTTGCAAAAGCTTGCTGGAACACTTATCCAAACACAATCAGATATCAATCCTCCTTGGAAGAGTTAAATTTTTGATAAAATAGTAAACACTACCCGAAAAGTATAAACATTTCAAAGTATGCTCGGAAATCATGAACTTAGACCAGGTCTAAGTATGCTCGGAAAGGTTACCAGGTCTAAGTATGCTTGGAAAGGATATAAAACTACAAACCTTGCCCGAAAATACATATTCAATCTTTTTGTGCTCGGAAAGGTTACAAAACTACAGACCTTGCACGAAAATTCATATTTAACCTTTTTGAAGGAAAAATGCAACACTTTTTGACTTAAACAATTTATCAACCATATTTTTCATTAAAGATCATTGTTTAAGAGCAAATGCTGCCTTAGAGATCAATTTTCAGCTATGTTTCCTTTCAAGACAGTTTCTTACTTTTACTGAAAAGATCTCAAGAATGGGATCATATTGACTAAGTAGCTTTCTCATTACTTCATTCTCAGCATTATTATGACAGTATAGACAGGTTAACAGTAGGTCTAGACTTAGCATGAATTTCATTTCCTTGATGATACGATTAATGTTCAATTAGAAAGCATAATATTTAATGGATAACACTTATTGTTATCTGATGCTACAAATCTATTCTCAAGGCTTATTTGGCTTTCTCCAGATCACCCCGATTTGACTCTGATCCCCTGGATTTGGTTTAAAAACTTTTAATGACAGAACTTATTTATTTTATTTTTCTTTTCAAATTTACAAACTATTTGAGGTTGAACGTTGGACTTACAGTTTAAATTAACAAGCCTTACATTCGGGATGTTAAAGGACTTATATTATTGCCTCCAACCATGTATTTCTGTTATTGACCCTCATATTTGTGTTTTTCTCAAAATCTCGTTAACATTTATCAACTTTTGGTTGATTAAACATTTAAGATAATTTTGTTCACATTTGTTCTTTGTTCTTTGCCATTCTTAATAAGATACTTCATTTTGGGGACCAAATACCAACGGGCTTATGTATGACCGGATAATCACTTTTCTACCTATCATTCGGAAAGAATCATCTTGGAACATGCATAGACAACAATGTATCTCCACATAAATCTTAGCAGTTTCTTTAACTTTATATCACCTTAGATTTTACGTATCATGGGAAACAACCATACATGTTAATGACTGTACTAAGTGCCCTTTCAGCCTACTAAATCCATATGATTGGCTAAGTAGTCAATGTACTATCATTTCCCATTTTAACAAATTCTATCACCCCAAGTACTTTTAGCTTACAGATTAATGGCTATCCTCTCTTTTTACATGTAAACAGCAGGACCAACCACATGCAAAAGTATATGTTCTTTTGGCTTAGAGTCAATGGCATAGTTTTAAGTGAAAGAATAAATTACAATTGCCCCAAATGCTTTCAGTCTTTGGACTAATGTCTATCCTTTCAAATCTACAAGTAGATGATAGGACCAAACATATACAAGTATATGTTCCTCAGATTTGGACTAATGACATAATTTTCAGAAAAAGTAACTTCTTTAGAGACTTTTCTTTGAAAATATTTTTAAGCTTCTTTAAAGCTTGAAATGATTAGTCTTATCATATATCTACACCATTAACAACTTGCTCATGTTTTGATCAAAATTGTGTGATTATGCAAAATTTATTTGTAAATTCATTTGAACATTTAATTTTGACATAACGACACATTTTGACACAAACAGTTGTAGCATATTCAAATCTTAATCTTAAAAGACATTATCATAATAAGCAGACATTTCAAAGATGCATAGTCTATCCTATTCTAAAACATCATCATATAAGATAACACACATATTCAAACATTTAATCAAAGATGACAGATAAGCATGCATAAACAAGTATTTCACTTTAGAATAACTTATCATGACATCACACAACTATTAACTGATAAACACACAATTTTATCAAAGATACTCAAATTCGCACAGATTGTCAGTTAAGCACATATCAGTTAACATCAAAAGTACCAAATTCAAATACATACATAAACAATAATATTCATCATGACTTTGAAAAGAGAGTCAGTTTGCACAAATAGCACACATCATTAATCAGACTTCATTAGAATTGATCATCCCCATGGCTTTCAAAATAAAGTTGAACTTGGTTCTATCAAGTGGTTTTGTGAATAGGTCAGCCAAATTCTCACTTGTATAAACCCTTTTCACCTCAATTAAACCTTTTTCACTACAATCTCTTATGAAATGATGTCTGATTTTAATGTGTTTGGTCTTGGAATGTTTCACAGGATTCTTGACAATAAAAGATGCAGCAATATTATCAATGTAAATAGGGGTGTTTAGTAAATTCAAACCGTAGTCCAGCATTTGGTTCTGAATCCAGAGGCCTTGTGCACAACAGGCAGATGCATAAATGTATTCAGCTTCCGCAGTTGAGATTGACACAGTTGTCTGCTTCTTGCATTGCCATGACACCAATCTATCACCCAAAAATTGACATTCTCCTGAAGTTAACTTTCTGCTCATATTGCAGCCATCATAATCACTGTCTGTGTAGGTAATCAGATCAAAAGACTGGTTCTTTGGATACCAAATTTCCAAGTCAGGTTTTCCCTTCAAGTATCTAAAGATCCTTTTGACCGTATTCATGTGAGAGACCTAAAGGCTTGACTGGAATCTTGCACAAACACAAACTTCATACATGATATCAAGCCTTGAGGCAGTCAAATACATCAGTGAGCCAATTTTTGCTCTGTATTCATGTTCATCTACTGACTCCCCCTTTTCATTAGCTACCATCATTTATTTTTAATCCATAGGAGTTGAAGCTGTCTTCAGATCATTGCACATGAATTTGTCAATTATGTCCTGTACATACGTAGACTAGTAAAGGAATATCCCATCAGCCTTCTGCTGAACTTGTAAACCAAGGAAGAAGTTCATTTCTCTCATTGAACTCATGCTAAACTTGGACTTCATTACCTTTTCAAATTCCATACACATCTATTCATTGGTTGACACAAAAATATGTCATCCACATAAACTTGTAACAATAACAAATCTCTACCTTTCATTTTATAAAAGAGGGTCTTGTCAATATCTCGCCTTTGGAAACCATTTTCAAGAAGGTGGTTTAACAGTTCATCGTACCAAGCTCTAGGAGCCTGATGAAGTCCATACAGGGCTTTGTTTAGCTTATAGACCTTGTTAGGATAGATAGGATCCTCAAAACCTGGTCGTTGAGAAACATACACCTCCTCTTCTATCTTTCCATTTAGGAATGCAGATTTGACATCAAGTTGGAATACCATGATATTTTTTGAGGCAACATAAGCTAAGAAAATTCTTATTGCTTCAAGTCTTGCAACTGGTGCAAAGATTTCCTCAAAGTCAATCCCTTCTTCTTGTAGGCATCCCAAAGCTACAAGTCTTGCTTTGTTCTTAATCATAATGCCCCTTTTATCCCTTTTGTTTCAGAACACCCATTTGGTTCCAATCGCATATTTGTTTCTTGGCCTATCTACCAGTTCCTAAACTTGTAGATCTCTGAATTGAGCCAACTCCTCTTGCGTTGCTTCTACCCAACTATTGTCCTTTAGAGCTTGAACAATATTTTTTGGTTCTATTTGGGATAGAAAGCATGAGTACAAAAAAATAATTGTAGATTCGGAATGATTTCTTGTAACTCTTTCATATATATTCCCAATGATGTGTTTAGAAGGATGATTCTTTTCAACATAAGGGGTTTGAATTATCATATCAGTAGACACAGAAGTGTCATTATTTGATTCATTGAGTTCTGGTTTTTCAATGCTCAAATCAGCTTCTTTATCAGCTTCAGATGTTTCCTGATTGTTCTGTTCTGAAGTAGATGCACCATTGTTTCCAAATCTTAATCTTTCAAACAAATCTTGAAACATTGCACCTAAAGCAGTTGCCTCTTCTTCAGTTTGGTTGCATGGATACTCTTCATTTTGAACTTGATCATCTTGCACTTCTTGATTGTTTGGATTATAATCTTCTTGATCTTGTTCATGATGTTGATGGTTCTCTTGATCATTGTCTTGCACTTGCTCAACATTTGAGCTTGATGGGTCCTTTATGAATGTATATTCACTTTCTTTACCAGCAACCTTTTTCCACAATTTTTCCAAATCTAATGTCTTCTTATTTGACTCTTCAACCACACTAGTTTTGTAGAATGATTCATCAAAGTCTTCAGTATAGATCTTGAAAGACTTGATCAATTTCTTTAAATCAAATAGCCATGCTGCTTCATCAACTGTGTTAAATTGGTTTTCATTGAAGACTACATCTTAGGACTCAATTACAACCAAATGATCTTTCACATATACTCTGCAGGCCTTTGAGTGTGTAGAGTAGCCAACAAAGATGCAGTCTAAGGATTTTGCTTGAAACTTATTCAAGTAATCCTTGGTGTTCAAAAGAGGACATTTGCATCCAAAGGCTTTGAAAACTTGATGTTTGGGTTTCTTTCATAAAAGATTTCATAAGGAGTCTTATTGTGACTTTTGTTAATTAATACCCTGTTCTGAACATAGCAAGCTGTGTTAATGGTTTATGCCCAAAAAGTGACAGGTAGATTATCAACTAACATGGTTCTTGCCGCTTCAATGAGTGTTATGTTTCTCCTCTCATCAACACCATTCTGCTCAAGAGTTCTAGGAGGTGAAAATTGCTGAAGTATTCCTTTGTTGTTGAAAAATTCTTCAATAACTCCATTTTTGAACTCGGTACCATTGTCACATCTAATCACTTTAACCCTTTTATCTAGTTTATTTTCAATCATGTTAACATAGTTCATAATTAACTCAGCAGCCTCATCCTTTGTACTTAGGAAATAAACACAAGTATATCTTGAGAAATCATCAATGATCACAAGACAATATGTTTTCTTTCCAATGCTTGGCACACTCACTGGACCAAAGAGATCCATGTGAAGCAATTCAAGCACTTGATCAATTGAGTTGATGAGTTTTGTCTTGTGAGAAGACTTGTGCTGCTTTCCTTTTTGACATGAGATACAGTTGTCATCTAATTTGAATTCTATAGTAGGTAAGCCATTTACATGCCCACCTTTGACTAGTTTGTTCATATTCTTCAGATTGACATGACACAACTTTCTATGCCACAATTTTGACTCATTCTAAGTGGATTTAGGTACAAAACATGTACCACCCCTTGAAACAACATCCTTCATGTTCAGCTCATACAAACTGCCATTTCTTGGGCCATCATCATGACCATCTCAGGTGGAATAACATATTCAGGTTTTAAGATGAAACAGTAAGAATCATCAAAACCAACTTTATAACCCCTATCACACATCTGGGATATGCTCAAAAGATTATATTGAAGTCCTTCAACATAGAAAATATTGTCAAATGTGACTTTACCATTTGTCAATATACCCTTTCCAACAATTTTACCTCCATTCACATCACTACCAAATGCCATGTGCCTGGACCATCCACTTTCCAAATACCATACTTCATTTAGTGAAGCAGACTGTTCCTGAGAAAATGATGTTCCAGCCTCATTCTCAATATTTGCCATAAAAGCAACATTAGCCTTAGTGATGTCGTCAGCATGATCACTCCAATCAAAATCATCTTCTTGTTGTTCAACCACAGCTACATTTCCTTTATTTCTTGGTTGATTTTGATTGTTCCTGTTGGTGTTATTTTGAACAGTTTGAGGGAGTTTATTTCTTTGGAAATTTTGATTTTGAGGCACAACTTGTTGATTATTCATTTCGGGCTATTGAAAGTTGTTGAAGTTGGGATTGTTGTTGTTAAAGTTGTTGTTTCTTGGTTGGTTATGTTGATACTACTGTTGATATTGCATCTGAACTCTTTGTTGTTGATTCTGGTACTGATTCATTTTTAGGCTGATCGCATTCTCTTGCAAAATGTACAGGATGTTGGCAATTGTAACATATTGCCTTGTACTTATCAAACCCAATCCTCTCGTTTGGACCAGAAACCAGAGATCTACTAGTCTTGTAAAACAACCTCTTGCTTCTGAGTGCAAGCATTTCAGCCTGCCACTTTAAATCTATATCCTCAAGGTCATCAGCATCTATTTGTTCCAGATCATCTTGTATAACACTTGTGTGGATTAAGTTCTTGGCCACAAATACATTATTGGACACAGTGAACATTGAAAAGAGTGCTTGAGTATCATTTGCTTGACCATTGTTTCCACCTGAGTAGGGCACATGTCCACTTGCCATTGAGGCAGAGTCATTGTCATCAATAAGTTGAACATTGAACCTTGACTGGTTCCCTTGGTGACTTGAGCAACCACCAACAAATGATTTAGGCGTATTAACACCATGTTCGGTTGGTTCCTCTATGATGGGAATATGTTGTTGGTTCTTGGTAGACAAGTTACCCAAAGGTGCAATAAGAGTATTGGTCACCTGGAAACTTGGCTTCTCTTCTTTGATCATTTCATTCTCGATCATCTCTATCTCAACAGCCTGAAGGAAGCACACTACATCATCCATCTTTAATTGATCAAAGTTGGGATTTTGAAGGATGATCTTGCAGGCAGTATACCATTCCTTCGGCATTGAATTGAGCAACTTGGTGTTTAAGTAAAAATCGGTCATCACATAGTCAGTTGTTCTTAGATCATTCACTATAGCCAAGAATCACTCAAGGATTGACTTCAATCTTTCTCCATCCTTCTATTTGAACCTCTCAAGATGCTGCTTGAGACGTTGTTTCTTTATGTTCTTGTGCTCAGTGTTCCCCTCGAACATTTTAAGAATTGCATCATACATTGCCTTTGCGGTAGGATGATGTGCAAGCTTGGTAAGGATTTCCAAAGACAGTCCTAGCTTAAGCATGGCTAAGGCTCTGTCATCTGCTTTCTTCATTCTATCATGGACAGTAGCGGTAGTACCTACACCATCACCTGCTTGTGGACCATTTTTGATTGAACACCACATGTCTACATCGTTGTAGCACAAAGCCGCTTCAGATAAGACCTTCCATTTGGTGAAATTCTCCTGTCCATACAATCTGGGAATCTTATTAGTAGAAACTTCTTGCTCTTCGTAACCAGACATTTTGGTATTTTGAAAAGCAAAATCAGTAAATTAGTGAAAACATAGTACAAAATCAGATTTTGAAAACAATCAGATCTGAGAATCACATCTTCAGATCTGATATATCTGGTTCGATTGGAGCACGAAATAGTAATAAAGATGTAAACTTTAACTAAAATAAGGAAAAGAAAACACCGGATATTTGTAGATCTGGACGAGAATGAAGAACAGAGCAGCTGACATCACTCTTCAATGGAACAGTGTTCTGCTTACGTCATTGTTCTTCTTCAGATCTTCAATCGGCAACAAGATCTTTACCCAAATCAGTAATCAACAAGCTCTGATATCACTTGTCGGTCCCGATTAGTCACTCAATACTCACAACAATGTCATAAACCAAACATTCAATGTGTTGACAAGAGGGTTAATGACGGATTGCAAAATTAGGAAAGATTCTTGTTTGTTAAAGGCGGAATCAGAAACAAATAAGCTTGTTGCTAAAGAGGATAATAAAAGTAAAAGACACGAACAATAACTCAAAAGATTTCCATTTATATAAATTAATTCATACAAATGTTTATCAATTAGGGTTTCTTGTCGGGAATGTATTTTCAGTAATAACCTAAGACAGCCGTTACACTCATTCAGGAATACTCGATCTTATCTGAAAAGTGTAAAGCAGCCATTCGTTCCTCTTTTCCGTATGGAGGCGTGCCCTAAATTATTCCTTTTATAGGCCTGCCACCTCTTGACATCTTTCATTCCTTCTAGATACGCTAATGATTGATACATTTTCAAAACTATACTAAGTGTAAAACAGGTCTTCCGGGTAGATTTTATAACTATTGTCTTCTCCGAGTAGGCTTTGTGCCATTTTTTCTTTTATGAGTAGACCTGGTAACCTTGAAGTGTGCTCGGAAAAAGTTCCCCGGGTAGACTTTACTTATAGTATTTTCCTAAGAAAATATACGCCTAGCAGACTTCAATCTTCTTGACCATGGCAAACTTTGCTCGATATGGTCCTAAGAGCAAACTTGTTCTTCTGAGGTCCTTTCAACTCTTTGCTAGAGAATAACTTATTAGCAAAGCAATGTGTGCTTGGTAACACTGTAGCTTGCTCAGAGTTGAACCTTGACCGATGAGTCCTCAGATAATTCATTAACTTCCATCAATCATGCTCGGACCACTATTTATTAATGAATATGTTGCTATATCTTCCAAGTATGTTGAGTCAAACAATTGACCTAAGGGGAGATTGTTTGGTCAAAGATTTTTTCTAAAAGGCATATGAAAGATCGGAATCTTCTCAACCTCCTAAGAATTTGCTAAGTATGGATACGGGCACACCTTAGACCTCCGAGCAAGCTTTTTACTTAGCCGGGTATGATATTTTGTCTATCGGGCATGGTTATCTTCAAGAAGTCTTCTTTAGTGGATATCCGAGCAGGGTTAGCAAATTAGTGTATTGCCGGGCAAGGTTCACTAGTTTATGTAAATCCGGGCAAGGTTCACTTTATCAAGCAAGTCTGTTCTTCAGAGCCAAGTATAGTTCACTTCTGAGTAAGCTTTTGGCTAACCAAGCTCATGAAGCCAAGTGATTGGAAGACCGGGCAAGGTATTCAATAATAATAGTGGTCCAAGCAAGCTTGATGATTTAATGGAATATCCTTAAGTAATATCTGGCAAGGTTCAACTCAAGCAAGGAACAGTGCTACCGAGTTGAATGGACCATCGAAGAACAAGGTTGCTCGTAAGGGTTTGTCGGGCAAACTCTGGCAAAGTCAAGAAGATTAAAGTCTACCCGGTGAGTATTTTACTTGGTAAAATACTCTTCAAGTAAAGTCTACCCGGAAACTGATCTCAGACACACTTCTATGTTACCAAGTCCTGAAGGATGGCATAGTACCTAGCCTACTCGGAGAATGAAGATTGTTGCAAACCTACCCGGAAGACTTGTTTTACACATAGAATATTTTTGATTATGTAATTTGAATATGTATTTACGTTTGGGGTTTCTAGAAGGAATGACAACTGTAAAGGAGGTGTCAGTGCTATAAAAGGAATAATTTTGGGCACACCTCCTGACGGCGAAAAAGCAGACAAACACATTAATTCAGAGAGAATATTTTTGTGTGTGACAGCTATCGATTATCCTTTTGTATGATTGTCACACCCTCAAAATCCACTAACGGAGTTTTACCATCAGAGGGTGTGAACTAACAGGATCGGAATCATTAGTTATAATCAAACCTTAAAACAAAGTTTCAAAACTCTGAAAACGTTTACGAGTAATTAAATGCGGAAGCGTAAAACCATAGAAAACAATGTTACGTCACGCAGGACGACTTAAAACCCAATGATCACAGTTTAAAATAAGTTTGCATAATTAAAAATGTTTCAAGCAATGCATGTTCCTAAACCGCGCGCCCGCCTCGGCTACCTGAGAATAACATACTAAAAGTGTCAACACAAGGTTGGTGAGTTCACAAGTTTATATAAAAATAAATGTTTAGCGTTTGCGTTCAGCGTTTTGCGTTAAGCGTTTTGCGTTACAGCGTTTTGCGTTACAGCGTTTTGCGTTACCAGATAGTGTTATGTCAATTATATATCTATAGGAAGCTAGCCTATAAAACAAGTATCACTAAGTGTTCGACACCGAAGCTGACTGTTTATCATTTGCCTTGCCACCAGGTCATCCAGACCATGGTATGTGTTTAGCCAAGATTACACCCACTCGACCTCCAGTCGAGTTTAGCGTTGGGTGGGGTTTGTCAAACCCAGTAGTACTACTCAACAGTGACTCGCTATTATCCAAATATTAACCGGTTTGATGTTATGAAGGACTTTAGTTAACGCGTTTGCCACTTAGTCTTTACAAGTGATATATAATCTATATTAACAAAATCTTAAATGCGTTTTCGGAGTATGTTATCTCCCCCAAGAGAAAAGCGTTTAAAAAGTTTAAAAGGGGAAAGTGAAACTCACTGTTTGCGAAGAAATTCCCAAATTAAATCACCAAGATGCGCGTCACAGAAAAACTCTCTCTAGCGTTCTAAAACAACAAAGAGATTTTTCTAAGTGTCGGAATATTATCGAGTCTCTAGACCCGGCACATAATACCTACGCACATAACATGTTTCGTGTTTCGTTTGTGGATCGTGTGTGACTTTAACAAGTGTATTTGTGACACGTTACATGTGTAAGCAATTATTTACGTGTCACGTATTCATAAAGTACATCACTAGCAATTACTCCCCGTAAGGGCAATTTGGTCAACACATAACAATTAACTAGCCATTATTCCCCACGAGGGAAATTTGGTCAAATCATGACAATCAATTAGCAATTATTCCCCGCAAGGGCAATTTGGTCAAAACATAACAATTTTGAAGCAAGTATCATGTTTCATGCATTTTCACAAAACTCAGCAGCTAGTTTCACCGAGACAGAAATTCTACTTGAAAGATTGTACTATCTCACCGATCATAGCATCACAATTAATTTACCAAAAATCATCACAAAAGCATATATGTGTTAGGTTTCCAGAACATATTTTATTATATTTTTATTCCATATAGGTTTCTCACAATAATCAAATCAATACAGCAAACTCATAACAGTCAAATTCATGCGCAATAGAATGTTATTTGCAATTCCCGTTAAAAGAAAAATCCAATAAATGCAATACCACTTGGGATAGGTTCCTAACTCAATGAGTCAACTTCCAGAAGTGGAACCAACCCAATTGGTCTCGTAGTTCATGAGATATAACATTTACAAAACAACCTAACAGCAGGTCTAACAGCTCAGCTTTGCACAACGTTTTTGTAAAATCATAAAAGTTAACCTTTACTTGTCCAAAAATTACAAGTTTATATTGTTTAGAAACTAGACTCAACATAGTTTACTGTAGTATCAATAATCTCAACCAATTTTCACATTTACACTTCGTTAAAGTCAATTAAACATCAATAACACAATCTGTCCAGAAACTGTTTGCATCCAAACTCAACATATTAACTATCTATGGATCATCATACATTCATATAACACTCTAGACTCCATAAACACTATCCATGCACATCAATTACACATTACATACATGATTAGGGTTTTTGTTTGAACTCAAATCAAAGACACAAGTAATTAGCATGTAACAATATCCATCTAGTTATCATATCATCATCAAATCAACAACAATCATATAAACTACATACACACATAAAAATCGGCTCTTAGGGTTTTCAATTAACCCATTAAACATCAAAATCAAGTATAAAGGATGTATAGGATAGTCGTTTATACCTTCCTAGCACCTTAATCTTCGATCAAAGGCTTGAATTCTTGATTGTATGTGTGTGTATAGGTGACGGCAGCCAAGGGAGGGGGGGAGAGGAGTTCCGATCGGGATTGTGGGGGAAAGAAAAGAATGAGTTAGGGTTTTAGTATTATTATTATTTATAATAATCTATGTTACACTTTGGCCCCTCCACTTCTAAGTATTACTTATCTAGCTTAAGTAACTTGTTTACATCTTGAGTTAGTGTTTATAACGATGTTATCACATAACACATAAGTCTAACACATAATTATCACATAATTACTGTTTTGACGTTTTTCGTTTATTCACCAATCGTTTGCGTCAACTCGTTTGCGTTTCGGTGCAATTCCCGAAAGACTACACATGTAGTAAGTGTTAAGCGTCATTTAAACCCTAGTTTAAATGTAATGAGGTGTGCGTTATAGATTCAATGATCTTAAGTTTGAATTGACGGAGTTGAGTTAACGGAGTTAACCTGAAATTGACGATTGTCACATCATTCCCATGTTAAAGAATTTTCGTCCCGAAAATTTGAGTCAAGTCGTGATGAGTGTCAGAAAAAGTAAGAAAAATTTTCAGTTTGTCATATCATCCCCTAGTAGAAAGAAATTTCGTCCCGAAATTTAATTCATACCTCCGGTGATTTCTGACAGTTTGCCGGGTTTCGCGGTTTTCTGTGTTTGGTTAGCCCTTCAAAAAGGTGAGGATACTTTTTCATCATTTGATCCTCGCGTTCCCACGTGAACTCCGGTCCACGTCTCGAGTTCCAACGAACCTTAACGATTGGAATTTTGCTGTGCTTGAGCGTTTTAGTTTCCCAATCCAAAACCTCGACTGGTTCCTCAATGAAACGTAACTGTTCATCAACTTGTAGTTCCTCCGAAGGGACTACTTGGGTTTCATCAGACAGGCATTTCTTCAAATTGGACACGTGGAATACATTGTATACGCCACTGAGTTCCGTTGGTAGGTCCAGTCGGTACGCCACCGGACCAATGCGCTCGGTTATCCGGTAAGGACCAACATATCGTGGGTTGAGTTTGTTTCGCTTACCAAAGCGAACCACACCTTTCCAAGGTGAGACTTTGATTAACACTCGATCGTTCACTTGAAATTCGAGAGGTTTTCGGCGCTTGTCGGCGTAACTCTTTTGGCGATCTCGTGCTGCTGCCATGCGATTTTTGATTTGAACAGTCTTTTCCGAAGTTTCGAGTACCAGTTCTGGACCAGTGATTTGGCTGTCACCCACCTCTGCCCAGCAGAGTGGTGATCGACACTTCCGTCCGTACAGCGCTTCAAACGGCACTGCTTTAATACTTGCGTGGTAGCTGTTATTATACGAAAACTCTACCAAAGGTAAGTGAGGTTCCCAACTTTTTCCGAAATCCAACACACATGCACGCAACATATCCTCCAGGGTCTGAATAGTTCGTTCACTTTGCCCATCCGTCTGAGGATGGTATGCTGTGCTCATATCAAGACGGGTGCCTAGTGCGCTTTGCAGCGACTTCCAAAAGTGCAAAGTGAAACGAGAATCTCGATCAGAAATGATTGAGACAGGAACTCCGTGTCTAGACACTACTTCCTTCATGTAGACGCGAGTCAGTCTTTCCATTTTGTCCGATTCCTTAATCGCTAAGAAGTGTGCAGACTTAGTCAACCGGTCAACGATCACCCAGATGGTATCGCATCCCGTCGGTGTCTTAGGTAAACCCGTGATAAAATCCATTGAGATGTGTTCCTAATTCCACATTGGGAGTTCCGGTTGTTGCAGTAGACCAGATGGTTTCTGGTATTATATTTGACTCTAGCACAAGTTAAGCATTTGCTCACGTAGGTGGCAATGTCGGCTTTCATGTTCGGCCACCAGTAAAGTGCCTTTAAATCATGATACATTTTATCTGAGCCAGGGTGGATA
Organism: Bidens hawaiensis; assembly: GCF_021521415.1. Classification (NCBI taxonomy): domain Eukaryota; kingdom Viridiplantae; phylum Streptophyta; class Magnoliopsida; order Asterales; family Asteraceae; genus Bidens; species Bidens hawaiensis. Next base: position 1,576,898 of record NW_027504845.1, on the reverse strand, counting down.
GAATATCGGGACTTGTGTGCTTCGTCCATCACCAGAGTTCTCAACTCTCCGAACCGTGGAATCCAAATCCGGTTCTCAAAATATCGGACCCGGTCCGATCTGGTTTCAAGTTGCTTGTTCATGCCCCGCATGAGTTCCGATGGAAGATTATCATCTTTCAAAGCTTCAAGTTGTGCCTCGCGAATCTGGTCGGGTAAGTTTGCATGAATCGTGAGTTGCAATGCTCGCACTCGTCTGGGTTTATCTGTTTCTTTTCTGCTGAGAGCGTCGGCCACTACATTGGCCTTGACAGGGTGGTACTTGATGGCACAATCGTAATCTTTAAGCAGCTCGACCCAACGACGCTGTCGCATGTTCAGCTCCTTCTGATCGTAGATATGCTGGAGACTCTTGTGGTCGGTGTAAATGGTAAACTTGGTACCGTACAAGTAATGCCTCCATATCTTAAGGGCAAACACCACAGCTCCGAGTTCCAAATCATGGGTCGTGTAGTTCTTCTCGTGAACCCGCAGTTGTCGAGAGGCATAAGCTATAACCTTCTCGAGTTGCATCAGCACACAACCGAGACCTTGTATCGATGCGTCACAGTGTACCTCAAAATTCTCCGTTCCCTCGGGTAGGGCTAGAATAGGGGCGCTACAGAGTTGGTTTTCAACAGTTGAAAAGCGGATCCTTGCACGTCACCCCAATTGTACTTAGTACCCTTGTGAGTCAAAGCGGTGAGGGGTTGGGCAATCTTTGAAAATCCTTCAATGAAACGCCGGTAGTAACCAGCCAGTCTTAGGAATTGCCGCACCTCAGTCCGGGTCTTAGGTGCTTCCCAGTTTTTGATGGCCTCTACCTTACCGGGATCGACATTGATACCATTCTCGTTGATCACATGTCCTAAAAAGTGAACCTCGCGAAGCCAAAATTCGCATTTTGAGAGTTTTGCGTACAGTTGTTCCTTCTTCAATAATTCCATAATTACCCTTAAGTGTTCCTCATGGTCAGCCTTGTCCTTGGAGTAGACCAGGATATCGTCAATAAACACAATCACAAACTTGTCGAGGTACGCCTTGCATACTCGATTCATGAGATCCATAAATACGGCTGGTGCGTTGGTTAGGCCAAAAGGCATAACCGAAAACTCGTAGTGACCATACCGTGTTCTGAATGCCGTCTTTGAGATATCTTCTTCGCGCACTCTTAGTTGATGGTAACCGGATCGCAGATCGATCTTCGAGTAGTAACTCGATCCTTGAAGCTGGTCAAACAAATCATCAATTCGGGGTAAAGGATAACGGTTCTTGACCGTCACCTTGTTCAACTCCCGGTAGTCTATACACATGCGGAAAGTCCCGTCCTTCTTTTGGACAAACAAGACAGGGGCTCCCCATGGCGATGAGCTAGGTCGGATAAAACCCTTATCCAATAAATCTTGTAACTGAGTGGACAGCTCCTGAAGCTCCGCCGGTGCGAGCCGATACGGAGCTCGTGCTATGGGTGCTGCACCAGGGGTCAACTCGATTTGGAATTCGACTTGTCGAATAGGAGGGAGTCCAGGCAAATCCTCCGGGAAAACTTCTGTAAAATCTCGCACAATCGGTATATCTTCGATTCGTTTCTCCTCCGCTGGTTTCTTGACAATATGCGCTAAAATTGTCGGATGACCCTTTCTTAGATACTTCTGCGCCTTCATGAGGGTAATGACGCTGGTGGTCATGCCGTTTCTCTCGCCCCGGATCCAAATGATCTCGCCGGAAGGGGTAGTAATATGGACTATCTTGTCGTGACATATAATCTCCGCTCGGTTCTCGGATAACTAGTCCATGCCGACAACGACATCGAAACTACTAAGCGTAAAAGGAATAAGGTCGATATCAAAGACATGACCTGACAGTTTTAACTTACATCCCGCAAGTACATGAGTCGTTACAATAGTCTTACAGTCAGCTAATTCAACAGGAAACTTAGCATCTAACGGGGTTGGAGTTAGGTCTAAGAGTTGACTAAAAGCTTTCGACATAAAACTCCTATCAGCTCCAGTGTCAAACAATACAGAAGCAAAACAGTCGTTCACAGGGAACTTACCAGTCACCACGTACGGATCATTTCGGGCTTGACCCGACCCAATTACAAAAGCTCTTCCTTTGCCATTGCTTCCACCACTACTGCCATTTCCATTACCTCCATTGTTGTCGTTCTGTTTCAGCTTGGGACAATCTTTCCTGAAATGACCTTCCTGCCCAACATTCGAAACATCCCTTCGTCGTCATAGGTGGTTTAGGAGCACCCTTTGCCGCAAGGTCTCCTCTACATTCCTTCGCCTGGTGACCCATCTTTCCGCATCTCTGACACTTGACACGGTCACACGGGCCAGTAGGATGATAGTTGCACCTATTGCACTTCGGATATTTCCCCGCATATCCGCTCGAACCCTGCCCGCTACCGTTGTTATTGTTGTTGTGACTCTGATTGTTAAAGCTCCGGGTGAATTCGGGCTTTCGGTAGTGTTGCTGCTGTGGGGGGTTCGAGGATGAGGATTTGGTGTTGTCAAACCTTCTCTTTCCGCTGCTCGGGTTGCTGTTGCTGTTGTTGTCATTACTCGGGTTGTCACGGGCTTTAGCGGTTGAACCCCTAGGTGGTAGCGCACCTTGGGTCACTGCTTGATCCGTTAGTTTGTGAGCTAACCGAATCGCTTGTTGAATCGTGGCTGGTCTGGAAGACGTCTCCATGCCCTGAATCTGCGGTGCTAACCCATCAATATACATTTCAATTCTCTTACTCGGCGGGTCTACCATCCGTGGACACATCACAGCTAACTCGTGAGAACGGGTGGTGTAGGCTTCGATTTCTGAACCCACCATCTTCAATGACCAAAACTCTGACTCCAACTTTGCATTCTCCTCTCTCGGACAGTACTCTTCTCGCATCATGTTCTTGAACTCCTCCCAGTTCATAGCGTTAGCCAGTTCCAATCCAAGGATCTGCACGTTTGAATTCCACCAAGTGAGGGCAGAATCCTCAAGTGTTCCAGCAGCGAATTTGACCCTGCTGGCAGGGGGACAATTACACATCTCAAACGCCGACTCGGCCTTCTCAGCCCAACGCAGGAAGCCTATAGCTCCCTCGGTGCCCTTAAACATACTGGGCTTGCAGTCAAGGTAATTCTTGAAGGTACACGTTCCACTTTGACCTCCAGCTTGATTCTGAATGTGTGCGGCTAGAGCGGCCGCCGCATGGTCGTTCAGCAGAGTTTGGAGTTCAGCTGCGGTTAAGTTGATGTTACCGCGACCGTGTCCAGCGTTTCTTCCAGACATCTAGGTGTTATCATTATCAGATGTCATCGTCTGAGGACACCTCTGAGTGTGCCTCCGGCTCAGCCGGTTCTTCCTCCGGTTCCTCTTCGGGTTCCTCCTCGGGATCTTCCTCGGGATCCTCCTCAGGCTCCTCTTCGGGATCTTCTTCGAGTTCCTCTTCAGGCTCTGCCTCAGGCTCTACCTCAGGTTCTGCCTCAGGCTCTGCCTCAGGTTCTGCCTCAGGTTCGGCTGCGTTCTGAGCAATTTGCATTTGTAAGACATCGCAAAACTCTAAAGCCATCTCAGTTCGGGTCCTTGCTACTTGGAGTTGCTCTTGCAAGTCTATCATCTCGGCTTGCATCTTTCTCATGATCTTTATCTGTTGATCACTAGCCTATTGCATTTCCTTCATTGCCGCTGCCATGCGGGCAATTTCCTCCTTAGTCTCGGTTCCGTCTTTTAACAGTCCGGAAACGTTCGCTCTCGCATAGCGCATGTAACCCACGTCACGCTCCAAGCATGAAACAACAGCTGCGAGAACTCGCTCTACAGGTTCGGTTATGGGTGGCAGGGTGTTGGGATAAGCAGGGTGGTTCGGGTGAGGTAACGGGGGAACTTGCTCGCGATAGACCATACGTCTGATCATGTTAAGGTACCAATCCCAGCTAACGTCATTTTCGTATATGCCTCCGGATAAGCGGTACCTCTTCGGTGCGGGAGCTTCGAGTTCCGGGACTACACGGGGTGGCGATGCGGTAGGTAACTGCGGTTCCTTCCCGTGAGCATGAGTCATCGGATCAGATGATGATGAGGGTGGCGGCGTCGACATTCCTACAGGTAAGCCGTGTATGCGCTCGCGTATGAGTGAAAGAGGTAAAGAGATAAGATAACAAAGACTACACAAATCTATGCAGTGCGTATCATTATAACTAATGGGTCGTCGCGGTTATAGTCTAGTATGCATGCAGCTTCTAGTTCGCTATAACCAATGGCTCTGATACCAATCTGTCACACCCTCAAAATCCACTAACGGAGTTTTACCGTCAGAGGGGGTGAACTAACAGGATCGGAATCATTAGTTATAATCAAACCTTAAAACAAAGTTTCAAAACCATGAAAACGTTTACGAGTAATTAAATGCGGAAGCGTAAAACCATAGAAAACAATGTTACGTCACGCAGGACGACTTAAAACCCAATGATCACAGTTTAAAATAAGTTTGCATAATTAAAAATGTTTCTAGCAATGCATGTTCCTAAACCGCGCGCCCGCCTCGGCTACCTAGAATAACATACTAAAAGTGTCAACACAAGGTTGGTGAGTTCACAAGTTTATATAAAAATAAATGTTTAGCGTTTGCGTTCAGCGTTTTGCGTTAAGCGTTTTGCGTTACAGCGTTTTGCGTTACCAGATAGTGTTATGTCAATTATATATCTATAGGTAGCTAGCCTATAAAACAAGTATCACTAAGTGTTCGACACCGAAGCTGACTGTTTATCATTTGCCTTGCCACCAGGTCATCCAGACCATGGTATGTGTTTAGCCAAGATTACACCCACTCGACCTCCAGTCGAGTTTAGCGTTGGGTTGGGTTTGTCAAACCCAGTAGTACTACTCAACAGTGACTCGCTATTATCCAAATATTAACCGGTTCAATGTTATGAAGGACTTTAGTTAACGCGTTTGCCACTTAGTCTTTACAAGTGATATATAATCTATATTAACAAAATCTTAAATGCGTTTTCGGAGTATGTTATCTCCCCCAAGAGAAAAGCGTTTAAAAAGTTTAAAAGGGGAAAGTGAAACTCACTGTTTGCGAAGAAATTCCCAAATTAAATCACCAAGATGCGCGTCACAGAAAAACTCTCTTTAGCGTTCTAAAACAACAAAGAGATTTTTCTAAGTGTCGGAATATTATCGAGTCTCTAGACCCGGCACATAATACCTATGCACATAACATGTTTCGTGTTTCGTTTGTGGATCGTGTGTGACTTTAACAAGTGTATTTGTTACACGTTACATGTGTAAGCAATTATTTACGTGTCACGTATTCATAAAGTACATCACTAGCAATTACTCCCCGTAAGGGCAATTTGGTCAACACATAAAAATTAACTAGTCATTATTCCCCACGAGGGCAATTTGGTCAAATCATGACAATCAATTAGCAATTATTCCCCGCAAGGGCAATTTGGTCAAAACATAACAATTATATAGCAAGTATCATGTTTCATGCATTTTCACAAAACTCAGCAGCTAGTTTCACCGAGACAGAAATTCTACTTGAAAGATTGTACTATCTCACCGATCATAGCATCACAATTAATTTACCAAAAATCATCACAAAAGCATATATGTGTTAGGTTTCCAGAACATATTTTATTATATTTTTATTCCACATAGGTTTCTCACAATCATCAAATCATTACAGCAAACTCATAACAGTCAAATTCATGCGCAACAGAATGTTATTTGCAATTCCCGTTAAAAGAAAAATCCAATAAATGCAAGACCACTTGGGTTAGGTTCCTAACTCAATGAGTCAACTTCCAGAAGTGGAACCAACCCAATTGGTCCCGTAGATATAACATTTACAAAACAACCTAACAGCAGGTCTAACAGCTCAGCTTTGCACAACGTTTTTGTAAAATCATAAAAGTTAACCTTTACTTGTCCAAAAATTACAAGTTTATATTCTTTAGAAACTAGACTCAACCTAGTTTACGGTAGTATCAATAATCTCAACCAATTTTCACATTTACACTTCGTTACAGTCAATTAAACATCAATAACACAATCTGTCCAGAAACTGTTTGCATCCAAACTCAACTTATTAACTATCTATGGATCATCATACATTCATATAACACTCTAGACTCCATAAACACTATCCATGCACATCAATTACACATTACATACATGATTAGGGTTTTTGTTTGAACTCAAATCAAATACACAAGTAATTAGCATGTAACAATATCCATCTAGTTATCATATCATCATCAAATCAACAACAATCATATAAACTACATACACACATAAAAATCGGCTCTTAGGGTTTTCAATTAACCCATTAAACATCAAAATCAAGTATAAAGGATGCATAGGATAGTCGTTTATACCTTCCTAGCACCTTAATCTTCGATCAAAGGCTTGAATTCTTGATTGTATGTGTGTGTATAGGTGACGGCAGCCAAGGGAGGGGGGGAGAGGAGTTCCGATCGGGATTGTGGGGGAAAGAAAAGAATGAGTTAGGGTTTTAGTATTATTATTATTTATAATAATCTATGTTACACTTTGGCCCCTCCACTTCTAAGTATTACTTATCTAGCTTAACTAACTTGTTTACATCTTGAGTTAGTGTTTATAACGATGTTATCACATAACACATAAGTCTAACACATAATTATCACATAATTACTGTTTTGACGTTTTTCGTTTATTCACCAATCGTTTGCGTCAACTCGTTTGCGTTTCGGTGCAATTCCCGAAAGACTACACATGTAGTAAGTGTTAAGCGTCATTTAAACCCTAGTTTAAATGTAATGAGGTGTGCGTTATAGATTCAATGATCTTAAGTTTGAATTGACGGAGTTGAGTTAACGGAGTTAACCTGAAATTGACGATTGTCACAATGATGAACGTTGTTTAAATGGAAATCTTTTGAGTGAATCTTGTGTGTGTTAATTATCTTTGATTATTATTAGCAACAACCCTGTTTGTTATTGATTCCGCCTTTAACAAACAGTAATATTTATAAATATAGCAACCCGTAATTAATTCTCTTGTCGATACATCTATTTGTGTGAGTTATGGCATGATTCGAGTAAGACCCAGTGGAAAACGGGGACCTGACAAGTGGTATCAGAGCTGCTTGCTGCAATTTTGGAAATATTGTTGCTGATTGAAGATTTTAAGAAAGATGACGTAACCAGACCAGTGTTCCATTGAAAAGTGACGTCAGCAGCTCTGTTCTTCATTTTTCTTCCCGATCTACAATCATTTGGTGTTTTCTCTTCCTTATTCTATTTAAAGTTTTAATTTTTACAAATAAATCTTGTTCTAATCGCATCTAGAAAACTCAAATCTTAATAACCGGTTTTCAGATCTGATTATTTTTTAACTCTGTTTTTATAAAGAAATTACTTTTGATTTCTCAAAATGTCTGGTTACGAGGAACAAGAAGTATCTATTAACAAGATTTCTAGACTATATGGACATGAAAATTTCACAAAATGGAAGGTCTTGTTTAAAGCAGCTGTTTGCTATAATGATGATGATATGTGGAACTCCATCAAGAATGGTCCACAAGGCACTGAAGAGGAAGGTGCAAACACAGCTGCAACTGCTGCTGTAAGAGAAAGAATGAGAGAAGTAGATGACAAGGCTTTAGCTATGTTAAAGCTAGGTCTGTCTTGGGAAATACTTACCAAGGTCGCACAACATCCCAATGCCAAGGCAATGTATGATGCAATACTTGAGATGTTTGAGGGAAATGTTGAGCTCAAAAACATTAAGAAGTAGAGATTGAAGCAGCAGCTAGAAAGATTTATGTATTAAGAAGGAGAAAGGTTGAAGTCTATTCAGGAGAGGGTCTTAGCAATAGTGAATGATCTCAGAACCACAGACTATGTCATGACTGACTTTGACCTCGATACCAAGTTGCTCAACTCTATGCCAAAGGAATGGTACACTGCCTGCAAATTCATCCTATAGAAGCACAACTTCAATGACTTGAAATTGGATGATGTAGTGTGCTTTCTTCAAGCTGTAGAGATAAAAATGATATAGAGTGAGATGATTAGGGAGGAAAGACCCTGCTTCAATGTTTCAAATGCATTGATTGCACCTATGGGTAATTTGACTACCAAGAATCAATAGCATATCCCTATCATTGAAGAACCTGTTGAACATAATTCTGATACTCCAAAATCATTTGTTGGTGGTAGCCTAAGTAATCATGGAAACCAGCAAAGATTCAATGTGCAGTTGATTGATGACACTGATTCTGCCTCTATGACAAGTGGGAATGTACCTCACACTAGTGGTGGAAATTGTCAATGCAGTGAAACACAGGCCTTGCATTCAATGTTTACTGAGTCATATAATGCATTTGTTGCAAAGAATTTAATTCACACAAGTGTGGTACAAGATGATCTTGAGCAGATAGATGCTGATGACTTGGAGGATATGGATTTGAAGTGGCAAGCAGCTATGTTGGCTCTTAGAAGCAAAAGGTTATATAACAGAACTCGTAAGTCACTCCTATCACGGCCAAATGAAAGAATTGGTTTTGACAAGTCAAAAGCCATTTGATATAATTGTCAACAGCCTGGTCATTTTGCAAGAGAATGTAACATGCCAAGAAACTTCCAATTGGACCAATTTCAAAAACAACCAAGAAATCAGCAGCCTCAATATTAACAGCAGCCTTAATTTCAGCAGAGACCCAACACCAACAACTTCAAAAACAACTTTAACAACAATCCCAACAACAACTATAATCCCAACTTCAACAACTTCCAACCTCAAATGAACAATCATGATCAAGGAGTGCCTCAGAATCAAGGTTTTCAGAGAAATAACAACCAAAACCTTCAAAATGTTCCAAACAACACTGTTCCAGCCAACCAAAACCAGATCAGAAATCAAGGAAATGTTGCTGTAACAACACAACATGAAGGCAACTTTGATTGGTGCAATCATGAAGAAGACATTGCAGAGGATATCAAGAAAGCTAATGTGGCATTCATGGCCATAATTGAGAAAGAAACTGGATCATCTTCTCAGGTACATTCTACTTCTACTATTGATTTAGCTGAAGTTATCAATGAATTGAAAATGAAAGTAGGCAAGCTGGAAAGTGAGTGTTTTAAGAAACAAAGTATCATCAATGCATATGAGGCAAGTGAACTGGTTAGTGAAGAATGAATGAAAAGTTTGGATGAAGATAATATTTATAGAGCTCAGAAAAGATTCACAACTGAAATAGATGGGATGAAGAAAATGATTATAGAAGAGAAGGTGCAGAACACAAAACTGCAAGCTGGTAATGAATTCTTGAAGAACTTGGTCTCCACTGGAAACATCTATGGAATTCTAAACCAAGTTAAGGAAGAAGACAAGTACAAAGTAGTACCACCACCTTTTAACAACAACTTTATGCCAAAAGTTGATAAACTGAAAAGAAATTCATATCTGCGACAATTCAAGGATGTTTTTCAAGACAAAAAAGAAATTGTGGATTTATATAAGAATGTTGAGGTGAGTGAAGAAGGAGAGTTTGTTGTGAAGAAAGATTTGAAAGAAGAAAAGTCAATTAGAGTTCAAGTCTCTGAAGATGACTTAATTGAATCAAGATGACTTGTGTGATTTAAGTGATCAAATCACTGATGAGGAAATCAATGCTGCTGAAAGAGGAAAAAAATTCAAGAAACCAGAATCTATTGACAAACTTCCAATGTATCCACCTGTCACATCAAGAATGAAGAAACAGAATGAAAGAACAAAGAGATAAAATGTGCCCTTTGAAATATGTGAAAAGAAGAAGGTAAATTACAATGCTGTAAGGCCTCCAAGCCAAGAAGTATTGGAAAAGATAAAGCAGAACAACAAGAAAAGAGTAAAAGAAAATGTGGATGTTGAAAACTTTATCCCTGTTTATTCTATTTTCTCTAATCATGAAGTCCTTGATATTGGAGAAGTGGAAACAATGGAAGAATATGAGAAGAGACTATCAAGACAGAGAGAATCAAGATGAAGAACCACTGAACATGCAAAAAAGTATGTTTGTAAAGAGCAAGACTCAAAGACAAGACATCAAGATTGATGAGTTTGTTCCTTTCTCAATTAACTTTGATAGTCTAAATAATCAGAAGACCATTGGAGTCAAAGAACCCAGACCAAGTGAAAGATTCAAGAAAGAAAAAGAACATGAGAAATATAAAGGAAAGGTTTGGTGCAAGAATTGTGATGAATATGGTCATCATACAGACTCTCGTAATGAAAGACTCAAATTCAAGACTTTTCATGTCCCAGATGAAACAAAGTATGGACAAGACTTTGTTGTGTACAAGCAAAAGTATGATGAATACCTGGGAAAGGGAAAAGCTTGTGAAAAGGAAGTTCTGAAGAAAGAAAGCCAAAAGCCTCCAATGAAAGCAAAGAAACTTGTGGCTAAGCATGCTCAAAGGAGTAAATCTCCTGTAAAGTGTGAGAGAAAGGTTAAACAGAACTCTCAACCTTTGAGAATCATCCCTGAAAAAGATACTCAATCTGTCAAATCTGATAGTTCTCAAGGATCATCAAGCAGTGAGAAAAGAAGAAAAAGAGGTGCATTTCCTAGAAAGAAACCAACATAACTCATTGATGATGAAAAGTTTATGATGAAACATGGATTTGAACCTAAAGGATTCCTTTGGAAACCTAAGGCCGAAATTAAGATTAAAACAGTTCCTGATGGGAGAGACTACTCTGAAAAGAAAGACTATGTGGTGAAGGAGTGTGACACTGCATCAGAAGATTGTTTAGGTTCAACCTCATTTGTTAACACCCCAAGAGAATGTGGTTATGAAACAGAAAATTCAAACAATATAGAAGTCACTCATGAAGATCCTGAACCAACAACACTCACTTCCTAAGCTGCCTCTAAACTGAATCTAATGAGCTGCAGGTTGATCTAGCTTGCACTTCATCACTCAACTGATCAAATTCTTTATTTTGTGCAAGAACAGTCCCCTCTGAATGACATATGGTATATGGATAGTGGTTGTTCTAGGCACATGACTTGTGACAAGAGATCACTTGTCAATTATGAAGAAAAGTTTGAAGGTCCTGTAGCATTTGGGAGTGATGAAAATAGTGGAAAGATTGTAGGGAAAGGAATCTTAACAAATGGAAAAGTCTCATTTGATAATGTGTTTCATGTTGAAGGTCTTCAGTATAATCTACTGAGTATATCACAAATGTGTGATAAGGGCTACAAAGTCAGTTATGATGATTCTCATTGTTTCATCCTAAAGCCTGAGTTTGTTATTCCACCTGAAATGATTATGATGATGGCACCAAGAAATGGCAACTTGTATGAATTGAATATGAAAGATGCTGTTTCAAGGGGAGGTGCATGTTTTGTTTCCAAAGCCACTGAAAATGAATCAAAATTGTGGCATAGGAAACTGTGTCATGTGAACTTGGAGAACATGAATAGACTTGTCAAGGGTGAGCATGTCATAGGCTTACCTACAAGAGAGTTCAAATTAGAAGATCATTATAGTTCATGCCAAAAAGGAAAACAACACAAATCTACTCATAAGCCAAAGCTCATCAACTCAATTGATCAAGTACTTGAATTACTTCACATGGATCTCTTTGGTCCTGTGAGTGTGCCAAGTATAGGGAAGAAAAGATATTGTCTTGTGGTCATTGATGACTATTCAAGATATACTTGGGTTTATTTCCTAAGTACCAAGGATGAGACTGCAGAGTTGATTAAAGGTTGTGTAACAATGATTGAGAACAAATTATATAAGAAGGTTAAAATGATGATAAGGGACAATGGTACAGAGTTCAAGAATGGAGTTATGCAAGAATTTTGTATAGCAAAAGGAATCATTCAACAATTCTCAGCTCCTAGAACTCCTGAACAAAATGGTGTTACAGAAAGAAGGAATAGAACTTTGATTGAAGCTACAAGAACCATGTTAGCATATGCTAATTTACCTGTTACTTTTTGGGCTGAAGCCATTAATATAGCCTGCTATGTTCAGAACATGGTACTTGTCAACAAAAGGCATAACAAAACTCCATATGAAATATTCCACAACAGAAAGCCTTATATCAAATTTTTCAAGCCCTTTGGATGCAAATTTTTTCTTCTAAACACTAGAGACTATCTAAACAATTTTCAAACAAAATCTCTAGATTGTTTCTTTGTTGGATATTCTACACACTCAAAAGCATACAGAGTATATGTGAAAGATCATTTGAGTGTTATAGAATCATCTGAGATCATCTTTAATGAGGGTCAATCCAACAGTTGATGGTGCAGCATGGCTGTTTGATCATGAAAAGTTGATAAGGTCCTTCAAGATTTATCCTGAAGACTTTGATGACTCATTCTACAAGACCAGTGTAATTGAAGAGAAAAAGAAGAAAACATTGGACTTCGAAGAATTATGGAAGAATGTTGCTAGAAAAGAAAAGAAATATACCTTTGTTAAGAAATCCTCAAGTGATGTGGTTGAACAAGATCAAGAGAATAATCAGGAAAACAATCACAGTCCTGAACATGATCATACTGAAATCTATCAAGGCAATCAAGATGTACAGAATGATCAAGTTCAAAATCAGGGAAACACAAGCAACCAAGCAAGTGAAGAAGAAGCTGCATCAACTGCAAGATTTTAAGATCGGTTTCAATGATTGAATTTAGAAAACAATGGTGCATCTACTTCAGGACAACATATGATGAAGCACGAGAATTTCATGATGCAGAACTGATTTGATCATTGAAGAACCAGATCTCAATGAAACAAATTGTAACGCCCTGGAATTTGACTGGTAAACTAAAATCAAGAAATCATCGGAAACTATACACTTTGGGTTCTGGACGATAAGTTCGGAATCCATATCATTGGAAAATCTGTTTATTTCAGCTAAAAATGTTTATTTCATAAAAAGAACTCTTATGTTTGAAAAATATTAATTTTGTGTTTTCAAAAAATAAAAGGTTTTTATTTAAAAAGATTTCAAGCGATTACTTGAAAAATGATTTTTATAAAATTTTTACTGAAAAGTTCTAGCTCGTTAAAACTTATGAACTCAGCTAGCCTTGACCCGTAGGTAACCGAAACCCGAACCCGATAGAACCGAGTATATAAGCGTAGTGCAAGAACAAACTCCACCATTTTCTTTCATCTCTTCCACACCCACACCCAAACACCCCAATTCTAGAGAGAGAGTAGTGAGAGAAAGTTGTTCAATCCAGAATTCGAGTTCACCAATTTGTTTATTGTTGTTTTTGGTAAGATCTTCTACAAAATCATACGTTTTTATCATCAAATCCGGCCCTGAATCGAGCAAAAACCCCAACTTATGTTTCAAGTGTGTTCTTGGTCAAAAATCGTCATTTTTGGTGTCAAAAAGCATACTTTTGTTGTTATAAACGTTAGGAATCAATAGCCCTATGGATTCCGAGCATTTCCATGTATAAAACATTGATTTTGGGCGAAAAATCATGAAAATCGTCAAAATCCCGTAGGTTTCTCCGTCATCCGGCTTGAAGGAGTCGAATAGACCCCTATTCGGTCGAACCATCTCCTATTCGGTCGAACAAGAGACCATTCGGTCGAACCAGTGGGCAAATGAACAGACTAACCGAATCAGAATACACATTCGACCGAATACGATTGTATTCGACTGAATGTACATCCTACTCGACCGAACGAGTCCTCAATCGACTGAACGTGTTCTTCCCAGCCCCTTTGACCGAACCAGTACCATATTCGACCGAACAAGTAGCTGATTCGATCGAACCTGCACTTATTCGACCGAATGTGCCAGAATCAGCTTGTTTTCAACTTTAAATCTTGGTTTTTGCTCGAGGTCGCGTAGGCTTATACTCTTAGACTTAAAGCGTGTTGTTAACCTATTATGTCCTTGTCTAGACTTAGAGGATCGACGTTTGGTAGCACTCGACCACCCTAGCAACCATACTTAGCCAACAAGGTGAGTTCATAGCCCCCTTTTTCTTTTAAGCTTTTCAAATCATTGGGGTGGAAACATGGTAACTGTACACGTTTTGACAAAACTCATTTATTCAAACATTCTTTATCATAGACATTCTTGGCAAATCTTTTGCAAACAATGAACATTGGGGAAACAAGTAATCATGGCAGGTTACTCATACCTTAACTTTCTCGGAAGTTGTGTATGTCTAATCAGTTATTCAGGAGTAAACATGGGAATCATTGATCGCTTAGGGAACAATGGACGTTTGGAAATCAAAGTCATGTGCCCGTTATACATTATCATGAAAACACATCATTCATTGGACAGTCTAGTGGTCGTGTGAACATAGGCAGTATAGGTCACACTAGTGCATATGTTTGGTCTCCAAGTGGTCGATTGGTAGACAGGCCGTCACTAGATGTGGGATTCTAAAGTGTTCGATTTAGAATACACGTGACTTATGGGGTTCTTAAGTGTTCGATTAAGAATCCGAAGGATTTCCTAAGTGATCGATTAGGAATCCAAGAGATACTAAAGTGGACGCTTTAGAATTCTCTCATGGTATCCAAAGTGATCGATTTGGGTTACCATCATGGAAATCAAGTAGCATCGTGTGGTCTTGTGTGGGTTGATGTCAGGTCTCGTGTGATCATTATGCATTATCATCGTTATCATCAAGACATGGTGACATATGATTCTTTGGTATCTTTATACATATATCCTTGATATCATTACACCTGTATGCATGGGAATAATACTTGGAATCATTATACATAACTCTTGCAGTCTTGGTTGAGTTGATAAGCATACCCAAGCATAGTAGGATATGTTGTAGGAGTGGTGGGTTACCCGATGGTACACCCTATACATAAACCCCTACAACTTAGTCTAGTATGCTTGTGTAGGGTTTATCACTACATTATTAGTTGACCTATCTTTATACCTTGGATTTACAAATATAAACAAGCTTAGCAGAGTAGGTTGTAGGAGTGGAGGGTTAGCCGATGGTACACCCTATATATAAACCCCTACAACCTAGTCTGGTACGCTTGTCTTGTCTTACAAACCTTTTTAAAACCGGGCTTTATACCCAAGCATGGTAGGATAAGTTGTAGGAGTGGTGGGTTAGCCGATGGTACACCCTATATATAAACCCCTACAACTTAGTCTAGTATGCTTGTGTATAATCCCTTTTTCCTTAAACCTATGAATTCACTCATCTACTTTATGTAGTTGACGTTTTTGTTACATGTTTTCAGGAAATGAAGCAGGAAGTAGCAAATAGCTGATAGAGGCCTTAGATGGAAGACATTTAGGATTGATGTTAGCATTATCTGTTGTAATGGAACGAATTTGCTACCTGTTGAATTGTTGAAATGTTGACATGTTTTAAGTTTATGCATTTAGACTTTTAAATCTATTGTGCTCAATCAATCACGACCCCGTCGCCACGCCCCGGTTTTTCCGCCAATTACGACCGGGGTGTGACAGATTGGTATCAGAGCCAATGGTTATAGGGAATTAGGAAACCGACCTAGACTATAACCTAGGACCCTTGACTCTAGATAATTCATGCATCACTATCACATGCCCACACTTATATGCTTGCTATGTGCTTATGTGTTGCATCATAAACTGTGAATCTAGTAGCAATGTACTCCTTGGCAATTCCTTATCCAGTTATTCTTTATTCTCAATTTAACCAATGCACATTCTTATTCTTTTATAGAATGCCTCCTCGTCGCTCATCCGTCAATGCTGACCCCGCTGACCTCGCTGCCCTCATAGCGCAGAAAATTGCACCCTTACTCTTGTCACCACATCGTTCAGTATTGACCTTATACCTTTTCGTCTTGGAAGCTTCGATCTAGTTGTGGGAATGGACTGGCTGTCCAGCAATCACGCGGAAGTAATCTGCGCCGAGAAACTTATTCGTATCCCTTTACCTTCTGGTGAAATTCTAACTATTCAAGGCGAAAAATCGGGTGGATGCCTAAGGATCGTCTCTTGCTTAAAGGCCAGTCGGTACCTTCGAAAGAAGTATCCCGCATTTCTAGCTCATGTTACTCTCAAGGAATCCGAAGACAAGAGACTGCAGGACATTCCAGTTTTGCGTGAATTTTCTGATGTTTTTCCCGGAGATCTGCCTGGACTTCCTCCTAGCAGGCAGGTGGAATTTCGTATCGATCTTATTCCTGGTGCTCTCCCTATTGCTAAGGCACCGTATCGTCTAGCTCAGTCGGAACTTCAAGAATTATCAAATCAGCTTCAAGAACTTCTTAGCAAGGGATTCATTCGCCCTAGCTCGTCTCCATGGGGAGCCCCAGTACTCTTCGTCAAAAAGAAGGATGGGACTTTCCGTATGTGCATTGACTACCGGGAGCTTAATAAACTCACCATCAAAAATCGGTACCCGTTACCGAGAATTGATGATCTCTTTGATCAGCTCCAGGGTGCTACGTTTTTCTCTAAGATCGATCTGCGTTCTGGTTACCATCAGTTGCGTGTTCTGGAAGAGGATATCCCGAAAACTGCGTTCCGAACTCGTTATGGTCATTACGAGTTCATGGTTATGCCTTTTGGAATGACCAATGCTCCCGCCATCTTCATGGATCTGATGAATCGCGTCTGCCGTCCATATCTTGATCAGTTTGTCATTGTTTTCATAGACGATATTCTCATTTATTCTCGTTCGAGGACCGATCATGAGCTTCATCTCAGGCTTATTTTGGAGCTTCTCAGGAAAGAGCAACTATATGCCAAGTTCTCCAAGTGTGAATTTTGGCTAAGGGAAGTTCAATTCTTGGGACATGTCATCAATGTCGACGGCATTCACGTCGACCCTTCCAAGATAGAAGCCATCAGAAATTGGGTAGCGCCTAAAACACCTACCGAAATCCGTTCATTTCTTGGTCTGGCCGGTTACTACCGCCGATTTATCTCAAACTTCTCCAGGATTGCCTTGCCTTTAACCACTTTGACCCGGAAAGGGGAACCTTTCGTGTGGGGACAAGATCAAGAGGAAGCTTTCCAAACTCTGAAGAATAAACTTTGCCATACACCGATTCTATCACTTCCGGAAGGTGACGATGACTTTACCGTTTATTGCGATGCTTCGAATCAGGGCCTCGGTTGCGTTTTAATGCAACGAGGGAAGGTCATCGCTTACGCTTCTCGACAACTCAAGGTGCACGAGAAGAACTACGCCACACATGACCTGGAGCTGGGTGCAGTGGTGTTTGCCCTAAAAATCTGGAGACATTACCTGTACGGTACAAAGTGTGTCATTTTTACCGATCACAAGAGCTTACAACACATCCTCAATCAGAAAGAGTTGAACATGAGGCAGCGACGCTGGGTCGAACTTCTCAGCGATTACGATTGTGAAATTCGCTACCACCCGGGAAAGGCTAATGTGGTGGCTGACGCATTGAGTCGTAAAGAAAGGACCCAGCTGTACTCTATTCGGATTCAATCCAACCTTCCTTCCTTAATTCGTGAAGCTCAGAATCAAGCGCTTGTGAATGGTGATCTCAAGGGCGTTTTGTCATGTGGAGCCGAGCAGAAATCTAAACCAAGTCAGACGGCATCCTCTATTTTCTTGACCGAGCGTGGATCCCGAACTCTGAGCCTCTTTGGACGCTTATTCTAAATGAAGCCCACAAGTCCAGATACTCGATCCATCCAGGTAGCAACAAGATGTATCAAGATCTTAAACCCCATTATTGGTGGCCCGGGATGAAGAAAGATATCGCTTCGTACGTGAGGAGATGTTTGACTTGTTCGCGAGTCAAGACAGAGCATCAAAGGCCGTCTGGGCTACTTCAACAACCTATTATTCCTCAGTGGAAGTGGGAAGAGTTAGCTATGGATTTCATCACCAAGCTACCACGGACGCCTAGCGGTCATGACTCAATTTGGGTTATTGTGGACATTCTAACAAAATCCGCCCACTTTATCCCGGTTCGTGAAGACTACACTACGGAAAAGTTGGCGCCGGTATACATTCGTGAGATCGTTTCCCGTCACGGTGTGCCTAAGGGCATCGCGTCTGATCGTGACAGAAGTTTTTCTTCCAGGTTCTGGAAATCTTTGCAAAAGGCCTTTGGGACAAGTGTGAAGCTTAGCTCTTCCTATCATCCAGAAACTGATGGGCAGAGCGAGAAGACCATACAAACCTTAGAAGACATGTTGAGAGCTTGTATCCTCGATTTCGGTAGTAGTTGGGAAGCTCATCTGCCACTGGCATAATTTTCTTACAACAATAGTTACCACGCTACCATTAAATGCGCGCCGTTTGAAGCTCTTTACGGCCGCAAGTGTCGCTCTCCCTTGTGTTGGTCCGAGACCGGGGATTCACAGATCATCGGCCCCGAACTAATACAGGAGACAACCGATCAAATTGCTTTCATTCAACAGCGACTAAAAGACGCTCGTTGCCGGCATAAGTACTACGCCGACAAACGACGCAAGCCACTCGAGTTTCAAGTTGGTGACCGTGTCATGCTGAAAGTTTCCCCCTGGAAGGGCATAGTCCGTTTCGGGAAGAAGGGAAAGTTCGCTCCTAGGTATGTTGGACCATTCAAAATCCTTGAAAGGATCGGACCAGTTGCCTATCGTCTTGAGCTGCCACCGGAACTCAGTAGAGTTCACAACGTTTTTCATGTTTCGCAATTAAAGAAGTGTCTTGTTGACGAGGCCCTTCACATTCCCGTCGACGAGGTTCGAATTAGCGAAAATCTGCTTTTCGTTGAAGAACCCGTCGAGATCATGGATCGCGAGGTCAAGAAGACCAAGCGTAGCCGCATACCGCTTGTGAAAGTTCGATGGAATAACAAACGCGGACCCGAGTTTACATGGGAACGCGAAGATCAGATGAAGGAGAAATACCCTCATCTGTTCTCTTAGTCTATATTCTTGTAATCTAATTGTCTAGAAGTCAATATAAATTTGCAGCATGTATCAAATAACTGTGTTATTCAATAAATATCATGTTGCCTTGTTATGCTTATAAGTATTCTTTTATTTGCATCCACAAATTTTGGCTACTCAGGGCTCAAGCTGGAAAGCACAAGTCATATCTACTCAATCATATAAACCTTGGGGAAATTTATACATCATTTAAGCCAAAATTTTTCATCATTCTAGCATTCATGGAGCATGGTTGTGTGTATGTGTGTGGTGTCGTGTCAAATTTTCTAGCCGCACGCAATAGAGTATATACATTGATACAAGGTGAGCTCGTAATTATAGTCCGGAATATAATTGCATCAAGGTCACAGGTGTATACGTGTATAAGCAATATGCTATTGTGCAAATAGGAGTCGTGAACTCAAGGTTCGTGTAGGGAATTATTCGACAAAGGTTGAAGGAGTGGTGGGTTAGCCGCTGGTACACCCTATATATAAACCCCTTCAGCACGAGTTGAATATGTCTGAAGCGAAACTTGGAATTAGGGACTTATAGTTAGCGTGGCAGCTGTGAGACATTAAATTCAAGAATTATTGAGGGAATTATTCACAGAAGATTGAAGGAGTGGTGGGTTAGCCGCTGGTACACCCTATATATAAACCCCTTCAATCCGAAATGAATATGTCTGATGTAAAGCTTGAGGGTGATGCCTTGTAGTGGAAAATAGTGTGTCGTCCTGTGTGTCATTAACCTAATAGGAGTCGAAGGAGACACTCAAGTAAGGTTGAAGGAGTGGTGGGTTAGCCGCCGGTACACACTATATATAAGCCCCTTCAGCTTGATTTGGGTGGTATCTGAGACGAATATTAGAAGTAGTGGCGCATAGTGGTCATCATGGAATCATGTAATCTTAATCATCGTTGCATCAAGTATACTAAAAATCTAAATTTCGGGACGAAATTCCTCTAAGTTGGGGAGGATGTAACGCCCTGGAATTTGACTGGTAAACTAAAATCAAGAAATCATCGGAAACTATACACTTTGGGTTCTGGACGATAAGTTCGGAATCCATATCATTGGAAAATCTGTTTATTTCAGCTAAAAATGTTTATTTCATAAAAAGAACTCTTATGTTTGAAAAATATTAATTTTGTGTTTTCAAAAAATAAAAGGTTTTTATTTAAAAAGATTTCAAGCGATTACTTGAAAAATGATTTTTATAAAATTTTTACTGAAAAGTTCTAGCTCGTTAAAACTTATGAACTCAGCTAGCCTTGACCCGTAGGTAACCGAAACCCGAACCCGATAGAACCGAGTATATAAGCGTAGTGCAAGAACAAACTCCACCATTTTCTTTCATCTCTTCCACACCCACACCCAAACACCCCAATTCTAGAGAGAGAGTAGTGAGAGAAAGTTGTTCAATCCAGAATTCGAGTTCACCAATTTGTTTATTGTTGTTTTTGGTAAGATCTTCTACAAAATCATACGTTTTTATCATCAAATCCGGCCCTGAATCGAGCAAAAACCCCAACTTATGTTTCAAGTGTGTTCTTGGTCAAAAATCGTCATTTTTGGTGTCAAAAAGCATACTTTTGTTGTTATAAACGTTAGGAATCAATAGCCCTATGGATTCCGAGCATTTCCATGTATAAAACATTGATTTTGGGCGAAAAATCATGAAAATCGTCAAAATCCCGTAGGTTTCTCCGTCATCCGGCTTGAAGGAGTCGAATAGACCCCTATTCGGTCGAACCATCTCCTATTCGGTCGAACAAGAGACCATTCGGTCGAACCAGTGGGCAAATGAACAGACTAACCGAATCAGAATACACATTCGACCGAATACGATTGTATTCGACCGAATGTACATCCTACTCGACCGAACGAGTCCTCAATCGACTGAACGTGTTCTTCCCAGCCCCTTTGACCGAACCAGTACCATATTCGACCGAACAAGTAGCTGATTCGATCGAACCTGCCCTTATTCGACCGAATGTGCCAGAATCAGCTTGTTTTCAACTTTAAATCTTGGTTTTTGCTCGAGGTCGCGTAGGCTTATACTCTTAGACTTAAAGCGTGTTGTTAACCTATTATGTCCTTGTCTAGACTTAGAGGATCGACGTTTGGCAGCACTCGACCACCCTAGCAACCATACTTAGCCAACAAGGTGAGTTCATAGCCCCCTTTTTCTTTTAAGCTTTTCAAATCATTGGGGTGGAAACATGGTAACTGTACACGTTTTGACAAAACTCATTTATTCAAACATTCTTTATCATAGACATTCTTGGCAAATCTTTTGCGAACAATGAACATTGGGGAAACAAGTAATCATGGCAGGTTACTCATACCTTAACTTTCTCGGAAGTTGTGTATGTCTAATCAGTTATTCAGGAGTAAACATGGGAATCATTGATCGCTTAGGGAACAATGGACGTTTGGAAATCAAAGTCATGTGCCCGTTATACATTATCATGAAAACACATCATTCATTGGACAGTCTAGTGGTCGTGTGAACATAGGCAGTATAGGTCACACTAGTGCATGTGTTTGGTCTCCAAGTGGTCGATTGGTAGACAGGCCGTCACTAGATGTGGGATTCTAAAGTGTTCGATTTAGAATACACGTGACCTATGGGGTTCTTAAGTGTTCGATTAAGAATCCGAAGGATTTCCTAAGTGATCGATTAGGAATCCAAGAGATACTAAAGTGGACGCTTTAGAATTCTCTCATGGTATCCAAAGTGATCGATTTGGGTTACCATCATGGAAATCAAGTAGCATCGTGTGGTCTTGTGTGGGTTGATGTCAGGTCTCGTGTGATCATTATGCATTATCATCATTATCATCAAGACATGGTGACATATGATTCTTTGGTATCTTTATACATATATCCTTGATATCATTACACCTGTATGCATGGGAATAATACTTGGAATCATTATACATAACTCTTGCAGTCTTGGTTGAGTTGATAAGCATACCCAAGCATAGTAGGATATGTTGTAGGAGTGGTGGGTTAGCCGATGGTACACCCTATACATAAACCCCTACAACTTAGTCTAGTATGCTTGTGTAGGGCTTATCACTACATTATTAGTTGACCTATCTTTATACCTTGGATTTACAAATATAAACAAGCTTAGCAGAGTAGGTTGTAGGAGTGGAGGGTTAGCCGATGGTACACCCTATATATAAACCCCTACAACCTAGTCTGGTACGCTTGTCTTGTCTTACAAACCTTTTTAAAACCGGGCTTTATACCCAAGCATGGTAGGATAAGTTGTAGGAGTGGTGGGTTAGCCGATGGTACACCCTATATATAAACCCCTACAACTTAGTCTAGTATGCTTGTGTATAATCCCTTTTTCCTTAAACCTATGAATTCACTCATCTACTTGATGTAGTTGACGTTTTTGTTACATGTTTTCAGGAAATGAAGCAGGAAGTAGCAAATAGCTGATAGAGGCCTTAGATGGAAGACATTTAGGATTGATGTTAGCATTATCTGTTGTAATGGAACGAATTTGCTACCTGTTGAATTGTTGAAATGTTGACATGTTTTAAGTTTATGCATTTAGACTTTTAAATCTATTGTGCTCAATCAATCACGACCCCGTCGCCACGCCTCGGTTTTTCCGCCAATTACGACCGGGGTGTGACACAAATCTTGACACAAATTTGTCTACAGATATGATTGTACAAACTCCTTATGTGGAAAAGAATCATCCTTTTAAAAAATCATTGGAAATTTGCATGAAAGAGTCACAAGAAGTCATTCTGAAATTGCAAACATCTGTCTTTACTCATTCTTTCTATCCCAAATAGAGCCAAAGAACATTGCTCATGCAATAAGAGACAATAGTTGGGTGGAAGCGATGCAGAAGGAACTGGCACAGTTCAGAGACCTACATGTTTGGGATCTTGTTGATAAACCGATAGACAGATATGCAATAGGAACCAAATGGGTTTTTAGAAACAAAAGGGATGAGAGGGGTTTGGTGATTAAGAATAAAGCAAGACTTGTAGCACTGGGATGTCTTCAAGAAGAACGAATAGACTTTGAGGAAGTCTTTGTACCTGTTGCAAGACTTGAAGCTATCAGGATCTTTCTTGCATATGCTGCCTCAAAGAACATTAAGGTGTTCCAGCTTGATGTTAAGTCAGCATTCCTAAATGGAAAGATTTATGAAGAGGTGTATGTAGCTCAACCTCTAGGTTTTGAGGATCCTTTGTATCCAAACAGGGTGTATAAGTTGAACAAAGCCCTATATGGATTACATCAAGCTCCTAGAGCTTGGTATGATGAGCTGTCAAACCATCTTCTTGAAAATGGCTTTCAAAGAGGAGCCATTGACAAGACACTCTTCTACAAAAGAAAGGGATCAGATTTACTTCTACTACAAGTGTATGTGGATGACATCATCTTTGGATCTACAAATGAACAAATGTGCATGGAGTTTGAAGGGGTAATGAAGTCCAAATACAGCATGAGCTCTTTGGGAGAAATGAACTTCTTTCTTGGACAGCAAGTTCAACAGAAAGCTGAAGGGATCTTCATTCACCAAACTTAATATGTGCAGGACATCTTGAACAAGTTCAACTGTCATGAGTACAAAACTGCCTCAACTCCAATGGACACCAAAGAAAAGATGATTGCAGATGAAAAGGATGATCATGTGGATGAACATGAATATAGAGCCAAAATTGGATCTCTGATGTATCTGACTACAACAAGACCAGATATCATGTTTGTTGTGTGTGTGTGTGTACAGGATTCCAGTCAAGTCCAAAAGTCTCCCACATGAATGCTGTGAAAAGAATATTCAGATATTTGATGGGAAGACCAGACTTAGGGATTTGGTGTCCAAAGAACCAATCTTTTGATTTTATTGCTTATACAGATAGTGATTATGATGGCTGCAACATGAGTAGAAGTCAACCTCAGGAGGATGTCAATTTTTGGGTGAAAGGCTAGTGTCATGGCAATGCAAAAAGTAGAGTACTGTCTCAATCTCTACTACCTAAGCTGAATATGTTGTTGCATCTACCTGCTGTGCACAAGTTCAATGGATTCAAAATCAGATGCTGGACTATTGTTAGAATTTTTTGAACACCCCTATTCTTATTGACAATACTACTGCATATTTTACTGTTAAGAATCCTGTTCAACATTCTAAGACTAAGCTCATTGAAATCATACATCACTTTATAAGAGATTGCAATGAAAAAGGTTTATAGAAATGCAAAGAGTTGATACAAGTGATAATTTGGCATACCTATTCACCAAACCACTTGACAGAACCAGGTTCAACTTTCTTCTGAAATCCCTGGGAATGATCAACTCTGATGAGATCTGATTAAGGATGTGTGCCTAGTTGTGTACCTCTATGTGCTAACTGATTATATTGTTAGAGGTTACACACAATGAATATTTAGTGAATATGCTTGATTATGTTGCTGAAGATGTAAACTGTTATGTGCTTTAACTAATCATGTGTGCAAAATTTGATTTGATTAATATGTTTGCATGTTTATCAGTTGATGTGCATTTGTGATATTTGAATAAGTGTTCTTGTTATGATTTACTTGTTAGAGTAATCTTATCTGACATCATTGCTTAATTGCTTGAATATGTGCTTTATCTGATCATTTGATGTTATTAGGATAGGCTAAATCTTGAATGTTGGTATGGTTTGCTTGTCTTGATAATATTATGTTTGATTAAGATTTGATTATGTTACAACTGTTTATGTCAAAATGAGTCTTATGTCAAAATTAAATGATCAAATGAATTTTCTGATGAATTTTGCATAATCACTTTATTTTGGCCAAAACATGAGCAAGTTGATTAATGGTGCAGAGATATGATAAGATTATTCAGTTCAAGCTTTAAAGAAGCTTAAAAGAAGGAGTTTTAAAGAAAAGACTCAAGTAGTTATTTTTGCTAAAAATTAAGTCATTTGCAAAGTTGGAAGGACATGCACTTGTGTATGTTTGGTCCTTAAATCTATACAGATTCAAAGGATAGCCATTGACCTGAAAAACTGAATGCATTTGGGGCAATAATGATTTGTTTCTTATTCCTTCACTTAAAACTATGTCAATAGCTCTGACTTTGAAAGGACATATATTAACATGTATGTTTGGTCCTGTTGACCACTTTTGGTCAAACAGGATAGCCATTTACCTGCCAATTAAGAGAAATTGGGGTGATTGAATATTAAACTGTTAATATGGGAAATGATAGTACATTGACTACTTAGCCAATCATATGGATTTAATAGGCTAAAAGGACTTTAGTATAGTCATTAACATGTATGGTTGCTTTCTCATGATGATGTAAAATCTAAGGTGATATAAACATAATGAATATGCTAATTTTTATGTGGAGATACATAGTTGTCTTTGCATGTCTTAAGATAAATCTTTCCAAATGATAGGAAGAAAAGTGATTACCCAGTCATACACAAGCCTGTTGTTATTTGGTCAACCAAAAATGAAACATCTTTAAATATGACAAAGAACATGTTTTGAGAAAATATCCAAAACAAAGGGAAGATTGAATAAATCAACCAAAAGTTGATAAGTGTTTTAAATATTTTATCAAACAAGAGGGTTACAACAAGAACTAAAAAGATGTTGATAAAATATGTCTCATCTTGAATGAAAGGCTTGTTATTTAACAGTAAGTCCAACGTTCAACCTCTATATATGTTTGAAAATCAAAAATACAAAAAGATACAATAAGTTATGTCATACAAAAATAAGTTTTTGACAAAATACAGGAGGTTGGAGTCATATTGGGGTGATCTGGGGAAAGACAAATAAGCTTTGAGAAGAGATATGAGGCATCATAGCACAGTGTTGACCATTAATGCATTATGCTACTAAATGAACCTTAATCATATCACCAAAGAGATGAAATTCATGCTAAGTTTATACCTGTTGTTGACCTATCTATGTTGTCATAATAATGCTGAGAATGAAGTATTGAGAAAGATACTTAGTCAATATGATCCCACTCTTGAGATCTTTTCAGAAAATGGAAGAAACTGTTTTGAAGAGAAATACCACTGAAATTTGATCTCTAAATGCACCATTTGCTCTTAAACTATGATCTTTAATGAAAAATATATTTTGACAAGGGGTTTAAGTCAAAAGGTGTTGCATTTTGCCTTTAATAGGTTAAATATGTAAGTTCGGGTAAGGTTTGATGTTTTATAACCTTTTCGGGCACAAAACAGTTGAATATGTTTGAATATTTATTTTCGGATAAGGTTTGATGTTTTATGACCTTTCCGGGTGGCTAAGTTTATGACTTTCGGGTATGCTTTGAAGTGTTTACACTTTCCGGGTAGAGTACACTGTTGTACTAATTTCCCGAGCAAGCTTGAAGTCTTGAGATGATTATGTGTTATAGCTAGCTTTTAACAAGAAATTCTTGTTTCGGGCAAGCTTTGAATATGCTGATTGCTATACCTAGCAAACTTTGTGAACTTAGTTTAGTACACCAAGTAAGCTTTGTGATTTGTGTGAATATGTTGTTAGGAAAGGTTTATTAACCTTTTCGGGCACACTTAGATACTATTATTTAAGTTTGTCATTTTCGGGTATGGTTTAATGATGAAGTCTCTCGGGAAGATTAAACTGTCTAGTCTAGTACTCAGGCATACTTGATGATTGAATATGTGTATCCTAGTAAGCTTAATGCTAACATAGGTTATTCGGGCAAGCTCTTTGAAATTTTAGACTATAGCACACTTAAATGTTTATGTGTTTTAGTTTCATTCCTAGCATGCTCTGTGATATTTGTGTTTATGATTTCTTTGAAATTACAAGTGTTTTCGGGCAAACCTTGTTCTCTGGGCACATTATATATTTCGGGTACACTTTTGTTCCCTCAATATACTTGGTAATTTCAAAACTTGACTTTCCAAGTACACTGTCTGCTAGAAGTTCATTTCCGGGCACACTTTATACTCTAGGAAGGTTATTCGGGTATACTTTGCATAAGAAGGTTGTTCGGGCACATTAAACACTGTGAAGGTTGCTCGGGCACACTGTACAACCAAAATTGTTTGAATATGATTCTTATTCTATTAGGGTTTATGCTAGATTAAGCTTTTTAATTTAAATTTGAGAAATTTTTATGGGTGTCTTAATTGATTCCTAGTAAGGATGTTTATTTGATATTTTTATACTTGATTATTTGCCTTGTGATTAATTTATCAAGAAATCTAGTATTTCGGGTAAGCTTTCTTCAATAGTGTCTAGACTTTAATTTACTTAGCTTGACCAAGCAAGGTTTGATATTTTATCGGGTAAGCTTTATGTAAGTGGAAGTGTACCGAGTAGACTTTGCAAATATTTACTTTTCTGAGTAAGGTTTTCAAAATCTAAAATGAAAAAGAAATATGTGTTTCACAAATGTTTTAAAATATCAAGTGGATAATGTTACTTTTTGACCGCTAATAATTAACTAAACGACAAAAAGCATTTAATACCCACTTTCAAAAGGTATATAAGAGGGAGTTAGGCAAAATTTTTCAACATTAATTTTCCCTCTCTCTCCTTCCACTGCAACTGCTTACTCACAAAGAAACCTAAACCGACTTATCGCATTCATTTTAATTCAAAATCTAATTTAAATTAGCCCTCTAATTCCGACTCAGTAAGCAATAATAATGTGTTTTCCGATTACGATTACACTATAATGGGCTATGATTATGTATTTGATTACTAATACTCTGTTTTTGTGTTTATGTTATAAACTTGTCGAAGAACAGGTTCTTGATGATATTTCTCTCTTTCTTCTTCATTTTGATAACTTGAAATTACTTAAAGTAGTGAAATTTATGACTAATTTCACTTTGAATATGTTTGATTGTGCTGTTAAGATATGGCAGAAGAAGAACAACCGAAGTACTTCTTTGAAAAGAAACATAACATGTGTTCACTTTTGCAAGTCACACCTGATAACGAGCCGGTGGCGAGAATGATTACTTGGATGGCTCGATCGAATGTTAGTTTTGCCTTCACTGAATGTCCAATCTTCTACAGAAATCATTCACTAGATTTCTGGAGATCTACAAGATACGTTGATGACATTAATGGGAAAAGGATCGAAGCAACAATAGCAAGACATGAAATTCAAGTGACAGAAAGAATGATTAGAAGACGTTTGCGGTCGAATGATGATGACCATAACCCAATAAACTTCAATACAGCACATCTGATGAGAATATTTGGAGAGACGATGGGTTATCAGGGAACTCTATATGATGGACAGTTTCAAAAGGGGATGTTTCTGATGCTGTATAGATTCCAAATTCATCATGTGATACAGGGGTTTGCTCCACGAAAAGGATCATGGACTCTGATGAGTCGTGATTTAGCAAATGCCACTATGGGGATTATGTATGATTTGCCATTTAATTTCTCAAAGATGATCTTTAAGGGATTAGTATCAAATTTGAAGAAGGCTGAGGTAGATAGATTTCTGCAGTACCCAAGGTTCCTACAGATAATCTTCAACAGTGAAATACAAGATCTACCCACTATTGACATTACACACCTACTACAGAATCCCGACACATACAGAAGAATCAGAAACCCAGGTGTTGCCAATAGATTTGACTCAAATGTCCCATTTGAGATCTTGCCATGGTTGTTGGACCATGACTTGGATGTGATGCCAGTGCCTGAGTTGAGCTCAGAGGATGAAGGAGGGGAAGATGATTCTGGAAGTGATGATGATGACTCTGATGGAGATGATAATGTTGAGGTTCGAGATGAAGGAGGGGCTGGAGGAGCCATGATTGTTGTTACACATGATCAGGGGGAGCAAACTGATGAACCAGAACAACCCATTATTCCAACACCACCACAATAACCATTACCCGTTGACCAACCCATTATACCATCACCACCACAAACTCCACCACATTAAACCACTCAATCCCCATCCCAAACCTTAACCATGAGCCAGCATGAAACATCCACTCATATATCCCCAACACCACAAACACCACCAACTACTAGCCAAATTCACTCAGATCCATTCATTCCAAGCCCACCTCATACACAATCACCACCACCATCCATATTCCAAACTCACACCACAATCCAAGACCCACCTGAGTATCAACCATTTTCTATATCACAACCTAAAACCCCATATTCTGACACAGACCTATTCCTAAGAAACTTGGAATTATTGAAAGAAAATGCATAATTGAAGAAGAGGAATGAGGAGGTCACTATGGAGAATGTCATGTTGATAGAGAAGTTGGTCAGAGTTGAAATAAAAATTAAATCCCTGGAGCAGGAGGTTGAGAAGACATCAGCTGCCCCAAAACAGGGGGGAGAATGAAAATGAGCCAACTGACTCAAGGGTAGATGTTGAGACTGAAACTGAAAAAGGTGTAGAGATTGTAGACAGTTTGAAAGTGATTTTGAATGCCTATGATAATGGAGAGGAGGATAGTGAGAAAAGGAGAGTTGATGATGATGAGTATGAAGGTGATAAATCAGATATTGGAGAACAAGATTATGATTATAATGTTGAAATAATGAATGTTGAATGGATTGAAGAAAATGTTGAGACAGAGGATAGGGTTTAAAAGACAAATGTTGAAGAAAATGTAACTATTACTGATGTGGATACTGATGACTTGACAGATGTAGCTACTAATAACTTGACTGATGTTCAAACTGAAAAAATCATTGATGAAAATGCTGCTACTGAGGAACTTATACACACTGAACCAGAAACTGATCAACAAGCAAGTTCCAAGAGAGTAGAGCATGACCCAGAACTGAAAGCACTTGAAAAAGAAATAGATGACTATGTATAGTCTGAAGATGAAGAGGATGTGAGGAGGAGAATTGAGAAAGGTAAAACAAAAGTTTATGAAGAAGATCCTGTTAAGGCATATCTAGAGAAAGATGTTTCGTTTAAAGATGATGCTATTGCTGCTGATGCTGCCTTAAGGGAACAAAGGAGTATTTTGAGAGAAACAAGGGAGAGGGAGATACTGACCCAAACCTTGACTCCTCAAGAGTTAGCAGAGCAGTAAGTGCTGATTTATCAAGCCAATATTGCTAAAATGTTAAATGAAGGTGTGGCTGAGGATCAGATTGTCTTAGAGGCTTTGATTATGATGAAAAGAGTTAAGGAAGTAGACAACTCATTGGCTATGGTGGTTAGCAAGTTTCAACCACAGAGTCAACCTGAAAAAGAATCCCAAAAGGAACCCGAAAAGAATCCTAAAAAGGAACATGAAGAATCTATTGAAGAAATGTTGGCTAAAGCATCAAAAATACATGAAAATGTGGAAAGATTTGAAAATAAATACTCATGAAAGAGGAAAGCTTCTGATCAGGGCATGAGAGATGATAAGAAAACAAAGAGATGGAGATGGGATGAAAAAAATAAATGCTCTATAGAGACTCCTGATGATGAAAATGATACAAGCCCAATCAGAGCAATTCCACTGTAAAAACTACAACCAGGTCAACGGATTCCAGGAGTTCCTGATGTTCCTGATAGAACTGAACCAAATCCAGATCATCCACCCTCTTATGAACCCATGATTGATGCTGTAAAAGATTTAACGGAAGAAGAGGATGAGTCTGAGGATTCGAATGATGATGATAATCCTAATGATGATCAAGGAAAGAGTGCCAAGACTGCTAATGTTGTGTCCCAACAAGTCATAATGACTGAGGAACAAAGGGCAAACATTGAGTTGAGTATGAAAGAGGCCAAAAAGAAACATCCATTAAATGTGAAGCTGAGAAGGTATGGAATAAGTTTTAAAACTTTAGCTGATCTGGATAATGATCAGTTGCAAAAGAAACTGGACAAGGAGATAGATGGTTTCAAGAAAAAGATGGAAGAAAAGAACAGAGATAGCCAGAAATACAGAGAATATATAAGAAGGCATAACTATTCAGAGAAGGACTTGACACACTTCAACTTTGACAAGCTTCAAGAACACTACAACAGTGAAAGAGAGAAAGTAAAAGAAAAATATGTCAAAGAAAATTATGAGATTGAAAAGATTGAAGCCTTGAAGAGGTATTATGGAGGTATGTGTGGTTATCTACTCGAAAGAGGGTTGAAGCCTGATGTTGTAGAAAGCCTGTCAAGAGAATCTGTGCAGGATCAATACAACAGGTTGAAAAAAAACAAAGAAAAACTGAAAAGGGCACAAACTGAGAAGTCAACCAAATAATCTGAAAAATCTGTTGAGCCTCCAACAAAGAAAAGAAAGATAATGACTCTAAGGGAGAAACAGAAGATTCAGGATGAAAAGACAGTTGACAATTCAACCCCACAAGAAGTCAATCCTGAACCAGAATATGAACCTATTGTCCCTTGGGAGATTGAAGAAATGATAAATATTCTAAGGGAGATAATGATTAATCAAAGGGGAATGGATGAAGCCTCATTTAATGCTTTGGAAAAGCAAGATTTAAAAGATTTTTTCTATATACAAAAGGCTGAGTGGGAGAAAGCTTTGAGGGAGGGTGATAACCCTAGAAGTTTTGTTGAAGGAAGATTTTTTCCTGCAGGACTGTCAAACAGTACTGGGATAGCTAAGATGATCAAAACTCTTAAAGAACAAGCAGGACAGGATATGGTTGAAATAGCTAACCTTCCACCTGAGATGGTACAGGCAATCTACATCAACACTTTTAACTTGTGCTTCTGGAAAATCCAAAAAGTCTATTCCTTTCAGGCCTCCAGTTTCAAGTAACACCCCGCAACCGCAGCGGAAACGTAAACGGGGTGCGACAGACTCGTCTGATATCAACCACATTGTTTATAAAGAAAACTGAATGCATTAATATACTTCAAATTACATTATCTTGTATTTCATTACCGCCTAGGTGATACACACATCTTACAATACGATACATAATTCTATCTGTTATAATGTATCCTAACATCCCGCACACAAATATTACACAAATCAAGCACTTAGCACGTAAGCAATCACTTCATCTAAATTGTACCTGAAAAGCATGTGAGAAAACGGGTCAACTACGAATAGTTGGTGAGTTTCACAATTTTAGTAAACCATTATAAATCCATATCATAATATAATATTATCTGGGGACACTGTTAACCCAGTACTGTACTCACTCCGGGGACACTGTTAACCCAGAAACACATCCAATAACCTCTGGGGACACTGTTAACCCAGAAACACATTTAATAACCTCTGGGGACACTGTTAACCCAGAAACACATTTAATACCCTCTGGGGACACTGTTAACCCAAAAACCCGTTTAATAACCTCTGGGGACACTGTTAACCCAGAACACTGTTTCGGGCCTTACACTGTTAGCAACTCAGACAATTACCATCTTAATACATTACCATACGATTCCCGTACAATAAACATTATATAAATACATTCATTTCCATGCGATCAGCATGTACTTAAACATTTTGATGGAAACATGCTTTCCGCCCCGGGAAAATATCTAAAACAGTTCAGTAAAAAGGGGCTCGTGAAACTCACCTTAGCACATGCAAGCAGGTAACAACAATCAATATCAGTTAACCCGTCCAATCTGTAATATGATCCCTACGATCATTACTATACACCCAATATTAATATAACTTTAATCGTATCAACCGGTACATCTGGGGACACTGTTAACCCAGCACTGTACCCGTTCTGGGGGCAAGGTTAACCCAGAAAAACTTTTCCGGACTCAGATTGTGATGTCGTTTAGAGTTCAACAGTCAAATCTTCTAATAGCTTGTTTTCCCCGTTTTGTGTGCCTTGCACGGTTATCAAATTTTATGTTTCAAAATGAGTTTGGTCACACACGACCCGAAAATCGTTGTTGACTGATAATTTAATTAAAGTGGTGAAATTAGTACTCAGTTTAGACGCCCCGATTGGCCTCGAGACCCGTTTCCATCTTTGGCGTACCGGAAAATGTTAAATCGGTTAAAAATACCCAAATCATCTGAATTATTTTCAGATGATTCATTTTTACTTGTTTAACTCAATTATATGAAAATAGTCCATTTTTAAGGTTTTTATACACCCGTCAGCTCGCTTAAGCGAACTTCACCGGTTTACGCGTTTTAACTTTAAAAGTTTGATAATTAGCACAAATTCTTATCCGTTTACTCTCGGATCTTGAAATTTTGCACAAATCACTTTTTAACAGTGGGGAATTTTATAAAAATATTTCCAGAATTAATTTCTATATTTAAAATTTATTTATCTATTTTTAAACACCATTTAAACACTAAATATGTCGTAAATACCAAACGATCTTAGAAAAATCCCAAATTTTTCCTGGATGTCCCCTGCCATCCACATAGTCCCGTGTAATTTTTCCAGAACCAAAATCCCCTTTTACATGCTATTTTCACTAAAACCAAGCTAGAACACCCTAGAACTCGTTTACCTAAAAAGCCTACTTAGACTTCTCCAATTGAAATCAAATTTTGTGTGTGACTTATACATGATATAAAAAGCTTATCTGAAATTTTCCAGAATTTTTCATAATATTTAACTATTTTTCACCATTTGTGGCCAAAACCGAGCATTAAATTCACCAAATATTCATCCTTTGTCCAAAAATTACCAAAAATTCACAGAACTCTTATTTTCATGTGTAGAACATCCCTGTAAAATTTCATGACCTAACTCTAAACGACCAACAATCTGTCCAAAAACACATACACCGACATAAACCGAATATACATTTCGTTTTCCGCCACTACAAGCTACAAACTCGTCTTTCCGCCCTATCTACCACTAAATACAGAACCTACAAACAACATACCACAATACCAAGCAAGTTACACTCACGATCAAGCCATTTCTTTCATGGTCGGTTATGATTCCAAAAACAAAGATTTAACCGTAAAAATTCATTTTTGATTCGTTTAACTCATTTCTTGGACCAAGATCCCTTGTATAACCCGTA
This sequence comes from Bidens hawaiensis, assembly GCF_021521415.1. Taxonomy (NCBI): domain Eukaryota; kingdom Viridiplantae; phylum Streptophyta; class Magnoliopsida; order Asterales; family Asteraceae; genus Bidens; species Bidens hawaiensis. The sequence continues at coordinate 1,543,008 of NW_027504845.1, read as the reverse complement.
TACATCACTTGATCATGCAAGAATCGGTTTTCATCTTTGAAACCTCATTTTCTTGCAAACAAACTCAAGAAAGGATGATGAACACGAATATAACTCGATCTTTACCTCGTTGTTCTTGCTAAAAATCTCGGTTTTTGGTTCTTGATCTTGAGAGAATGTGAATATGGTTGAATTGTGTTGTGAAAAAAAGAAAATGAATTGTTGTTGGGTGAGAGGGGTCCGATCGGACCTATTGGATGGGTGGGGGGGACCCACATCTTCATATGTGGCCACAAGTTCAGATTCTCGTAATCTGGATAATGTTTTGGATAATCTGGTTCAGTTCGTTTTTCGGTTAAACGTTTAATTTGGCTTAAAACGAGGCTAAAATGGTCGTTTTCGGCCTAAAAAATGAAATTTGTATAAAACCGATTTAAAAACTTTAAAAACTTAAACCATGACATTTATTAACTTAAAACATCATATTATTAGTTATTACGCATCTTTTTCGGCTTGATCGATCGTCTCTTGCTCGGTTTGGTATTAAAGGTTTCGTTTAACGTACCGACGTACTATTAAATCGAAATCCTTTTTCTGTGCTTTAATCCACTTATCCCGAAGCTTTAATACTTCGTAACATCACTAAATATCATATATCTCGTCTATAATTGAACCCTCGATTCATTCGGGTTTCAATAACTATCGATCGTTTGATCGCATATTCAATACGATGAATTATATATTCACGTACAATCAATACAATGAACCATGTATTCTCGTATAATTACCATGGTAACTCATGTACCCGACATTACATATGACGTAACTAACGTCTACCAGTTAGGGTATACCTGGTTTCGTCGGAATCGTTACATTCTCCCCCCGTTAAGAAATTTCGTCCTCGAAATTTTACACGCCCTCTATCTCCCTTCGAGAGAAAGGTGGGGGGTTTTTCCTTCAGAATTCAACCTCGCGTTACCAAGTATAATATGGTCCTCGCTGTGAATTCCACTTAATCTTAATTAATAAAGCTTGGTATGTCTAAACTGTTTAGTTTTCCCGTCTACTATCTCTACGGAATTAGTTATGATATCAAGCATGTCTTCTATGAGTACCTCTATTACTAGTACTTTCGTTGACTCATCGCTTAGGCACTTTTCAATCCGTATACATGGCAAAATATCCTGTATAGTACTTAGCCCCTAGAGTACTTTAATCGATAAACTAAATGACCAACCATGGAGATAGTTCTCATGGGGTCCAATTTATTAAGAAGCTATTTTCGGTTTTGCCAAACCTCATATCACCTTTCTCTAAGGTGATGCCTTAAAATGCCTTGTCACCTCTATTCTGGGACAATGGTTTCCTTTGAACGTTGGCATAAACCCTTTGCCAATCACGCACTGCTTTCAACTTGTCTTAAATATTATAAATCCGTTTGGTTGTTTCTCGAATCAATTCAAATTTTATGTCCTGACTGACGCCCATTTTCAATTTAACAAATTGGTGATAATTACTTCACCCATAAAAAGCTTCAAGCTCTCGATGCTTCCTTCCCCGCCTTCCAATAATGGAAGTAGGATGACTATTTTGATCTGAGATAATTGAAAATGGCACTCCACGACGAGATACCATTTCACCATCAGGAATTTGGGCAAGAATTCATTGTAATTTATTCCCACTATCATTGGCGAATTTTCTGTCGTTGTGGCGTTCCCTAGGGTTTTCGGTGTGCAGCCTTATCTCTTGCATAACTCAATATTCACCAACACACGTAACCATATCTTTCTCCAAACTCGACCATTAATAAAAATCCTTTCAGATATCCGTATCATCAATAGTCAAATCCGATCCCGGATGTATGGATTATTTCGATCTATGCGCTTTGTCAATGATTAATTCCCGAAGGTCATGGAGGGTCGGTGTAACGCCCTGGAATTTGACTGGTAAACTAAAATCAAGAAATCATCGGAAACTATACACTTTGGGTTCTGGACGATAAGTTCGGAATCCATATCATTGGAAAATCTGTTTATTTCAGCTAAAAATGTTTATTTCATAAAAAGAACTATTATGTTTGAAAAATATTAATTTTGTGTTTTCGAAAAATAAAAGGTTTTTATTTAAAAAGATTTCAAGCGATTACTTGAAAAATGATTTTTATAAAATTTTTACTGAAAAGTTCTAGCTCGTTAAAACTTATGAACTCAGCTAGCCTTGACCCGTAGGTAACCGAAACCCGAACCCGATAGAACCGAGTATATAAGCGTAGTGCAAGAACAAACTCCACCATTTTCTTTCATCTCTTCCACACCCACACCCAAACACCCCAATTCTAGAGAGAGAGTAGTGAGAGAAAGTTGTTCAATCCAAAATTCGAGTTCACCAATCTGTTTATTGTTGTTTTTGGTAAGATCTTCTTGAAAATCATACGTTTTTTATCATCAAATCCGGCACCGAATCGAGCAAAAACCCCAACTTATGTTTCAAGTGTGTTCTTGGTCAAAAATCGTCATTTTTGGTGTCAAAAAGCATACTTTTGTTGTTATAAACGTTAGGAATCAATAGCCCTATGGATTCCGAGCATTTCCATGTATAAAACATTGATTTTGGGCGAAAAATCATGAAAATCGTCAAAATCCCGTAGGTTTCTCCGTCATCCGGCTTGAAGGAGTCGAATAGGCCCTATTCGGTCGAATAGACCAATCGAACCTGACCCCTATTCGGTCGAACCATCTCCTATTCGGTCGAACCAGTGGGCAAACGAACAGACTAACCGAATCAGAATACACATTCGACCGAATACGATTGTATTCAACCGAATGTACATCCTACTCGACCGAACGAGTCCTCAATCGACTGAACGTGTTCTTCCCAGCCCCTTTGACCGAACCAGTACCATATTCGACCGAACAAGTAGCTGATTCGATCGAACCTGCCCTTATTCGACCGAATGTGCCAGAATCAGCTTGTTTCAACTTTAAAACTTGGTTTTTGCTCGAGGTCGCGTAGGCTTATACTCTTAGACTTAAAGCGTGTTGTTAACCTATTATGTCCTTGTCTAGACTTAGAGGATCGACGTTTGGCAGCACTCGACCACCCTAGCAACCATACTTAGCCAACAAGGTGAGTTCATAGCCCCCTTTTTCTTTTAAGCTTTTCAAATCATTGGGGTGGAAACATGGTAACTGTACACGTTTTGACAAAACTCATTTATTCAAACATTCTTAATCATAGACATTCTTGGCAAATCTTTTGCAAACAATGAACATTGGGGAAACAAGTAATCATGGCAGGTTACTCATACCTTAACTTTCTCGGAAGTTGTGTATGTCTAATCAGTTATTCAGGAGTAAACATGGGAATCATTGATCGCTTAGGGAACAATGGACGTTTGGAAATCAAAGTCATGTGCCCGTTATACATTATCATGAAAACACATCATTCATTGGACAGTCTAGTGGTCGTGTGAACATAGGCAGTATAGGTCACACTAGTGCATATGTTTGGTCTCCAAGTGGTCGATTGGTAGACAGGCCGTCACTAGATGTGGGATTCTAAAGTGTTCGATTTAGAATACACGTGACCTATGGGGTTCTTAAAGTGTTCGATTAAGAATCCGAAGGATTTCCTAAGTGATCGATTAGGAATCCAAGAGATACTAAAGTGGACGCTTTAGAATTCTCTCATGGTATCCAAAGTGATCGATTTGGGTTACCATCATGGAAGTCAAGTAGCATCATGTGGTCTTGTGTGGGTTGATGTCAGGTCTCGTGTGATCATTATGCATTATCATCATTATCATCAAGACATGGTTACATATGATTCTTTGGTATCTTTATACATATATCCTTGATATCATTACACCTGTATGCATGGGAACAATACATGGGATCATTATACATAACTCTTGCAGTCTTGGTTGAGTTGATAAGCATACCCAAGCATAGTAGGATATGTTGTAGGAGTGGTGGGTTAGCCGATGGTACACCCTATACATAAACCCCTACAACTTAGCCTAGTATGCTTGTGTAGGGCTTATCACTACATTATTAGTTGACCTATCTTTATACCTTGGATTTACAAATATAAACAAGCTTAGCAGAGTAGGTTGTAGGAGTGGAGGGTTAGCCGATGGTACACCCTATATATAAACCCCTACAACCTAGTCTGGTACGCTTGTCTTGTCTTACAAACCTTTTCAAAACCGGGCTTTATACCCAAGCATGGTAGGATAAGTTGTAGGAGTGGTGGGTTAGCCGATGGTACACCCTATATATAAACCCCTACAACTTAGTCTAGTATGCTTGTGTATAATCCCTTTTTCCTTAAACCTATGAATTCACTCATCTACTTTATGTAGTTGACGTTTTTGTTACATGTTTTCAGGAAATGAAGCAGGAAGTAGCAAATAGCTGATAGAGGCCTTAGATGGAAGACATTTAGGATTGATGTTAGCATTATCCGTTGTAATGGAACGAATTTGCTACCTGTTGAATTGTTGAAATGTTGACATGTTTTAAGTTTATGCATTTAGACTTTTAAATCTATTGTGCTCAATCAATCACGACCCCGTCGCCACGCCTCGGTTTTTCCGCCAATTACGACCGGGGTGTGACAGATTGGTATCAGAGCCAATGGTTATAGGGAATTAGGAAACCGACCTAGACTATAACCTAGGACCCTTGACTCTAGATAATTCATGCATCACTATCACATGCCCACACTTATATGCTTGCTATGTGCTTATGTGTTGCATCATTAACTGTGAATCTAGTAGCGACCAACTTAGCTGCAATCACTGATGCTACGCCTATCAACTCCATAGCCCCCGCTCCAGCCACAACAGCTCAGGGAAGACCAAGAAAGGAATATACTGGGCTACATCCCAAGTGCAACTTATGTTCTTATCATCACCCAACTAGAGAGTCGTGCCGCAAGTGCACGAATTGTGGACGATTCGGGCACCTGGTGGAGCGATGCAGGAGTCCTGGCAACCAACAGGCTGTGGGGAATGCTAACCCTCAGCCTAACCCTGCTCGAGGCTGCTTCGAGTGTGGCGCTATGGACCATTACAGAAATCGATGCCCCCGCGTCACCAACATCCCTCCGGCTCGCGGGAGGGCTTTTACCATTGGAGCTGCCGAAGCACGCCAAAACCCCGATGTTATTACTGGTACGTTTATTCTTAACAACAACTGGGTGTCTGTCCTATTTGATACAGGAGCTGATAGGAGCTTTGTTTCTTGCGAATTGGTTCATTTGCTGAAATTAAAAATTTCCGAGTTGGACCCTGCCTTTTCTGTTGAACTTGCTAGTGGAGAGTCCAAACAAGTGAAGTCTGTCATCCGAAATTGCACCCTTACTCTTGTCACCACATCGTTCAGTATTGACCTTATACCTTTTCGTCTTGGAAGCTTCGATCTAGTTGTGGGAATGGACTGGCTGTCCAGCAATCACGCGGAAGTAATCTACGCCGAGAAACTTATTCGTATCCCTTTACCTTCTGGCGAAATTCTAACTATTCAAGGCGAAAAATCGGGTGGATGCCTAAGGATCGTCTCTTGCTTAAAGGCCAGTCGGTACCTTCGAAAGAAGTATCCCGCATTTCTAGCTCATGTTACTCTCAAGGAATCCGAAGACAAGAGACTGCAGGACATTCCAGTTGTGCGTGAATTTTCTGATGTTTTTCCCGAAGATCTGCCTGGACTTCCTCCTAGCAGGCAGGTGGAATTTCGTATCGATCTTATTCCTGGTGCTCTCCCTATTGCTAAGGCACCGTATCGTCTAGCTCCGTCGGAACTTCAAGAATTATCAAATCTGCTTCAAGAACTTCTTAGCAAGGGATTCATTCGCCCTAGCTCGTCTCCATGGGGAGCCCCAGTACTCTTCGTCAAAAACAAGGACGGGACTTTCCGTATGTGCATTGACTACCGGGAGCTTAATAAACTTACCATCAAAAATCGGTACCCGTTTCCGAGAATTGATGATCTCTTTGATCAGCTCCAGGGTGTTACGTTTTTCTCTAAGATCGATCTGCGTTCTGGTTACCATCAGTTGCGTGTTCTGGAAGAGGATATCCCGAAAACTGCGTTCCGAACTCGTTATGGTCATTACGAGTTCATGGTTATGCCTTTTGGAATGACCAATGCTCCCGCCATCTTCATGGATCTGATGAATCGCGTCTGCCGTCCATATCTTGATCAGTTTGTCATTGTTTTCATAGACGATATTCTCATTTATTCTCGTTCGAGGACCGATCATGAGCTTCATCTCAGGCTTATTTTGGAGCTTCTCAGGAAAGAGCAACTATATGCCAAGTTCTCCAAGTGTGAATTTTGGCTAAGGGAAGTTCAATTCTTGGGACATGTCATCAATGTCGACGGCATTCACGTCGACCCTTCCAAGATAGAAGCCATCAGAAATTGGGTAGCGCCTAAAACACCTACCGAAATCCGTTCATTTCTTGGTCTGGCCGGTTACTACCGCCGATTTATCTCAAACTTCTCCAGGATTGCCTTGCCTTTAACCACTTTGACCCAGAAAGGGGAACCTTTCGTGTGGGGACAAGATCAAGAGGAAGCTTTCCAAACTCTGAAGAATAAGCTTTGCCATGCACCGATTCTATCACTTCCGGAAGGTGACGATGACTTTACCGTTTATTGCGATGCTTCGAATCAGGGCCTCGGTTGCGTTTTAATGCAACGAGGGAAGGTCATCGCTTACGCTTCTCGACAACTCAAGGTGCACGAGAAGAACTACGCCACACATGACCTGGAGCTGGGTGCAGTGGTGTTTGCCCTAAAAATCTGGAGACATTACCTGTACGGTACAAAGTGTGTCATTTTTACCGATCACAAGAGCTTACAACACATCCTCAATCAGAAAGAGTTGAACATGAGGCAGCGACGCTGGGTCGAACTTCTCAGCGATTACGATTGTGAAATTCGCTACCACCCGGGAAAGGCTAATGTGGTGGCTGACGCATTGAGTCGTAAAGAAAGGACCCAGCTGTACTCTATTCGGATTCAATCCAACCTTCCTTCCTTAATTCGTGAAGCTCAGAATCAAGCGCTTGTGAATGGTGATCTCAAAGGCGTTTTGTCATGTGGAGCCGAGCAGAAATTCGAAACCAAGTCAGACGGCATCCTCTATTTTCTTGACCGAGCGTGGATCCCGAACTCTGAGCCTCTTCGGACGCTTATTCTAAATGAAGCCCACAAGTCCAGATACTCGATTCATCCAGGCAGCAACAAGATGTATCAAGATCTTAAACCCCATTATTGGTGGCCCGGGATGAAGAAAGATATCGCTTCGTACGTGATGAGATGTTTGACTTGTTCGCGAGTCAAGACAGAGCATCAAAGGCCGTCTGGGCTACTTCAACAACCTATTATTCCTCAGTGGAAGTGGGAAGAGTTAGCTATGGATTTCATCACCAAGCTACCACGGACGCCTAGCGGTCATGACTCAATTTGGGTTATTGTGGACATTCTAACAAAATCCGCCCACTTTATCCCGGTTCGTGAAGACTACACTACGGAAAAGTTGGCGCCGGTATACATTCGTGAGATCGTTTCCCGTCACGGTGTGCCTAAGGGCATCGCGTCTGATCGTGACAGAAGTTTTTCTTCCAGGTTCTGGAAATCTTTGCAAAAGGCCTTTGGGACAAGTGTGAAGCTTAGCTCTTCCTATCATCCAGAAACTGATGGGCAGAGCGAGAAGACCATACAAACCCTAGAAGACATGTTGAGAGCTTGTATCCTCGATTTCGGTAGTAGTTGGGAAGCTCATCTGCCACTGGCAGAATTTTCTTACAACAATAGTTACCACGCTACCATTAAATGCACGCCGTTTGAAGCTCTTTACGGCCGCAAGTGTCGCTCTCCCTTGTGTTGGTCCGAGACCGGGGATTCACAGATCATCGGCCCCGAACTAATACAGGAGACAACCGATCAAATTGCTTTCATTCAACAGCGACTCAAAGACGCTCGTTGCCGGCATAAGTACTATGCCGACAAACGACGCAAGCCACTCGAGTTTCAAGTTGGTGACCGTGTCATGCTGAAAGTTTCCCCCTGGAAGGGCATAGTCCGTTTCGGGAAGAAGGGAAAGTTCGCTCCTAGGTATGTTGGACCATTCAAAATCCTTGAAAGGATCGGACCAGTTGCCTATCGTCTTGAGCTGCCACCGGAACTCAGTAGAGTTCACAACGTTTTTCATGTTTCGCAATTAAAGAAGTGTCTTGTTGACGAGGCCCTTCACATTCCCGTCGACGAGGTTCGAATTAGCGACAATCTGCTTTTCGTTGAAGAACCAGTCGAGATCATGGATCGCGAGGTCAAGAAGACCAAGCGTAGCCGCATACCGCTTGTGAAAGTTCGATGGAATAACAAACGCGGACCCGAGTTTACATGGGAACGCGAAGATCAGATGAAGGAGAAATACCCTCATCTGTTCTCTTAGTCTATATTCTTGTAATCTAATTTTCTAGAAGTCAATATAAATCTGCAGCATGTATCAAATAACTGTGTTATTCAATGAATATCATGTTGCCTTGTTATGCTTATAAGTATTCTTTTATTTGCATCCACAAATTTTGGCTACTCAGGGCTCATGCTGGAAAGCACAAGTCATATCTACTCAATCATATAAACCTTGGGGAATTTATACATCATTTAAGCCAAAATTTGTCATCATTCTAGCATTCATGGAGCATGGTTGTGTGTATGTGTGTGGTGTCGTGTCAAATTTTCTAGCCGCACGCAATAGAGTTTATACATTGATACAAGGTGAGCTCGTAATTATAGTCCGGAATATAATTGCATCAAGGTCACAGGTGTATACGTGTATAAGCAATATGCTATTGTGCAACTAGGAGTCGTGAACTCAAGGTTCGTGTAGGGAATTATTCGACAAAGGTTGAAGGAGTGGTGAGTTAGCCGCTGGTACACCCTATATATAAACCCCTTCAGCACGAGTTGAATATGTCTGAAGCGAAACTTGGAATTAGGGACTTATAGTTAGCGTGGCAGCTGTGAGACATTAAATTCAAGAATTATTGAGGGAATTATTCACAGAAGATTGAAGGAGTGGTGGGTTAGCCGCTGGTACACCCTATATATAAACCCCTTCAATCCGAAATGAATATGTCTGATGTAAAGCTTGAGGGTGATGCCTTGTAGTGGAAAATAGTGTGTCGTCCTGTGTGTCATTGACCTAATAGGAGTCGAAGGAAACACTCAAGTAAGGTTGAAGGAGTGGTGGGTTAGCCGCCGGTACACCCTATATATAAGCCCCTTCAGCTTGATTTGGGTGGTATCTGAGACGAATATTAGAAGTAGTGGCGCATAGTGGTCATCATAGGATCATGTAATCTTAATCATCGTTGCATCAAGTATACTAAAAATCTAAATTTCGGGACGAAATTCCTCTAAGTTGGGGAGGATGTAACGCCCTGGAATTTGACTGGTAAACTAAAATCAAGAAATCATCGGAAACTATACACTTTGGGTTCTGGACGATAAGTTCGGAATCCATATCATTGGAAAATCTGTTTATTTCAGCTAAAAATGTTTATTTCATAAAAAGAACTTTTATGTTTGAAAAATATTAATTTTGTGTTTTCGAAAAATAAAAGGTTTTTATTTAAAAAGATTTCAAGCGATTACTTGAAAAATGATTTTTATAAAATTTTTACTGAAAAGTTCTAGCTCGTTAAAACTTATGAACTCAGCTAGCCTTGACCCGTAGGTAACCGAAACCCGAACCCGATAGAACCGAGTATATAAGCGTAGTGCAAGAACAAACTCCACCATTTTCTTTCATCTCTTCCACACCCACACCCAAACACCCCAATTCTAGAGAGAGAGTAGTGAGAGAAAGTTGTTCAATCCAAAATTCGAGTTCACCAATCTGTTTATTGTTGTTTTTGGTAAGATCTTCTTGAAAATCATACGTTTTTTATCATCAAATCCGGCCCCGAATCGAGCAAAAACCCCAACTTATGTTTCAAGTGTGTTCTTGGTCAAAAATCGTCATTTTTGATGTCAAAAAGCATACTTTTGTTGTTATAAACGTTAGGAATCAATAGCCCTATGGATTCCGAGCATTTCCATGTACAAAACATTGATTTTGGGCTAAAAATCATGAAAATCGTCAAAATCCCGTAGGTTTCTCCGTCATCCGGCTTGAAGGAGTCGAATAGGCCCTATTCGGTCGAATAGACCAATCGAACCTGACCCCTATTCGGTCGAACCATCTCCTATTCGGTCGAACAAGAAACCATTCGGTCAAACCAGTGGGCAAACGAACAGACTAACCGAATCAGAATACACATTCGACCGAATACGATTGTATTCAACCGAATGTACATCCTACTCGACCGAACGAGTCCTCAATCGACTGAACGTGTTCTTCCCAGCCCCTTTGACCGAACCAGTACCATATTCGACCGAACAAGTAGCTGATTCGATCGAACCTGCCCTTATTCGACCGAATGTGCCAGAATCAGCTTGTTTCAACTTTAAAACTTGGTTTTTGCTCGAGGTCGCGTAGGCTTATACTCTTAGACTTAAAGCGTGTTGTTAACCTATTATGTCCTTGTCTAGACTTAGAGGATCGACGTTTAGCAGCACTCGACCACCCTAGCAACCATACTTAGCCAACAAGGTGAGTTCATAGCCCCCTTTTTCTTTTAAGCTTTTCAAATCATTGGGGTGGAAACATGGTAACTGTACACGTTTTGACAAAACTCATTTATTCAAACATTCTTTATCATAGACATTCTTGGCAAATCTTTTGCAAACAATGAACATTGGGGAAACAAGTAATCATGGCAGGTTACTCATACCTTAACTTTCTCGGAAGTTGTGTATGTCTAATCAGTTATTCAGGAGTAAACATGGGAATCATTGATCGCTTAGGGAACAATGGACGTTTGGAAATCAAAGTCATGTGCCCGTTATACATTATCATGAAAACACATCATTCATTGGACAGTCTAGTGGTCGTGTGAACATAGGCAGTATAGGTCACACTAGTGCATATGTTTGGTCTCCAAGTGGTCGATTGGTAGACAGGCCGTCACTAGATGTGGGATTCTAAAGTGTTCGATTTAGAATACACGTGACCTATGGGGTTCTTAAAGTGTTCGATTAAGAATCCGAAGGATTTCCTAAGTGATCGATTGGAATCCAAGAGATACTAAAGTGGACGCTTTAGAATTCTCTCATGGTATCCAAAGTGATCGATTTGGGTTACCATCATGGAAGTCAAGTAGCATCATGTGGTCTTGTGTGGGTTGATGTCAGGTCTCGTGTGATCATTATGCATTATCATCATTATCATCAAGACATGGTTACATATGATTCTTTGGTATCTTTATACATATATCCTTGATATCATTACACCTGTATGCATGGGAACAATACATGGGATCATTATACATAACTCTTGCAATCTTGGTTGAGTTGATAAGCATACCCAAGCATAGTAGGATATGTTGTAGGAGTGGTGGGTTAGCCGATGGTACACCCTATACATAAACCCCTACAACTTAGCCTAGTATGCTTGTGTAGGGCTTATCACTACATTATTAGTTGACCTATCTTTATACCTTGGATTTACAAATATAAACAAGCTTAGCAGAGTAGGTTGTAGGAGTGGAGGGTTAGCCGATGGTACACCCTATATATAAACCCCTACAACCTAGTCTGGTACGCTTGTCTTGTCTTACAAACCTTTTCAAAACCGGGCTTTATACCCAAGCATGGTAGGATAAGTTGTAGGAGTGGTGGGTTAGCCGATGGTACACCCTATATATAAACCCCTACAACTTAGTCTAGTATGCTTGTGTATAATCCCTTTTTCCTTAAACCTATGAATTCACTCATCTACTTTATGTAGTTGACGTTTTTGTTACATGTTTTCAGGAAATGAAGCAGGAAGTAGCAAATAGCTGATAGAGGCCTTAGATGGAAGACATTTAGGATTGATGTTAGCATTATCCGTTGTAATGGAACGAATTTGCTACCTGTTGAATTGTTGAAATGTTGACATGTTTTAAGTTTATGCATTTAGACTTTTAAATCTATTGTGCTCAATCAATCACGACCCCGTCGCCACGCCTCGGTTTTTCCGCCAATTACGACCTGGGTGTGACAGTCGGGATCCAAACCCGATTTTTGAAGTAGAGAATTTCGTCCACGCGTTGTTCGAAATTCTTCTCATTGCCGTAAGGTTCCTTCTTTTCCAATTGTTCCTCTTTCAACGCCTCACGTTGAGCGACTCGAATCAGGTTCGAAGGTTCGACTGGACTATCATCCCCAGCACTCGCACTCGCAATGGCTTAACCCGATCCTTCTTACTCAAGGCATCGGCTACGACGCTAGCCTTGCCAGGGTGATAACGGATGTCACAGTCATAATCGCTTAACAACTCGACCCATCTTCGTTGCCTCATATTCAGTTCCTTCTGTTCAAATATATGCTGCAAACTTTTATGATCGGTGAAGATGGTGCACTTCGTATCGTAGAGACAATGCCTCCACATTTTAAGTGCGTAGATAACCGCTCCCAGTTCTAAGTCGTGAGTAGTGAAATTTTTCTCGTGTACTTTTATCTGTCGGGAAGCATAGGCTATAACCTTATTATACTGCGTCAACACGCATTCTAACCCTCTACGCGATGCGTCACAATACGCGACAAAACCATCGTCTCCATCGGGGAGACTTAAAATCGGCGATTGGCACAATTTTAATGGTTTCTATCTTATTTGGATCTTTGCGTAATCCTTGTTGCTTTACCACATGACCAAGGGATTATGCCTCCTTTATTCAATATCACATTTCGAAAACTTCACGTATAGCTCATCTTGCTTTAACACTTCCACAATTTTCCTTAACCGTCGTTCGTGCTCTTCCTTACGTTGCAAATATATCAAAATATCATCAATGAATGCTATGACAAATTTGTCAAAATAAAGTTTACCGACTCGGTTCATGAGTTTCATGAACGCTGCCGGCGCATTTGTTATCCCGAAAGGCATAACCAAAAATTCATAATGGCCGTAGCGAGTCCGAAATGCTGTTGTTGCAACGTCCTCTTCTTGGATTTTTCATTTGGCGATAACTATATCTAAGATCAATTTTCTAAAAATAAATCACCCTTGCAGTTGGTTAAACAGATCGTTTACTTCGAAGAAGTGAATACCTATTCTTGATCGTCACTTTATTCAATTTTCCGTAATCAATACATATCCTAACACTTTCGTCCTTCATTTCTCAATAACACTGGTGCACCCCATGGTGACTAACTAGGTCGTATAAAACCTTATCCAAAAGTTCTTGCATTTCAGACGGTGCAAGTCGGTAGGGTGCTTTAGCAACAGGGCCAGCTTGAGGCATTAATTCGATTCTGAATTCGACCTGTCGGGTTGCCGGTAATCCAGGGAGTTCTTCTGGGAAAACTTGGGGAAATTTGCGTACCACCGGGATATCTTCTATATGTTTTCTTTTAAATACTTTGGCAATTACGTTTGTTAAATACACCACGTCTTCTTGTCGTAAATATTATAACATCTCAAGATGAGACTTGAGTGGCAACATAATACCGTACACTTTTCTCTGCAATTAATCGCTTCATCGTCCGAAAGAGAGCTTCTAATCATCTTCTCTTCATATTTGATTTCTGCTTCATGTTGAGTCAGCCAATCCATGCTAACTATTACGTCAAAACTTCTTTGCTTTACTGGTCGTAGGTCAATAAGGAAAGGTTAATCGTTCAGATTATTAGGGCAATTCCGTACAATTTAGTTAACCATTAGGGATTTACCATTAGCGATTCTACAGTATAGGGTTCTATAGTTTCGCTAATCGGTATCTTTCCAAAGGGTAGGAGGTTAGCAGGAACTAACTTCTATCGATGACCGTAAAAATATCACTGAAGCCTATTGATTTAAAACTACAACGTACTTAATACCACTTTTGGATCATGACGTGCTTTATTTGAATTACTCACAAAAGCACGGCTCCTTGTTTGATCAGAGGTTCATCTTCCAACAACACCTTGGTTCAACTTTGGGCAATTTCTCTTGAAACATTCTGTACTGCCACATTCATAGTAAGTACAACTGTTTGGCATAATTTGATTTCTTTGGATGGATTGTTATTGAAGTTGTTGGGTTCGGAGTGGTTGTACACGAATGGGTTGGGGTTGTCGGTTCACATGGCTTCACTTGGTTCTACAATTGTGGCATTACGTCCATCTTTACTACACCTGTGGCCTACTATCACTCGACATTCTTCTTCCTGCCGTTAACCATATCTTCCACATTTAGGGAAGGACCCTTCATGCGGTTCATGTTTCACACCAGAACTAGTCTTAGTATAATTCTGGGTTGTAGGACATACTTACTTATTCAAGAGTCTATCTTGCACTAAACCTTTATCATTTCTCTTCTTTAATACTCGCGTCTCACCTAACGTCCTTCCAGTCCGCTTCCCATAGAGTCAAATATATCAATGCTGGCTTGTGACACAACCCTTCCAAAGGTTGTATATTTTACAGGATTGACTATACTCCTTATCGATGGAGTTAGTCCCCAATATTGCGCTCACTTCGCTTAGTTTCAGGAGTAATTAGCCATGTTACCAGACATGATAATTCCTTCAAACGATTAACGTTTTCTAAGTGATCAGCATACAACATTTCTATCCTCCATAGCTCAGTTTCCAATCTCTGAACTTAATTACTCGAATAAAAGTGCTCTAGCACAAGAATTTTAAATCCTGACCATATCATCTGAGCAAAAATTTTCTATCTATAATTTTGTACCATCGTGTTCCATCCCGATACAACATAATCTACCAACATATCTGTAGCATATTTCACTACACAATGTTCTAGACTCTTACCAATATCCTTAACCATTTCGATCTTTTCTATCCACTCGCTAATCTATTCCTCCATTTTCCATCAGTAAACTATTAATAATCCCCTTAACATAACCGATAAACATATCCTTCATACCGGATCTAATTCATTACGACTACTATTCATGTTTAGTTTATAACTAATACTTGTAGTCATATAGTATCATACATATTACACATATCAGTATCTAATATATATGTCCCACAAATATAATAACATATGGACTTAACCTGACATCGGTTAACGTCTAAATATGGTTCATAACCCTTGTCACCATCTGACATATAGATCTTTCTCAACAAAAATCAATGTTTAATATTCATGATTTCAATATCCTTCTGCATGTCAGCATAACCGATACAACTCACCGTGAGCACCAAATGATTACGTACCACGGAGTTATAATATCCGTGTCTATTTGTATATCCGGCATACACGGTATACCATCTACGAACGAACAGCCAACTATGCTATAATGTCTCCAACACCTCTTTGTGTATGGGTAATCATTCTATTCGAGCATACATGGGCGTAGGCATCTAACGGATATAAGGATAACATAGGGAGTTGCAAGGTTCAAAGTAATCGCGCAACATGGGTTGCCTTCAAATATTATTAATTATTATTATGGGAAACTCTATCACTTGCTCAGTCAATGTTCTCAGGCGTTCTAGGTTCGTTGAAATCGGTAATTCTCGATCTGGAGGGGTATGACTCATATGTTTGAGAGTGAGAAATACATATATATATTTCTATATATTATTTTTATCTGCTGATTAATTAACAAATTTATTATTATCATTATTTATTTATTTATTTACCTTAATGGAATAAGAATGGGTTCAGGTACGGATCCGTCCGTACGTGAGGGTCGACGGTTCGGGTGAACATCTGGGGTTATTAGGATATACGGTACCGGTGTTGGTAGGGTAAGGGATTCATCAATTTTGGTTGGGAGTGACGGTTACTAGATATTTCTGGTTAATGTCAAACGGGAGATCTAACTTGGTACTATCATCATTATGGCCCGATAAGTCAGACTTATCATCAACCGATGCTCTAGAAATTTCAGTATCCCTGGTACTTCTATTATTTCATCCCCCGGTTCCTTATCCGGGTCCTATTTCTCAATACTTGTACCACAAGATATGTACATATATATATACACATTAGCACGTATAAATAATATTATATACTTTACACATATGTTGCCATTTTTACCTATTAATGTACCCAGTGGCTTCCCCTGAATTCCCTCGTGCAGACAAGTCTGTTATTATGTTCCGGACCATAATAACTCACTTGTTCGACCGAGTTCATCCCGATACTCGTCACTATCTATTATTAGTTGATATTCAGATCCTATAATACTTGAGCTACTGGTTATATTTTAGGTATCTTTTAAAGACATCCTAATTCTTTTATAACCAATGGCTATGATACCAAGTTCTGTAACACCCCGCAACCGCAGCGGAAACGTAAACGGGGTGCGACAGACTCGTCTGATATCAACCACTTTGTTTATAAAGAATACTGAATGCATTAATATACTTCAAATTACATTATCTTGTATTTCATTACCGTCTAGGTGATACACATCTTACAATACGATACATAATTCTATCTGTTATAATGTATCCTAACATCCCGCACACAAATATTACACAAATCAAGCACTTAGCACGTAAGCAATCACTTCATCTAAATTGTACCTGAAAAGCATGTGAGAAAACGGGTCAACTACGAATAGTTGGTGAGTTTCACAATTTTAGTAAACCATTATAAATCCATATCATAATATAATATTATCTGGGGACACTGTTAACCCAGTACTGTACTCACTCCGGGGACACTGTTAACCCAGAAACACATCCAATAACCTCTGGGGATACTGTTAACCCAGAAACACATTTAATAACCTCTAGGGACACTGTTAACCCAGAAACACATTTAATACCCTCTGGGGACACTGTTAACCCAGAAACCCGTTTAATAACCTCTGGGGACACTGTTAACCCAGAACACTGTTTCGGGCCTTACACTGTTAGCAACTCAGACAATTACCATCTTAATACATTACCATACGATTCCCGTACAATAAACATTATATAAATACATTCATTTCCATGCGATCAGCATGTACTTAAACATTTTGATGGAAACATGCTTTCCGCCCTGGTAAAATATCTAAAACAGTTCAGTAAAAAAGGGCTCGTGAAACTCACCTTAGCACATACAAGCAGGTAACAACAATCAATATCAGTTAACCCGTCCAATCTGTAATATGATCCCTACGATCATTACTATACACCCAATATTAATATAACTTTAATCGTATCAACCGGTACATCTGGGGACACTGTTAACCCAGCACTGTACCCGTTCTGGGGGCAAGGTTAACCCAGAAACACTTTTACGGACTCAGATTGTGATGTCGTTTAGAGTTCAACAGTCAAATCTTCTAATAGCTTGTTTTCCCCGTTTTGCGTGCCTAGCACGGTTATCAAATTTTATGTTTCAAAATGAGTTTGGTCACACACGACCCGAAAATCATTGTTGACTGATAATTTAATTAAAGTGGTGAAATTAGTACTCAGTTTAGACGCCCCGATTGGCCTCGGGACCCGTTTCCGTCTTTGGCGTACCGGAAACTGTTAAATCGGTTAAAAATACCCAAATCATCTGAATTATTTTCGGATGATTCATTTTTACTTGTTTAACTCAATTATATGAAAATAGTACATTTTTAAGGTTTTTATACACCAGTCAGCTCGCTTAAGCGAACTTCACCGGTTTACGCGTTTTAACTTTAAAAGTTTGATAATTAGCACAAATACTTATCCGTTTACTCTCGGATCTTGAAATTTTGCACAAATCACTTTTTAACAGTGGGGAATTTTATAAAAATATTTCCATAATTAATTTCTATATTTAAAATTTATTTATCTATTTTTAAACACCATTTAAACACTAAATATGTCGTAAATACCAAACGATCTTAGAAAAATCACAAAATTTTTCCTGGATGTCCCCTGCCATCCACATAGTCCCCTGTAATTTTTCCAGAACCAAAATCCCCTTTTACATGCCATTTTCACTAAAACCGAGCTAGAACACCCTAAAACTCGTTTACCCGAAAAGCCTACTTAGACTTCTCCAACTGAACTCAAATTTTGTGTGTGACTTATACATGATATAAAAAGCTTATCTGAAATTTTCCAGAATTTTTCATAATATTTAACTATTTTTCACCATTTGTGGCCAAAACCGAGCATTAAATTCACCAAATATTCATCCTTTGTCCAAAAATTACCAAAAATTCACAGAACTCTTATTTTCATGTGTAGAACATCCCTGTAAGATTTCATGATCTAACTCTAGACGACCAAAAATCTGTCCAAAAACACATACACCAACATAAACCGAATATACCTTTCGTTTTCAGCCACTACAAGCTACAAACTCGTCTTTCCGCCCTATCTACCACTAAATACAGAACCTACAAACAACATACCACAATACCAAGCAAGTTACACTCACGATCAAGCCATTTCTTTCATGGTTTCGGTTATGATTCCAAAAACAAAGATTTAACCGTAAAAATTCATTTTTGATTCGTTTAACTCATTTCTTGGACCAAGATCCCTTGTATAACCCGTATACATCACTTGATCATGCAAGAATCGGTTTTCATCTTTGAAACCTCATTTTCTTGCAAACAAACTCAAGAAAGGATGATGAACACGAATATAACTCGATCTTTACCTCGTTGTTCTTGCTAAAAATCACGGTTTTTGGTTCTTGATCTTGAGAGAATGTGAATATGGTTGAATTGTGTTGTGAAAAAAAGAAAATGAATTGTTGTTAGGTGAGAGGGGTCCGATCGGACCTATTGGATGGGTGGGGGGGACCCACATCTTCATTTGTGGCCACAAGTTCAGATTCTCATAATCTGGATAATGTTTTGGATAATCTGGTTCAGTTCGTTTTCGGTTAAACGTTTAATTTGGCTTAAAACGAGGCTAAAACGGTCGTTTTCAGCCTAAAAAATGAAATTTGTATAAAACCGATTTAAAAACTTTAAAAACTTAAACCATGACATTTATTAACTTAAAACATCATATTATTAGTTATTACGCATCTTTTTCGGCTTGATCAATCGTCTCTTGCTCGGTTTGGTATTAAAGGTTTCGTTTAACGTACCGACGTACTATTAAATCAAAATCATTTTTCTGTGCTTTAATCCACTTATCCCGAAGCGTTAATACTTCGTAACATCACTAAATATCATATATCTCGTCTATAATTGAACCCTCGATTCATTCGGGTTTCAATAACTATCGATCGTTTGATCGCATATTCAATACGGTGAATTATATATTCACGTACAATCAATACAATGAACCATGTATTCTCGTATAATTACCATGGTAACTCATGTACCCGACATTACATATGACGTAACTAACGTCTACCGGTTAGGATATACCTGGTTTCGTCGGAATCGTTACAATCAACAAGGTGGAAGAGGTGAATCAAGTAGATCTGCAAAACAAAGAACAACAAGACCACAGTTAGATGTGGATCTTCCAAGAGAACTCTACTATGATTCTATATCTGAATCCTTAAGAGTGATTATGGAAAGCAGAAAGCTGAGAGAGATAGTTGTGAGAGGTGACTTTTATGAGTACACTCAAGAACAACTAGAAAGAATGGTCACACTTAACATGTATGATTATAGAGACAGAAACAAAATGGCAGGAAGGCAAATGAATGATCTCTCAATGTTTTTGAAGGAAGAAGCTGACAAAGGATTCTGGTTCTTAAAAGAAAAGAGAAGTTGAAGAATGATTCAACTTCACAGATCAAGAAGGTCAGAGAAGTTAAAGAAGATGGACAAGGCTGAACTGTACTATCAAATGAAAGTAAGAGACAGAAATCATGTGTCAACCATAAACACATGCATAAGCCTTGAAAGAAGAATGACACGCCCCAACTACACAGTTCAAAGAAATGGCATCATAACAGAATTTGAATACAAAGAAAATGTTGACCATTACTTGCTGAAGAACTCTGATGGAAAAGTACTGGGGATAATCAACAAGGATGAAGACTTGACCTACCTGCATGATGAGGATCTGATGGATATAAGGGATTTGGTAATTACAGAAAGTCATACACACTACCAAACCCTTGATATCTTTAGGCTGAGAGCTGCATCAGTGATAGTCAACAGAAGACAAGCCGCAAACAATGCAAGGAAGAGACAAGATTCATAGAATATGCTTTGATATGTAATGTCTTCAGACAGAATTTTGATTATGTAACTTGTTTATGTTATGAATATGTACTTTGATTTTGATTTGATTTGTATTTTGACTAAGTGTAAGTAACCATAGACATGTTTTGGGTCAGCTGAGGTGTTCCAATCTAGGGGGAGATTGTTGAGTCAAATAATTGACCTAAGGGGGAGATTGTTTGGTCAATGATTTGTTCTAAAAGGCATATGGAAGATTGGAATCTTCTCAACCTCCTAATAATTTGCTAAGTATGGATACGGGCACACCTTAGACCTCCGAGCAAGCTTTTTACTTAGCCGGGTACGATATTTTGTCTATCGGGCAAGGTTATCTTCAAGAAGTCTTCTTTAGTGGATATTCGAGCAGGGTTTGCAAATTAGTGTATTGCCGGGAAAGGTTCACTACTTTATGTAAATCCGGGCAAGGTTCACTTTATCAAGCAAATCTATTCTTCAGAGCCAAGTATAGTTCACTTCCGAGTAAGCTTTTGACTAACCAAGCTCATGAAGCCAAGTGTTTGGAAGACCGGGCAAGGTATTCATTAATAATAGTGGTCCAAGCAAGCTTGATGATTTAATGGAATATCTTTAAGTAATATCGGGCAAGGTTCAACTCAAGCAAAGCACCGTGCTACCGAGTACACTTTTCTAATAAGTTATTTTCTAGCAAAAAGTTGAATGGACCATCGAAGAACAAGGTCGCTCGTAAGGGTTTGTCGGGCAAAGTCTGGCAAAGTCAAGAAGATTGAAGTCTACCCGGTGAGTATTTTACATGGTAAAATACTCTTCAAGTAAAGTCTACCCGGAAACTGATCTCAGGCACACTTCTATGTTACCAAGTCCTGAAGGATGGCATAGTACCTAGCCTACTTGGAGAATGAAGATTGTTGCAAAGACTACCCGGAAGACTTGTTATACACATAGAATATTTCTGATTATGTAATTTGAATATGTATTTACGTTTGGGGTTTCTAGAAGGAATGACAGCTGTAAAGGAGGTGTCAGGGCTATAAAAGGAATAATTTAGGGCACACTTCCTGACGGCGAAAAAGGCAGAGAAACACATTAATTCAGAGAGAATATTTTTGTGTGTGACGGCTGTCTTAGTATTCGTACGGATATAACTTCTTATCAAGAAACCCTAAATCGATTATCCTTTTGTATGAATAACATTGTATAAATGGAAATCTTTTGAGTGAATCTTGTATGTGTTAGTTACCTTTGATTATTATTAGCAACAACCCTGTTTGTTATTGATTCCGCCTTTAACAAACAATAATCTTTCAAAATATAGCAACCCGTCATTAACTCTCTTGTCGACACATCTATTTGTGTGAGTTATGGCATGATTTGAGTAAGATCCAGCTGAAATCGGGGACCTGAAAAAGTACATGGCTTCAAAAGCTTGGTTCAGCCAAGGGTTTGCTAGTAAGCAAACTGTGCTCGGCCATGAAGAACAACCTTGCTAGACATAGTGAACCCTTCTCGGATATACACTAAAGAATATTTCATGAAGATAACTCTGCCCGATAGACAAAATATCATGCTTGGCCAAGTAAAAACCCTACTCGGATGTCCAAGTGTGCTCGGATCTATACTTAGAGATTTCTGAGGAGTTGAGAAGATTTCAATCTTTCTTATACTTCTTTTAGGTCAAATCTTTGACTCAACAAGTTTAGGATAAATGCTTTACAGAACTCATGCTTGTCTTTAAGAAGATGCTACTAGAAGGTAATGAAATGTCTAGTGGTACATATGATGTTAAGAGAACATTCAAAACAATAGGGTCAGGTTATACCAAAATACACTCTTATATTAACGACTACATTATTTAAAGGGGACTGTACGAAAAAATATGAAGTATGTGCCACTTGTGGAAAATCAAGATGGAAGGTGGATGATATTAAAAAAGTTATATACAATAAAATTCCATCAAAAGTATTATGGTACTTTCCCATAATTCCAAGACTTAAAGGACTTTTTCAGTCACCAACGACTACACGACATTTGATATGGCACGCGGAAAGTAGAATAAAGGACGATGATTTACGTCACCCATCTGATTCACCTACATGGGCTGCTATAGATTACATATATGAATTCAATAAACAAGATCCAAGAAGTTTGTGGCTAGGCATTGCAGCTGATGGGGAGGATGTTAATAGAGGAAATCGATACCACACTGTCTGGCCTATCTTAGTTGTCATTCACAACCTTCCACTATGGTTGTGTATCGAAAGGAAGTTCATCACGCTATTATTATTGATTTCGGGGACACCGGGTAACAATATTGATGTATTTTTAGCACCGTTGATTGAATATATACAACAGTTATTTGATACGGGGGTAGAAACGTATGATGCATATGCCCGAGAAAGGATTACGCTAGCGTTGTTGTCTTATGGACCATAAACGATTATCCCGCCCCTGGTACACTTTGTGGTTGTCCATATAGTGGCTCCTTTGGTTGTGTAGTTTCTGGAAAAGAAACAAACTGTGTTAGATGAAGAAGATCAAAAAAGCTATGGTGGCCACAGATGGTATCTACCTTATGACCACCCATTCAGTAAGCAAAAGAAGGGATTTGATGGAACAGAAGAGTTTCAAAGTGAACCAATACCCAAGAACGCGGTAGAAATATATAATGACATGTAATATTGTATAAACATTTGTGGCAAGGGCCACAAGAAGAATGCATCAGCCATTCAACATGCTTCGAATGAGAGAGGTGGGAAAATAAAAAGATAAAGAGGAACAAAAGAATCAGATACAACAGAAGAAGGTAGCAATGGTAAACCCTACTGGAAGAAATTTAATATTTGGCATCAGAATCTTAGATATTGGTGGTTTAATATGTCAACCATTATATAGCTTTTATGCATATTGAAAAGAATGTGGCAGAGACTCTGATTGGAACACTGTTAAACATTCGAGGAAGATGAAAGATGGATTGGAGGCTCGACTCGATCTGGATGATATGCACTTAAGGCCAGAGTTAACACCTAAGAGAGACGACACTAACATTAGGCTTCCGCCTGCGAGTTACACATTAACAACAGCGGAAAAAGACAAGTTAAGGGTCCGACAAGGGTATTGTTCAAATTTTGCTAGTTTGGTTAGCCTAAAGGGCAGAAAGCTAATAATACATAAATCACATGACTATGACATGCTTATGAAACAGTTTTTGTCCCTTGCAATACTATCTAATATGCCACAACCCACAAGATATGATATAATAAGGTATTGTTCTAATTTTATATTCATATCACCATATCGCTCCTTAATTTTTTTGTAAGTTGGAATAAAACATGTGGTTACGTGACCATATACGTTTTTATTTCAGGTCTTTTTTTTTCAAATCAATATGTAGCAAGGAGATCGAGGTCGAGGAGGTTGACAAATTGGAGGCAGATTTGTTTGTGACGTTGTGCCTTCTCGAGAAATACTTCCCTCCATTGTTTTTTGATGTTATGGTTCATTTAACCTTGCACATTGCTAAGGAAGTTATATTTTGTTGTTTCGTATGCTTTCGGTGGATGTATCCATTTGTAACGTGTATGAAGTTATTAAAGGGCACGTGTGAAACAAAAATAATCCAGAAGGATGCATTGCTGAACAGAATGTTGATGAGGAGACGATTGAGTTCTTGAGTGAATTCAAAAATGACTTGAAGACTATTGGTATCCCTAATAGTTTGAGGAACTTGATTGAAAATAATAATAGATCAAGTCATAAAGACGGAGTCGCACTATCAACGGGCAAATCGTTAGACGACATTTCTTCAGATCTGTTCGTGAAATCACATTTCTATGTGCTGCAAAATACAACTGAAATTGTACCTTATATCGAATAAGTATTATGTACATGGGTTATATTATTTTATTCTCTACTACACGGTGTATAAAATTCGTCAATATTTGTTTACAGTCGGCACATGGAATTTCTTGAACAACAACATCCTGACAAGAAAATAGTATCGCTAGAGAAAGAGCACAACTTAAAGTTTGGTATGCGGTTACGATACGAGGTACGTAATTATACTACATATTTCATACCGGCCTTACTAGTTAAATATTTATAATATTTGATCTCGTAAATTGAAGTTCGCCCTTGTAGTATATATGTATCAGGTTGAGAGAGAGTTAGCGGAATCGCGAGAAAGTATATCAGAGACCATAAGGTGGATTTCATACGGACCAAATTGAAACCTATTGAGCTGCGAAGTCTATGACATCAACGGATTTACATTTCATACAAAATCTCGAGAAGGTAAAGTGCACCAGAACAGTGGGGTTAGTGTAGTAGCAAATGATTTGCACATTTCTAGAGAAGTTAAAACCTACACCAAGAAAACCTATTATGGTGTTTTACAGGACATATGGGTACCCAAGACGAACTTGGGTACACATTGGGTGAACTTAGTAGATTATGACACAAGAATTATCCTTTAATATTGGGCTCACAAGCACGACAAGTTTTTTATGTGACATATCAGCACGATAAAAAATGTCAATAGTAATCAAAAATCCTCCAACAACTTATACGCATGCGTACGAAGATGAGGAGTTTAGTACGGTGGTTAGTTATGAGAATGAAAATGTATTCCCCCTTTAGACCAAAAAAGATTTGGGGAAGGAATCCATAGATGACTATTACCACAAAGACAGTCGGGATTTATTTATACGTACTAGGGTATGCATTTCTTTCTTGATAATGATGCATTTGTTAAATATGAAACGTTAAGTTGTCAACATGTACATTTGTACAAGTGTAGCTAACACTTACATTTGATTGTATCAGGCGTAAGTGGACCCTTTTTGATTATCACGGACGTCGACCATTGGCTCGCATCGTTACTTAATATTAGACTAGTATAATATAGTTGTAATATATTACGTTATATTTTCTCTTTATTTGTTGAGTCTCGTTATTATGTAATATTTTCTCATTATTTGTTGAATCTAAGTATTAATTATTATGTAAGTATGCTTAAATTTGGCTTTGGAAAGAAATGGTATATTATGCTATTTACAAAGTTGATTGGAAGTTTTAGGGACTAGATAATCATTGATTGATTTTTGGCTTGCAATGTAGCCATAATTACCTGCCATGTACACATTAACCTAAATGATTTGATTTATATCCTAATTACCTAGAAGTATATAAGGCAATATTTAATTAACAATAATATCTAATTTTTTTCATATAAAAAACAATATTTTATGGAATTTGAACCATAATATACTAACACTAAAACAAGACATCATTAGTATTAATATTTAGTCAACACTTCTAAAATGAAATATTACTGTATTATACTTATACCAAACATAGAATAAAGGTAGGTGATTATTTTACATAAACAAGTAGTAGATACAAAAAGTTAATGTACAGACACTACAACAAAAATGGCTTTTTAGGACCTTTTGTGTGGGACTCTTGTAAAATAGGGTCCTAAAATCAATTTAATAGGACAAATGAACATTTGGGGTCCTTTTACAATGTACGCAACAGAACCGGTGTCCTAAAAAGTTATTTAATAGGATGAATGATTCTTTGGGGTCGTATTATCATATAACTTAATAAGACACTTAAAATCTAAATCCTAATAAAGTAGCCTATAAGACATGTAGTTGTTGGTGTCTCAATATGTAGTAATTTAATAGGACACTTGATCGCTGGATGTCTTATTATAACATAATTTAATAAGACATTTGTAGTTAAGTCATAAATATTCGGTGTTATAGGACCCTATCTAGTCGATGTCATATAAGATCATAACTTAATAGGGCATTTTACACTATGGTCTTATCACTTCAACCTTTATAAGACACTTAATCAATGTGTTGTTATTATAATACACCTTAATAGGACATTTGATATTTGAGTCATAAAACATTTGTTTTATAGGACACTTATTCGCTATAGTTTTATTATAACATAACATGACACGAAACTTGACACCTGAATCTTATAACTTTAACTTTCACTACAAATAAAATGTCATTTAGTGACACACATTTTTAATGGCATTTTGATTTTGTGCCACTATTTTAGATATTAATGGCTCTTTGAGCATGCTACATTTGCTCGAGAAACACTTTTAGTGGTATTTAACATTTGTGCCTTGAAATTTAGGTTTTAATGGCAGTTTGTGTATGACATAATTGTTTGACACACACTTTTACTGACATTTAGTATTTGTATCACTAAAATTTAAGTATTTAATGACAATTTGCGTGTGTCATATTTTCTTGACAATGTTTATGGTGGCACCTAAAATTTCACTACTAGAATAAGCATTATAATTTATCATACATAAAACTAATAAATAACGTTGTAAACAATATATGACATTTATCACCTTAAATTAGATGACAAGAGCAGGGTCGTCCCTAAATAAATTTAGATCCTAACAACCAATCTTTCAAATTATATGAATCAAATTATATATATATATATATATATATATATATATATATATATAATATAAATGAAAACTCTAAAATCCTATGTGTCGTGTTCTGGTCCCTCCCATTCTTAAGCCACCGAATTGCTTCATTCCTGAATAGTGGCTTCTCATGCATTTGATTCGTTTTGACGGGTATGGGTATTCTAAAGGGTTTGGATTTAGTGAAACGAATTATATGACATTCTCAAAACCCTACAGTTTCTTCACCCAATCTTTCATCCTACACCTTATCGTCTTCTTCACAATCCATCAGAGTAATCTCAAATCCTAAATGGTTCTACCGCACTCCATCTTCTCATTCGATTCATCATCGACACTCAAGCCTCACGATTGATTGATTATTTGTCACTTTGCTACGTCTGATCTTTAGGTATGTTCTAACACTTAATTAGGACCTTTGTCTCTTTTAAAGATTTATCAATCATAAACCGTAAATCAAAATATTTAGTTTAACATCTATGGTAACGACTATTGAAATCAATCTCTTGCAAATAGGACTTTGGATGGCTGATACTTGATTTTTAGATTACACCTATATTCATGTCTATGTGGTTTTCTATTTTTAACTTTTTTTGAATTAATTAGCACACTTATAGCGCTGCAGCGACTGTGTTCTTATAATAGTTACTTTGATTTTCAATTTGACGAAGAACATATCTTGATTAGGCTTAGTAATCCATGTTGTAGTTTTTTTAGAATATTAATCATCAAGTGTTGAGTTTCTAATAGGCTTACACAGAACATGAGTTGAATGCAAAGGTTTTATTTCACATATGAGTTATTATAATAATATGATGTACATTGGTTAGAGATGCTCCGTTATATTTGTTAATTAATGAAGGTTTTATTTTGCATTTTCTATGCTGAGTTATATATGAATTACACTAGAAAAATAATTGACGATGAAGACTGATTTAAGTGAACTTAGGGTTGAACAAATAACTGAATTAACCTAACCAAACAATTAACCGATGATTCAGTTTTGGTTTTGGTGTGTGGCATTATTGAATTAACTGAACCGATTATAAATACAATAATTAACCAAAATATGTGGCTTATCTTTTGAAAAATATATGCGTGCCTCACTTATTCATGGCATCAAAATTTTATGTGGTTACCTGCTGTTTAATATACACCAGCACCGTAACGAATATAACTTAATCTGAATATGAAACAAGATGTGTTATAGCATAAATTATAGGTAACCTAACATCACAAAAAGACAAAGAAGCCATCAAAAGGGGGTATTTTGTGTTCGTTCATCTAACTTTAACCAAACGTGAACGCGAAATTATAATCGAACATATTTTTTGTTTAGGTTCGTTCATTAAGGAAAATGACATGCTCATGTTACTTTATTTAAAACTTAAAGGAACATTTTATAAACGAAAATGAAAACAAATAAACATGAACAGACAAACTTAAACGAAGATAATTGAACAACATTAATTGCTTTAATGGTCAGAACAGGAGGTTGATGACAGTTTAATGATACTTTAGTTTGATCAGCATTTTAGTCCCTACATATCACATTTTGAGTGGAAAATCAATGATGAGGCAATGAATTTAGGTGTTTTGTTATCATAAATTAATCGAACTTACAATTTTTTTTATAAAATATGGGAAGTAAAGAAAGGCAGCAAATGCTCGTTACTGTTGCAAATTGCATGATGGAAGTGGGGGATGTAGAAGTTGACAGCTCTGATGGATCTGAGAAAAAGGAGTACGAATGACACAACAGATTCTCAAGTAAAAAACTTTTAATTCTAAGTAAACAAATGTAATGAACAAACGTAAACGAACATCGAAAAACATAATCGAGTATAAGTAAATCATGTTGGTCTTCGTTACAATAAGTAGAGTCATGGAATGCATTTAAAAATAAATAGATTTGCATTAGGAATCTCACGAGTAAGTCTGTTTGGGGGACCGAAGGCAGTTCTCCGTGGACCGGTTCAGTTGCGACACGGATGGGAATGCATGCTATGAAAGATGCATAATTAAATGGGCTCTTTTACTTTTGCACATTGTAGACCTACATATATGCATAGAATTTTTTGTCATATTGTTGAGTGGATGGTTATTATTTTTTATATTTTAATTTTTGTTTTCTTTCGTTAACAATTATGATATTCTACCGATGCTTTTTAGTGTTTGCTTTCTTTGCGCTTTTGAGTGAAATTGTTTATATATGTTAACATACTTCTTGATGGTTTCTTTTAAATCAGTTGGAAGTTATCTTCATATTTTTTAAATATTTCATCTGAATCTATGTTAACGTATTGTTTACCTTTCTATAGCTTATTTATGGATTAGATTCAGATACAAGTTACGATCTTTGGCAGCCTGGGATCGGGAATGCTGCTTTTGCATCATTTTGTATTAGATAATGGTAAATGTTGTAAAAGATGCACTGACAACATGTATGCTGACACACATATGTTTTTTTTTTATACTAACTTTCCTATCTTTGTATGTTTTTACTAGGTATTTCATAACACAAGTATTGCAGGCGAAGTGCCAATATGAAGGCATATAATCCCAGATGAAATATCTGGCTAAATGGAATCCGATGCTTGCTATCATCTAAAGCAATCTTGGCTAAAAAGTCAACTAAAATAAAAAATAAATGGTCAAAAACGTCAGCTTGCATTTCAATTCTTTAAAGGGGCAGTTTGGTGATGACGAAATTTTATTGCATCTTGATGTTAATCAAGATGTTAGCCTACTAGTGTAAAACCTTTATTTTTGTGAAATGATTTTTGCACTATAATGACTCGAGCTTAATATATAACTGTTTGTTGAAAACTAAAATCTAGGTCGGAGATAAAGTTTTTCTTAAAAGTATTCTAAACCCTACTGAGCCTGTAGCAAGAGGATGGGTGAAGAGCTTGGACCCAAATGAGTTAGTTGGGGTACAGAGATTGGACCAAAATGGTGTGAGTAAATGTTCAAGTACCAATAAAAATAGATGAAAAGTTGATGAAACCAGGCCATATGGGTTATTTTCCACAATTCAAGATTGTATTGGTGCATCCATCGCATGGCCTTGTCCATTCATCTCGGTATGTATTCGTAAAACTTGTGATACGAATAATTTTAATGACATGGAACTTAATGCTTATACATTGATGGTTTATTTTGTAGGTAGTCCGTGAGGATTGAAGACGTACACATGGTGACTCGGGATTTTATGGTGCTGGTTTCTTTTATTGCTTTTTTTTTAATGTTACAAGAGTTCATGTTGGATAATGCTATAACTTATTTATGTTTTGTTTTTTGTTATAATGAAGTTTTATTTCTTTCAATATTTAGATATCCATAACCGTATAGTAAAATCTTGTGTGTGGACGTTTAAAAAATGGTTGTATAATATGATTTGTTAGGACTTCTAATTTTTGTCCTAAACGTTAGAACATTGTAAAAGTGTCATAATATGTTTTGTTAGGGCGTTTAAGCTACTCATAAATATATTATGCGACCATAAAATTTAGTTTCATAATCTTGTTTTGGATATTATTACCCTTTTCTTGGTACTATAATGTTCCATCATCAGGGTCCTATAAATTATTTATAAGGACGTTTGTATGTGTATCAAAAGTTTACAATTAGGTAAGCACATGTTAAAACATAGTAAAAGTGTCATAATATGTTTTTATTGGAACGCTTTTTGGGTTGTAACTGATATATTATGCGACCATGAAATTGGTTTCATAATCTTATTTGGGATATCATGACGCTTTTTGAGTTCCAAGACTTATTACGACCCCTTTACATGAAACGTTTTTCTCATTGGTCCTATTAAATGAAAGGTCCTATAAAATAGCATTTTAGGACACTTTTGTGCGTACTAAAAATCGCTTTTTGTTGTAGTGAGAAATATATAATCTTATATAAACATAAAATATCTAAACAAAATAGATCGTGAACAATGGTTGGTCTTGACTACAGTTGAAACTAACCTTCACCCTCACATCCAGCAAATTCTCGTCCAGAAAATCGCCCCACTTACGAACCTTGTAATGAAGCGACAGATAATACCTATCATTCCGACGAGCAAATGTTTCAAAAACCTCCCCATAATCACCAAGTCTGAACTTCAATATGAAGTTCCTCGAGTGGATGTCGTATCGGTTCACAAATGCAACCGCTATATTGAAACTGTAGTAATATTCAAACAAAATTTTAAGTATAAATTAACATATTCTACAATAATGTTTTATTGAAACTGTAGTAAATACGAAAATAGTTATAACTTACCTAGGAACCCTTAAGCACCCTCTTAAAGGTGTAATCAAATTCCAGGCCTTGAACGTTCGTGTATTCTTCTAGAGTAAATCCAAAATTACATGCATACATATCAAATACTTTGATCAAACTTTAAAAAATCAAAATTGGATTCATATAATAGATTGTATAATTAATAACCCTATTCTTTGATTAACTATATTCATTACGCAAAACACGAATAGAAGGATGACGAAATCGTGCATAGTTGCATACACAGGTTATTCTGTCACACCCCGACTAGGTAGTTGCGGAAGCGTAATACGGGAATGTAACAGATAACACTGGTATCAACAACATTGTTTATAAAGAAATTCACAAACTAATTTACATCATATTACATGGGTTGGTACTATGTTTACAAACTAGATGGGAATCACATAACCGGTTTACGAGCTTTTTATTTAATATTATATGTCTGCGTCTATTCACAGCTATTCAACTCTCCTTCTAACACCAAGCATGTAAGCAATTCATTCCACTTTCGCTTTACCTGAAAAGCATGTTAAAACGGGTCAACTACGTCTAGTTGGTGAGTTTCAAGTTTCACGAGTATCAACGAAATCAGTATACGAGTTCGTAAAGTTTACAGTGTGTATGTATACATGTATGTGTATGATGTATTATACTAAGCCACAAGTGAAACCGAAACGAGCTATAACGCATGGCCTCCACTGCCAATGCACTCCCGTTGGCATTTAACAGCCACTTTGCCCCAAGTATGTACTATGTCTAACACCACATAGCAGTATGTAAAAATATAATGACAATGTGCAACTGGGTTTACATATGTTCCGGCATACCCCTCCGGCCCTGTCAGTTGGGTTTGTCAAACCGATAGTACTATCCACACGTCACCGGCACGAAGTTAATCACTTGTGTTTGTGGGGACTTGTCAAGTGTTAGTACTTAGATAATCCACATCATCACACGTTTTCAAGTATATAAGTATATGTAAACATGCTTTTCACCCCAAAAGTTCGTAAAACAGTTTAGAAAGTGGGGGTCGTGAAACTCACCTTATCGTAGTTCGCACGGAAATTACGTATCAATAAGTCAGGTGCCTCGTTTATAGCCTGATTCCTATAAACGGTATCGTATCGTTAATACTAGTACAGTGTTCAAGCTAAGTCGGGCTGTATAGATAATCTGGGTATAGCTGTTAGGCCCAGAACATGACCATAGTCTTAGATTGTGACGTTGTATACTATGAAACATTTAAAACTGGATTTGGCTCAGTTACACCGTTTCCCGAGCCTAGCCAAGTTGATCGTTTATGCGTTTCGGGAATAGGTAAGATCATAAAAACTTAAGTAAATATATTGATTGATAAAATGATTTGATTTATGAAAGAATTTTAAGGTTTCGGTATCTGGTTTGATCGCAGAGTTCGTTTCCATTTTCACACGAGTTTGATGATACAGAACACGTACAATCCACCCGAATTGTCCGGAATTCTCGTAAAAAGTTCGTTTTTATCAATATCATTCTAAAATATGATATTTGACCACTTTTGACATTTTGACATACCAGTCAGTCCGTTAAACACAAAACTGCCGGTTTTGTTAAAACAATTATAATTTAAATCTTTGATTAATCATAATTAAATATGTACTTATATATAAATTATGTAAATTTTTCTAAAAATACATTAAGACATGGAGAATTTTATAAAAATATTTTCAGAAATTTTATGATTAATTATTTATTTATAAAAATTCATTTAATAGGTTATAATCGTGTAATAAATGGCCCGTTTATATCAAACGACCTCCGAAAAATTCGATAATTTTTACAAATGGCCTCAATGTTATTAAATAGCCCCTGCAAAATCTCCAGAACCTAACTCTTTTGAAAAAATGCCTTTTTGTGCGTTTTTCGGCTGTTAAAATTCGGTTAAACCATAATTGCACAAACCATACTTAGGCATTTCTAATGATCCCCAAACTTTACCAGTGATCTTACCATCACATATTAAACTCCAAATCCAAGTTTCATAATTTTTCAATATGTTTAGCTATTTTTCCCAAATAAACGCTCATAAACGGAAATAAATTCACCAAATATTCTCCGTTTATCGAAAAATTACCAAATTTGAGCAGGGACTCATTTATATGATCCCTAATGTCCCAGAAAATTTCACAAGCTAACAACAAGCACGTCACAATCTAATACTAAACAGCCCTTAAACGAGTGTTATAGGTTTACCTTGTCGGTTTTCGATGAGTTTGGCTAGCTTAAACGACTCTCCGGGTCTCGGGTTGCAAACTCAGTGTATCTACATCTCATATAACATCAAACCAAGCATAAATCATCCATGTGACAGCCTTGATAATTAGGGTTTCGGTTTTGGGTTCAAACCGAACTTTCAAACCGTAAAAACGTTGTATTCATGTTCTAATCCGCGTTTTTGACCAAAAAAGTATATGTTCCTGGTTTTTAAACATGTTTAACATCAAAACATGATTTTACTTGATTTTTATGATTTTTGGATGGTTAAACATGTTTAAAACTAATCAAGGATTAATTTTTCATGGTTAAACTATGTTAATCATGGTTAAAACTCAAGGAAAAATCACTAATTACCTTAGGTTTTTGATGAAACTTGATGAAGAAGAATAGGTCTGCTGAGTTCTGGAAATTTTTCTCTAAAAATATCTTCTTAATATTTTTATATATATAAGATACTAGAAGGGGTGGGTTGTCCCCTTTTGCGACCGCAAGTATGTAAGGGCCCATTAGGCCTATTTTTGGCCCAATGGTGCCTCGGTTTTCATGCCACGCGTAAAAGTCGGTCCAAAATTTAGTTCGGGTTCGGTTTTTCGCAAGAAAACTAATTCGAGTGCGAAAACCAGCGCGAAAACGAGTGTTTTTCAACCTAGTTTTGTAAAATAAGAAAAACGTACCGACTCGTTGTAAAAATCCAAAATATTTTCACGGATTGCTTAGAACATGTCATATAAGTGTTTTATAAATCTTTTTCGGCTTAACGGATGCTACAATGCTCGTTTTGATATTAACGATTGCGTTTAAGCTTATAGCGTATCGATAAACGAAACCTTTTTCGTTTAAAGAGTTTTAAATGTACCGGGGCCTAAATATCAATATGTTAGCCTCTATAACATATATATAACTCGTATATGACCCCTCAGTATGTATACGAGTCATAATTAGTATCGGTCGGTTACTCGTTTAAGCACTACGAATTAACCGATTTATCGTTTACTTGTTACGTAATGAATATAGTATACCTCGTTTTGTCACGAATATCACATATTCATAAATCAAACGTGTAAAGCATGAAATACCTTCGTTATTGAATATCATCATGAAGGACAACGACTTGAATTTGAATTCCTTTGAAATCTGACTCTAGGTATAACAGGGATGATGAAAAGGCGGTTACACAACTTCTTATATATCGTGTTTTAAACAAAAAGGCCCATTAATCATCTTTTAAGAAAAATGGCC
Source organism: Bidens hawaiensis (assembly GCF_021521415.1). Taxonomy (NCBI): domain Eukaryota; kingdom Viridiplantae; phylum Streptophyta; class Magnoliopsida; order Asterales; family Asteraceae; genus Bidens; species Bidens hawaiensis. The sequence goes on along the minus strand of NW_027504845.1, from coordinate 1,508,567 downwards.
CATTGAGAAACATAATATAGTCTTTAGTCACGCATTAAAATTAAAATTGTCACTATAATCACACCTAATTAATTAGTAATATTTTTACGCACCTAATAAAATGAAAAATTATAACCTAGATAATAACGATCTATAAAGAGAGGAATTGTTTTTAGAGTCACTATTGTTTAACCTTTAGTCACATTGTTACATAAATGCATGACCCTAACACAACATTTAGTCACACTCTTTTGTAAAGAGTGTAACTGTGACTATAAACTACTAAGACAACACTAACGTTTCCTTAAAGAATGTAAAGGTCACATGTTGACTAAAAAGTACTTACAATTTACTAACATTTCCTTTGTAATGAACATTTAGTTACACCTAACAAAGTGAACAATTAACATATATTACTTCTAGTCACATATTATATGCATTTGTCATCACTATAATATATAAATTGTCACACATCCATATTCGAGCTACGACCAAAAAGTAATTATACATCATAACGATGATTGTCTATTTAACATTTAGTCACACCTAACAAAGTGAACAATTAGCATATTTTACTTCTAATCACAAATTGTACGCATTTACCTCCACCAAAATATATATTTTGTCGCACATCCAAATTGGAGATGAGACCAAAAAGTAATTATACATCAATAACGATGATTGTCTATTGAACATTTAGTCAGACCTAACAAAGTGAACAATTAACATAGTTTACTTCTAGACACATATTGTATGCATTTACCATCACCATAATATATATTTTATCACACATCCGAATTAGAGATGTGACAATTAAGTACTTACACTTCATTAACATTTCCTTAGTAATGAACATTTAGTTACACCTAAAATATTCTTATACTAATGGACTTACTGTTGTCACGTATTCCAATGTTGAGGGACAAACTGGTTGTTCAGTATTAATAACATTGTCTTTATATCTTTTTGTACTTTAAATGGCACCTGCACATTATTTTGTTCATATCTTTTAGTTCAGATTTTCTCTCTGGGTGTTAATTATCAATGTAAGTCTGCTGGTTTTTATATTACATGTATATGATAGTGTGGAACTGAGGGTTTGTATGGTGGAATGTATAGATTATAAACAGTGTGTAGCATCAGTTTGTATCCATTGTTGTGTGTGTTAACTGGGTTGATTTTGTTGTTACAGATGAAGATTAATGATGCAGAGGAAGATGACATTGAAGATGATAAAGTGCTGATTTGGTCATGGATTTTCATGGAAAAGACGAAAGGAAGATCACAAGATTTCAGTTCAAGTCTAATATCCGCGAGTTGGTGGATAATTTCTCATAATATCATATGTCCGAATCTCAGATAGACGATCTGAATCTATGATGGTGTTTCCGTAAATATTTTATTCACCATCATTATTATAGATTCGACTGAGGCCGACAAACCGGATCTTCAGATGCCTGGGGTGTTGCCAAGACCTCTATGGGTAATTTGAAAGATCCAAATTTTCAATTTAAGTCGACCGAGGTCTACTATATCATAAGTTAATCAAGTTTAGGAATTGAGTTTGTAATTTAGGTCTAGCATAATCCAAGGGGGAGTTTGTTTGAGCATTTTTGTCTAATGCTAGGTCTAGTGAGCTTAATGTGTCATTTGTATTTTTAAAAGGGCTAAACTATCCATAGATGAAAGTATGTAAAGTGAAACGTATATGTCTAAGAGTGTGTAAGCTTATACGCCCGTATAAGCTTATACGAAGCCTGACCTTATATGTTGTCACTGTTCATCTATATATAGAGCTTTACATATTAACTTTTGTAACAGTCATGACATTTATTCAGTTTGTACTCTAACTGTTATAATCAATATACTGAATGTTAAAAGTGAATGTTTTGTGACTACTTTATGTTATAATTCCACTATACCATATCGAATAGTAAATATAAATGTTTCGGTAAATCCAAAAGTACATGCACACATATCAAATAGTTTGATCAAACTTTAAAAAATCAAAATTGGATTCATATAATAGATTGTATAATTAATAACCCTTTATTTATTAACTACATTCATTACGCAAAACGCGAATTGAAAGGATGACGAAATCGTGGTTGCATACACTGGTTATTCATAAATCAAACTGTTAGGGCACAAATTTTTGACACTGTGGATACGTTATCTTGGCATATGTCTGGATCAGTTATACTTAGCATGTGTTCCAGATTCAGTCAGGATCAAGGATCCTCAGTACTTATTATTTACTAACGGTTGTTCTCTTTGTATATCAATATATATTGACATGTATAACGGATAGAGACGTGGTCTAACCTATAATTTCACCATCCAAGTGGTCTAGCACGTGGTCAAAGAAGTGTAGCAGCCATAGTGGAGTAGTGGCATAAAAATAGGACATTTTGTTAGATTATTTTTTGTATATATTGAAGCTATTGATCAGTTAGTTAACACACAGAACACAACCTACTTAGCATACGATTTACTCTGTAACTCTAGCATTAGATACACCCTTAGTAATCATTGTATTCATTGATCATAGCTTCCAACCCTTGTAACCTTTTTTTTTATTAATAAAGTGATGATAGACGATTTGTCATCACCCGGTGTTTTTGTGCAGGCGATCCGACCAAGATCAAGGGCTTTTCCTCGCAACAACTCATTGTGTTCTTGTTTGCAATCATTTCATAATCATTGTTATCATTCAAGCACTAAACCTCACTTTACAAATTTGGTTACATTATCCTTGAGTGATATTTGACCAAAACAATTTGACACCCACCATGGTGCAATTGGTGCTTTAATCCAGAAAATTTTCTATGAATATTCAACCTTTTCAACCAATATCATCATCAATGGCCTCTCAACAAACCTCTGCTTTAACCACCATGCCTTCATCAGTTTCTCTCCCACCAAGTGCTTCATTTCCAATGCCTCCTCCACCCACGGGAGTACCAAGGACCAATGCTGCTGGAAACAATACACAAATTCCAGTCTTCCAGAGTTCAAAGACTACTGCTACAACCCCCATGGTAAAATCTAACAATGATGTTTCGGCTATGTTTTCACATGTTAAGGCGTATATGGAGAAACAGAACAAGACTAACCAGAAGATCATATGCGAAATAGCGGATCTCAAGAAGAATAACAGGCTACTGGAGGATCAGACTCCTTTGATGCCAAGGATGACAGATCACACCACTCCAGGATCCGTGGCTCAGCAAGCTCAAGGATCTTCGTTCTTCCAACAAGGATCATCCATCCTTCAACCAGGGTCTGTGGGTCAACAAGCTCAAGGATCCACTTTTTTTCAGTAAGGAACATCTATCCTTCAACCGGGATCTGTGGTTCCTCAAGCACAAGGATCCTCGTACCTCCAACAAGGATCATCTACCCTTCATGCAGGATCCATGGGTCAGCAAGCTGAAGGATCCTCGTTCCTTCATCAAGGATCATCTATCCTTCCACCAGGTTCCATGAGTCAGCAAATCCTCTTTCCTTCAACAAGGATAATTCATCTTTAAGCCAGGATCCTCAAGGATCCTCGATGGAAAATCAAAGATCCTCGGGACATCAACATCAAAGGTCATCGAAGATCCATAAAGGAGACATCATCCCAATGCAGACCATTGCCTCTGGTGGACCAACTACCATGGTAGATGCTTCCTATCTTGGATACTCCTCTAGGATGACGACGTTTAGTCAACTAAGAGGTAATCCCATATCCTTTAAAACTAACCTTGGTTCCATGCAGGATACATGTATCAATCAAGCCATGGCCAAAGAGCTCCAGAAACTGAAGGATATGATATCCAGTGTACCAGGAGTGGTCCAACCTATTCCTGAAATACAAGAAGGAAGCCACAAGCTATCAAGATTTGCTCCAACAATATGTGATGCTGAAATCCCAAAACGCTTTCAAACCACCAATATGAAGGTGTATGATGGTACCACTGATCAAGAAGAGCATGTGGCTCAAAACAGGGAGAGTATGGGGATCAATCCCATTCTTAAAAGGCTCAAAGAGGCATCACCATGCAAAGGATTTGGATCCACTTTAACAGGATCTGCACTTAAATGGCTGCTAAGTCTTCCTCCCTACTTTGTTACTTCATTTTCACATTTAGTTTATTTATTCAAAAGCCAATTTTCTTGTAGTAGAAAATTCAAAAAAATTAACCAGGGATTTATATAGAGTTGTCCAACCTTATGATGAATCCCTAAGGGATTTTGTTACAAGGTTTGACAAGGAAGCCCTAAAGATCCCTAATCTTGATGCTGTTGAGGCATTCAAGATGGAAATACACAGGGGCTCCCCATTTTATGACGATCTTGTGATGACCCCATGCAGGTCGTTAGATGAAGTCAGAAGCAGGGCACTCAGATTTATAAGGCTAGGGGATGAAAAGAAAATTCAAGAATGGTTAGGAGTTCCAATATAACAAGAGTCTCCTGACAAGAAACAAGGTTCCTTATTAAGTATTTCCGAGTATTGTTTCTTTGTCGATACTCATTTGTTAATTTTTGCCAATAAGGATCCCGGAGAGAAAGCAATGTAGCCTCGGAAGAATGAGAAAGCAACATCCTTCAAAGACAAATCCAAATGGTGCGATTTCTATGAAGATTGTGGACATTTGACTGACAACTGCATTGGTCTAAGAAGAGAAATTTGCTATCTTTTAAGCAAATTCCACTTCAAGGAGCTCATATGAAGAAAAAATTCAAGGATCCAGGATCCTGAAGATGTCCCGCAAAAAGCAAATCCGACCCCTCCTGATGAACAAGTCATCAATTTCATCTCTGGTGGATCGAATATATGTGGAACCTCCTTCTCCTCGTCCAAGAGACATGCTAATGAGACTAAATTGGAGAACGAAGAGCGACCAGTTATATCCACTAATTTAATTATTGATAAGAGAATCTTCTTTGACGAAGAGGATAAAACAACCATCCAGGATCCTCATCACGATGGTTTGATTGCAACTCTATTTATTGCTAATCATTATGTGCGTAGGATCCTAGTCGATGGTGGAAGCTCAGTCAACATCATTAAACACGATGTACTTCAGAAAATGAATATCCCAGACTCGGTAATCATTCCCCGAACATCCATGCTAGTTGGATTCAGTGGCGAAACTAAGAAAACAATGGGGGGCATCAAGCCCCCTATATACATTGAAAGGTTAAATTCTTATAAAAAAGTTTGTGTTATAGATAATTTGTCTTGTTGTAATGTAATTCTTGCCAGGTCATGACTACATGGACTGAAGGCTGTAGCATCTACTTATCACCAGTGTATAAAATTACCAACTCCTTAGGGAGTAGTGAGAATAGATGGCAAACAAGTGGAAGCTAATAATTATTATTCCTCATCAATGAAACGGACGGCCAAACAAACGATAGCATAGCAAGTACAACAACATACTAGGAATGTACTGGAAGCTAGAGAACAAGACATAAAATAAGTATCATTGGATCTCGAGGATCTGGACGCAAAAGTTTTTATGGATGTTTCCTTTGTATTTCAACAAATTCAGATGGAACCATCTGATCAGGAAGACACAACATTCATGACTCCTACTGGAATATATTGCTATATTGCCATGCCCTTTGGACTAAGAAATGCAGGTGAAACTTATCAACACTTAGTCAACATGATGTTTAAAGACCAGCTAGGGAAGACCACGGAAGTCTAAATAGACGACATGGTGGTCAAATCCATGAAGGCTAAAGATCATCTTAAAGACTTGGAAGAAGCCTTCAATATCCTTGACCAGTATAACATGAAACTTAATCCATCTAAATGCCATTTTGGTGTTAAGGAGAGAATGTTCCTTGGTTATATGGTCACTAATAGGGGTATAGAGGCTAGCCCGTAACAAATAAAGGCCATCATCCACCTGAAGTCCCCCGTGAATGCAAGGTTGACAGGAAGAATTGCAGCCCAAAAAAGGTTCATCTCTCGATATTTGGAGAAGTGTAAGGATTTTTATGATATCCTTACAAAAAATAAAAAGTTTGAGTGAACGGAGAAACATGAGGCTGCACTCAAAGCCTTGAAGGATTACTTATCCTCAGCACCAACATTAATGAAGCCAATAGAAGGAGAATCCCTATCCTTGTACCTAGCTATCTCGGGTAATGCAGTAAGTGCTGTCATGGTAAAGGATAATGAAAGGGAGAAACATCATGTTTATTATGTAAGTAACAGTCTTCAAGATGCTGAAGCCAGGTATTCTCATTTAGGAAAAATGATCCTTGCATTAATTATGGATTCTACAAAGTTAAGGCATTACTTTGAAACTCATATTGTAGTTGTGAAAACTAACAATCCTGGCACGAGTGTTCTTAGAAGGCCAGAGATGTCAGGTAGGATGGCTAAGTGGGGAGTAAAGTTAAGTGCATATGATATCAAGTACGAGCCAAGGACAGCTATCAAATCTCAAGCATTGGCTGACATTGTGGCTGATTTTAGTAGTGATTATACATAAGGAGACTGACTTGGAGGTCCAACAGTTAGAGGAAACCAAGGATCCTTGGAACTTGATCACAAATGGATCATCCAACATAAGAGAAATAGAATTAGGTATCCTACTGAAATCGCCACAAGGGGACATAATACCCTAGTCTGTAGCATGTGAGTTTCAAGCCACAAATAATGAAGCGAAATACAAAGCTCTAATCGCAGGTTTGCAATTAGCTAAAAACACGATGATCATGTATCTTCAGGCGTATATAGATTCGTTATTAATAAATAACCACTTTAATGGCTCATATGCTGTTAAAGTTGAAAACTAATCAAATATCTGGACATTGTGATAGAATTGTCAAAGTTCTTCGAAACTTTTAGTATTATACAGGTACCAACGGATGAAAATGTTGGGGCGTTTCCGTTAGCAAATCTAGCTTCATCCTTAAGATCCCAGAAGATATAAATATCCCAATCATCCATATACTCTAACCATCAATAGGAGAACAAGAAGTTTTGGAGATAACAAATTACAAAGAGATTGTGCTTTGGGATCCATTATCCTCAAATAATCAAGGATCTTGGATCCTCCCGATTAAAAAATTGATTCAAGATGGAGAGATTCCCACTATAGAAAATCCTAAAACCTTCAAACTTAAGGAATCACCATACATCTTAGTACATGATATTATGTATAGGAAATCTCTTTCAGGTCCATACTTGATGTGTATTGAGGAACCTGAAATTCAAGAAGTGTTCAAAGATTTTCACGAAGGTGATTGTGGTAATCACACTGGAGGTATATCCCTATTCTCTAGGATTCTAAGAACATGGTACTTCTGGAAATCCAAGAAAAGAGACGCCATGGAGTACTTAGAGTAATGTGATTCTTGTCAATGACATGGCAACATTCTGCATCATCCAGGGGAGCCTAAGTATTCTATATCCTCATCATGGCCTTCATGAATTGGGGCTTGTATATTGTGGATAAGCTACCTAAATCATCTGGAGAAAAAGTGTTCATGCTTGCCACTAACTTTTATGATTGCTGGCGCATCAAGATGATTTACCTCCACACCAGTTCATCCTCAAGATAATGGCCAGGCAAAATCAAGTAACAAGATCATTATCAACAATTTGAAGAAAAAGTTGGGATCCAAGAAGGGTAAATGGGTTGAAGAGATACCATACGTTCTTTGGGCTGACATGACAACACCCAAGAATGCAACAGGTCAAACACCTTTCTCGTTGGTGTTTGGCTCAGAAGCTGTAATCCTACGAAGATGGTGGTTCCTACTGCCAGAACAAGCATCAATGATCCTCAAAACAACAATGAGATCCTTCTCGAAGATCTAGATACTGTTGATGAGCTCAGAGACTAAGCTAAGATCCGAATGCCAGTATATCAACGAAGGTAGCTGGGGCATACAACAAGAATATCAGGATTTGAAGATTCCAAGAAGGATATCTAGTTTTTAGAAAAAGCTTTCCAAAACACAACTATTCCAGCAGTTGGAAAGCTAGCACCTGAGTGGGAAGGCCCCTACTTGATCGAGTCAGAAGCTGGAAAGGGGTCATATCACATGCAGACTATGGAAGGGAACAGGTTACCAAGAGCGTGGAATGCTATCCATCTCACGAAGTACTTTTTCTAATCTGGATCAAGAATCCTTAGAAGATCAAGTATCGGTAAAGGGTCAAGAATCCTAAAATGGGTAATATTTGTCTAATCACTTATTCATTTCTGATTATTGTTATTAATTAAAGGATACTATATTCTTACCATTTATCTTTTCCACGTTTTAAGTAACAATGAAGATTTCAATAAGAGATTCAATGACAAAGAGGTAGGCCACCTCTCCCTCACACTCAAGGTACATTGTTATTTCCTTGGCCTTACCCACGATTAAGGTGTGACTCCCTATGGTCATATATTTCATGGTTTAAAGGTTTTCACCTTTCTTATAATTTAGTGTTTCTACACTCTCGCCTAGAGCGCACGTTATCCAACGTATAATTCGGGGCAGCGAGACCAGTGCACGCTTAGTGGCTGACAATTACGTTGCTTTCGATTATATGGAGGATCCTACAGTTTATGGTAGACGTACAATACCTTTTCCCATCCAGTCTTTTGTAAGTAGGATAACTCTTTCAATTAATGTTTATCAAGTGCATTGAAAGCATCTACATCTATCCCCTTTTGAGTTGTCATTACCCATCTCAAAATATTATCAGTTTCAGCTTTCTTTGATCCCTTTTCATCCTCTTGCTTCCTGAAGTCTACCCGGTGAGTATTTTACTTGGTAAAATACTCTTCAAGTAAAGTCTACCCGGAAATTGATCCCGGGAACACTTCTATGTTACCAAGTTGTGAAGGATGGCAGAGTACATAGCTTACTCGGAAAATGAAGATTGATGCAAAGCCTACCCGGAAGACTTGTTTTACACTTAGAATATTTTGTGACTATGTAATTTGAACATGTATTTACGTTTGGGGTTTCTAGAAGGAATGACAGCTGTCCTAGGGTGGCAGGCCTATAAATAGAATGTTTTAGGTCACGCCGCCTAAGGCAAACATACACATTAATTAAGAAAGAACATTGTGTGTGACGGCTGTCTTAGTATAGTACGGATAAACCTTCCTTCAAGAAACCTTAAATTGATTATCCAATTTATATGATGAATATTATATGAATGGAAATCTTTTGAGTGAATCATGTTTGTGTTGGTTCCCTTTGAATATTGATTAAGCAACCGTATGTTTGTTATTGGTTCCGCCTTTAACAAACGGTCATATTTCTAAATATAGCAACCCGTCATTAACTCCCTTGTCGACACATTTATTTGTTTGAGTTATGACATGATTAAGTAAGATCCAGCTGAAATAGGGGACCCGACAAGTGGTATCAGAGCATTGTTAAAGGAAAGATCGTTGCTGATTGAAGATTTGAAGAAGAATGACGTAAGCAGACCATTGTTACATTGAAAAGTGACGTCAACAACTTTGTTTTTTAATTTTATTACAGATCTACAATCATTTGGTGTTTTCTTTTCCTTATTCTATTTAAAGTTTTAATTTTTATATATAAATCTTGTTCTAATCACATCAGACAACTCAGATCTGAACAACCGGTTTTCATATCTGATTATTTTTGAACCCTGTTTTTACAAAGAAACTACTTTTGATTTCTCAAAATGTCTGGTTACGAGGAACAAGATGTGTCTACTAACAAGATTCCTAGACGGTATGGACAGGAAAATTTCACAAAATGGAAGGTATTGTTTGAAGCAGCCGTTTGCTACAATGATGTTGATATGTGGAACTCCATCAAGAATGGTCCACAAGGGGAAGTTGAAGAAGGTGCAAATCCAGCAGCAACTGCTAATGTAAGAGAAAGGATGAGAATGGTAGATGACAAGGCTTTAGATATGTTGAAGCTAGGTCTATCTTGGTAAATACTTACCAAGGTTGCACATCATCCCAATGCCAAAGCAATGTATGATGCAATACTTGAAATATTTGAGGGAAATGTTGAACTCAAAAACATAAAGAAGCAAAGATTGAAGCAGCAGCTGGAAAGATTTAAGTATAAAGATGGAGAAAGGTTAAAGTCTATTCTTGAAAGGTTTTTGGGTATATTGAATGATCTCAGAACCACTGACTATGTCATGACTGACCTTGACTTGAATACAAAGTTGCTCAACTCAATGCCAAAGGAATGGTACACTGCTTGCAAGTTCATCCTTACAAAACACAACTACAATGATTTGAAATTGGATGATGTAGTGTGCTTTCTTCAAGCTTCAGAGATAGAGATAATAGAGAATGAAATGATTAAGGAGGAAACCCTACTTCAATGTTTCAAATGCATTGATTGCACCTATGGGTAATTTGACTACCAAGAATCAACAGCAGATTCCAATCATTGAAGAACCTGTTGAACCTAATTCTGATACTGTAAAATCATTTGTTGGTGGTAGCACAAGTAATCATGGAAATCAGCAAAGATTCAATGTGCAGCTGATTGATGACACTGATTCTGCCTCTATGACAAGTGGGAATGTCCCTCACACTAGTGGTGGAAATGGTCAAAGCAGTGATACACAAGCATTGCTTTCAATGTTCATTGAGTCACATAATGCATTTGTTGCAAAGAATTTAATTCACACAAGTGTAGTACAAGATGATCTTGAGCAGATAAATGCTGATGATTTGGAGGATATGGGTTTAAAGTGGCAAGCAGCCATGTCGGCTCTTAGAAGCAAGAGGCTTTACAACAGGACTGGTAGGTCACTCCTATCAGGACCAAATGAAAGAATTGGTTTTGACAAGTCAAAAGCCATTTGCTACAATTGCCAACAGCCTGGTCATTTTGCAAGAGAATGTAACATGCCAAGAAACTTCCAAGTAAACCAATTTCAGAACCAACCAAGAAATCAGCAGCCTCAAAATCAATAGCAGCCTCAATATCAGCAGAGACCAAACACCAACAACTTCAACAACAACTTTAACAAAAATCCCAACAACAACTGTAATCCCAACTTCAACAACTTCCAACCTCAAATGAACAATCATGATCAAGGAATGCCACAAAATCAAAGTTTTCAGAGAAACAACAACCAAAACCTTCAAAATATTCCAGACAACACTGTTCCAGCCAACCAAAACCAAATTAGAAATTAAGAAAATGTTGCTGTAACAACACAGCATGAAGGTAACTTTGATTGGAGCAATCATGAAGAAGATATTGCAGATGATATCAAGAGGGCAAATGTGGCATTCATGGCTATAATTGAGAAAGAAGCTGGATCATCATCTCAGGAATAGTCCACTCCTCTGAATGACATATGGTACATGGATAATGGTTGTTCTAGGCACATGACTTGTGACAAGAGGTCTCTTTTCAATTATGAAGAAAAGTTTGAAGGTCCTGTAGCTTTTGATAGTGATGAAAATGGTGGAAAGATTGTTGGAAAAGGAATCTTAACAAATGGAAAAGTTTCATTTGACATTGTGTTTCATGTTGAAGGTCTTCAGTACAATCTACTGAGTATATCAAAAATGTGTGATAAGGGATACAAAGTCAGTTTTGATGATTCACACTGTTTCATTCTAAAACCTGAGTTTGTGTTTCCACCTGAAATGATTATGATGATGGCACCAAGAAATGGCAACTTATATGAACTGAATATGAAAGAAGCTGTTTCAAGAGGAGGTGCATGCTTCGTTTCCAAAGCCACTTAAAATGAATCAAAATTGTGGCATAGGAAACTCTGTCATGTGAACTTAAAGAACATGAATAGGCTTGTCAATGGTGAGCATGTCATAGGCTTACCTACAAGAGAGTTCAAGTTAGAAGATCATTGTAGTTCATGCCAAAAAGGAAAGCAACACAAATCTACTCATAAGCCAAAGCTCATCAACTCAATTGATCAAGTACTTGAATTACTTCACATGGATCTCTTTGGTCCTGTGAGTGTGCCAAGTATAGGGAAGAAAAGATATTGTCTTGTGGTCATTGATGACTATTCAAGATATACTTGGGTTTATTTCCTAAGTACCAAGGATGAGACTGCAGAGTTGATTAAAGGTTGTGTAACAATGATTGAGAACAAATTATATAAGAAGGTTAAAATGATGATAAGGGACAATGGTACAGAGTTCAAGAATGGAGTTATGCAAGAATTTTGTATAGAAAAGGGAATACTTCAACAATTCTCAACTCCTAGAACTCCTGAACAAAATGATGTTGCAGAAAGAAGAAATAGAACCTTGATTGAAGCTGCAAGAACCATGTTAGCAGATGCTAATTTACCTGTCACTTTCGAGGCTGAAGCCATAAATACAGCCTGCTATGTTCAGAACAGGGTACTTGTCAACAAAAGGCATAACAAAACTCCATATGAAATATTTCACAACAGAAAGCCTTATATCAAGTTTTTCAAGCCCTTTGGATGCAAATGTTTTCTTCTGAACACTAGGGACTATTTGAACAAGTTTCAAACAAAATCTTTAGATTGTTTCTTTGATGGATATTCTACATACTCAAAAGCTTACAGAGTGTATGTGAAAGACCATTTGAGTGTTATAGAATCATCTGACATCATCTTTAATTAGAATCAATTCAATACAGTTGATGGTGCAGCATGGCTGTTTGATCATGAGAAATTGATAAGGTCCTTCAAGATTTATCCTGAAGACTTTGATGAATCTTTCTACAAGACCAGTGAAATTGAAGAGAAAAAGAAGAAATCATTGGACTTGGAAGAAATATGGAAGAAGGTTGCTAGAAAAGAAAATGAGTATACTTTTGTGAAGAATTCCTCATGTGACATTGGTGAACAAGATCAAGAAAACAATCACAATCATGAAAATGATCATACTGAGAACAATCAAGACAATCAAGATGTACAAAATGATCAAGTTCAGAATGATGGAGACATAAGCAACCAAGCAAGTGAAGAAGTAGCTGCATCTACTACAAGATATCAAGATCTATTTCAAAGACTGAATTTAGAAAACAATGGTGCATCTACTTCATGACAACATAATGATGAAGCACCAGAATTTCATGATGCAGAAACTGATTTGATCATTGAAGAACCAGATCTCAATGAAATAAATCTTGACACAAATTTGTCTACAGATATGATTGTACAAACTCCTTATGTGGAAAAGAATCATCCTTCTGAAAACATCATTGGAGATTTGCATGAAAGAGTTACAAGAAGTCATTCTGAAATTGCAAACATCTATCTTTACTTCTACTTTCTATTCCAAATAGAGGCAAAGAACTTTGCTCAAGCACTAAAAGACAATAGTTTGGTGGAAGCAATGCAAGAAGAACTGGCACAGTTCAGAGACCTACATGTGTGGGATCTTGTTGATAGGCCAATAGACAGATATGCAATAGGAACCAAATGGGTTTTTAGAAACAAAAGGGATGAATGGGGTTTGGTGATTAAGAATATAGCTAGACTTGTAGCACTGGGATGTCTTCAAGAAGAAGGAATAGACTTTGAGGAAGTCTTTGCACCTGTTGCAAGACTTGAAGCTATCAGGATCTTTCTTGCATATGCTGCCTCAAAGAACATTAAAGTGTTCCAGCTTGATGTTAAGTCTGCATTTCTAAATGGAAAGGTTGATGAAGAGGTGTATGTAGCTCAACCTCAAGGTTTTGAGGATCCAATGTATCCAAACAGGGTGTATAAGCTAAACAAAGCCCTTTATGGATTGCATCAGGCTCCTAGAGCATGGTATGAGAAGCCATTGACAAGACACTCATCTACAAAAGAAGGGGATCTGACTTACTTCTGTTACAAGTGTATGTGGATGACATCATCTTTGGATCTACAAATGAACAAATGTGCATGGAGTTTGAAGGGGTAATGAAGTCCAAATACAACATGAGTTCTATGGGAGAAATGAACTTCTTTCTTGGATTACAAGTTCAACAGAAAGCTGAAGGGATCTTCATTCACCAAAATAAATATGTGCAGGACAACTTGAACAAGTTTAATTGTCATGAGTACAAGACTGCTTCAACTCCAATGGATACCAAGGAAAAGATGATTGCAGATGAAAAGGGGGAGCCTGTGGATGAACATGAATATAGAGCCAAAATTGGATCTCTGATGTATCTAACTGCAACAAGACAAAATATCATGTTTGCTGTATGTGTGTGTGCAAGATTCCAATCAAGTCCAAAAGTCTCCCACATGAATGCTGTTAAAAGAATATTCCGATATTTGATGGGAAGACCAGATTTTGGAATTTGGTATCCAAAGAACCAATCCTTTGATCTGATTGCATATACAGACAGTGATTATGATGGCTGTAACATGAGCAGAAAGTCAACATCAGGAGGATGTCAATTTTTGGGTGAAAGGCTAGTGTAATGACAATGCAAAAAGCAGACAACTGTCTCAATCTCTACTGCAGAAGCTGAATATGTTGCTGCATCTGCCTGCCGTGAACAAGTTCTGTGGATTCAAAATCAGATGCTAGACTATGGTTTGAATTTTCTGAACACCCCTATTCTTATTGACAACACTGCTGCGTATTTTACTGTTATGAATCCAGTTCAACATTCTAAAACTAAGCACATTGAAATCAGACATCACTTCATAAGAGATTGCAGTGAAAAAGGTTTGATTGAAAATCAAATAGTTGATACAAGTGATAATTTGGCTGACCTATTCACCAAACCACTTGACAGAACCAGGTTTAACTTTCTTCTGAAAGTCTTGGGAATGATCAACTCTAATGAAATATGATTAAGGATGTGTGCCTAGTTGTGTGCCTCTATGTGCTAACTGATTATTCTGTAGAGGTCACACATAATGAATGTTTAGTGAATATGCTTGAATATGTTGCTTGATATGTTAACTGTTATGTGCTTTAACTGATTATGTGTGCAAAGGTTGACATAATTGATTTGTTTAATATTTGTGCATGTTTATCAGTTGATGTGCATTTTTGATGTTAGGATGAGTGTTCTTGTTATAAATTACTTGTTTATGATAGCTTATCTGACATCATTGCTTAATTGCTTGAATATGTGTTTTATCTGATCTTGATGTTATTAAGATAGGATAGACCTTGAATGTCAGTAGTGTCTACTTGTCTTGATAATATTAAGTTTGATTAAGATTTGATTATGTTACAACTGTTTATGTCAAAATGAGTCTTATGTCAAAATTAAGTGATAAAATGAAAATCTAATGAATTTTGCATAAATACTTTATTTTGGTCAAAACATGAGCAAGTTGATTAGTGGTGCTGAGATATAATAGGATTATTCAGTTCAAGCTTTAAAAGAAGGATTTTTAAAGAAGTGACTCAAGTAGTTGTTTTTGCTGAAAACTATGTCATTTGCACCGTTGGAAGGACATGCACTTGTGTATGTTTGGTCCTTAAATCTCTACAAATTCAAAGGATAGCCATTGACCTGAAAACTGAATGCATTTGGGGCAATAATGACTTGTTTCTTATTCCTTCACTTAAAACTATGTAATTAGCTCTGACTTTGAAAGGACATATATTCACATGTATGTTTGGTCCTGCTGATCACTTGTTGTCAATCAGGATAGCCATTTACCTTACAATGAAGAGACTTTGGGGTGATTGAATATTAAACTGTGTTTATATGGGAAATGATAGTACATTGACTACTTAGCCAATCATATGGAATTAATAGGCTAAACAGACCTTAGTATAGTCATTAACATGTATGGTTGCTTTCTCATGATTATGTAAAATCTAAGGTGATATAAACATAATGAATATACTAATCTTTATGTGGAGATACATAGTTGTCTTTGCATGTCTCAAGATAAATCTCTCCAAATGATATGCAGAAAAGTGATTACCCAGTCATACAAAAGCATGTTGTTATTTGGTCAACCAAAAATGAAACATCTTTAAATATGACATAGAACATGTGTAAGAAAATTTGAGAAAATATCAAAAACAAGGGGAAGAATGAATAAATCAACCTAAAGTTGATATGTGTTTTAAATATTTTATCAAACAAGAGGGTTACAACTAAGAACTACAAAGATGTTGACAAAATCTGTATCATCTTGAATGAAAGGCTTGTTATTTAACAGTAACTCCAACGTTCAACCTCTATATATGTTTGAAAATAAAAAAAAATAATAATAATACAAAAAGATTCAATAAGTTATGTCATACAAAAACAATTTTTAACCAAATACAGGAGGTTGGAGTCAAATTGGGGTGATCTGGGGAAAGCCAAATAAGCTTTGAGAAGAGATATGAGGCATCATAGCACAGTGTTGACCATTAATGCATTATGCTACTAAATGAACCTTAATCATGTCACTAAAGAGATGAAATTCATGCTAAGTTTATACCTACTGTTAACCTATCTAAGTTGTCATAATAATGCTGAGAATACTGTTTTGAAAGATAAATAGTCAATATGATCCAATTCTTGAGATCATTTCAGAAAATGGAACAAACTGTTTTGAAATGAAATACAACTGAATATTGATCTCTAAATGCACCATTTGCTCTTAAACTATGATCTTTAATGAAAATATATTTTGACAAAGTGGTTTAAGTTAAAAAGTGTTGCATTTTACCTTTAATAGGTTGAATATGTGAGTTCGAGTAAGGTTTTATGTTTTATAACCTTTTCGGGCACAAAACAGTTGAATATGCTTGAATATGTATTTTCGGGTAAGGTTTGATGCTTTATGACCTTTCCGGGCAAGCTTAGTCATTTTTAACTAAGTTTATGATTTTCGGGCTTGCTTTGAAGTGTTTGCACTTTCCGGGTAGAGTACACAGGTGTACTCATTTCCGAGCATGCTTGAAGTCTTGAGATGATTATGTGATATAGCTAGGTTTTAACAAGAAATTCTTGTTTCGGGCAAGCTTTGCATTTTAAATGCTGATTGTTAGTTCAAGCAAACTTTGTGAACTTAGGATTAATACACTGAGTAAGCTTTGTGAATTGTGTGAATATGTTGTTAGGACAGGTTTGTTAACCTTTCCGGGCACACTTAGATATTATTATTTAAGTTTGTCATTTTCGGGAATGGTTTGACATGTTGAAATCCCTCGGGTAGAAGCATACCTGATGATTGATTATGTGTATCCTAGTAATCTTAATGCTAACATAAGATTTTCGGGCAAGCTCTTTGAAATTTTAGACTATAGCACACTTAAATGTTTATGTGTTTTAATTTCATTCCGAGCATGCTCTATCATATTTGTGTTTATGATTTCTTTTGAGATTACAAGTGTTTCCAGGCAAACCTTGTTTACTGGGCACACTTTATATTTCGGGTAGAATTGTTGTTCCCTCAATATACTTGGTAATTTCAAAACTTGACTTTCCAAGTACACTGTGTGCTAGAAGCTCTTTTCCGGTCACACTTTGTACTCTAGGAAGGTTATTCGGGTATACTTTGCATAAGAACGTTGATCGGGCGCAATAAAACATTGTGAAGGTTGCTCGGGGACACTATGCTTCCATGTATGCTTGATTGAATATGTTTTTAATATGCTTGATTGTATATGTTTTTAGTATGATTGATTGATTATGATCCTTATTCCATTAGGGTTTATGCTAGATTAAGTCAATAAATTTTAACTCAAGAAACTTATATGGGGATCTTAACTGGTTCCTAGTAAGAATGATTATTTGATATATTATACTTGATTATTTACCTTGTGATTAATTTCTCATGAAATCTAGTATTTCGGGTAAGCTTTCTTCATGGTGTCTTGTTTTTAAATTACTTAGCTTGACCAAGCAAAGCTTGTAAGTGAAAGGGATCGGGCAAACCTTGTAAATTTAAATGAAAATATTACCAAGCAAGGTTTGATGTTTAGATTCGGGTAAGCTTTGTAAGTGGAGGCATACCGAGTAGACTTTGATATATTAATCTTTTCGAGTAACGTTTTATTAACTTAAATGATAATAAATGTTTTTAATATATCAAGTGGATAATGTTACGGTTTGACAGCTAATAATTCACAAAATGACAAAAAGCATTTAAAACCTACTTTCAAAAGGTATATAAGAGGGAGTTAGAAAAAATTTTCAACATTACTTTTTCTCTCTCTCTCTCCTTCCACTGCAACTCCTTACTCACAAAGAAACCTAAACCGACTCTTCGCATTCATTAATAATCTAAACCCTAATTTAAATCAGCCCTCTAATTCCGACTCGGTAAGCAATAATAATGTGTTTTCCGATCACGATTAGACTATAATGGGCTTTGATTATGTATCTGATTACTAACACTCTGCTTTTGTATCTAGGTTATAAACTTGTCGAAGAACAGGTTCTTGATGATTTTACTCTCTTTCTTCTTCATTTCTATAACTTGAAATTACCTAAAGTTGTGAACTTTATGACTAATTTCATTTTGAATATGTTTATTTATGTGATTCAGATATGGCAGAAGATCAACCCAAATATGCCTTCGAACCAAAACATAGTATGTGTGCACTGTTACTAGTCACACAAGACAACAAGCCGATGGAAAGGATGATAACATGGATGGCTCGATCAAATGTCAGCTTTGCGTTCACTGAATGTCTTGTCATCTACAGAAATCATTCTTTGGATTTCTGGAGATCTGCAGAACTCGTTGAGGACATTAATGGAAAGAGAATCGAAGCAACTATTGCAAGACAAGAAATACACATATTAGAGAGGATGATAAGAAGATGCTTACGGTTAAATGATGATGATCATAATTCAATAAACTTCAGCACACCTCACTTGATGAGGATATTTGAGCAAATGTATAACTCAAATGTCCCATTTGAGATATTGCCATGGTTTTTGGACCATGACTTAAATGTGATGCCGGTGCCTGAGTTGAGCTCAGAGGAGGAAGGAGGGGAAGATGATGCTGAGGGTGATGATGATGGTTCTGATGATGATATTGATGGAGATGAAGGAGGGGCTGGAGGAGCCATGATTGTTGGTGCATACGATCACGGGGAGCAACCAGAGAAACCAGAACAACCCGTTATTCCAACACCACCACAATCACTACCACACATTGACCAACCCATTATACCTTCACCACCACAAACTCCACCACATCAAACCACTCAATCCCCATCCCAAACCCTAAACATAAGCCAACCTGAAACATCAACACATGTATCCCCAACACCACAAACTCAACCAACATTTAGCCCAACTCATTCTGATCCATTTATTCCAAACCAACCACATACACAATCACCACACCAATCCACTTTCCAAACTCACACCACAGAACAACCTAAATATGTACCATTTTCTACATCACCACCTACAACACCACCTACTGACACTGACTTGTTGACCCTGTTGAAAGAAAATGCTGAACTGAAGAGAAGAAATGAGGAAGTAACAATGGAGAATGTGATGCTGATAGAGAGGTTGGTACAAGCAAATTTAAAAATTCAAGCCCTAGAGCAGGAGGTTGAGAAGATCTCAGATGCCCCAAAACAGGGGGAGAATGAAAGTATGCCAACTGTCTCTGGTGTTAATGTTGAAAATGAAACTGTAACAGTTGTAGAGACTGCAGACAGTTTGAAATTGATTATGAATGCTTATGATGATGGAGGGGAGAGTAGTGAGGAAAGGAGAGTTGAGGATGATGAGTATGAAGGTGATAGATCAGATGTTGGAGAACAAGACTATGATTATAATGATGAAATTGTAAATGTGGAAAGGGATGAAGAGAATGTAGAAGAGACAGTGGATGAGATTGAAAAGACAAATGTTGAAGAGAATGTAGCTGCTACTGATATAGCTACTGATGTCCTAACTGACATACAGACTGATGTAGAAACTAAAGTGATAAATGAAGGAGATACTGAGGAGCTGATACTCACTGAACCTGAAGCTGAACAACATGAATGCTTCAAGACTGTAGAGTATGATGAAGAAATGGATGAGCTTGATAGAGACATGGATAATTTCCCTCCAGAAAGTGAAGAAGAATTAAAGAAAAGACTAGACAAGAGAAAAGAAAAAGTCACAGAAGAAGAGCCTGTCAAGGCATATCCAGAAAAGGATGTATTGTTTAAAGATGATGATATTGCTGCAACTGCTGCCTTAAGAGAACAAGAGAACATTTTAAGAGAGACATGGGATAGGGAAATACTAGCCCAAACCCTGACTCAGAAGAAATGGCAGAGTAGGAAGCCTTGATCAACCAAGCCAACTTTGAAAAAGAAGTTATTGAAGAAATTGGTGATCAAGAGATGACTGAGGAGTTGATTAATTTGAAAAGGTTTGAGGAAGTAGACAACTCTCTGGCCATTGTGTTAAGTAAATTTGCTACAAAAACAAATACCCCAGAGTCTGAAAAGGCTTGTGAATCTGAAGAAATGCCCCAAAAAGAACCTGAGAGGCCAACTGGTGAAACTGTTGAAGAAATGATGGCTAACATCACCAGAATCAGGATGGAAAGAGCCAAAAGATTTGAGCAAGTGTATACAAGAAAGAGGAAGTTTGATGAACATAATAGAAATGATGAGAGGAGAACCAAGAGGAAATGGGATGAGAAGAACAAGTATTTTGTTGAAACTCCGGAGGATGATGCAAGCCCTATCAAGGCAGTCCCATTGCAAACTCTGCAACCAGGATAACAGATTCTAGGTGTTCCTGATGTGCCTATCAGAAGTGAACCAGAGCATCCACCCTCTGATGAATCCAAGATTGATGCTGTAAATGATTTATCTTTATAGGAGGACGAGTCTGAAGATTCGGATGATGATGATAATCCGGATGATGATCAAGGAAAAGGGGTTAAGGCTTTTAATGTTTAATCTCCACAAGTTGAAATGACTGATGAGCAGAGAGCCAACATTAAGTTAAGTATGAGAGAAGCTAAAAGAAGTCATCCATTTGTTGTAAAGTTGAGAAGGTATGGCATAAGTTTTGAAACTTTGGCTGATCTTGATGATGATCAGTTGCAAAAGATACTTGATAAGGAGAGAGATGGTCTCAAGAAAAGATGGAAAAAAAGAACAGGGATAGCTAGAAAGTCAGAGAATATCTCAGAAAGTACAATTATTCTGAGAAAGATCTGTCCCATTTAAAATTTGACCAACTCCAAGATCTATATAAAAGTGAAAGAGAAAAGGTGATTGAAAAGTTTGTAAAAGAAAATGAGAAACTTGAAAAGATGGAAAAAGGTTTGAAGCCAGAAATTGTTGAGAACCTATCTAGAGAATCTATGTTGGACCAGTACAATAAACTGAAAAGAAAAGAAAAACTGAAGAGGGTCCAAACTGAGAGTTCTACTAAACAGTCTGAACCAGCTGATGAACCTCAAGCAAAGAAAAGAAGAATTCAAACTGTGAGGGAGAAATTAAAGGAACAAGTCAGATCAGTTGAAACTCCTACCCCACAAGAAGTGAAGCCTGAACCTAAAGATGAACCCATTGTTCCTTGGGAGAATGAAGAGATGATTAATATTCTGAGAAACATAATGATTAATCAAAAGGGAATGAATGAAGCATCTTTTAATGCCTTGGAAAAGGAGGATTTGAAAAACCTTTTCTATATCCAAAAGGCCGAGTGGGAGAAAGCTCTAAGGGAAGGAGAAAACCCTAGAAGCTTTGTAGATGGAAAATTTGTACCTGCTGGATTGTCAAACAGACCTGGTATGGAAAAGATGTTGCTTGATCTTAAAGAACTAGCAGGGCAAAACATTGTTGATCTTGCCAACCTTCCACCAGAAATGGTAGAGGCAATCTACATTAAAGTGTTCAACTTAAGGCCTGGAAAACCAATGAAGTCTATACCTTTTAGGCCTCCAATCGCAAGAAGACATCCACAAGGTGGACGAGGTGAATCTAGTAGATCTGCACAACAAAAAACAATAAGACAACAATCTTATGTAGATCTTCCAAGAGAACTCTACTATGATTCTGTCACTTAATCTCTGAAGGTAATTATGGAAAGCAGATTACTGAGAGAAATTGTTGTAAGAAGTGACTTTCGTGAATATACTGAAGAACAATTGGAATGGATGGCCACTCTTAACTTATATGATTTCAAAAACAAAAACAGAATGGCAGGAAGACAGATGAATGATTTATCAAAGTTTTTGAAAGATGAAGCTGACAAAGGATTCAAGTTCTTAAATGAAAAGAGAAGCTGGAGATTGATTCAACTTCACAGGTCAAAAAGGACAGAAAAATTGAGAAGAATGGATATTGCTGAAAGAGACTATATGATGAATGTCAGAGATGAGAATCTAGCGTCAAACCTGAATACATGCACTAGTCTTGGAAGAAGAATGATACGCCCCAACTACACAGTACAAAAGAATGGCATTATAGCTGAGATTGAGTATAAAGAAAATGCTGGATATAAGAAAGATACTGGGGATTATTAAGAAAGTTGAAGACTTGACCTGCCTGCATAATGAAGATCTGATGGATATAAAGGATTTGGTTATATTAGAAAGTCATACTCACTACCGAACCCTTAATATCTTTAAAATGAAAGTTGCATCATAAATAGTCAACCGAAGACAATCCGCCCATAATGCAAGGAAGAGACAAGATTAATAGAACAGTCTTTGGGATGTAATGTCTTCGGATAGCTTTTGATTATGTAATTTGTTTATGTTATTTGAATATGTATTTTGACTTTTAATTTGATGTGTATTTTGACTAAGTTTAAGTAACCTTAGAAATGTTTTGGGTCAGCTGAGGTGTTCCAATCTAGGGGGAGATTGTTGAGTCAAATATTTGACCAAAATGAAGTATATGGAAGATTGGAATCTTCTCAACCTTCTCAGAATTCGCTAAGTATGTATCCGGGCACACCTTATACCTCCGAGCAAGCTTTTACTTAGCCGGGTATGATATTTTGTCTATCGGGCAAGGTTATCTTCAAGTAGTCTTCCTTAGTGGATATCCGAGTAGGGTTTGCAAATTAGTGCATTGCCGGGCAAGGTTCACTAGTTTATGTAAATCCGGGCAAGGTTCACTTTATCAAGCAAGTCTGTTCTTCATAGCCAAGTAAAGTTCACTCCCGAGTAAGCTTTTCGCTAACCAAGTACATGAAGCCAAGTGATTGGAAGACCGGGCAAGGTATTATTTGATAGTAGTGGTCCGAACAAGCTTGACGTATAAATGGAATATTGTGACGTCCGTGGCAAAACCAAGTACACCTTAGTACTTACAAACTCGAATAAGCGTTTAACCGCTTATTGCGTAACGAACAAACAAATAACCAAACGGGTCTGGTTATGGTCCGGATATCCTAGGGTGCCATCCATAAGTGATATATAATCTATGCAAGCTAAAATATTAGTAATATGGCCTTAGTTCGATAGCAAACAAAACGAGGTACACTATATTCATTTCGTAACAAGTAAACGATAGATCGGTTAATTCGTAGTGTTTAAACGAGTAACCGACCGATACTAATTATGACCCGTATACATACCGAGGGGTCATATACGAGTTATATATATGTTATAGAGGCTAACATATTGATATTTAGGCCTTAGTACGTTTAAAACTCTTTAAACGAAAAAGGTTTCGTTTATCGATACGCTATAAGCTTAAACGCAATCGTTAATATCAAAACAAGCATTGTAGCATCCGTTAAGCCGAAAAAGACTTATAAAACACTTATATGACATGTTTTAAGCAATCCGTGAAAATATTTTGGAATTTTACAACGAGTCAGTACGTTTTTCTTATTTTACAAAAATAAGCTGAAAAACACTCGTTTTTGCGCTATTTCTCACACCCGAATTAATTTTCATGCGAAAAACCGAACCCGAACTAAATTTTGGACCGACTTTTACGTGTGGCACGAAAACCGAGGCACCATTGGGCCAAAAAGAGGCCCAATGGGCCCCTAGAAGTTGCGGCCGCCAAAATTGAACAAAGGCCTCCATGTTTATTTTTTTTATATAAACAAGATAGGAAATATTTACAACACAAAAAAATCTGGATCCTTCCTTCTTCAATACAGAACTTCAAGCAAACCCTAGGTATGATCTCATAAAAGCTCGATTTTGATTCGTTTATACTCGTTTAATAGCATAAAAACATGTCTTGGCTAGTAAAAATCAAAGTTAACGGTGTAAAACTCTCAAAAATCATCCAAAATTATGTTTTGATGTTAAACATGTTTACAAACCAGGAACATATATTTTTTTGGTCAAAAACGCGGATTAGAACATGAATACAACGTTTTTACGGTTAGAAAGTTCGGTTTGAACCCAAAACCGAAACCCTAATTATCAAGGCTGCTACATGGATGATTTATGCTTGGTTTGATGTTATATGATATGTAGATATACTGAGTTTGCAACCCGAGACCCGGAGAATCGTTTAAACTAGCAAAATTCATCGAAAACCGACAAGGTAAACCCGTAACACTCGCTTAGGGGCTGTTTAGTATTAGGTTGTGACGTGCTTGTTGTTAGCTTGTGAAAACTTGCAGGGACATTAGGGATCATATAAATGAGTCCCTGTTCAAATTTGGTAATTTTTCGATAAACGGAGAATATTTAGTGAATTTATTTCCGTTTATGAGCGTTTATTTGGGAAAAATAGCTAAACATGTTGAAAAATTCTGAAACTTGGTTTTGGAGTTTGATATGGGATGGTAAGATCACTGGTAAAGTTTGGGAATCATTGGAAATGCCTAAGTATGGTTTGTGCAATCATCGTTTAACCGAATTTTAACAGCCGAAAAACGCACAAAAAGGCATTTTGTCAAAAGAGTTAGGTTCTGGAAATTTTGCAGGGGCTATTTAAGAACATTAAGGCCATTGGTAAAAATTATTGGATTTTTCGGAGGTCGTTTGATATAAACGGGCCATTTATTACATGATTATAACCTATTAAATGAATTTTTATAAATAAATAATTAATCATAAAATTTCTGGAAATATTTTTATAAAATTCTCCATGTCTTAATGTATTTTTACAAAAATTTGCATAATTTATATATAAGTACATATTTAGTTATGATTAATCAAAGATTTAAATTATAATTGTTTTAACGAAACCGGCAGTTTTGTGTTTAACGGACTGACTGGTATGTCAAAATGTCAAAAGTGGTCAAATATCATATTTTTGAATGATATTGATAAAAACGAACTTGTTACGAAAATTCCGGACAAATCGGGTGGATTGGGCGCGTTTTGTATAATTAAAACCGTGTGAAAACGGAAACGAACCCTGCGATCAAACCAGACACCGAAACCTTAAAATTCTTTCATAAATCAAATCATTTTATCAATCAATATATTTACTTAAGTTTATGTGATCTTACCTAATCCCGAAACGTATAAACGATCAACTGAGCTAGGCTCGGAAAACGGTGAAACTGAGCCAAATCCAGTTTTAAACATTTCATAGTATACAACGTCACAATCTAAGACTATGGTCATGTTCTGGACCTAACAGCTATACCCAGATTATCTATACAGCCCGACTTAGCTTGAACACTGTCCTAGTATTAACGATACGGTACCGTTTATAGGAATCAGGCTATAAACGAGGCATCTGACTTATTGACACGTTATTTCTGTGCGAACTACGATAAGGTGAGTTTCACGACCCCCACTTTCTAAACTGTTTTACGAACTTTTGGGGTGGAAAGCATGTTTATACACGTTATCGATCTGAAAACGATTCGGGACATAATAAATATCTGAACAATTATATATGAAAAGTCCCTACAAACATAATGATTGACTACGTGCTGATGAAAGATGATTATTATCATTGACTGGTATATTGAGTGGAGATAATACGAATTGCAAAACATAATGAAATTACACGTGACAACATGTTTATACAAACACATTGTATAATGTTAAACATAACTAATTTGGGAAACAACATGGTCTGTAATGGCCATGGGGATAACGTGGTCTATGATATTTATGGGGCTATTGTGGGCGGAAGGGTGGCCACAATAGTAACAAACTAAAGTTGAGTATGGCTTATGAGCCAAGTTCTGCTGCAACTTATAAACTAAAGTTGAGTATGGCTTATGAGCCAAGTTCTGCTGCAACTTATAAACTAAAGTTGAGTATGGCCTCTGAGCCAAGTTCTGCTGCAACTTACTAAAATAAAGTTGAGTATGGCCTATGAGCCAAGTTTTGCTGCAACTTATAAACTAAAGTTGAGTATGGCCTATGAGCCAAGTTCTGCTGCAACTTATTAAACGAACTAACTTGATTATGACATGAATGTTAAGAGAATAATGTGATTATGCGTATTGTGGGCGGATGGGGAGCTACCGTATTTGGTGATACGTGATAAATACTATATGTGTATATGTGTCTATATACATGCTACGTGATTAGCCGTAGGAAATATTATGTGTAGAATATACTAATTATTTGCGTGTACACTATATAATGTTTGAGTTTACGTGGAATCATTGTGGGTGGAAGGGGGACCACAGTGGTCGATGTTAACACGGAACCGTTGTGGGCGGAAAGGGGGCCACAGTGGTTGGTTAAACACGGAAATTGGAAACAGGTAGTACGAACAAACAACCACGATTTTACCGAAATTTCAAATTTATATTATAAACTTACAAGTGTGCATATGCACACACAAGGATATGGCTGTACATATTTATACAAACGTAAACACATATTTTTACATACGCGCGTACATACAAACTATGACTGTGTGGTACGCAGAACTGATTTCGTTAAACTTATGAAACTCACCAACTATTCGTAGTTGACCTATTTTAACATGCTTTTCAGGTAATCAGATATGAGAAGTAATTTTCTGTGCGTTACGTGTCTGATTGGTGGTTGCTGTCATGGGCATTTGAGTTAGAAGTAAAGTAATTGAAGAACCGGTTTGATAGTATCACCTAGTTTGTAAAAGATGTTAGAACAATATAATATATTGTAAACTAGTTAGTAATGTTTCTTTATGAACAATGTATTTGATACCAGTTGTATCTGTTGCATTTCCGTTTTACGCTTCCGCAATACGCTTAACGGGGTGTGACAGAAGTTGGTATCAGAGCCATTGGTTATAAAGGATTAGGTTATCCCTTAGGATACCTATAATATAACCGTAGGCTCGATTATCACTGGGAAACTTATTAATGAGTAACGATAGATATTGATGAATGCCGGGATGAACTCGTAGGGCAAGTGAGTTATTATGGTCCGGAACGTAATAACAGACTTGCTTGTACGAGGGAATTCGGGGTGAAGTCGCGGAACATATTGATAGGTAAAAATGGCAACATACGTGCATAAAGGTGACGTGAAGTATATATGAAATGTGCATACGTGCTTATCTGAGATGAGATATAGGGATACGTGTGCGTACGATACTACCGATGATATTGAATCTTATTGTAACGAATATTATATTCGGTCATAATTAATATTAATTTATATTATGATTAAAATTATATCGTATCAAAATTTATATTATACCTGTTCGTAACAAATAAAATATTTAACTTCGGTATTAATTAATAATATCCTTTACGATGATCTAAGCTACCGAAAAACGTTTTCTTCTGATTAACGATTGCACCGAAAGATGTCGAGATCGGGTAGCCTTATGACAACTAAGGAACCGGTGTTTCCTGTAAACGAGAATACGAGAACGCTTAACCGACCTCAAACTAAATCTGGTGATATGACGAAACCACTAAGGAACCTAATATACAAGGCCCGGGAATGAATCACGAGAGGCGTGTCCTACAGATAATGATTTCAAGAATATATATATATACACATATAATACCTCTCAGCCTGGGTCTAACCTTTATTTCATGTACTCGTTTCTTTGACACTAAATTAAACTATTTTCTGGTCATCCTTCGATTTCTGTTGTTTGAAAAACAAACACCATCCCGGGGGAAATACTTAGTGATGAATCCAACTTATTGAATTATAAATATAATAACTACTTTATTGATTCCCCAATTCTATAAACAGACCGTGACTACCAGTACATATAATATACTAATGATATTTCAAAAAGAAATATTAATAATAATTTCCTTTACAATTTACCAGTACAACTAACTCTGATGAACCTCCTTAACTAGCAAACTCTTTGAACCATCTACGAATAAGAATATCCAACCTCTCCTATATCTTTCCTATTCCAATTGGTTACTGTAGGAGAGAAACCTCATGCTCACGAAATGATGACGTGCCCCGACTGGAATGAAACCTAATTACCTCCAACCAGCAAACTACTACTTTTATTAAGTACGACATGCCTACGAATACAGAATGACCTGACGAAAGAATATATGTTACAATATTAGTTAACAACATTTAGAAGTCAGGTGAAATATACACGTGCATTCCCACTATAACATACTGATTAAACTCGTAGCGAGCAAATATCTACCTACGGGAGAGACCGAACAAAAACAGCTTCCCAATAATGGGATCATGTCGGAACAATTGTCGTACAAGTTGTGAATTATTTATAATTGTTATAACGCGTACTTTGATAGATAAGGATAGTACGGTATTGTCGTGTATAGTTTCTGATACTCCATACAAGCATATGGTGGTGCGCTATACTAATATGGAGGACGATTTGGGCATTTTTAATACAAACATTGACCCCTATTGGGTTAAAATTTCTTGTCATGAGATGACAACTTTTAATATATATGCAAACTTTGGTGTTTGCTAGGCTAATTTTATATACTATCCTTAGTATTCAGACTCGAGAACAAACCTGTGTGATACATACGTGTTAATTGAAATACCTGATTACTTGTTATTGTAAGTTCTTTTTGTGATTATTAGCGTATGTGAATTGTGTTAATCGTGAGATAACTGGTTTTTATATTAGAATGGCCCCGAAGAAAGTAAACATGTTGTCTGAGGCAGATATAGCCGAAATGATCGCTCGACAACTACAAACAGTACTTCCGACAATAGCAGCACAATTCGCTGCTGGTATCCATACAACTATGAATACAAATCAAGTGCCGAACGCTAACGCGGCTGTAAATACTAATCCCTCGACAAATACTAATACAACCACAAATGCTCCCCCGAAAAATACTGATACTATCGCAACTAATACTCCCCCGTTGAATACCAATATTACTTTCAATAATGATAATCTCCTACCGAACTTGAACAATAGTTGTAACAATCAAAATCACCCGCAACACGGATATCAACTTAAAAACTTCATGCTATGTAAACCTATGGAATTTAGTGGTACTGAAGGACCAAATGGACTGGTAAAGTGGATCGAAAAGACTGAATCTATCATTAATATCACTAACTGTCCACCAGCTTGTATTGTCAAATTTGCTACTTCTACATTTGTAGACCACGCGCTAATGTGGTGGAATACTGTTGTGCAAATTCAAGGACAAGAGGCAACCAATCGTATGTCTTGGACCGAACTTAAAAATCTTATGATAACACGCTTTTGTCCGATAAACGAAATTCAGAAATTAGAGCAAGAACTCTGGAATCTGGAAATGAAGGGTGCAGATCACTTGGAGTATACCCATCGCTTTAACGAACTGGCTCGTCTAGTCCCATGGTTAGTTACCCCAGAATCTAAACGTACTGAACACTACATTTGGGGTTTAGCCCCCAAAGTCAGGAGTTTGGTTAATTCAACTGGCCCTGTAACTTTCGAAAATGCCGTGTTACAAGCCGGCATTGTAACTTCTGATTTGATTAGAAGTGGTTCATTAAGAATGCCCGGGGAATCATCTGGTACAAAACGAACCAATTATGGAGCGGGAATACAAGAAAGACAACGGAATAAATGCGCGCGCCTTGCAATACAAAATTACGCTATGATCAGTTCCGATGTGAAGCAAAATAAGTATAACGGACTTTTGCCTAGATGTGGAAAATGTGGTTATCATCATGTTGGTGAATGTCGGACCAATGTGTGTCACAAATGTGGGAAGGTGGGACACTATGCCCGAAATTGTAGAACCGTTATGAATACTATAAATCCATCAACCCAACTCCAGGACTCACAACTACCCCAACCGCAACCAACACGACAACAACCAGTCTACCAAAACCAACCCATAATAAACCGTAATGCCTGTTATGAGTGTGGTAGTATGGAGCACATCAAGAAAGACTGCCCTAGATTGAACCCAATTGCGATGGAAAGACAAAGGCGAGGACCGACATCGACGTCCAACTCGACTAGGGGACAAGTATTGTGAATAAACCGGATAGAACAAATGTAGTAACAGGTACGTTCTTAGTAATGCCTAATATACTTTAGTTTATTGATTATGGACACTGATAGACGTTTCGTTCCTACAAGTTATTACCTTGGAAAATATATTGTCTAGTAAAATAACAATTCTGTATACTATAGAAACCACCAAAAGTAAGACTATAAATACTAACCATATTACTCGAAAAACTACCCTCTTAACCTAAATAACTAGCTATTCCCTATCAATGCACTCCCGGTGAAAGTGAGGAGTCATTGTGTAATAGTCAGTATGGACTAGTTAATTGAGTTCAAATGAAGGTTATATATAGAAATAAAACTGTTATACTACCTCTTCTAGATAAAGAAGTGACCCGGTACACGGAACAAAACCTAGTACCCCAATGACGAAACACGGATGAGGAAATCTACACTATCCGTAACCGAAACTTGAACTTTAAACTTTTATAGCAAACTGAGTGATGAACAAGGAAAAGCCAGGCCAGATGTGCGGATAAACTGAGTAATAATATATAGATGCAAGCGAAAGATATGAAGGAATCATAGGCACATATGTTGTAAAGTGTGCACTATTATAAGTTAATGGGGAATACAAAAGATCCTCGGAGATGCTACAACAATTCGAGATACCCCATTAGAAGTGGGAAACAAACTACAATGGATCTCTTAACACATATTCCTAAAACATCCTGAGAAAGCAATGCCAGTTAAATGATAGTTTCTTGACTAATCTACTCCGAATACTTTCTTCCGAATGGTAACAACTATCCAACTGAAAAAGCCTTAACAAAACCTTACTCTTGGTGAACTGGGTATGAAATTTTAGATCCCTAATTGGCCTAAGCTCAATCTATAATCCTCTATAAAACAATCAAATCAAATAAACTATTCAAACCTTAGAGGAGAGTAAGACCGGTAATGTCAATCCTCGTACATTAACAATCATCGTAATATTATGTAAACGCCTATATACTATATTATACGAGCAAGAATGTAATTCGCCATCTTATTGAAATTGAAAAATTGGCGACATCCAAAATAAAATCCGATTCGATTTCGATAACCATAAATAAAACTCGTGATATTAATAACAAACCGAAGGCCGCCTAAGGCTAACAAGAGGGCTATACTGAGAAATACGAGAAGTTATCAAATTTTGAAAGTTGTTAGTTGGGTTGAGGAAAACGATGGGCTGATTCTAAAATACCTTAGCTCGAACCGTAACGTATTAAACAAAATTATCTCATTCCCATTATATATATATATATCGAATCAAAATGAGTGCCCTACTGACATGGCGGGATTAGTACTATTTGAAAACTTTTATACAGCTAAATTCTATAAAGAGACTCATGGAAATGCTGAGTGGGGAAAATCAAACAGTTGTGACACAATAAAATCTTATTGAATAAAATCCAGTGGAATCCACAATGGGGAATCAAACGTGTTCGGAAACAGAAAAACGAATTCCAAAACAAATGATTATAAAATTTTCCCCAAAAAGAGCATATATGGCATATTGAATTTCGGGGACGAAATTTTTTAACAGGGGGAGAATGTGACGTCCGTGGCAAAACCAAGTACACCTTAGTACTTACAAACTCGAATAAGCGTTTAACCGCTTATTGCGTAACGAACAAACAAATAACCAAACGGGTCTGGTTATGGTCCGGATATCCTAGGGTGCCATCCATAAGTGATATATAATCTATGCAAGCTAAAATATTAGTAATATGGCCTTAGTTCGATAGCAAACAAAACGAGGTACACTATATTCATTTCGTAACAAGTAAACGATAGATCGGTTAATTCGTAGTGTTTAAACGAGTAACCGACCGATACTAATTATGACCCGTATACATACCGAGGGGTCATATACGAGTTATATATATGTTATAGAGGCTAACATATTGATATTTAGGCCTTAGTACGTTTAAAACTCTTTGAACGAAAAAGGTTTCGTTTATCGATACGCTATAAGCTTAAACGCAATCGTTAATATCAAAACAAGCATTGTAGCATCCGTTAAGCCGAAAAAGACTTATAAAACACTTATATGACATGTTTTAAGCAATCCGTGAAAATATTTTGGAATTTTACAACGAGTCAGTACGTTTTTCTTATTTTACAAAAATAAGCTGAAAAACACTCGTTTTTGCGCTATTTCTCACACCCGAATTAATTTTCCTGCGAAAAACCGAACCCGAACTAAATTTTGGACCGGCTTTTACGTGTGGCACGAAAACCGAGGCACCATTGGGCCAAAAAGAGGCCCAATGGGCCCCTAGAAGTTGCGGCCGCCAAAATTGAACAAAGGCCTCCATGTTTATTTTTTTTATATAAACAAGATAGGAGATATTTACAACACAAAAAAATCTGGATCCTTCCTTCTTCAATACAGAACTTCAAGCAAACCCTAGGTATGATCTCATAAAAGCTCGATTTTGATTCGTTTATACTCGTTTAATAGCATAAAAACATGTCTTGGCTAGTAAAAATCAAAGTTAACGGTGTAAAACTCTCAAAAATCATCCAAAATTATGTTTTGATGTTAAACATGTTTACAAACCAGGAACATATACTTTTTTGGTCAAAAACGCGGATTAGAACATGAATACAACGTTTTTACGGTTAGAAAGTTCGGTTTGAACCCAAAACCGAAACCCTAATTATCAAGGCTGCTACATGGATGATTTATGCTTGGTTTGATGTTATATGATATGTAGATATACTGAGTTTGCAACCCGAGACCCGGAGAATCGTTTAAACTAGCAAAATTCATCGAAAACCGACAAGGTAAACCCGTAACACTCGCTTAGGGGCTGTTTAGTATTAGGTTGTGACGTGCTTGTTGTTAGCTTGTGAAAACTTTCAGGGACATTAGGGATCATATAAATGAGTCCCTGTTCAAATTTGGTAATTTTTCGATAAACGGAGAATATTTAGTGAATTTATTTCCGTTTATGAGCGTTTATTTGGGAAAAATAGCTAAACATGTTGAAAAATTCTGAAACTTGGTTTTGGAGTTTGATATGGGATGGTAAGATCACTGGTAAAGTTTGGGAATCATTGGAAATGCCTAAGTATGGTTTGTGCAATCATCGTTTAACCGAATTTTAACAGCCGAAAAACGCACAAAAAGGCATTTTGTCAAAAGAGTTAGGTTCTGGAAATTTTGCAGGGGCTATGTAAGAACATTAAGGCCATTGGTAAAAATTATTGGATTTTTCGGAGGTCGTTTGATATAAACGGGCCATTTATTACATGATTATAACCTATTAAATGAATTTTTATAAATAAATAATTAATCATAAAATTTCTGGAAATATTTTTATAAAATTCTCCATGTCTTAATGTATTTTTACAAAAATTTGCATAATTTATATATAAGTACATATTTAGTTATGATTAATCAAAGATTTAAATTATAATTGTTTTAACGAAACCGGCAGTTTTGTGTTTAACGGACTGACTGGTATGTCAAAATGTCAAAAGTGGTCAAATATCATATTTTTGAATGATATTGATAAAAACGAACTTGTTACGAAAATTCCGGGCAAATCGGGTGGATTGGGCGCGTTTTGTATAATTAAAACCGTGTGAAAACGGAAACGAACCCTGCGATCAAACCAGACACCGAAACCTTAAAATTCTTTCATAAATCAAATCATTTTATCAATCAATATATTTACTTAAGTTTATGTGATCTTACCTAATCCCGAAACGTATAAACGATCAACTGAGCTAGGCTCGGAAAACGGTGAAACTGAGCCAAATCCAGTTTTAAACATTTCATAGTATACAACGTCACAATCTAAGACTATGGTCATGTTCTGGACCTAACAGCTATACCCAGATTATCTATACAGCCCGACTTAGCTTGAACACTGTCCTAGTATTAACGATACGGTACCGTTTATAGGAATCAGGCTATAAACGAGGCATCTGACTTATTGACACGTGATTTCTGTGCGAACTACGATAAGGTGAGTTTCACGACCCCCACTTTCTAAACTGTTTTACGAACTTTTGGGGTGGAAAGCATGTTTATACACGTTATCGATCTGAAAACGATTCGGGACATAATAAATATCTGAACAATTATATATGAAAAGTCCCTACAAACATAATGATTGACTACGTGCTGATGAAAGATGATTATTATCATTGACTGGTATATTGAGTGGAGATAATACGAATTGCAAAACATAATGAAATTACACGTGACAACATGTTTATACAAACACATTGTATAATGTTAAACATAACTAATTTGGGAAACAACATGGTCTGTAATGGCCATGGGGATAACGTGGTCTATGATATTTATGGGGCTATTGTGGGCGGAAGGGTGGCCACAATAGTAACAAACTAAAGTTGAGTATGGCTTATGAGCCAAGTTCTGCTGCAACTTATAAACTAAAGTTGAGTATGGCTTATGAGCCAAGTTCTGCTGCAACTTATAAACTAAAGTTGAGTATGGCCTCTGAGCCAAGTTCTGCTGCAACTTACTAAACTAAAGTTGAGTATGGCCTATGAGCCAAGTTTTGCTGCAACTTATAAACTAAAGTTGAGTATGGCCTATGAGCCAAGTTCTGCTGCAACTTATTAAACGAACTAACTTGATTATGACATGAATGTTAAGAGAATAATGTGATTATGCGTATTGTGGGCGGATGGGGAGCTACCGTATTTGGTGATACGTGATAAATACTATATGTGTATATGTGTCTATATACATGCTACGTGATTAGCCGTAGGAAATATTATGTGTAGAATATACTAATTATTTGCGTGTACACTATATAATGTTTGAGTTTACGTGGAATCATTGTGGGTGGAAGGGGGACCACAGTGGTCGATGTTAACACGGAACCGTTGTGGGCGGAAAGGGGGCCACAGTGGTTGGTTAAACACGGAAATTGGAAACAGGTAGTACGAACAAACAACCACGATTTTACCGAAATTTCAAATTTATATTATAAACTTACAAGTGTGCATATGCACACACAAGGATATGGCTGTACATATTTATACAAACGTAAACACATATTTTTACATACGCGCGTACATACAAACTATGACTGTGTGGTACGCAGAACTGATTTCGTTAAACTTATGAAACTCACCAACTATTCGTAGTTGACCTATTTTAACATGCTTTTCAGGTAATCAGATATGAGAAGTAATTTTCTGTGCGTTACGTGTCTGATTGGTGGTTGCTGTCATGGGCATTTGAGTTAGAAGTAAAGTAATTGAAGAACCGGTTTGATAGTATCACCTAGTTTGTAAAA
The DNA here is from genome assembly GCF_021521415.1 of Bidens hawaiensis. Lineage (NCBI taxonomy): Eukaryota > Viridiplantae > Streptophyta > Magnoliopsida > Asterales > Asteraceae > Bidens > Bidens hawaiensis. The sequence continues at coordinate 1,473,097 of NW_027504845.1, read as the reverse complement.
GATGTTAGAACAATATAATATATTGTAAACTAGTTAGTAATGTTTCTTTATGAACAATGTATTTGATACCAGTTGTATCTGTTGCATTTCCGTTTTACGCTTCCGCAATACGCTTAACGGGGTGTGACAAATATCCCTAAGTAACATCGGGCAAGGTTCAACTCAAGCAAGGAACAGTACTCCCGAGTACACTTTGCTAATAACTTATTTTATAGCAAGGAGTTGAAATGTACCATTGAAGAACAAGGTTGCTCGTATGGGTTTGTCGGGCAAAGTCTGGCAAAGTCAAGAAGACTGAAGTCTACCCGGTGTACTCTTCAAGTAAAGTCTACCCGGAAACTGATACCGACCATACTTCTATGTTACCAAGTTGTGAAGGATGGTAGAATACATAGCTTACTCGGAAAATGAAGATTGATGCAAAGCCTACCCGAAAGACTTGTTTTACACTTAGAATATTTTGTGACTATGTAATTGGAATATGTATTTACGTTTGGGGTTTCTAGAAGGAATGATAGATGTCCTAGGGTGGCAGGCCTATAAATAGATTGTTTTAGGTCACGCCGCCTAAGGCAGACATACATATTAATTAAGAAAGAATATTGTGTGTGACGGCTGTCTTAGTATAGTACGAATAAACCTTCCTTCAAGAAACCCTAAATTGATTATCCAATTTGTTTGACGAATATTATATGAATGGAAATCTTTTGAGTGAATCTTGTTTGTGTTGGTTCCATTTGAATATCGATTAAGCAACCGTATGTTTGTCATCGATTCCGCCTTTAACAAACGGTCATATTTCTAGATATAGCAACCCGTCATTAACTCCCTTGTCGACACATTTATTTATGTGAGTTATGACATGATTAAGTAAGATCCAGCTGAAATAGGGGACCCGACAACTTTCTTTTTCTTGCTTTAAGCCCTTTTGTTTAACACTGGATTGTTCAGTTTGTAGCAACTCCTTCAATTTTTGTTTTCTTTTCATTTTTTTATAGAGTGTTTCAACTGCATCCTTGTCTAAACAATCAATCATGTTGGGCTTCATATCTCTTTCTAACAAATATCCACATTTTCCTTCGAATTTTTCTGTCAAGGCTTCTGGCTTTTCAGCTTCCTCATGTTCTCTAACAAATTTTTCTTTTATTTCTTCCCTCTTTCCTTCATAGGATTCTCTCAACTTATCAACATTAAAATGAGTCAGATCATTTTCAGAGTACCCATGCTTCTTTAAATATTCTCTTTTTTTTTTGGCATCTCTATTTTTCTGTTCAATCTTTTTCTTGATTTCATCCATCTCCTTATCGAATCTCTTTTGCAATTGATCATCATTCAATTTAGCCAACGTCTCAAAGCTTATACCTAAGCTTCTTAGTTTCACAACTAATGGATTGTTCCTTTTAGCCTCAAGCATACTTTGCTCAATGTTTGCCCTTTGTTCATCAGTCATTGTGACTTGTGGGGACACAACATTAGCAGTTTCATCAACTTTCCCTGATTAACTTAATCATCATCATTATTTTGATCTTCATCATAATCATACTCCTCCTCAGTTTTTTCATTCAGTGCATCAATCTTAGATTCATTTGGAGTTGGATCTTCAGGGATTGGTACATTAGGCACTCCTTGGAAATGCTCATCTGGCCTTAAAGTTTGTAGAGGAATTGCCCTTATGGAACTTGCTTCTTCATCAGGTGTCTCAACAAAGTATTTATTATGATCATCCCATTTCTCCTTTTTGGTTTTAAATCCTCCTTGATACCTTGATCAGTTGCTTTCATTTTTCTTGAATAGGCCTTTTTAAATCTGTCAACTTTCTCAAGTATTCTTGAAGCTTTAGCCAACATCTCTTCAATTGATTCATCAGTTTGTTTTTCAGGTTCCTACTGAGACTGGCTTGTAGATTGAGCAAACATACTCACTACCAGGGCTAGAGAGTAATCAACTTCCTCATCCCTGTTCAAATTAATCAGTGCTTCAATAAAAATCTGATAACCAGCCTCTTCTTCATTTATCACCTTAGCAACATTGGCTTGATTGATCAGTGCTTCCTGCTCTGCTAACTCCTCAGGAGACAAGATCTGGGCAAGTTTCTCACTTTCCCTTGTCTCTCTTACAAAATTTTCAAGCTTTCTCCTTGCAGCAGTAGAAGCCTTTTCCTCCTCATCCAACATTTTCTTTTTCACATTATCAGCCTTGGCAGGCTCCTCTTCATAGACCTTTGCCTTACCTTTCTCCAATCTCTTCATTACATCTTCTTCATCTTCAGACTGTTGATAATCATCTATTTCTTATTCAAGTGCTTCCAACTCTGAATCATGCTCTACTCTCTTAGAACTTACTTGTTGTTCAGTTTCTGGTTAAGTGTGTGTAAGCTCCATAGTAGCAACATTTTCATTAATGATTTCATCAGTCAATTCTTCATTTATAATATCAGTCAACACATCAGTAGCCACATCCTCTTCATTATTCAACTTTTCAATTCCAGCATCAGTAGCCCCTTCTCCTCTCACCTCCTCTTCATCCTCTTCTCTCCATAAAACATTCAATACTTCATCATTGACATCATAGTTTTGTTCTCCTTTATCAGATGAGTCAGCTTCATATTCAACATCCTCAATCCTCCTCTCTTCACTCTCCTAATCATCATCATAAGAATTTAGAATACATGTCAACCCATCAACATTCTCTCCTACATCCTTCCTCACTACATCATCCTCAACATCATTTGACACAATAATATTCTCCTTCTGTTTTAGGGAAGTTGAGGTCCTCTCAACCTCCTGCTCCATGGTTTGAATTTTCAACAAAGCTTGGGCCAACTTATCTAGTAGCAACACATTTTCTTGTGTTACCTCCTCATTTCTTTCTTTTAACCTTTCATTTTCAGCCATTAGATCCAAGTTTCTTTGAAAAAAATAGTTTCCAGCATGAGGGGTAGTCGGTGGTGAGATAGAAAAAGGTTCAGGTTCTTATTGGTCTTGGTTGGTTGTTTGAGTTTGGATATGGGTAGATTAAGTTGTGGTAATTGGTTGAGGTGGTGATTGAGTATGGGTTGAGCTTGGAATGAATGGGTCTATTGGATTGGGTTGTTGGTTGGTGGTATTTGTGGTGGTGGGGATATGTGAGTTGATGTTTCAGGATGGCTTAGGGTTAAGGTTTGGGTTGGAGATTTGATTTTTTGGTCTTGTGGTTATGGTGACACAGGTGGTGTTGGTATAGGTTGTTCAATAGGTAAAGGTTGGTGTGGTGGTGTTTGTGGTGGTTGTTCTGGTACTACATTTTGCTCCCCTGAGGTTGCGCAATAACCTCAAGATTGACATTTCCTCCCTCCAAATTTGCAAAAACATCATCATTCCCATCATTATCATTACCTCCATCATCATACGAACTGTCATCATCACAAATAATACCACATGCAATTGAGGAATCAAAATATCATCAAACATTAACCTTGGCAAATCTGCATACACCTTTTCTGGATCAAATCTGCTTGTACTAGCCAGATTCTCTATTCTTTTGAAAGTGTCAGGATTTTGCAGCACATGAGTGATTCATGTAGTTGATAGGTTTTCCAACTCTTGATTAAAAATTATTTGCAAGAACCTTGGATATGCCAAAAAATTTCTGCTTGATCGGCTTCTCCATGTTTTGCACTAATCCTTCAAAGATCATTTGTGAAAACTTTAAAGGATAGTCAAATAATACAGCAACTGTGGCATTTGCCAAATCTCTTCACATTAGGGTCCATGACCCTTTCCTTGGGGCAAACACCTGTATTATATGATGAATCAGGAATCTGTAGATGGTAGGAAACATGCCTTTCTGGAATTGCCCATCTTTTGTGTTCCCTTGACAACCTATACTTTTGATGAAGATCTTGTACATTTGAGCAGTTGTAAGATGGATCGGATTAGGGTTATCATCATTAAAAAGTAGACATCTCCGAATCACAGCCTCGTCTACTCGTATTTCATGATTGGCAACAGTGGCTTTGATCCATCTTCCATTAGTATATTCCATCAGTGTTGCGGAGTTCTAGAAATCTAATGAATGGTTCCGGTAAATGGTAGGACTCGCTGTCAGTGAAAATTGAATATTTGATCTTCCCAACCAGCGCATCATTCCGGTAAACTCTTCATTATCTAGTGTTACTTGTAGAAGAGCGCACATGTTGTGCTTCTGCTCAAAGAAATATCTTTGAAAATTTTCTTCGTCTGCCATATCTGAAAAGTACAATCAAACATATTCAAAGTGAAATTAGCCCTAAAGTTCATTACTTTAAGCAATTTCAAGTTATAAAATTGAAGAAGAAAGAGAGAAATATCATTAAGAACCTGTTCTTCGAATGTTGGAACCCGGTGTATCAATCCAATAACAATAACAGATCTCAGATCTGTGTGTAATCGATTAATACCTTAATATAGATCTAGCTCATAATTATGTATGATTGAGTGTTTTATATGTATATGTATTATCAGTATATATGTATTAGTAGTTGTATAATATTAGGATGAAGATCGAGAGAGGATTTGGACAGGGTTTCGTTAATTAACTCCCAAAAACTTAACTTAAGCGTGAACAGTGTTCATGTATATTTAGAAGATGATCCTAGTTCGTTAACATCCCCTAACGAACTAGAGTTCGCTTCGATTCGTTAAACATCCTTAACGAATCAGGAGGGAAAATAACTTAAGTCTTAGTTCGCTAAACATCCTTAGCGAACTAGATATTATAGCGAACTAACTAAATAATTGTTTATTACATTAAACACAAAACGACAAATACAGAATTGATAATTACAAAGACTCAAGACGCAAAACCGTGCACTAACAGACACCCCCTCGTCTTGAGCCCTTTGTATTTAAGTCATTTGAAACGCTTGGATTGCCAGTCTCTACAACTATGAATTCCATTTTCATGACAAACACGCACAACGCGTTGGAATTGCATAGCCAGGTCGTAGTCTTCATTGCGCTCGATCAGAATCTGTTTCCTGTGTAGCACGTCATTGTCTGTTTCAGATAAATTAACCAACCACATCGGGTCAATTATCTTGATAAGCTCAGTCTTCAATCCTTTACCAAGTACAATGACGGCCTCGCCAGTACGATTGTCATTGTACCAGCGGTTGAATGAGAGATGCATCTATTGGGGCATCGTCTTCACAGGTACCCGCTTCATCGTCTTTGGCGGCTTTACCTTAAGAACCAGTTTCCTCCAGCCCGTCCTTGGATCAATCTCGTCAATACGTTTACGTCTCGGGACCTGGGGCTTGAAGAACTTGAAGCCATGGTTGACCTCAAACAGTAAGTGTTGATGAAACAACTCAGCTGTCTGGTGACCCCCACGATTGATGAATGGACGACGCGCGAGGGTACGAACATCCCACCGCGGTAATGTCAGAACGTCCATTATCGTTTCGTAATACTGGATCCCCTTCTCCTATTTAATTATACATACTTTAAACTCAGAATCATAAAGCCATGAGACAATATCACCATGTACCTTGGAAATAGTCTTGAAGGAGGTTACTTGGTTTTCTTTGACCCAAGTTGCAGCTATGTCTTTTCGTTCTTGATCAACATATCTATACGCCTTGATAATCTTACCCGCCGCTTTGTAGCTGAACCACTTAGCAATATCATCATCGGATATGACTTCAAGTGATTTGAATACTGCATCTCCTTCCTATTTTCCCTTGGATGCCTTCACCAACCCATCCTCAGCAACTTTAACCGTTAGTTCATCAAATACCGGAGCACCTTGATCAATGTTTGTGTGTTGAAACAAGTCCGGATACTCCTCAACAGTTACATCTTCCATATCAACATCCTCGTCTTCATAAATAAAGTCCGTATTCATTTGAATTGAAGGATCATCTGATATACCCTCCTCATTCACCACTTCGATGTCTGGCTCAGTCTCTAACACGGTCAACTGTTCGTCATTTAACCCAAGTAGAATGGAAATCTGCTCTCGTGTCAGAGACTTATCAACAAACTCACCAACCTCTATCTCATTCCTATTTACCACGCTTTTAACCACCCCCGATCGATCCACAAATATCACAGTGTTGGCTTCAATCATTTCATTTGGCTTAGCGACAGTTGGATCCTGATACACAATAATCTGTTTACCCGAGTCCTCACCACCACTTGTACCAGCACCGGAAGATGAGCCGTGCGTTTGTTTAGGCTCACCTCCTGCACCAGACTCGTCAGGATCTTGATCATCTCTTTTGAGTTTCTTTAAGGCATCTTCTTTGCAAGTCAGTTGTAAGATTAGATCCTCTTGTTCCTTCATTTTCACCCCGTGAGACTCAACAATCGCACGTAGTGCTTTAGTCTCCTTCTGACAAAATGAGATATAACTCATCATCCGTCTTTGATTCTCCATAAGACGTTCTTGATTCTGATGGTCAGCTGCCAATTGATTCTCATATAGATGAAGAAGATTTAATAGCATCTCTGTTTGGCGGTTCGATGGCAAGTTGTACAGGGATGGATGAACAGGTTGGATCGGTCCTTGAGGTCGAGTGATTATTATGAAAGAGGCATCACTGGAAGTAGGAGGATGAAGAGGTGGAGGCCTCATAGATGGTGTTGGAGGGACATTAGATAATGCAGCAGGAGGCCTTGGTATTTCAGATAACGCCATTTGTGGAATTAAACCAAGCTTTTCATGAGACACCAACGTTGTTGTCAAGGTAAGCATCGGAGTGCTAGTAGTAGGCGGCACTACCGAGCGTTTAGGCATTGATTGACGAGGTGGTGGCATACCAATAATTACCCCAGCCCCAGCTGACACACATCGTTTCTTAGATGGCTCTCCAGTTGCCACCGCTTTACCTTTTCTCTTTTGTTCTTGTTGAGCTGCAATGGTGGCAGCTAACGCAACATTTACTGCATCTTGTTGCTCCTAAAAAGCAGCATCACCAGCTCCACCATCCCCATCATTACCATCATCATCGTTCCCACCTTCTCCCCCTTCACGCTCGGAATCCGAGTAGTCGTGGATCCAGCGTTCATTAGGAGGACATACATAATTCGGATTAATGATATGACCAATCATCCTTTTATCCTTTGGCTTCTCCATTCTATAAACCAACATCCTATGTACAGTATCAGCTTTCATGTGTTTCATAGGAAGCACATCATTCACCTGAGTTGGATCAATAACTAAATTGGAATTAAGTCTTGAATGATCAGCTGTAGAAATCGAGGATACATTAAAAATTTCTTCATTTGAAGTGTTTGCTGAACTTGTTCTTTCAGATGATCGAATACAAGCTCGGAGTAGTTGAATGGCTTGTTGAGGATAACTGCCACAAAAGCTGATTGCACACTGCTTCTACATTTGTCAAATCTACCACGACGACCACTCATACAATGAATTAAAACATGAAGAAGATACTTGTATGGTGCGCATAATCCATTTTTGTTCAACATAGATTTATCAATATCACCACCATAACGTAGACGAGTAAACAAACCCTTGATCAACTGCTTGTCAAATGCACTCGGGTTGTCATCATTGTCACCAAATTGAAGCACACGGCGAACCACTCCCACATCAATTGTAATAACAGTTCGATTAATCGTGGCTCTAATACGATTCTCCACCTCAACAACCTCATCAGTATCCCAAAACTTCCTAATAATACTTAGAGACACTTTAGGTCGAGCAGTGATTGCATAACATATCAATGAACGTCTTAAAAATGCTAACATGTCTCCGAACACATCAACGTCAGTAATATCTTGATCAATATACGCACAGATGTTGTGTTTTGTGTCATAAGGTATTAAAATAATATCTTCCTGCTGTACTTGAGGTGGTTGCCCTTGTGGTTGTTGTTCTTGTTGCCCTTGATCAGCAACCGGTGGATCTTGATTTACTTGATCCGCCATGTGTACTGAATAGAATTTAGAACGGTATGAGTAATATGAAGAAATAATACAATATGTCGTGTGTAATTAATATATTTACACGTTTAGACGGTTGAAATAATTTATTTAATTCCAAAGGTAATTTAAATTTAATTAAATAATTAAAAATAAATGTCATTCGTGTGATTATCACTCTGATTCGTTATCATGTAAATAAATTAACGAAGTAGACCTAGCGAATTACTATTTAAAAGGACGAACTAGAATCTAGTTCGTTATAATATGACAAATCCACATCTGATTCGTTAACTAACTTATTCGCTTAATCTAATTCGTTTGAATTTTTAACGAATTGGACACCATAGAGTTCCAATTCGCTAAAGTTCACGAATGGTCAGTAATTTAGACTTGATCTTTGACTCACACAGTTAAAGTCAAAATTAATATGAACATCGAAAGTCAACAACACAAACCCAGCTTCAATTAATCTATAACCATCGTTGGGTAATCAAAAACTATGTGTAGTGATCTTGAAAACGTATTATGAAACCCATGATGTTGAGATTGAGGCTTAACATCAATAAATAAGTTAGGTTAACCGTAATGGTAACAAAGTATAAAACCCGGAAGAAATAATCATTCAATCGACCCGAAAAACGATAATCAATCATCGATTAAAGTCTACCAAGGGTATCGGAATCGCATTCCGATCACAAATAACTATACATTAACTACATAAACACAGTATATCATAAATAGATTAGGGTATTGAACTCGAAAAACCTTTAGAACATAAAAGTACATAATTAGTCTATCAAAGCAACGTCATTTTTGACGAAAATCACATAGATATGATCGTCTATACCTTAGCAACACAATGATAATCTCGAAAAGTCGAAATTCGAAGGTCGAAATTCAGAGAAAAAATTTGAAAAAGGTGACTTTAGGTGTAAGAAAGATGTTGAATAGTGAAGAACTGTTCGTTTACCTTGTCTTATATAGCCTTACACGTTACCCGATGTACCCTATGTACGAATCAAGCGATTCGTTTGAATTCTGAGATAACGAATCAGGCAATTCTTTAACCCAATTCGTTATACCAGAATAGCGAACAAGATATGAATCGTGTCTTGATTCGTTATATAACGAAGTAGAAGTGATTCGTTACAGAGTACGAAAGCGAATTAGGTGAGCGAACTAGAAATTAGTTCGCTAAAGAATCACCCAGTTCGTTATCCATACTTAACGAATTAACATTTTAACGAATTAAAAATTTTTATTTTATTTTAACTTAAATAAATAAATAAATGAATTAAATAAATATTATCCAATAAATAAAAACTTTAAAATAAATGAATATTACCGAAGACATTTTATCCCGATAATTGAATACTTTAAAGGACGTTTCACTTTTACAAAACATAAATTAAATAAATATTAAATAAAATGTAAAGAAAGAAAGAGAAAATATTTTTGGTATTTTGTAAAAATTAAAGAATGTATTTACAAATAAGTATCCAAACATTAAAAAAAAAAACTTTTTGTGTTTTTCTATGATTTATCAAAAGCAGTACATATATATATTTTTTTTGTTGTTGAATTTGAGCAGAGAATCATATTGACCAAAATGCACTTCCATCACAATTTTATATTTCAGCGATATTATGACTGGCGTTAAGTCGGTCATTTATATTGTTGTCCACTAAAATCTTATAACAAGCCTTCGAGCATTTTTGTGATATGATTTATGATTCAATTAGCGCACAGAATATCATAAACTATCAGCCCCTAATCTCGGTTCAAGCTTAATTTGATTTTTGCCAAATCACCCCAACTTGACTTAAACCATTATAATGTTGATCAAAATTTTTTGATACCAATTGTGAAATTTTGAGCAATGCATCAAGTTTCCTTTACTGTGAGTGAGTATGCACGAGTCCATCTGTCGGCTTACATACATTGTATCCCCTGGGTTCCGTTTCTTATTGGTATAGAGACGCACGCAAGGGAGGAAAAATTGTATGACTAACAGCGGTTTTTGATCAAGTCGGTAATTTGGATTGTACGGAGTACAACAGTAATCAATTTTAATGCGTTTGGGTTTCCTCTAAAAAGCGAGTGAAATATTCATGCTTATGAATACCCAGATGATTAAGCCGCATAAAGACTCACAGTGTACAGAAACCTAACGCTTGTTATTTGCTTTATTATATTTTTGGGTGATCAACAACTATAAGGCTTGAGTATGACCGATTATTACATTTCTGCCATCATCATCGAGACTTTTGCTATAGACTAACACCTCTTTCAATTTGGCTTTTCTTAAAGTTTATATCACTTACTTTACTCTAGCAGCTTGTTTAAGACCTATCAATGCACCAATGATTAAGAACACAGTCTTTTAAGCTTATTTCTTTCTGGATTTGGGGTCAAATAATCAATGTAATATCATTTTCTCTTTTTGCTTCAAAAACTCAAAATTTTGAGGAGCATAAAACAAAATGATTTTATGTGCCCCAGTTAATTTAAGTTTATAAATTAATGGCTATCCTATCCATCTACAAGTAGAGAACATGACCAAAACATGCAAGCACGATTCACAAAATTAAATAACTGACTAAATTTTTCAGCTAAAAATAAAGTAGACAGCTTAACGAACGCCCCAAGTACTTTCCATTTGTCAGGTAAATGGCTAACCCGAAGATTTACAATAAATTATCAGGACCAAACATATACAAGTATATGTCCTTCAAAATAGAAGCAAATGACATAATTTTCAGCGAACATAAGCAAAAATCTTTTTGGTTTTTCTCTTTACAAACTTAAAAACACAATCTTTTTGTCTTTTCGGATTTATAAAATTCATATTCTTTTTGACTTTTTCAGAATTTTCTGTACAAACAAAAATCACAATCTTTTTGGTATTTCTAATTTTTAAATGTTTTTGGGTTTTCAAATATTAGGATAAAGCAAGAAAGAACACAATATTTTTTGATTTTTCAAAGTTTTCTAATGTTTTTGGGTTTTATCTATACAAACTAAAAGCACAATATTTTTGTATTTTCTAAGATTCACCCCCTAAAACCTAAAAACAAAACAAAATTGAAACTAGAACAAACCAAAATGAAGATAGTTATCCTAATTTTAGGATCTCAGCAAGGGTCTTTAATCCATTTAAACCAAGTAGAAAGTTAAAACGTGTTTTATCAAAGGCTTTGGTAAATAGATCGGCTTTTTGAAAATCAGTATGTACTTTCTCAAGGTCAATTAATTTCTTTTCATTGCAATCTCGTATAAAATGATATCGAATTTCGATATGTTTCATTTTAGAATATTGTACGGGATTCTTGGTGATACTAACAGCAGCAGAATTATCAATCAAGATGGGAGTAGTAAGAAACTTCAAACCGTAGTCGCGAAGATGTTGTTGTATCCACAAAACCTGGGAACAGCGACTCGACGCTGCAACATACTCTGCTTCAGCGGTTGAAGTGGAGACTGTTGTCTGCTTCTTACACTGCCAGGAAACAAGCCGGCTTCCTAAGAATTGATATCCTGCTGTAGTGGACTTGAAATTGATATTGCATCCTCCATAGTCTGAGTCTGAGTAAGCGGTAAGATCGAAAGTATCATCTTTGGGGTACCGTAACCCGATGTCTGGATTTCCCCTTAGATATTGCAGAATACGCTTGACCGTTGCCAGGTGAGTCACTTGGGGACTAGCTTGGTACGTAGCACATAAACAAACAGCAAACATTATGTCGGGTCGAGAAGCAGTTAAATACATTAAAGAACCAATCATGGAACGATATAGGGTAGGATCAACGGTATCCTCCAATTCATCCGATGATAAATATCATTAAGAACCTGTTCTTCGACTGTTGGAACCCGGTGTATCAATCCAATAACAATAACAGATCTCAGAACTGTGTGTAATCGATTAATACCGTAATATAGATCTAACTCATAATTACGTATGATTAAATGTGGTATATGTATATGTATTATCAGTATATATGTATTAGTAGTTGTATAATATTAGGATGAAGATCGAGAGAGGATTTGGACAGGTTTTCTTTAATTAACTCTCAATAACTTAACATAAGCGTGAACAGTGTTCACGTATAAATAGAAGACGAACCTAGTTCGTTAACATCCCCTAACGAATTAGAGTTCGCTTCGTTACATACACTTAAACGAAATAAACTAAACGAATCACCCCTGATTCGTTAAACATACTTAACGAATCAGAAGGGAAAATAACTTAAGTCTTGGTTCGCTAAATATCCTTAGCGAACTAGACATTACAGTAGCGAACTAACTACATAATTGTTTATTACATTAAATACAAAACGACAAATACAGAACTGACAGTTACAAAGACTCAAGACGCAAAACCGTGCACTAACATTGAAAAATTTATAACCTACACACAAAACACAGTGTTAGAAAAACAAAAACATAATCAAAGCCCATTATCATCTAATCGTGGTTGGAAAACAAGTTATTATTGCTTACCGAGTCGGAATTAGTGGGCTGATAAAGTTAGGGTTTGCATCAAATCGAATGCTATAAGTCGGTTAGATATTTCATAGAGTAATTAGTGGAAGGAGAGAGAGTGAGGGAAAATAATGTACAAAAACGTCTCACACTCCTTCTTATATACCTTTTGAAATAGGTTTTAAATGCTTTTTGTCGTTTTGTAAGTTATTAGCTGTCAAACAGTAATCTTATCCATTTAATATTTTACACATTTGAAAAACATCCAACTCTTAGTTTTAAGTTTAGTAAACCTTGGTCGGAAATTTTCTGTGTAAGTTTTGCAAAGTTTACTCGGTATACTCCACTTAAGGCTTATTCGGTTATAAGTTGGTACAAATTAGAAGTTAAAATGAAGAAAGCTTACTTGAAATACAAGATTGCTTGAGAACTAAATCACAAGAAAAATTAACCAAGTATTAAACATCAAGCATGCAACCTTACTAGGAATCAACTAAGATGCCCAAATGATATACATCTAATTTACCTAACTTGGTCAGATAATTCATTTAACCATAAACCTTACTTGGTCAATTCTAATTCACAAGTAATCATTCAAGTATACTTTGATGCAAAGTATGCCCGATAAAGAATAATAGTGTGCTAGAGATTTCATAGCACAAAATGTACTCCGAAAATCAATGAAATTAGCCAAGTATATTAGGGGAACATTTGAATCTTCAAAGTATGCCCAGAATATAAATTGTGCCTGGGAAATCAAGGTTTGCCTAGAAACACTTGTAATTTCAATAAGAACCATATTCACACAAATCACTTAAGAACACAAAGCGTGCTCGATATATCATTCAGCCTATAAGATGCAAAGCTTGCCCGGAACAAGAAATCCTTGTTAAAAGCTTGCTAGATCACATATTAGTTCAAAAACTTCAAGTTTGCTCGGGGAGTTAGTACTTGTCACACCCCAACTAGGTAGTTGCGGAAGCGTAATACGGGAATGTAACAGATTTACATCATATTACATTGGTATCAACCACATTGTTTATAAAGAAATTCAACAAACTAATTTACATCATATTACATTGGTAGGTACTAAGTTTACAAACTAGATGAAAATCACATAACCAGTTCACGGGCTTCTTATTCATTACTACGTATTTGCATCTATTCACAGCTATTCAACTTTCCTTCTAACACCAAGCACGTAAGCAAATCATTCCAACTTCGGCTTACCTGAGAAGCATGTTAAAACGGGTCAACTACATCTAGTTGGTGAGTTTCAAGTTTCACGAGTACGAACAAAATCAGTAACGAGTTCGTAAAGTTCACAATATGTATGTATATAAGTATGTGTATGATGTATTATACTAAGCCACAAGTGAAACCGAAACGAGCTAAAACACATGGCCACCCCTGCCATGCACTCCTGTTGGCATTTAACAGCCACTTTGCCCCAAGTATGTACTATGTCTAACACCACATAGCATAATGTAATAAGTATAAATGACAATGTGCAACTGAGTTAACATGTTCCGGCATACCCCTCCGGCCCTGTCAGTTGGGTTTGTCAAACCGATAGTACTATCCACCCGTCACCGGCACGAAGTTAATCACTTGTGTTTGTGGGGACTTTCAAGTGTTAGTACTTAGATAATTCACACAAGTTTTTAAGTATAAACGTATATGTAAACACGCTTTCCACCCCAAAAGTTCGTAAAACAGTTTAGAAAGTGGGGTCATGAAACTCACCTTAATGTTGTTCGAGCTGGTGGTACGTATCGGTAATTAGAATGTCTCGATTATAGCTTGAATCCTATAACCGGTATAGTACCGTTAATACCAGTACAGTGTTTAAACTAAATCGGGCTGTATAACTAGTCTGAGTATAGCTGTTTAGCCCAGAACATGACCATCGTCTTAGATTGTGACGTTCAAAATCAAAAATACAAAAATATCCAATAAGTTCTGTCATACTATAACAATTTTGACCAAATACAGGAGGTTGGAGTCAAATTGGGGTGATCTGGGGAAAGCCAAATAAGCTTTGAGAAGAGATATGAGGAATCATAGCATAGTGTTGACCATTGCTGAATTATGCTTAAATTGAACTTTAATCATATCACCAAAGAGATGAAATTCATGCTAAGTCTAGACCTGCTGTTAACCTATCTATGTTGTCATAATAATGCTGAGAACATAGATTGGTTAACAGCAGGTCTAGACTTAGCATGAATTTCATCTCTTTGATGATATGATTAAGGTTCAATTTAAGCATAATTCAGCAATGGTCAACACTATGCTATGATTCCTCATATCTCTTCTCAAAGCTTATTTGGCTTCCCCAGATCACCCCAATTTGACTCCAACCTCCTGTATTTGGTCAAAATTGTTTTTGTATGACAGAACTTATTGGATATTTTTGTATTTTTGATTTTCAAACATATATAGAGGTTAAACGTTGGACTTACAGTTTAAATAAAAGGCCTTTCATTCAAGATGAGACAGATTTTGTTAGCATCTCTTTAGTTTTAGTTGTAACCCTGTTGTTTGATAAAATATTTAAAACACTTATCAATTTTTGGTTGATTTATTCTTCCCCTTTTTTGATATTTTCTCAAAATTTTCACAAGCATGTTCTTTGTCATATTTAAAGATGTTTTATTTTTGGGTTGACCAAATAACAACAGGCTTGTGTATGACTGGGTAATCAGTTTTCTGCCTATCATTTGGAGAGATTTATCTTGAGACATGCAATGACAACTATGTATCTTCACATAAAGATTACCATATTCATTATGTTTATATCACCTTAGATTTTACACATCATGGGAAAGCAACCATACATGTTAATGACTATACAAAGTGTCCTTTCAGCCTATTAAATCCATATGATTAGCTAAGTAGTCAATGTACTATCATTTCCCATAACAACTCAGTTTAATATTCAATCACCCAATTTCTCTTAATTGGCAGGTAAATGGCTATCATGTTTGACCACGAGTGGTCAACAGGACCAAACCTGCATGTGAATATATGTCCTTTCAAAGTCAGAGTTATTGACATAGTTTTAAGTGAAGGAATAGGAAACATGTTATAATTACCCCAAATGCTTTCAGTTTTCTGGTTAATGGCTATTCTTTAAATTTATACAGATTATAGAACCAAACATACACAAGTGTATGTCCTTCCAACTGGGCAAATGACATGATTTTCAGCAAGAATAAATACTTGAGACTTTCCATTAAAACCCTTCTTTTAAGCTTCTATATAGCTTGAACTGAATAGTCTTATCATATCTTTACACCATTAATCAACTTGCTCATGTTTTGACCAAAATAAAGTGATTATGCAAAATTCATTAGAAAATTCATTTTATCATTTAATTTTGACATAAACTCATTTTGACACAAACAGTTGTAACATAATCAAATCTTAATCAAACATAACACCATCAAGACAAGCAGACGTTACTAACATTCAAGGTCTAGCCTATCCTAATAATATCACATGATCAGATAATACACATAATCAAGCAATTAATCATGACATCAGACAAGTAAATATCAAATTTGACAATATAAAACACTACCTATCATGATATCAATAACAGTTAACTGAAAAGTAAAAACATAAGCATCTATGATACCTAATTTGCACAAATAATCACTTAAGCACATATCAATTAACATAACAAGTATCATATTCAATCATATTCACACAACATTCAATTTGTGGAACCTCTATCAATATAATCAGTTAGCACATAGAGGCACACAACTACCACACATCATCAATCAAACCTCATCAGAGTTGATCAGTCCTAGGGATTTCAAAAGAAAGTTGAACCAGGTTCTATCAAGTGGTGTGGTGAATAGGTCTGCCAAATTATCGCTTGTATCAACTCTTTGCATTTCAATCAAACCTTTTTCACTACAGTCTCGTATGAAGTGATGTCTGATAGGGGTATTCAGAAATATGCAGCAGTATTATCAATAAAAATAGGGGTATTCAGAAAATTCAAACCATAGTCCAAAATTTGATTCTGAATCTAGAGAACTTGTGCACAGCAAGCAGATGTAGCAATGTATTTAGCTTCTGCAGTTGGGATTGAGACAGTTGTCTGCATCTTGCATTGCCATGACACTTCCTGTCACCCAGAAATTGACATCCTCTTGAGGTTGACTTCCTGCTAATGTTACAGCCATTATAATCAATGTCTGTGTATGCTATCAGATCAAAAGATTGGTTCTTTGTATACCAAATTCCTAAGTCTGGTATTCCCTTCAAATATTTAAAAATTCTCTTGACAGCATTCATGTGGGAGACTTTTGGACTGGATTGGAATCTTGCACAGACACATACAGCGTACATAATGTCAAGTCTTGTAGCAGTTAGGTACATCAGGGACCCAATTTTGGCTCTATATTCATGTTCATCCACAGGCTCCCCCTTTTCATCAGCAATCATCTTTTCTTTTGTGTCCATTGGAGTTGAAGCTGTTTTGAATTCTTGACATTTGAACTTATTTAAAATGTCCTGCACATATTTAGTTTGTTAAATGAAAATCCCCTTAGCTTTCTGTTGAACTTTTAGTCCAAGAAAGAAGTTCATTTCTCCCATAGAGCTCATGCTGTATTTGAATTTCATTACCCCTTCAAACTCCAAACACATTTGTTCATTTGTTGAACCAAAGATGATATCATCCACATAGACTTGTAACAAGAGTAAGTCTGATCCCTTTCTTTTGTAGAAGAGTGTCTAGTCAATGGCTCCCCTTTGAAAACCATTTTCAAGAAGATGATTTGACAGCTTATCATACCAAGATCTAGGAGCCTGATGCAATCCATATAGGGCTTTATTTAGCTTATATACCCTGTTTGGATACATTGGATTCTCAAAACCTGGAGGTTGAGAAACATACACCTCTTCATCAATCTTGCCATTTAGGAATGCAGACTTGACATCAAGCTGGAAAACCTTAATGTTCTTTGAGGCAGCATATGCAAGAAAAATCCTTATAGCCTCAAGTCTTGCAAAAGGTGCAAAGACTTCCTTAAAGTCTATTCCTTCCTCCTGAAGGCATCCCAGTGCCACAAGCCTAGCTTTATTCTTAATCACCAAACCCCTCTCATCCCTTTTGTTTCTAAAAACCCATTTTGTTTCAATTGCAGACCTGTTTCTTGGCCTATAAACAAGATCCCACACATGTAGATCTCTGAATTGTGCCAATTCCTCCTGCTTTACCTCCACCCAACTATTGTCCTTTAGTGCTTGAACAATTTTCTTTGGTTCTATTTGGGATAGAAAGCAGGAGTACAAACAGATATTTGCAGTTTCAGAATGGCTTCTTGTGACTCTTTCATGTATATTTCCAGTGATGTTTTCAGATGGATGATACTTTTCAACATAAGGGGTTTAAACTATCATATCAGCAGACACAATTGTGTCAATATTTGATTCATTAAGTTCTGGTTCTTCAATGATCAAATCAGTTTTGCATCATGAAACTCTGGTGCTTCTTCATTGTTTTGTCTTGAAGTGGATGCACCATTGTTTTCCATATTCAATCTTTCAAATAGATCTTGAAATCTTGCTGTTGTTACAGCTTCTTCTTCATTTGTTTGGTTGCTTTGGTTTCCCTCAGTCTGAACTTGATCATTCTGCACTTCTTGATTGTCATGATTGAAATCTACACAGTTCTGGACTGTGATTGTTCTCTTGATCATTGTCTTGAACTTGTTCTACAATATCACTTAAGAAATGCTTTATAAATATATACTCCTTTTCTTTACTAGCAACCTTCTTCCACAATCTACTATGTCCAATGTTTTCTTCTTTTTCTCTTCAAACACACTGGTCTTGTAGAATGAGTCATCAAAGTCTTCAGGATAAATCTTGAAAGACCTTATCAATTTCTCATGATCAAACAGCCATACTGCACAATCAACTGTGTTGAACTGATTTTCATTAAAGATGATGTCAGATGATTCAATAACACTCAAATGGTCTTTCACATATACTCTATATGCTTTTGAGTGTGTAGAATATCCAATAAAGAAACAGTCCAAGGATTTTGTTTGAAACTTGTTCAAGTAATCCCCGGTGTTTAGAAGAAAACATTTACATCCAAAAGGCTTGAAAAACTTGATATAAGGCTTTCTATTAAAGAATATTTCATATGGTGTCTTGTTATGCATTTTGTTGACAAGTACCCTATTTTGAACATAGCATGCAGTATTTATGGCTTCTGCCCAAAATGTAACTAGTAAATTAGCATCTGCTAACATGGTTCTTGCAGCTTCAATAAGTGTCCTGTTTCTTCTTTTTGCAACACCATTTTGTTCAGGAGTTCTAGGAGCTGAGAATTGTTGAATTATTCCCTCTCCTGCACAAAATTCTTCCATGACCCCATTTTTGAACTCAGTACCATTGTCACTTCTCGTCATTTTAACCTTCTTACTCAGTTTGTTCTCAATCATTGTCACACAGCCCTTAATCAACTCTGCAGTCTCATCCTTTGTACTTAGGAAATAAACCCAAGTATATCTTGAGTAGTCATCAATGATCGCAAGATAATATCTTTTCTTCCCTATAGTTGGTACACTCACAGGACCAGAAAGATCTATGTGAAGTAATTCAAGTACTTGATCAATTGAATTGATGATCTATGCCTTATGAAAGGATTTGTGTTGCTTGCCTTTCTGGCATGAACTACAAAGATCTTCCAATTTGAACTCTCTTGTAGGTAAGCCAATAATATGCTCACCTTTGACAAGTCTATTCATATTTTTCAGATTCACATGACACAATTTCCTATGCCACAATTTTGACTCATTTTCAGTGGCTTTGGAAACAAAACATGCACAACCCCTTGAAAGAGCTTCATTAATATTAAAATCATATAGGTTTCCATTTCTTGGGGCCATCATCATAATCATTTCAGGTGGGATTACAAACTCAGGTTTTAAGATGAAGCAATGTGAGTCATCAAAACCAAATTTGTAACCCTTATCACACATTTGTGATATGCTTAGCAGATTATACTGTAGACCTTCAACATGAAACACATTATCAAATAAAACCTTTCCATTTGTTAAAATTCCCTTTCCAACTATCTTTCCACCATTTTCATCACTCCCAAATGCCACAGGACCTTCAAACTTTTCTTCATAAGTAACAAGTGAACTCCTGTCACAAGTCATGTGCCTAGAACATCCACTATCCATGTACCATATTTCATTCAGAGGAGTGGACTGTTCCTGCACAAAAGAAAGAATTTGATTAGTTGAGTGATGAAGTGCAAGCTATCTGAACTTGTAGATCATCAGTTTTAGTTTCACTTGCAGCATTGGAAATGAGTGTTGTTGGTTCAGGATCTTCATGAGTGACTTCAATATTGTATGAATTGTCAGTTTCATATCCACACTCTCTTGGATTTTTAACAAATGACGTTGAGCTCTGGAATTCTTTTGGTGTAGTGTCATACTCTTGTACCACATAGTCTTTCTTTTCTGAGTAATCTCTTACATCAGCAACTTTGTCCACCTTATCCTCAACCTTAGGCTTCCAAAGTAATCATTCAGGTTCATAACCATGTTTCAATAAAAACCTCTCATCACCTGTAAGTTCAGTTGGTTTCTTTCTAGGCAAGATACCTCTGATTCTTGTCTTCTCACTATTTGGTTATCCTTGAGAGCTATCAGATTTCACTGGTTATGTATCCCTTTTAGGAATGATTCTCAGTGGCTGAACGTTCTTCTTGACAGCTTTGTCAGACTTTTTAGGAGATCTGCTCCTTTTAGCTTGTTCAGCCACATGTTTCTTGATTTCTTCATCAGTCTTCTTTTCTCTCTTGGTTTTGACTGATGGTTTCAAACTATCCTCACTCAATGATTCCTTTTCACAAACCTTTCCATTTCCTAGGTATGCATTATACTTTTGCTTGTACTGAACCAAGTCTTGTCCATACTTTATCTCATCTGGGACATGAAAAGGCTTGAATTTGAGTCTATCATTACAATAATCTGTTTGATGACCATACACATTAAATTTCTTGCACCATACTTTTCCCTTGTAGTTTTCATGATCACTTCCTTTTCTGAACCTTACACTTGGTCTAGGTGCTTTGACCCCAAGTGGTTTCTGAGGTTTTAGACTATCAAAATCAATTGAGAAAGGAACAAATTCCTCAATCTTGATGTCTTGTCTTCCAATCTTGCTTTTTACAAACACAATTTTCTGCATGTTCAAAGGTTCTTCCTCTTGACTTTCTCTATGTTTTGACTGCCTCTTCTCATATTCTTCCATTGTTTCCACCTCCCCAATGTCAAATACCTCATGACTAGAGAAAACAGGGTAAACTAGAATAAAGTTCTCAACATTAAATTCTTCATTGTCTCTTTTCTTTTTATTTTTTCTTATCCTCTCCAATACATCATTGCTTGGTGGCTTTACTAAATTGTAGCTTACCTTCTTTCTCTCACATATATCAAAGGATACATGTTCTCTTCTAAGCCTTTCATTCATTTTCTTCATCTTAAGTGTCACTGATGGCAGTTGTGGCAGCTTTTCTATTGAATCTGGTTTCTTGTATCTTCTTCCTCTTTCAGCAGCTTTAATTTCTTCATCAGTGATTTGATCACTCAAATCACTTAAGTCATCATTATTAAGATCAATAGAATCAAAGTCATCTTCAGAGACTTGAACTCCAATTGACTTGTCGTCTTTCACTTCTTCCTTTACCACAAATTTTCCTTTTTCATTCACCTCAACAGTCTTGTACACTTGAAAGACATCTCTGAATTGTTGTAGATATGCATCTCTTTTCTCTTTATCAACTTTTGGCATAAAGTTGTTGTTGAGTGGTGGTGGTACTGCTTTGTATTTGTCTTCCTCCTTTACATGGTTTAGAATTCCATAAATATTTCCTGTGGAAACCAAGTTCTTCAAGAATTCATTTTCAACCTGCAGTTTGTGTTCTAAACCTTTTCTTCAACAATCATCTTCTTCAACCCTTCTATCTAAGTGGTATACCTTTTCTGTGCTCTGTAGCTGCTTACACAGTCTTCTTCTAAACTTTTCATTCTTTCTTCACTGATTAGCTCACTGGCCTCATAACCATTGACAATACTTTGTTCCCTAAAACAGTCACTTTCCAGCTTGCCTACTTTTGCATTTAAATAATTGATAATTTCATTTAAATCAACAGTAGGAGAAGAGTGTACCTGAGATGATGATCCAACTTCTTTCTCAATCAGGGCCATAAATGCCACATTTGCTCTCTTGATGTTATCTGTAATATCTTCTTCATGATTGCTCCAATCAAAATTACCCTCATGCTGTGTAGTTACAGCCACATTTCCCTGATTTCTAGGTTGATTTTGATTGGTTGGTACTGAGTTATTTGGAACAAATTGAAGGTTTTGGTTGTTGTTTCTTTGAAAACTTTGATTTTTTGGCATATTTTGATGATGATTATTCATTTGAGGCTGGAAGTTGTCGAAGTTGGGATTATAGTTGTTGTTGTTGGGATTGTTGGTTCTCTGCTGGTTTTGTTGAAATTCATGTTGTTGGTTTCTTGACTGGTTTTGGAATTGGTTCATATGAAAGTTTCTTGGCATGTTACATTCTCTGACAAAATGACCAGGCTGTTGGCAGTTATAGCAAATGGATTTTGACTTATCAAATCCAGTTCGTTCATTAGGCCCTGATAGAAGAGAGCTACCAGTCCTATTGTATAAACTTTTGCTTCTAAGAGCCAACATGGCTACTTGCCATTTCAAATCCATGTCCTCTAAATTATCAGCAGCTATCTACTCAATGTCATCCTGGATGACACTAGTATGAATCAGATTCTTTGCTACAAAAGCATTGTATAATTCTGTAAACATGGACAACAAATCCTGTGTTTCACTTCTTTGGACCTTTCCACCACCAGTGTAAGGTACATGTCCATTTGCCATGGAGGCAGAATCTGTATCATCAATCAATTGGATATTGAACCTTTGCTGGTTACCATGGTGACTTGTGCTACCACCAATAAAAGACTTTTGTGTATCAACACCATGCGTAACTGGTTCCTCTATGATGGGAATCTGTTGTTGGTTTTTGGTTGACAAGTTGCCCATAGGTGCAATGAGAGCATTGGTGACCTGGAAACATGGCTTTTCTTATTTGATCATCTCTTTTTCAATCATTTCTATTTCCCCAGCATGAAGGAAGCACACTACATCATCCACTTTTAAATCATTGAAATTGGGATTTTGAATGATGAATTTGCAGGCAGTGTACCATTCCTTAGGCATTGAGTTGAGCAGCTTGGTATTCAAGTCATAATCCGTCATGACATAGTCAGTAGTTCTTAACTCATTTACAATTGCTAGAAATCTTTCTAGAATTGACTTCAATCTCTCTCCATCCTTGTACTTAAACCTTTCTAGCTGTTGTTTGAGCCTTTGCTTTTTGATGTTCTTCAACTCAGTGTTTCCCTCAAACATCTCAAGAATTGCATCATACATTTCTTTTGCAATAGGATGATGTGCAACCTTGGTCAGTATTTCCCATGACAGACCTAGCTTTATCATGGCTAAGGCCCTGTCATCCACTTTCCTCAATCTTTCACCCACAGCTGCAGTTGCAACTGGATTTGCACCCTCAGTAGTGTCTTGTGGACCATTCTTAATTGAGTTCCACATATCCATGTCATTATAACAAACAGATGCTTCAAATATGACCTTCCACTTTATGAAATTTTCCTATCCATAAAGCCTAGGAATCTTATTAGTAGACACCTCTTGTTCTTCGTAACCAGACATTTTGAAAAATCGAAATAAGTTAATTAAAAACAATCAGATCAAAGAATCGGTTTTTCAGATCTGATGAATCTGGTTTGACTAGAACAAGATTATGAAGTAAAAATTCTAACTTTAAGTGAAATAAGGAAAAGAAAACACCAGAAAGTTGTAGATCTGGGCAGAAATGAAGAAAACATAGAAGCTGAGGTCACTCTTTAATGGAACAGTGCTTTTCTTACGTCATTGTTCTTCAGATCATCAATCAGCAAAAAATTTCTTACTGAAATAGCAGTGACAAAGCTCTGATACCACTTGTCAGGTCCCCGATTGTAGGTAGATCTTACACGAATCAAGTCATAACTCACACAACAATGTGTTGACAAGAGAGTTAATGAATGGTTGATATATTTAGAAAGAAAACCGTTTGATAAAGGCGGAATCAATAACAAACGATTTAGTTACTGAATAATTAATCAAAGTTAACTAACACACAAGATTCACTCAAAAGATTTTCATTCGTATAATATAAATCATACAAACGATAATCGATTTAGGGTTTCTTGATGGGAAAGTTATATCTGTACGATTCTAAGACAGCCGTCACACTCACAAATATTCTCTCTGAATTAATGAGTCTGTCTGTCTTAGGAGGCGTGCCCTAAATTATTCCTTTTATAGGCCTGACACCTCCTTTACAGCTGTCATTCCTTCTAGAAACCCTAAATAATAAAACATATTCAAATTACATATTCAAAAATATACTAAGTGTAAAACAAGTATTCCGGGTTGGCCTTGTAGTAGTATTAACTTTTACGAGTAGACTGTGTGCTCTGCCTTCCTTTAGTACTTGGTAACATAGAGGTGTGCCCGGGAACAGTTTCCAGGTAGACTTTACATAAAGAGTATTTCACCAAGTGAAACACTCACCGGGTAGACTTCAATCTTCTTGAAGGTATCAGACTTTGCCCGACAAACTCCTACGAGCAACCATGTTCTTAAATGATCCCTTCAACTCATTGCTATGAAATAGCTTATCAGCAAAGTGTGCTCGGTAGCACTTGTACTCTGCTTGAGTTGAACCTTGCCCGATGTTACTTAAGAGATAACTCACTACACATCAAGCTTACTCGGACCACTAGTATTATTAATGAATACCTTGCTCGATCTTCCAATCACTTGGCTTCATGAGCTTGGTTAACCAAGAGCTTACTCTGAAGTAAACCTTACTCGGCTATGAAGAACTAACTTGCTAGACAAAGTGATCCCTGCCCGGGTATGTACTCACTAGTGAACCTTGATCAGTTATACACAAATTGGCAAACCCAGCTCGGATATGCACGAAAGGAGAATTCTAGAAGATAACCTTGCCCGGTAGACAAAGTATCGTGCCCGGCTAAGTAAAACCCTGCTCGGATGTCTCAGGTGTTCCCGGTTGCGTACTTAGTGATTTCCAAGGAGGTTGAGAAGATTCCAGTCTTCCATATACTTCCCTTAGGTCAAATCTTTGACTCAACACCCAGTTTATTTGGGCTGCAGTTTGTTGGGTTTAATACCAGTTATTATGAAATGTTTCTTGTATTAGGTACCCTAAGGTCAAAATACAAGGATTATGAAGATATCAGACCTTATGGTATGATTTCAACTTGTCAATTTATGTTTATTCGGTTTTGATTTTTATATCTTTATTGATGTAAGGATCTAGGATTCTTAACCTATTTTTTAAAGGATAGTTTATCCTCGAGACTTTACTTAAAACTTCTAATAAATCTAAGACTATAACAGATATACTTTCAGAATAATAAATAACAAGCAAAGTTGTCAAAAGATTTAATTTAATTAATAAGTCACCTGGACATACCAAAATCCTTAGTGAATAGGAGGAGTTGGATATATATCCGGAAGGGAAGTTCTCAAGGAAACTGTATAAATATATGATAATTATATAAAACTTGTCAAATCTCATCTGTTTTTGCATGATGTTTGAATTCAAAGGCAAAATGAAAACTGTGATCTTATCACAACCGCCATTTTGGGGGAAATTGTTAGGGCAAGGAAATTTAACACTGTGTATACGTTAACCTGGCATATGTCTGGATCAGTTATCCTTAGCATGTGTTCAAGATTATGTCAGGATAAAGGATCATAAGTACTTATTATTCACTAACGGTTGTTCTCTTTGTATATCAATATATATTGACAGGTATAACGGCTAGAGACGTGGTCTAACCTATTATTTCGCCATCCAAGTGGTCTAGCACGTGGTCAAAGAAGTGTAGAAGCCACAGTGGAGTAGTGATATATAATAGGACTTTTGTTAGCTTATTTTTTTTTATGTAAAATGAAGCTATTGATCAGTTAGGTAACACACAGAACACAACCTACTTAGCATACGATTTACTCTATAACTCTAGCATTAGATACAACCTTAGTAATTGTTAATACCTTAGATCTATCAATTACTTTAACGGATCTAATACCTCAATAGGATCTAGTTCAAAGTTATTACTCTTAATCAGTATATATATATATATTAGTTGTATTATGTGAGTTAATAGATAATATGAAGATTTAATCGAGAGTTAATGAGGACAGAGGTTCGATACTTTATAAATCAAAACTTAAATTATCAGAGGACTAAGCCTCTATATATAGATGATGGACCTAATTCGTTACGCATCCCGTAATGAATTAGAGTCCAGTTCGTTAACATTAAAGATTCGATAAGCAAACATAACGAATCAATGATTCGTTACGCCCCATTCATCAATATTCCATGATGAATAGGAACATACATAACGAACTACAAGCCCATTCGTTAAACATCCTTAACGAATGGGTGTTACATTAAACAAACTGGCTAGTTTATTAAACATACTTAACGAACTAGCCTTAGATTAACGAACTAACTATTTAACATAAATATTTTTTTCATTATAATAATAATAAATACAAAGACTCGAGACGCCAAAACCATGCACTAACAGAAACCCCCTCGTCTTGAGCACTGTGTCTAGTCTTTAATTTATTTGAAGCGCTTAGTCTACCTGTCCCGACAACTATGAATCCTGTACTCGTGACATACACATACGACACGCTGGAATTGCATTGCTCGGTCATAATCTTCACGTCGCACGATCAATATCTTATTCTTAAACAGCACGTCATTGTCCGTCTCAGTTAAATTAAAGAGCCACATTGGATCGATAATCTTGATCAGCTTAGTCTTCAAACCTTTTCCCAAAACAATAACGGCCTCGCCAGTACGATTATCATAATACCAATAGTTGAATAGTAAATAATTATGCTGATTAAGCGTCTTGACTGGTACATGCTTCATCGTCTTTGGCAGTTTTACTTTAAGCACGAGCTTCATCCAACTCGTTCTTGGATCTATCTCATCAATACATATACGGATTGGAATATGCGGCTTAAAGAATTTAAACCCGTGGTTTATCTTGAAGAGCAAATGTTGATGAAACCATTATGCTCGACGATTTCCCCCGCGGTTAATGAAGGTCGACACTTAACGTTAGTAATATTTTTATAATACTGAATGTCGTTCTCCCATTTAACGATCCAGACCTTTAAATCTGAATCACAAAGCCAAGAAATGATATCACCTTTCACAGTAGACACGCCCTTGAATGTAGTCTTTTGATTGGCTTTAGCAGGTGCAATTGTTTCCTGCTTCTGTTCGTCATCCACATAATGGTACATCTCAATAACGGCAAGCGAACCAACCCAGAATATCCGCAACAGATGGATTAGGATTTGATTCAAATGTCTTGCTTTGCCCTTTGATACTTTATCCAAATTATCTTTAGTTGCTTTAACATTTTCTTCAGTAAATATAGGAGCACCCTGATCAACGTTTATTCTTTGAAATAGATCAGTGTATTCCTCGGCTGTCACATCCTCAATCTTAACCTCCTCATCCTCATAAATGAACGACGTATTCATCAGAATCGTCGGATCTTATAAGACTTTCTCGTCATTCTCAACCTCAACGTCGTCTTCGGCCTTTAACGCGTCAAGTTCTTCATCATTAAGACCAAGCAGAATAGAAATCTGCTCGCGTGTCAAGGACCGATCAGCAAATTATCCCACTTCTATCTCATCGGAATTCACCATGCTCCTTAACAACCCCATACTATCCATAAATATAACAGTATTTGCTTTTATCGACTCGATTGGTTTTACATTCGTTGAGTCTTGATAAACGGCAATCTGTTTGTCAACATCACCAACATCCCCACTTGTACCTCCACCGAAGGATGAACCATGAACTTGTTTCTGCTCACTGCCTTCAGTACCCGTGGCATCAAGATCCTCGTCATCATTCTTCAGCTTCTTTATCACATCTTCTTTACACGTAAGCTGTAGAATGAGATCCTCCTGTTCCTTCATCTTCACCCCCTAAGCAGTAACGATCTCATGGAGGGCTTTGGTCTTCTTTTGACAATTTAGACATAACTCATCTGTTTACTCTGATTAATCAACATTTGCTTCTGAGCTTGACGGTTAGCTGCCATTTGGTTCTAATAAAGATGAACCAGACTCAAGGGTATATTCATTTGAGTTTCCTGGGGCATAGCATGAAACGATGGAGGTACCGGCTGCATAGGACCTTGAGGATGATTGACCCTCATGAACGAAATGTCAATAGGTGAGGTCAGCATCATAGTCGGTGTAGGTGAAACCACCGATGTAGCAGTCGTAGGCCTTGGTAAAGTAGATAACACAGACTGAGGGATCATTCCAAGCCGGAAGTAATTGTTGTCGTCAACGTCAATTCTGGGGTGCTGGTAGTAAGAGGCATCACCAGTTGTTGTGGAGCAGACGATCTAGGAACTTGAGGCCCAAATGACACACCAGCCCCCTCAGTCACACGACGTTTGTTTAGCCCACTGCTGGCCACCTCATTTCCTTTACGTTTGCGTTGAGCAGCTTTAGTAATAGATGCCTCAATTTCAACATGTCGTTGACCATCATCACCATAATGACCACCATTACCACCATCATCATCATCACCTCCATCACCATCATTCCCACCTAGACCCTCTTCACGCTCAGAATCTGAATCATCATGGATTCAGCGAACATTAGAAGGACATTCATAATCCGGATCAGAAATATGACCAATCAAACGCTTAGTCCGAGGATGTGGATCCTGTCTATAAGACTTCATTCTTTTGACAGTATCAGCTCTCATGTGTTCCAGTGACAGCACATCATTCAATATGGTTTGATCTATCGCCAAGATAGGAATCAAATCATGAACCATCAGCTGAATGAAACGTGGATACATAAGAAACTTTCCACCTCTATTCTTCATTGTATAGTTCTCCTTAAGATGATATAAAATCGTCTCTCAAAAATTTAAAGGCTTGTTCAGGATTAATGCAACAAATGCCGATTGAAGCATGATTGGACATACATCAAATCCACCATTTTTCCCACCGAGGCAATGTATAAGGACATGTAATAGATACTTGTAAGTGGGGCATACATATGCTTTGTTGTAAATAGGCTTGTCAAGATCACCAGCGTTGAACACCCGATTAAATAGTACTCGTTTCAGCACCTTATCAAATTCACTAGGGTCGTCCATTGTATCCCTAAACTGAAACACCCGTCTAATTACTCCGTGAGTAATAGTGATTGGTGTCAGGCCCCTCGATTTCAGCTGGATCTTACTTAATCATGTCATAACTCACACAGATTAATGTACCGACAAGAGAGTTAATGATGGGTTGCTATATTTAGAAAGATATCCGTTTGTTAAAGGCAGAATCAATAACAAACATACGGTTGCTTAATAAGTATTCAATGATAGATAACACAAACAAGATTCACTCAAAAGATTTCCATCTATATAATTTTCATCATACAAAGTGGATAATCGATTTAGGGTTTTAGTAATCCTAGGACAGCCATCACACGATATTCTCTCTCAATAAATGTGTCTGTCTATCATTATCCGTGAATATCGTGTCACGTGTGTATCTGTCTCTCCCTAGCGGCTTGCAATGAACATTTTATTTATAGGCCTGCCAACCTAGGATAACTGTCATTCCTTCTAGAAACTCTAAATACAACGTACATATTCAAATTACATATTCAAAATAAACTAAGTGTAAAACAAGTCTTCCAGGTAGGCTTTTCATAAATCTTCATTGTCCGAGTACGCTGTGTACTCTGCCATCCTTCAGGACTTGGTAACATAGAAGTAAGCATGGGATCAGTTTCCGGGTAGACTTTGCTTGAAGAGTATTTTACCAAGTAAAATACTCACCGGGTAGACTTCAATCTTCTTGACTTTGCTCGACAAACTCTTACGAGCAACCTTGTTCTTCAATGATCCATTTCAACTCTTTGCTATAAAATAACTTATTAGAAAAGTGTACTCGAGAGTACTATTCCTTTGCTTGAGTTGAACCTTGCTCGATATTACTTAATGATATTCATTTCAATCATCAAGCATGTTCGAACCACTATTATTAATGAATACCTTGCTCGGTCTTCCAATCACTTGGCTTCATGAGCTTGGTTAGCCAAAAGCTTACTCGGGAGTGAACTTTACTTGGCTTTGAAGAACAGACTTGCTTGACAAAGTGAACCTTGCCCGGATTTACATAAACTAGTGAACCTTGCCCGGAAATGCACTAATTTGCATACCCTGTTGGACTCGGTCTGCCCAAGAGACATATTAAATTGATGTGGCTAGTACGTATTGATCCAAGTCGGGTCATACCCAATAACAAGCTAGACAAACACCGATAATATTCGTTCATATATGATGTGATCATAACAAATGAATATTAACACTTGAGTTATTTGGAAAGGGGTTTCTAAATAAAATGTACTTGTGTAATAAACAAATCATATGGATGATTTATGTTTTATTAAAGAACATTACATAGTGTTATTTAAGTTGGTTAAATAACAATATGTGAATAATAATAACCAAGCATGTCTCTTAACATATAATAGGTTTTATAAGTTATAAGTTATAAACTTATAAAAGTATATATGTATGGATATATATATATATATATGTTTAAAGTTTTATAAAAGAAAAAGATAATAACTCTTTCAAATGTAATATTATTATATGTTTGAGTGGAGACATGCAATGGTTATTATTGGTGGAGAGAAAGATGCCTTTAAATAAAACCAAGTCTTTCTCTTTCATCTTTCATAACACACATAATTTCCAAGTAAACTTTTCTCTCTTCCTCTCTTGGGTATTTTCATCCAACATAAGAAAAGAAGAAGAAAATTTCAAGTGCAAATCCTAGCTAGAAGTGGTGTGTTGTTGAAGCTTGGGGTATGCTAGCTTGAGGAGCTTCCATATTCAAGTTCTTACCTTTCAATCATCATCTCTTTCACCCGGTTTTGTCATATTGAAAGGTAGTAGTAACATGCATGGACTTATAGTGACATGCATGTATTTGATAGTGTGTAATTCGTATTTGGATCCGGGTTTGGGTTTTGCATGTTTAAAATTGGTTTTATACATATCATATTAACAAGATTTAAAACTTTTATATCCGCTGCGTTTTTGGTAAAATAGGGATTTTATCACTTTGACAATCTTGTTAAAACACAACAATGGTATCAGAGCCAGGTTATACGAATGCATGCTTCATTATACCCAAAATTTTTCGGGTTTATGGTGGGTTTCACCATTTGGCCTAAACTTTTTAGGGTTTTGGTTACCCCATGGTTTTTCAAGGTTATACTTTACATGCATGTGGTAATCTTGAAAAACCAAGTCATTTGGATGATTGTTTAGTTTGTTTGGACAAAACCCGAAACTTTCGGTTTGCTTAAGCTTTGGCCGAAAGTTTTGAGGCAAAAAGGGGAAACATTTTGGTCTTGTATTATTGCAAATTTGGATGTGTAATAGATGTTCATAACCTAGCCATGGCCTTGTGTTTGGTTGAATGATTGTGTTGGTTGTTTGTTCATTCAATTTGGTTGTAATATTTATTTGGGTTTGTAATCTATTTATTCATTCATATGGCTTGTAATAATAAGTAGATTAGATGTATTTCTTTTACTAGAAAAATGTATTAGGATATATTTTGTAAAAGAAGATGCATGGATGGAAGCCCAAATAAAATGATGAAGACCACAACACCGGGAGTAAACACTTGGAACATATGGATGCGGAATCAAGTGGGAGTTCACCGACACAAGTGCATGTTCTTTTGGGTCCCTTAGTAGAGACTTTTTGACACACTTGTCTTCGGTCAACAAGTGTGGTCAATATTAGGAGGCTATGGTTATGAACTTGTGGTTGTGTATATTTTGTGCTAGCATGGTTGATTTACTTATTATTTGCAATATGGTTTGCTTAACAACTTAAAATCAACTAGCATAAAATTGGTTCCTTAGAAATCGTTAGGTAATAAAAATTGGTTTTATTAATAACTAATGATTTCATAATAAAAATGGGTTTTATTAATTGGAACTTTGAAAATGGGTTTTTCAACTAAGTACCATACATTTGAATGCATGCAAATGAAAGGTACAATAAATAGTTTTCCAATCTAGAATTTAGAAAACTAAAATCCCTTTTTAAAAACAAGTTAAACACCATCCTTTTATACGACACTTAAGTCACTTGTAGACTTGAAAGTGAGTTAGGATCACCTAAGCACTTTTAAGAAAACTTGTGATCTTAAGGTGATTTTACAAGTACTTTAGTCATTAGGATCACCTAACCACTTGTATGAGTAAACTCACACGTGTGTATAAGTAGGACGACTTGATTTGAAACCATGACTATAGGATCACCTTAACATGGCGTTCAAAGGTGTTGATGGGATTTAACATATCAACTAAACATATGATGTTTAACCGATCCCATAAAACTAGAAGTTGCAAAGGGTTGCAATTGTCAAACATTGACTACCTTGTTAATTCGAATAGTAGGATAAAGGTCACCTAACTACTATTTGAATGAAACGTTGGGTTCTAGATTTTAATCAATAATTGTCTTGGAGACATTAAAGGGTATTAAAGATTAAAATTTTATTAATATCGAAAATACTAATTTGAACTTTGTTAAAATTCTTTTAAATGGCCGCAAACAACGCACCGAACACAATTATCCCACACGTGCATAATCTATCACTAAGATCCATTCTGGATAAGGATCGTCTAAACTTTAACAACTTCATGGATTGGTATCGAAACTTGAGAATTGTTCTCAAGCAAGAAAAGAAGTCTTATATTTTAGACGATCCTATTCCCGATGAACCCGATGTCAATAACTTGGATGCCTATGCGGATTGGTTAAAATACACCGAGGATTCGGTGCAAGTTTCTTGCTTCATGTTGGGAACAATGATTCCCGAGATCCAAAAGGATTTCGAGAATCATGGGGCGTATGACATGATAACCCAACTTAAGGAAATGTTCCTTACTCAAGCTCGGGTTGAGCGATTCGAAACGGTTCGAGCGCTTCATGCATGTCATATGTAAGAAACCCAATCTGTTTCATCTTATGTACTTAAGATGAAGAGCCACATTGATCGGCTTGAACGGCTTAACTGTCCCGTCTCAAAAGAGTTAGCCACGGATTTAATCCTAAATGGATTAATTAAAAGGTTTGAGACATTCGTCATGAACTACAATATGAATGGATGGGACAAAAGCATTGGTGAGCTTCACGCAATGCTTAAGACAGCCGAGGCCGGCATGGGTAAAAAGGTTTTACCTGTTCTTGCGATTAATGAGGGTGGTTCAAAGAAAAGGCATCACCCGGAACCAAAAGCAAAGGTTGCCGTTGGTAAGGGGCAAGTCAAGAAGGGGTTCAAGGGAAAGGCAAAGGCGGAGCCAAAGCCAAAGAAGCTAAAGGTTAGCGCTGAGGATCCGTGCTTTGGTTGTGGTGAGATAGGTCATTGGATGAGAAACTATCCGACTTATCTCAAGGAGTTGAAAGCTAAGAGGGATGCGGGGCAAACCTCAGGTACAACTTTCATGATTCACATTGATCTTAATATTATTTCTTCTAACACATGGGTATTGGATATCGGATTTGGAACTCACATATGCAATTCATTGCAGGGGTTCAAAAGAAGAAATGAGGTGAAGAAAGGAGATATAAGTCTCTTCATGGGCAATGGAGCAAAGGTTGACGTCCAAGCCCGAGGAGATTATGTTTTAAAGCTTCCAAATGGTTTGGAAATTGTTTTGAAAAACATTTTATATTCCCCTAGTTTGACTAGGAATATTATCTCTGTTTCTATATTAAGACAATCTGGTTATGACTTTAAGTTTATTGATAATGGTATTTATGTTTTCATGGATAATGTCTTTTATTTTAAAGCGATGCCGTTTTATGGCATTTATGAATTAATTCATGATGACTCATACATTGATAACTCGTTGTACTAAGCTAACACCAAAAGACTCAAAATGGATTTGAGTAATTCTTTTCTTTGGCATTGTCGTCTTGGTCACATAAACAAGAATCGTATTCATACACTTCGAAAGAATGGTCTTTTGAAATCAAATGTTGATTCACTTGATGAATGTGAATCTTGTTTATTGGGAAAGATGACCAAAGAACCCTTTAATGGAACAAATGAAAGGGCGAAAGACTTATTAGGTATCATACATTCGGATGTATGTGGACCTTTTAGGACAATGACAAGAAATGGTGAAAGATACCTCATTACCTTTACCGACGATTATAGTCGCTATGGGTATGTGTTCTTGTTAAGACACAAAAATGAAGCCTTTGAAATGTTCAAAGTCTTCCAAAATGAAGTACAAAATCAACTCAACAAAACAATCAAAGTACTACATTCCGATAGAGGAGGTGAATACCTCAATGATACGTTTCTAGAACATCTTAGGAGTTGTGGGATTGTCTCACAACTTACTCCACCTGGAACACCACAACATAATGGTGTGTCCAAAAGGAGGAATCGAACTTTATTGGACATGGTTCGATCCATGATGGCTAGATGCTCATTATCTCTATCATTTTGGGGTTTCGCTGTGATATCTGCTGCCCGTATTTTAAATATGGCACCAACCAAGAAAGTGGATAGGACACCTTTTGAAATATGGCATGGAAAGGCTCCAAAATTTTCATATTTAAAGGTATGGGGTTGTGAGGTTTATGTTAAGATCTACACCCCTGACAAACTTGAATGTCGATCCACTAAGTGTATATTTGTAGGATATCCCACGGATTCGATGGGATATTATTTCTACAATCCAAGCGAACATAAAGTGTTTATAGCTCGAAAGGCTAAGTTCTTGGAAAGAAGGTTCCTTATGGAAGGAACTAATAGAACTGTAGAACTCGAAGAGGATCGAGAACTACAAGCCGATACACGTTTGGTTGTCACTAGCAATCAACAAGAGGTTGTTGAGGATGATCAAATGGTTGATCAAAACACACAAAACATTCGCAAATCTGGTAGAGTTAGCACCCCACCTGAGAGATATGGATTTTTCATGGATGGATGCTACGTGGTTGATTCGGATGAACCCACCACATACCGAGATGCAATGTCGCAATCTGATTGTGACAAATGGCTAGAAGCCATGAATGTTGAGATGCAATCCATGCATGACAATCAAGTATGGGACTTGGTTGCTCCACCTCTAAATTCCAAGCTGGTTGGAAGTAAGTGGGTTTTCAAGAAGAAAATTGATATGCATGGAAACTTGGATACTTATAAAGCTAGACTTGTAGCAAAGGGTTTCACTCAAACTCAAGGGGTTGATTATGATGAAACTTTCTCGCCCCTGGCGATGCTAAAGTCTATAAGGATATTGTTTGCCATAGCCGCATATTATGACTATGAGATATGGCAAATGGATGTCAAAACTGCTTTTCTAAATGGGCATCTTAATGAAGATGTTTATATGGTTCAGCCTGAAGGTTTTGTCGATCCACAACATCCTAACAAAGTATGCAAGTTGAAGAAATCAATCTATGGATTGAAACAAGCATCCAGAAGTTAGAATCACCGTTTTGATGATGAGCATCTTAACCTTTCTGGTATTATATGTCGATGACATATTACTGTTTGGAAATGACATTCCAACCTTGGAAGGTGTGAAAGCCTGGCTTGGAAGCTGTTTTTCCATAAAGGATCTTGGTGAAGTCGCCTATATTCTGGGAATAAGAATCTATAGGGATAGATCAAGGCGATTGATAGGTTTGAATCAAAGTGCATACATTGACAAGATCTTGAAAAGGTTCAAGATGGAAAACTCTAAGAAAGGTTTGGTACCTATTCAAAGAGGAACGATGTTGAGTGCTTCTCAATGTCCAAGCTCAAAGGATGAGCAAGACAAAATGAGTGGTATCCCATATGCATCTACTATAGGATCCATCATGTATGCCATGATTTGCACTAGACCGGATGTGTCATGCGCCTTGAGCATGACAAGTCGATACCAACAAAATCCGGGAACTAGCCATTGGATGGCTGTTAAGAGCATATTGAAATACCTTAGAAGGACTAAGGATATGCTTCTAATATATGGCTCTGGTGAGGAGGAACTCGTTGTAAAGGGTTACACTGATGCGAGTTTCCAAACTGATCGAGATGATTCTCGATCACAATCGGGATACGTTTTCGTTCTCAATGGTGGTGCTGTCTCATGGAAGAGTGCAAAACAAGACGTGGTAGCTTTATCCACCACTGAATCTGAATACATCACCGCCTCCCTGGCAGCTCAAGAAGCTGCATGGATTAGAAAGTTCATTGCCGATCTAGGAGTGGTTCGTACCATTCAGGACCCTCTAGAGATCTTTTGTTACAACGAGGGTGTGATTGCTCAAATCAAGGAACCCCGTGCACATCAAAAGACTAGGCACATTGAGCGAAGATTCAACTACATAAGGGATGAAGTTGAAAAGGGAAAGATATGTATTCGCAAAGTTCACACTGATGAAAACATTGCGGACCCACTCACGAAACTCCTTGAAAGGCCGAAGCATGAGAGTCATACTTGTTCCTTAGGACTTCAATATTCTAGTGATTGGATTTGATCAAAATTTGTATTTGGATATTGGAACAAATTTATTTTAACTCAATCATATGGTTTTGGTTATGGTCATGTTCTTGAGTTATGTTCCATTTTAGTATGTTTAAATCCGTGAATAATTTGAATTATTCTAAACGTCCGTAGTCGTTCATATTTGTGGGAACAAATGTGAAAGTAAGACTATTATGAACTTGGATTGGTAGATATTCATGAGGTATGAATATAGCAAAGGGTTGCTGCCAAGGTTCATAGATATTTATGGGATAAATATTGGACTGACCCGCTCTCAATTTTACTGCATGGAATCCTTGGGATTTGTGATCATAAGTAAATTTGAGTAAAGGCGAACTTCATAGTATCCTCCGACCTGAGATAAATATTGGGTCTTGATATTCATCGACTATTATGCTTTGACTTAGTTCTTCGCTTCTCTGAAATATGTCAGTACATAAGGCTAAGCTCAAGTATAGTACAAGGTGATAGTGAGAGACGTATGTAGTTAATACGGGATTTGTCCCTCTTATTCATTGAGAGTTAAATGTCTAAGCCCTGACAAGTTAAATCAACAGAGAATGATCACTCTGTGTCTCTGGATTTAACATGTCATTTGTGGCAAAAGGATAAATGATAGTTTCACCTAAATCATTTTCAAGTATGGGGACTTGAAAGGGATGATGTTATTGAATGGCACTTCGTCATACGTATTAGGGGTAGTAAACCGTAGTTAGGCGGTATTTGCTACTTGCATCAATCTTCTATGTATCTTGTGTAAGTGGGAGATTGTTGGACTCGGTCTGCCCAAGAGACATATTAAATTAATGTGGCTAGTACGTTATGATCCAAGTCGGGTCATACCCAATAACAAGCTAGACAAACACCGATAATATTCGTTCATATATGATGTGATCATAACAAATGAATATTAACACTTGAGTTATTTGGAAAGGGGTTTCTAAATAAAATGTACTTGTGTAATAAACAAATCATATGGATGATTTATGTTTTATGAAAGAACATTACATAGTGTTATTTAAATTGATTAAATAACAATATGTGAATAATAATAACCAAGCATGTCTCTTAACATATAATAGGTTTTATAAGTTATAAGTTATAAACTTATAAAAGTATATATGTATGGATATATATATATATATATATATATATATATATATATATGTTTAAAGTTTTATAAAAGAAAAAGATAATAACTCTTTCAAATGTAATATTATTATATGTTTGAGTGGAGACATGCAAGGTGAGTGGAGACATGCAATGGTTATTATTGGTGGAGAGAAAGATGCCTAGCTAGAAGTGGTGTGTTAAAAAAACCAAGTCTTTCTCTTTCATTCTTTCATAACACACATAATTTCCAAGTAAACTTTTCTCGCTTCCTCTCTTGGGTATTTTCATCCAATATAAGAAAAGAAGAAGAAAATTTCAAGTGCAAATCCTAGCTAGAAGTGGTGTGCTGTTGAAGCTTGGGGTATGCTAGCTTGAGGAGCTTCCATATTCAAGTTCTTACCTTTCAATCATTATCTCTTTCACCCGGTTTTGTCATATTGAAAGGTAGCAGTAACATGCATGGACTTATAGTGACATGCATGTATTTGATAATGTGTAATTCGTATTTGGATCCGGGTTTGGGTTTTGCATGTTTAAAATTGGTTTTATACATATCATATTAACAAGATTTAAAAATTTTATATCCGCTGCGTTTTTGGTAAAATAGGGATTTTATCACTTTGATAATCTTGTTAAAACCCAACATACCATGCTCGGATATCCACTAAAGATGACTTTTTGAAGTAAACCTTGCCCGATAGACAAAATATCATACCCGGCTAAGTAAAACCTTGTTCGGATGTCTAAGGTGTGCCTGGATCCATACTTAGCGAATTCTGAGGAGGTTGAGAAGATTCCAATCTTCCATATACTTCATTATGGTCAAATATTTGACTCAACAATCTCCCCCTTAGGTCAATTGTTTGACTCAACAATCTCCCCCTAGATTGGAACACCTCAGCTGACCTAAAACATTTCTATGGTTACTTACATTTAGCAAAAATACACATCAAATCAAAAATCAAAATTACATATTCAAATAACATAAGCAAATTACATAATAAGAAAGTTGTCCGAAGACATTACAAAACAAAGCATATTCTATTGATCTTGTCTCTTTCTTGCATTATGAAAGGCTTGTCTTCGATTGATTATCTCTGAAGCAGCTTTCATTTTGAAGATATTAAGGGCTTGGTAGTGAGTGTGACTTTCTGGTATAGCCAAATCCCTTATATCCATCAAGTCTTCATTGTGCAGGCATGTCAAGTCTTCATCTTTCTTAATGATCCCCAGTATTTTTCATCAGAGTTTCTCAGTACAAAATGATCATCATCTTCCTTGTATTCAATTTCAGTTATAATGCCATTCTTCTGTACTGTGTAGTTGGGGCGTCTCATTCTTCTTACCATACTTATACAAGTATTCATGTTGGACAATGGATTCTTGTCTCTGAAAGTCTCTCTCAGCTATGTCCATTCTTTAGAGCTTTGCAGTCCTTCTTAACTTGTGAGTTTGGGTTGTTCTCCAATTTCTCTTTTCTTCTAGGAACTTGAACCCTTTGTTAGCTTCTTCCCACAAAAATTTCGACAGATCATTCATCTGTCTACCTACCAATCTGCTTCTGTTTCTGTAATCATACTATCTAAGAGCGGTCATCCTTCTCAATTGTTCTTCATTGAATTCATGGAAGTCACTTCTCACAACAATTTCTCTCAATTGTCTACTCTCCATAATCACCTTTAATGCACCAGTAACAGAATCAAAGTACAGTTCTCTTGGTAGATCCACATTAGATTGTGGTCTTGTTCTTTGTTGTGCTGAACTTCTTGATTCACCTCTTCCTCCTTGATCTCTTCCTCCTCTTGGAAATCTTCTTGAAATAGGAGGCCTTAAGGGAATGGACTTCTTTGGTATGCTAGGCCTCAAGTTAAAGACATTAATGTATATAGCCTCAACCATCTCTGTTGGTAGATTGGCAAGTTCAACAACATTGTGTCCTGCTGCTTTAAGTTCTTTTAACATTTTATCCATGCCAGGAGTTCTTGCCAATCCAGCAGGTACAAACCTACCATCAGCATAGTATCTTGTGTTCTCTCCTTCCCATAGGGCTTTTTCCCATTCATCCTTTTTAATATAAAAGAGGTGTTTCAAATCCTACTTTTCCAAGACATTGAAGTCTGCTTCACTCATTCCCTTTTGGTTGATCATTATGTTCCTCAGTATATTTATCATTTCTTCATTTTCCCATGGAACAAATGGTTCATCCTCAGGTTCAGGTTTCGCATCTGGAGTAGCAGAGGTTTCAGCTGATCTGTCTTGTTCTTTTTCCTTCTCGCTCAGAGTTTGAATTCTTCTTCTTTTAGCTTGTGGTTCATAAGTTGCTTCAGCCTGTTTGGTAGAGCTCTCAGCTTGGACCCTTTTCAATTTTTCTTTTCTTTTCAGTTTGTTGTATTGGTCCAACACTGATTCTCTGGATAAATGTTCAACAATCTCAGGCTTCATACCTCTCTGTAGTAAATAACCACACATGCCTCCAAACTTTTTCTTCAACTCCTCAATCTTCTCAAGCTTTTCATTCTCTTTTACACATTTTTCAATCACCTTCTCCCTTTCACTGTTGTAAAGATCTTGGAGTTTGTCAAAGGTGAAGTGAGATAGATCTTTTTCTGAATAGTCATGCCTTCTGAGATAATCTCTGTATTTCTGGCATCTCTATTCTTTTCCTCCATCTTTCTCTTCAAGGCATCTCTCTCTTTATCAAGTCTTCTTTGCAACTGATCATCATCAAGATCAGACAAAGATTCAAAACTTATCCCATGCTTTCTCAGCTTTACAACCAATGGATTTTTCTTTTTAGCTTCCAGAACACTCAGCTCAACGTTTACCCTATGTTCATCAGTCAATTCAACTTGTGGGGACATAACATAAGTAGCTGCACCAACTTTCCCTTGATCATTCCCAGGGTCATCATCATCATCATCAGAATCCTCAGATTCATCCTCATCTTCAGTTAGATCATTCATTGCATCAATCTGTGGTTCATCAGAGGGTGGATTCTCAGGAACTGGTACATTTGGCACTCCTT
Source organism: Bidens hawaiensis (assembly GCF_021521415.1). NCBI lineage: Eukaryota > Viridiplantae > Streptophyta > Magnoliopsida > Asterales > Asteraceae > Bidens > Bidens hawaiensis. The sequence goes on along the minus strand of NW_027504845.1, from coordinate 1,432,736 downwards.
GCACATGTTCATCTGGCCTTAAAGTCTGTAAAGGAATTTCCCTTATGGGACTTGCTTCATCATCTGGTGTTTCAACAAAATATTGGTTTTTATCATCCCACTTTCCTCTTTTAGCAGATCTTTCTTGTTCAGTTTGCTCAGCTGCCCTCTTTCTTCTCATAAATTTTGGCAATTCTGTTGACTTTCTCAGCAAATTCTTCTTTTAGTTTAGAAAGCCTTTCTCTTTTCTAATTGTGTGTTTCATAAGGCTCAGGCACATTTACCCTTTCTGACCAACTGTCAGTGGGATTATTCTTCAGATCTTCTTTTAACTGTTCAGTCCATTTCTTGACAGCCATTGAAGCAATGGACTCACCAATTTCTTCTTTAATGATCAGACTTGTATTAAAGTTGGCAGGTTCAGGAGTTTCTGGTTGTTGACTTTGAGATTGAAACTTATTGACCACCATAGCTAGGGAATTGTCAACTTCCTCAGCTCTATTCATCATAATAAAGGTCTCAATTGCTTCTTGATCAGCCACATCATCACTTATTTCTTTTGCAAGCTTAGCTTGGTTGATCAAGACCTCCTGTTTTGCAATCTCTTCAGGAGTCATGGATTGGGCCAATATCTCCCTATCTCTTGTTTCTCTCAAGATATTTTCCTGTTCTCTTAGGGCTTCAGCATTGGCAATATCATCATCTCTAAAAGCTACATCTTTTTCAGGATATGCCTTAACAGGCTCTTCTACATTAACTTTTGCCTTGCCTTTCTCAATCCTCCTCCTTACATCTTCTTCATCCTCTTGAGGGAAATTATCAATGTCTCTTTCAAGTTCATCCATTTCTTCATCATACTCTACATTCTAGGAGCATTCGAGTTGTTCAGCTTCAGGTTCAGTGAGTATTAGCTCCTCAGTAGCAGTATCTCCTTCATTCACTACTTCAGTCTCTTCTTCTGCCTGTACGTCAGTTAAGACGTCAGTGGCTATGTCAGTTAACATATCAGTATCCACATCATTGATAGCTACATTTTCTTCAATATTTATCTTTTCAATTTCATTCACCACCTCAACATTTTCTTCAACCCTTCTTTCATTAATGTAATCATAATCTTGTTCACCAATATCTGACTTATCACCTTCATATTCTTCATCATCCAATATTCTCCTCTCGTCACTACTATCCTCTTCATCATCATCATACATATTCAAGATCAACTTTACACTGTCTGCAGTATCCACAACTGTTACAGTCTCAGCAACATTCATATCAGAGACAGTTGGTATATTATCATTCTCCACCTGTTTTGGGGCAGCTGAGGTCTTCTTAACCTCCTACTCCAGGGTTTGAAATCTCAATTTAGCTTGTATCAACTTCTCAAACAGCATCACATTTTCATTTGTCACCTCCTCATTTCTTCTTTTCAATTCAGCAACTTCTTCCAACAGCTACAGGTTTCTTTTGAACAAGTCTGTGTCAATGAGTGAGGTTGTAGGTGGTGATGTAAAGAGTGGTTCATATTCAGGTGGTTCTTGAGTTATGGTTTGAGGTTGGACAGTTGATTGTGGTGGTGATTGTGTGTTAGGTGGGCTTGAAATGATTGGATCAGTATGAGTTGGGCTTGTTGTTGGTGGTGTTGGAATAGGTTGTTAAATTTGCTCAAATTGCTCCCCCTGTTCAGGTGCAAAAACTACTACAACTACTCCATCTCGTCCTTCAACTCCATCAACATCATCATTTCCATCATCAGAGTCTCCATCATCATTACTCTCAGTGTCATCTTCACCTTCCTCCTCTGAGCTTAACTCAGGCACAGGCATCACATTTAGATCATTGTCCAACAACCATGGTAATATCTCAAATGGGACATTTGAGTTGTAGATATTTGAAACACCTGGATTCTTGATTCTTTTGTATGTATCAGGGTTTTGCAGTCTGTGTGTAGTTCCAACAGTGTGTAGATCTTGAAGTTCACTATTGAAGATTATCTGTAGGAACCTTGGATATTGTAAAAATCTTTTCTTTTCATCCTTCTTCAAGTTTCCTACTAATCCTTCAAATATCATCTTTGAAAAATTGAAGGGTAGATCATACATAATCCCAACAGTAGCATTTGCCAATTCATGACTCATCAATGTCCATGATCCCTTTCTTGGAGCAAATCCATGGATCACATGGTGAATAAGAAACCTGTACAACATAGGGAACATACCCTTCTGAAACTGTCATTCATGTTACCCCACTGTTTCTTCAAATATCTTCATCAAGTGAGGTGTGCTGAAGTTTATAGAATTATGATCACCATCATTCAACCGTAGACATCTTCTTATCAACACCTCTGTAATGTGGATTTTTTGTCTGCCAACAGTTGCTTCAATTCATTTACCATTTATGTCCTCAACCAGTTCAGCAGATCTCCAGAAATCTAAAGAATGATTTATGTATATGACAGGGCTTTCGGTGAACGCAAAACTGACATTTGACCGTGCCATCCATGTTATCATCCTCGCCATCGGCTCATTGTTAGGTGTCACTTGCAGAAGTGCACACATATTATGTTTTGGTTCAAAGACATATTTGGGTTCATCGTCTGCCATATCTGAATCACATAAACAAACATATTCAAAGTGAAATTAGTCATAAAGTTCAGTACTTTAGATAATTTCAAGGTATAAACATGAAGAAGAAAGAAAAGAGAGAAAATCATCAAGAACCTGTTCTTCGACAAATTTATAACCTGAACACATAAACAGAGTATTAGTAATTGGATACATAATCAAATCCCATTATAGTCTAATCGTGGTCGAAAAACACATTAATGTTGCTTACCGAGTCGGAATTAGAGGGCTAATTCAAGTTAGGGTTTGGATTGAAGTAAAATGCGATTAGTCGGTTAGGTTTCTTTGAAAGTAAGCAGTTTGCAGTGGAAGGAGAGAGAGGGAAAAATAATGTTGAAAATTTTGCCTAACTCCCTCTTATATACCTCTTGAAAGTGGGTTTTAAATGCTCTTTGTCTTTTTGTGAATTATTAGCTGTCAGACAGTAACATTTTCCACTTGATATATTAAAAACAATATTTATCTTTTGAGGTAGTAAAACCTTACTCGGAATTATTCTTTTCAAAGTCTATTCGGTATACATTCACTTACAAAGCTTACCTAGTCAAACTTTGCTTGGAAAATTTACATTCAAAGTTTGCTCGAATCCTTCTATTTATAAACCTTGCTCGATCAAGCTAATTAATTTAGAGTTAAGACATAATGAAGAAAGCTTTCCCGAAATACTAGATTTCTTGAGAAATTAATCACAAGGCAAATAATCAAGTATAAACATCAAATAAACATCCTTACTAGGAATCAATCAAGACACCCATATAGATTTCTCAATTTCAAATTAAAACTTATCTAGCATAAACCCTAATAAGAATCATAGTCAATTTTATCATGCTAAATAACATATTCAATCAAGCACACTTGAAAACATAGTGTGCCCGAGCAACCACTCAAGAGAATAGTGTGCCCGAACACCTTTCTAATGCAAAGTATACCCGAATAACCTTCATATAGTACAAAGTGTGCCCGGAAAATGATTTCTAGTAGACAGTGTACTCGGAAAGTTAAGTTTTCAAATTACCAAGTATATTGAAGGAACAAAAGTGTACCCGAAATATAAAGTGTGCCCGGAAAACAAAGTTTGCCCGAAAACACTTGTAATTTCAAAGAAATCATAAACACACATATCACAGAGCAGGCTCGGAATGAAATTAAAACACATAAACATTTAAGTGTGCTATAGTCTAAAATTTCAAAGAGCTTGCCCGAAAATCCTATGTTAGCACTAAGCTTGCTAGGATAAACACATTCAATCATCAGGTATGCACTTACCCGATATAACACCCCGTAACCGCAGCGGAAACGTAAACGGGATGCAACAGACACGTCTGATATCAATAGCATTGCTTATAAAGAAAACACTACTACATTAATTTACACCATATTACATTGTTCCGAGTTTAGTTACCGTCTAGGCGTTAACACATAAGTTTTACCAACAGTACATTAACATATTTAATACAAAAAAATCGTTAAGCTTCCACAAAAGCACGCATCGTCAAGCATTTAGCAATTATTCCAGTTTGGGTGTACCTAGAAAGCATGTAAAGAAAACGGGTCAACTACGAATAGTTGGTGAGTTTCACTAATTTAAATAAACAGTGACAAATCATTATAATGATCATATATTAGCGATGTAATTATGCTGAGCCCACAAGTGAAACCTCTGACTATCCACACACAACCCCCATGGCATACTCCGCCCACGGACCTGCCCCAAACCGCTATGTCTAACATTACATAGCAAAATATATATAACAATAAAATAGACATGTGCAACTGGCTGGGAAACATCAGCAAATCCATGCCGGACAAGTTGGGTTTGTCAGACCAATAGTACTATCCACACTCTACCTGTTTTCAGTTAATCACTCGTGTTCCGGGGCCTTAGAATGTTAGCAACTCAGACAATTACCATCTTAGTACATTTCCGTACGATTCCCGTACAATAAAATATATGTAAATACACGCAAATCCATGCGTTCAGTATGTATTTAACATTTCAGTAGTAAATGCTTCCGCCCCGGGAAAATATTTAAAAACAATTCAGAAAAAGGGGCTCGTGAAACTCACCTCGTTAGTTTAGTGTTTAGTTCACTAAAAGTTTCAATTTAGACCCGAGGTCAGTTGCCTTCACACGTCCTAAACGAGTAAGATCAGTTAGTTTCCGTTATCGACTAGAAAGTCGGTTTATGCTAATCGCTTTCACCCAACTAGCCGTTTCGTTTATTAAGTTTGTGTCGGTCGCTTTCACCAACCGAACGTTTCGTTTAATTGTTGGACGACGCGTTGGTGATAAGTTTTTATAAAAAATATTATGCGCTTGGATAAATATTATGAATACAACTCTTATTGATGTCAGTTTCCCTTAGACATAACCGATTCATTTGGTTAGGTAATAAATATATATTCAAACTATATACTTATTTCAAAGTAATATTTCTTTAAGTTATGATTGTAAAACTTAAGATATTTGTACGCTTGTTCATAAACTCTGAACCAGCTTTATTTACCGTCTCAGTCGTATAACTCGTAAAAATAATAATTTGTTTACGTCTAACATGTATATATTTCTTCAAAATATATATTTAGGTAAAAATGACCGTTTTTGACACAGAGTGTCGCTATTACAAATAATATTTATTACTTGTCGTTTTATATATATATATATATATATATATATATATATATATATATATATATATATATATATATATATATAACTTCGTTTTATACAAGCATCATATTTTATGTTTTGTTGAAATATATAAAGGTTTTTTTTTAAATAATAATGTAGAAAGCTCCATTTTTGTGTATTTAAAATTTATGAATTACATTTTATTTGGTTTAAACACGTATATATTTATATTTAAACCAAACCTTTTATAACAAAAGTATTCTTTCATTTATGAAATCATAAAACTATATTTTCATACCCGACTTTATATTTTTTTTCCCCCAGAATGTGTATGTTCCACTAAAAATAAAATTATCGATATCTCTATATTCTTCGCTAACCGAGTTATTGAAGTAAAAATCACGTTTTACTCGTTTATTCCCACTTTTTATAACTATATTTTTATCTAAGAAATATATATATATTTCCAACAAATCCTGTATTTAGACATAATATACATTTTAAAACCCAAGTTCAACTCATAAAACTCATAACAAGTGTACCCTCTTCAATTTTATGTCTAGACATACTAACACTTTTACACCAAGTTTCAACCATAAAGTCACTTTTAAGTCATGCTTAGTACTCCATTTTATGTCTCTAATACTTTTTAAACATGTTAACATATTGGCGGTGTAGATGATTATTTTAGGTGAAAGCTTAGCATAACCCATAAAATAAGTTTTATGAAAGGTGTAGCTCACTTAGTTTTAGGATTAGGGTAGAGAAAGGCTAGAGGATCTTGAGCTTGTTTCTCCACATGAAGCTCGTTTAACTTTTTGGAAGAGATTTCCTACACCATTTTATTCTTAAGATAGGGCGAGAGTGTAGAGGGATTCTAGAAACAGGAAAGGTGATGGCTTGTGGTGGTTAACGGAGAGAAAACGTTTTTAAAGAGAGGGAATTAGGTGGCGGTTGATGATGGTGGTGTGTTGCGGTGACGTCATGGAGTAGTTTAATGGTGGTGGGGGTTTATGCCGTGAGGGAGGGTGGTGGGATGGACCAGTTTTAATAACAATTAAAAGAGGGAGATTGTTTGTATGTATATGTAAACCGAGAGAGTTGAGTTACGGGGATGCAACCAGCGCAAAGAAAGAGTGTAAGAAAGAGTGTAAGGAAGAGTGGTTTGAAGAGTTGTGGTGTTTACTTGAAGTTTTGTGTAGATTATAAAGAACAAAAAGTATGGTCCTTCAACTAAATAAATCATGCGTGTATATATGTGGAGTTTGACTATAATATTGGTTGAGAGAAAATGGAGTTTGGTTGATGTGCATGATCCACTGATGGAGAGGTTTGTCAAGATATTTGTTTGTTTGTTGAATAATGGATATGGAATATGGTGTAAAGATTAAGGGTGATTGATTGAAAGACTTGAAACAAATGGATAGTTGGTTTTTCTCGTTAGGAGCATGGTGGGGAAAGATGAGTATTGACTTTTGCACCCTATGCCATATTTGTGAAGATATTTTTGATGGTGGAAGTTTGATAACTATTTCTTTGAAATTATGACCACACTCACGTGCATGTTCTATAAACTTCTTGATATTATTATTATTATTATTATTATTATTATTATTATTATTATTATTATTATTATTATTATTATTATTATTATTATTATTATTATTTTGTTTAAGAAGATTGACATGCATGGATGTGGTAGATTTGATGTATTTATTTTAATATACAATGAATATGGATAATTATATTCACAACCCATGAAATGTGGGTATAAATACTGTAAACTGGTTAATAATAAGCGGAATGTTGGGTTGCGTTAAGTGGTATTACTTGATTATTTGATTTTGGTTAGTAGCATGCTAGCTACATGATGGTACGCAATAATTTATTTTTGGGTTACTTTTAAGTTTAGAGTATGTGTATTTAAACGAGATCACATCTACTTAGTGTATAACATTATGTGCTCATATATATGTATCCAACGTGTGTCATCAATGTTTGTATACATTTGTGTCGGTGATATCTAATGATATTGGTTTGTTATTATATTAATAATAATAAACGCTCAAGGAATTTATTTCGTCTTCTTTTGTAATGTTCTACAAAATATATCTGTGTAACATAAAATCAAACCTTATAGATTCGTTAAATATATATATTCGAGTTGTCTAAAAATAATAATAATATCACCAAGTTCGTGTTCAACGAAACTAATCCAAAATTTTGAGTAATAAAAATAAATTACTTATATGCAATGTATCGTGCATATGCGGGCCTATGCTATACTTGTCGTTATTAAACTTAATAAAATTTAATCATGTGGGAATTAACGTTAATATATCATGATTAAGCTTCGTACGGAAAATGTCCTATTTAGAGGAGTGTCACACCCGAGGGATTTCAACATGCCAAACCATACCAGAAAAATGACAAACTTAAATAGTAATATCTAAGTATGCCAGGAAAGATTAACAAACCTTTCCTAACATATTCACTCAAATCACAAAGCTTACTTGATGTACTTGACTAAGTTCATAAAGTTTGCTTGGAATCACAATCAGCATATAACATGCATAGCTTGCTCGAAACAATAATTTCTTGTTAAAAGCTAGCTGTAACAACACATAATCATCTCAAGACTTCAAGTTTTCTCGGGAAATGAGTACAACAATGTACTCTACCCAGAAAGTGTAAACACTTCAAAGCATGCCCGAAAATCATAAAGTTAGTCAAAAATGACTAAGCTTACCCGGAAAGGTCATAAATCATCAAACCTTACCCGAAATATCATATTCAAACATATTCAACTGTTTTGTGCCCGGAAAGGTTATAAAACATTAAACCTTATCCGAACTTACATATTCAGCCAATTAAAGACAAAAATGCAACACTTTTTGACTTAAACCACTTGTCAAAATATATTTTTCATTAAAGATCATAGTTTAAGAGAAAATGGCGTATCTAGAGATCAAATTTCAGTTATATTTCTCTTCAAAACAGTTTCTTCCATTTTCTGAAAAGATCTCAAGAATGGGATCATATTAACTAAGTAGCTTTCTTAGTACTTCATTCTCAGCATTATTATGACAACATAGATAGGTTAACAGCAGGTATAAACTTAGCATGAATTTCATTTCTTTGGTGATATGATTAAGGTTAAATTTAAGCATAATGCATTAATGGTCAACACTGTGCTATGATGCCTCATATCTCTTCTCAAAGCTTATTTGGCTTTCCCCAGATCACCCCAATTTGACTCCAACCTCCTGTATTTGGTCAAAAACTTGTTTTTGTATGACAGAACTTATTGTATTTTTGTATTTTTGTGATTCAAACATATATAGAGGTTGAACGTTGGACTTACAGTTAGTAACATGCCTTTCATTCAAGATGAGACAGATTTTGTCAACATCTTTGTAGTTCTTATTGTAACCCTCTTGTTTGATAAAATATTTAAAACACTTATCAACTTTTGGTTGATTTATTCATTCTTCCCCTTGTTTTTGATATTTTCTCAAATTTTCTTAAAGCATGTTTTTTGTCATATTTAAATATGTTTCATTTTTGGTTGACCAAATAACAACAGGCTCGTGTATGACTGTGTAATCACTTTTCTGCCTATCATTTGGAGAGATTTATCTTGAGATATGCAAAGACAACTATGTATCTCCACATTAAGATCAGCATATTCATTATGTTTATATCACCTATGATTTTACATCATCATGGGAAAGCAACCATACATGTTAATGACTATACTAAGGTCTTTTTAGCCTATTAATTCCATATGATCAGCTAAGTAGTCAATGTACTATCATTTCCCATTAAACACAGTTTAATATTCAATCACCCCAATATCTCTTCATTGTCAGGTTAATGGCTATCCTGTTTGACCAAAAGTGGGCAACAGGACCAAACATACATGTGAATATATGTCCTTTCAAAGTTAGAGCTATTGACATAGTTTAAAGTGAAGGAATAAGAAACAAGTTATTATTGCCCCAAATGCATTCAGTTTTCAGGTCAATGGCTATCCTTTGAATCTGTAGAGATTTAAGGACCAAACATACACGGGTGCATGTCCTTCCAACTGGGAAAATGACATAGTTTTCAGCAAAAAACAATTACTTGAGACTTTTCTTTAAAAAAAAAATCCTTCTTTTAAGCTTCTTTGAAAGCTTGAACTGAATAATATTATCATATCTCAATACCATTAACAAAATGCTCATGTTTTGATCAAAAAAAAGTATTTATGCAAAATTCATTATAGATTTCATTAAATCACTTAATTTTGACATAAAACACATTTTGACATAAGCAGTTGCAGTATATAATTAAATCTGAAAGACACTCAATATTATCAGGACAAGCAAACATTTTACAATATTCATGTGTAAGCCTATCCTAACAACATTAGATTATCAGATAAAACACATAGTCAAGCATTAAAGCAGTGATGTCAAATAAGCTTACTCTCACAAGTAAATCAGAACACAGACACTTATTCTAACATCACAAATGAACATCAACTGATAATCATGCAAACCTATCAATCAGATCGAACATGTCAAATTTTGCATACATACACAGTTAAAGCACATAACAGGTAACATATTCAGTAGCATATTCAAATATCATATTTAAGTAACATAATCAAGCATATTCACTAAACATTCAGTATGTGTAATCTCTAACAAAATAATCAGTTATCACAGAGAGACACACAACAAGGCACACATCCTTAATCAGATTTCATCAGAGTTGATCATTCCCAGGGTTTTCAGAAGAAAGTTGAACCTAGTTCTTTCAAGTGGTTTGGTGAAAAGGTCAGCCAAATTGTCACTTGTATCAACTCTTTGCATTTCAATCAAACCTTTTTCACTACAGTCTCTGATGAAATGATGTATGATTTCAATGTGCTTAGTTTGGAATGTTGAACTAGATTCTTAACAGTAAAATATGCAGCAGTATGGTCAATAAGAATAGGGGTGTTCAAGAAATTCAAACCATTGTCCAGCATCTGATTCTGAATCCATAGAACTTGTGCACAGCAGGCAGATGCAGCAACATATTCAGCTTCTGCAGTAGAGATTGAGACTGTAGTCTGCTTTTTGCATTCCCATGACACTAGCCTTCCACCCAAAAATTGACATCCTCCTGAGGTTGACATTCTGCTCATGTTACAGCCATCATAATCACTGTATGTATATGCAATCAGATCAAAAGATAGGTTCTTTGGATACCAAATCCCTAGGTCTGGTCTTCCCTTCAAATATCTAAATATTCTTTTAACAGCATTCATGTGGGAGACTTTTGGACTTGATTGAAATCTTGCACACACACATACAGCAAACATGATATCTGGTCTTGTTGCAGTCAGATACATCAGAGATCCAATTTTGGCTCTATATTCATGTTCATCTATAGGCTCCCCCTCTTCATCTACAATCATCTTTTCTTTGGTGTCCATTGGAGTTGAAGTAGTCTTGTGCTCTTGACAGTTGAACTTGTTCAAGATGTCCTGCACATATTTGTTTTGATGAATGAAAATCCCCTCAGCCTTCTGTTGAACTTGCAATCCTAGAAAGAAGTTCATTTCTCCCATAGAACTCATGATGTATTTGGACTTCATTAGCCCTTCAAACTCCGTACACATTTGTTCATTTGCAGAACAAAAGATGATATTATCCACATACACTTGTAACAGAAGCAAGTCTGGTCCCTTTCTTTTGTAGAAGAGTGTCTTGTCAATGGCTCCTCTTTTGAAACCATTTTCAAGAAGATGATTTGATAGCTCATCATACCATGCTCTAGGAGCCTGATGCAATCCATAAAGGGCTTTGTTTAACTTATACACCCTGTTTGGATACATTGGATCCTCAAAACCTGGAGGTTGAGCAACATACACCTCTTCATCAATCATTCCATTTAGAAATGCAGACTTAACATCAAGCTAGAACACTCTAATGTTCTTTGAGGCAGCATATGCAAGAAAAATCTTGATATCTTCAAGTCTTGCAACAGGTGCAAAGACTTCCTCAAAGTCTATTCCTTCTTCTTGAAGACATCCCAGTGCTACAAGTCTAGCTTTATTCTTAATCACCAAACCCCTTTCATCCCTTTTGTTTCTAAAAACCCATTTGGTTCCAATTGCATATCTGACAAATGGCTTATCAACAAGATCCCACACATGCAGGTCTCTAAATTGTGCCAATTCCTCTTGCATTGCTTCCACCCAACTATTGTCTTTTAATGTGTGTGCTATGTTCTTTGGTTCTATTTGGGACAGAAAACAAGAGTAAAGACAGATGTTTGTGTTGGAATTACGTATGCCCGAGACACATATTTATATTAATGTGGCTAACTGTGTTTAATCCAAGTCGGGTCATACCCAATAACAAGCTAGACAACACCAAATGTATTCTTTTAATGATTTGATCATTTAAACGAATACCGAACACTACGTGTTTAGAAAATTGGTTTTCTAAACAAACACACTTGAGGATTTAAATAAATTATCTGGATAATTTGTTTATATAAATTAATTATTTAATTGGTTAAATAATTACATAAATGTATGTGCATTTTATAAAAATGAGTTTTATAAAATAAATGGAGATGGAGATGTTTTAATTGTTAAAACAAAACAAAAAAAAAAATAAATAAATAAATAAATAACATCAAAACCGGCCACCCATGTGGGGTGGTGGTTTTACCCAATAAAATCCCTTGTCTCCATGTGATGAATTTATTATTTATCTCCACATCCAAGACATGCAAAAGTAATCTTTCATTTTTGAATTTTCAAGTGTGTTGAATCAAGTTACAATCTCTCTCTCTTTCTCTCTAAAACCCACGGCCAAAGTGGGCAGATTTTAGGGGTTTTGTTGAGCTTGTTCAAGTGTTCTAATCCTAGCAATTAATTGGTGTTGTTGCTACAAAGCTTGGGGTATACTAGCTTGAGGGTTTCTACCTTGCAACCTTGCCATTTCGAGTCATCATCTTCTTCATTCACCTACATCTTCTTCTAAAGGTAGAAAAGGTATATTTACATTTGTGAGCATATTGTTCTTGTAATATTGATCCTTGTTCATTGGGTTTTGATTTTAACATAATGGTATGTTCATAACAAGATTTAAAATCTAAGCTTCCGTTGCGTTTTCTAGTTAAATGTGGTTAACTTGACTTTGATAAACTTGTATAAAACCCAACAATGGCATCAAGAGCCGGTTACAAGGACTTATGCTCCTTGCATGTTCATAGATTTCGGGTTTTTCATGGGTGAAAAAGGGGTCCGAAATTTTGGTGGATTTTACCCCTCATGGTTTTGTAAGATCTTGACATGCATGCAAAGATCTTAGGAAACCATTACTAACATTTGGATGTTGAAAATATCAAAATTGCAAAAATTTTGGGGGGGGGGGGTTGAGCCGTAGCCTTCTTTGGGGGGGGGGGGGCTGCCCTTTTTTTGATGTATTTAGGCATTGGTTGCTTAGGTTGCATGCTTAGAACATTTGGTATGTTTGATTGTGTCATAACCGAAACCTAGACCTTGGATGTGTTGATTGTTGTTTGTGTATGTTGATTATGTTTATTATTCAATATGGTTGTAATAATTCATAATCTTAGGCTTGTGTAATTTATTTATTCATAAATTGGTTTGTAATAAATAGATTAGTTGCATTTCTTTTTTTTAGAAAAATATGTATTAGGATACATTTTGTAAAAATTGAAGATGCAAGAATTGGTGGATTTGGGCCTTGGACCGAAATTTTGGGCTTGTTGGGCCTCACCGGCCCATCATGGGATTCAAGCCCATTAGGCCCATAAATTTCACTCTTGGGCCCAAGAAGACTTTTGGAAGTTTGGAGCCCATTTACAAGCCCAACAAGAACACAACAACTTTGAAAGGATACTTGATGCATTTGGATGCAAGATCAAGTGGGAGTCAACATTCCATCCTTGTGTCATGTTTTGTCCCTTAGGTGTGACTTATGACCTATACTTGTTTCGGCTAACAAGTATGGTCAAACTTAGCGGTTCTCGGTTATGACTATATTTTGCATGTATGCTTGGTTGTTTGTTTTACTTTATGTAATGTGTGGTTGATAGATATTAGGATATCCAAACCGTCACATAGGAACGACAACAAGCATAAAACGGGTTCTAATATATATTTGGTAATATCGCGTCAATTAGTTTAATTAAATGGATTTATTAAAACTAAGCGATTACTCACATATAATAAAATTGGTTTTATTATAACTAGAACCTTGAAAATTGGTTTTCAAAATCGCCATATTACTAAATGCATGTTAGGATATGGCATAATGTTTTTCAAACTAGAATATTGGAAAACTTAAAAATCTTTTTTTCATAATTACCAAGGAAACAAGTCTAACACCATCCTTTTGTAAGACACTTAACGTATTAGGAAACTTTAAATGGGATAAAGGTCACCTAACCATTTTAGAGCAAACTAATATACTTAAGGTAATATTAACATATTTGTGGGATAAAGGTCACCTAACCACTTGTATGTTAATCTTACATGTTTTTACAAGTAGGACGACTTGAATTGGAAACCATGTGATAAAGGTCACCTAAGCATGGGGTCCAATGGTGTTGATGGGATAAACATGCCAACACGAAATAAGGATTTCGAATGGTCCCATACCTCTAGAAGTTGCAAAGGGTTGCAATCGTCAAGGTTGACTACCTTGTTAAATCAAATAACGGGATAAAGGTCACCTAACCGAAATTTGATTTATCGTTGGATTCTAGAATTTAATTATTATTTTAAAATTTGGAATAAAAGGGTATTAATAATTAAATTGTTTATAATACTAAATAAAACTTTGTTAAAATTTTGTAGATGGCCGCTAACAATGCAAACACCTCTACCCATAACACCCGTAACCTATCCTTAAGAACCATCCTTGAAAAGGATCGTCTAAACCATAATAACTTTATGGATTGGTATCGCAACTTGAGAATAGTTCTCAAGCAAGAAGAGATATCATATGTCTTAGACGATCCCATTCCCGACGAGCCTAACGTGGAAGATGAGGAGGCTTATTACGATTGGGTCAAGTACACCAAAGATTCGGTGCAAGCCTCTTGCCTCATGTTGGGAACTATGATTCCCGAAATCCAAAAGGATTTCGAGCATCATGGGGCATACGACATGATAACTCAATTGAAGGAAATGTTCCTTCAACAAGCTAGAGCGGAACGTTTCGAAACGGTTCGAGCGTTTCATGCATGTCGTATGGAGGAAACCCAAAGCGTCTCATCTTATGTCCTAAAGATGAAAAGCTACATTGAAAAACTTCGTAGGTTGAATTGTCCCGTCTCTAATGAGTTGGCTACGGATTTGATCCTCAACTCTTTGACCAAAAGGTTTGAAACCTTTGTCATGAACTATAACATGAATGGGTGGGACAAAAGCATTGGAGAGCTTCACGCAATGCTAAGAACGGCCGAAGCGGGAATGGGTAAAAGGGTTTTACCCGTTCTAACAATCAATGAAGGCAAAAAGGGACATAACTCCAAACCCAAAGCAAGTGTTGCTAAGGGCAAGGGCCACGTCCAAGGAAAGGGAAAGAGGAAAGCCATTACGCCCTACAAACCGAAGGAAAAGAAGCAAAAGGTTGCGACGCAAGATCCATGCTTTGAGTGTGGAGAGATAGGTCATTGGAAAAGAAATTGTCCGACCTATCTCAAAGCGTTAAAAGATAAGAGGGATGCGGAGCAAACCTCAGGTACTATCTTTACTATATATGTTGAACTAAATGTTATTTCTTCAAATACATGGGTACTTGATACCGGATGTGGAACTCACATTTGCAATTTGTTGCAGGGGTTCAAAAGAAATAAACAACTCAACAAAGGGGACATTAGTCTCTTTATGGGCAATGGAGCAAGAGTTGAAGTCCAAGCTCAAGGAGACTACTTGTTAAAGCTTCCAAGTGGTTTGGAAGTAATTTTGAAGAATGTTTTGTATGCTCCTAAGTTAAGGAGAAACATTATTTCCGTGTCCCTTTTGAAACAATGTGGCTTTGATTTTAAATTTATGGATTATGATATTCATGTTTTGATGAATGGCATATTTTATTTTAAAGCTATACCCATGAATGGTATATATGAAATAGATCAAAGTGGTATGTCACATAGTAGTTCAATGTATAATGTCAACACCAAGAAACTCAAGAAGGACTTGGGTGATTCCTATCTTTGGCATTGTCGCCTTGGACATATAAGCAAGAATCGCATGCAAACTCTTCGCAAGAGTGGTATTCTAGAAACCAATGAGTTTGATTCATTTAATGTATGTGAATCTTGTTTACAAGGCAAAATGACAAAGCAACCCTTTAATAAGACTTTTGAAAGGTCAAAAGAATTATTGGGTATCATACATTCGGATGTATGTGGTCCTTTTAGACCAATGACTAGGAATGGTGAAAGATACTTCATTACCTTTATTGACGATTATAGTCGATATGGTTATGTGTACTTAATGAAACACAAAGATGAAGCTTTTGAAATGTTCAAAGACTTCAAAACTGAAGTAGAAAGACAACTTAAGACAACAATCAAAGTACTTCGTAGTGATAGAGGAGGTGAATACCTAAGTGGTGTTTTTCAAGATCATCTTAAGAGTTGTGGAATTATTTCACAACTTACTCCACCTGGAACACCACAACATAATGGTGTGTCTGAAAGGAGAAATCGTACCCTATTAGATATGGTTCGATCGATGATGGCTAGAAGCACTTTACCTCTATCATTTTGGGGCTATGCTTTACTTTCCGCTGTTCGCATATTGAATATGGCTCCAACCAAGAAAGTAGAGAAGACACCTTTTGAAATATGGCATGGAAAGGCTCCATCGCTATCATTCTTAAAAGTTTGGGGTTGTGAAACTTATGTAAAGCAATACACCCCAAACAAATTAGAAGTCCAATCCACTAAGTGTATCTTTATTGGTTACCCTAAAGATGATATAGGATATTACTTTTACGATCCTAGTGAGCAAAATGTTATTATTGCTCGAAAGGGTAAGTTCTTGGAAACTAAGTTCCTTAAGGAAGGAACTAATAGTAGAACAGTGAAATTTGATGAGGATCAAGAATCACAAGATGATACACAATTGGTTGATACTAGCACTCAACAAGAGGTTGTTGAAAGTGATCAAGTGGTTGATCAAAACACACAAAACATTCGCAGATCTGGTAGAGCTAGCAATCCACCCGAAAGATATGGATTTTTTGTAGAAGGTTGCTACGTGGTAGATTCGGATGAACCAACCACATACCGTGATGCAATGTCCAAGAATGATTGTGACAAATGGCTTGAAGCCATGAACGTTGAGATGCAATCCATGTATGACAACCAAGTTTGGGAATTGGTTGAACCACCACTTAACACCAAAGCTGTTGGAAGTAAGTGGGTTTTCAAAAGAAAAACTGATATGCATGGAAACTTGGATACTTATAAAGCAAGACTTGTAGCTAAAGGTTTCACTCAAACTCAAGGGGTTGATTATGATGAAACTTTTTCGCCTGTAGCAATGCTAAAGTCTATTAGGATATTATTTGCCATAGCTGCACATTATGATTATGAAATTTGGCAAATGGATGTCAAGACCGCTTTCCTAAATGGATATCTTGAGGAAGATGTCTATATGGTTCAGCCTGAAGGTTTTGTCGATCCGAAACATCCTAATCAAGTATGCAAGTTAAAGAAATCAATCTATGGATTGAAACAAGCATCTAGAACTTGGAATCATCGTTTTGATGAAGAAATCAAAAATTTTGGATTCATCAAGAACGCTGATGAGGCTTGTGTGTATAAAAAGGCTAGTGGGAGTATAATTACCTTCTTAGTATTGTATGTCGATGACATTCTACTATTTGGAAATGACATTCCAACCATGGAAAGCGTTAAGGCTTGGCTTGGAAGTAGATTTTCCATCAAGGATCTTGGTGAAGCTGCCTATATTTTGGGAATAAAGATCTATAGGGATAGGTCAAGGCGCTTGATAGGTTTGAACCAAAGTACATACATTGATAAAATCTTGAAAAGGTTCAAGATGGAAAACTCCAAGAAAGGTTTTGTACCTATTCAAAGAGGGACCATATTGAGTTCAGCTCAATGTCCAAGCTCAAAGGGTGAGCAAGACATGATGAAACAAATCCCATATGCTTCTGCTATAGGATCCATCATGTATGCGATGATATGTACTAGACCGGATGTGTCATGCGCTTTGAGCATGACAAGCAGATACCAACAGAATCCAGGAGACAGTCATTGGATGGCTGTTAAGAGCATATTGAAATACCTTAGGAGAACTAAGGATATGTTTCTGATATATGGATCTGGTGAGGAGGAACTCGCTATAAAAGGTTACACAGATGCGAGCTTCCAAACTGATCGAGATGATTCTCGATCACAATCTGGGTATGTGTTCACTCTTAATGGAGGAGCTGTCTCTTGGAAGAGCTCAAAACAGGAAGTGGTAGCATTGTCCACTACAGAATCAGAATACATCGCCGCTTCATTGGCAGCTCAAGAAGCTGCATGGTTGAAGAAATTCATTACCGATCTAGGGGTGGTCTCTTCCATTCAAGACCCCCTAGAAATCTTTTGTGACAACGAGGGTGCGATTGCACAAATCAAGGAACCTCGTTCGCACCAAAAGACAAGGCACATAGAGCGGAGATTCAACTACATAAGGGATGAAGTTGAAAAGGGAAAGATATGTATTCGCAAAGTTGGAACTGATCAAAATCTTGCGGATCCATTCACGAAGCTCCTAGAAAGACCTAAACATGAGCGTCATGCGAGTGGCTTAGGACTTCGATATTCTAGTAATTGGATTTGATCTATTTTGTATTAAAGTTTAAAAGACTTTTGTAATTTAACTCTTTTATATGATTATGGAATCTTGAGTTAAATTCTAATTTTGCATGTTTAATCCATGAATAAGTTATCTTATTCTAAAAGTCCGTAGTCGATCACATTTGTGGGAACAAATATGAAGCAAGACTATTATGAACTAGGTTTGGTGGATATTCATAAGAAATGAATATGGAGCATAGGTTTGCTGCCAAAGTTCATAGATATTTGTGGGATACAAATATTGGACTGACCCGCTCTCAATATTACTACATGGAGTCGATTGACTTGATCATTAGTAATCTTGAGTAAAGGAGAATTTCATATTATCCTTAGACCTGAGATGTATATTGGGTCTTGATTTTCACCGAGTATTACACTTTGACTCTCCCCTTCGCTATTCGTAAAAGATGGTACATAAGGATGAGCTCGGGTGGAGTATAAAGTGATAGTGAGAGGCGTATACAGTCAAGACGGAATTTGTTCCTCTTATGTGTTGAGAGTTTAGATGTCTAAGGCCTGATAAAGTTGAATTGTAAAGAGAATGATCACCTATGTCTCTTAGATCCAACATGACATCTAGTAACAAAGGGATATAATGATAGATTCACCTAAATCATATCAAGTAAGGGACTTGAAGGGATGATGTTATTGAATGGCACTTCGTCAAACACATTAGGGGTGGTGAACTGTTGTTAGGCGGTATTCACCACTTGCATTAATTTTCTATGTATCTCGTACAAGTGGGAGATTGTTGGAATTACGTATGCCCGAGACACATATTTATATTAATGTGGCTAACTGTGTTTAATCCAAGTCGGGTCATACCCAATAACAAGCTAGACAACACCAAATGTATTCTTTTAATGATTTGATCATTTAAACGAATACCGAACACTACGTGTTTAGAAAATTGGTTTTCTAAACAAACACACTTGAGGATTTAAATAAATTATCTGGATAATTTGTTTATATAAATTAATTATTTAATTGGTTAAATAATTACATAAATGTATGTGCATTTTATAAAAATGAGTTTTATAAAATAAATGGAGATGGAGATGTTTTAATTGTTAAAACAAAACAAAAAAAAAAAAAAATAAAATAAATAAATAACATCAAAACCGGCCACCCATGTGGGGTGGTGGTTTTACCCAATAAAATCCCTTGTCTCCATGTGATGAATTTATTATTTATCTCCACATCCAAGACATGCAAAAGTAATCTTTCATTTTTGAATTTTCAAGTGTGTTGAATCAAGTTACAATCTCTCTCTCTTTCTCTCTAAAACCCACGGCCAAAGTGGGCAGATTTTAGGGGTTTTGTTGAGCTTGTTCAAGTGTTCTAATCCTAGCAATTAATTGGTGTTGTTGCTACAAAGCTTGGGGTATACTAGCTTGAGGGTTTCTACCTTGCAACCTTGCCATTTCGAGTCATCATCTTCTTCATTCACCTACATCTTCTTCTAAAGGTAGAAAAGGTATATTTACATTTGTGAGCATATTGTTCTTGTAATATTGATCCTTGTTCATTGGGTTTTGATTTTAACATAATGGTATGTTCATAACAAGATTTAAAATCTAAGCTTCCGTTGCGTTTTCTAGTTAAATGTGGTTAACTTGACTTTGATAAACTTGTATAAAACCCAACAGTTTGCAATTTCGGAATGACTTCTTGTAACTCTTTCATGCAAATCACCAATGATGTTTTCAGAAGGATGATTCTTTTCCACATAAGGAGTTTGTACAATCATATCTATAAACATGTTTGTGTCAAGATTTGTTTCATTGAGTTCTGGATCTTAAATGATTAAATCAGCTTCTGCATCATGAAATTCTGGTGCTTCATCATTATTTTGTCCTGAAGTAGATGCACCATTGTTTTCTAAGTTCTGTCTTCGAAATAGGTCTTGAAATCTTGTAGTGGATGCAATTTCATTTTCACTTGCATGGTTGCTTGTGTCATCCTCAGGCTGAATTGTATCATTCTATACATCTGGATTGTCTTGATTGTGCTCAGCATGATCAACTTCATCAGTGTTCCATGAGGAATTCTTCACAAAAGAATATTCTTTCTCTTTTCTGGCAACTTTCTTCCATAATTCTTCCAAGTCCAATGTTTTCTTCTTCTTTTCTTCAATTACACTGGTCTTGTAGAATTAGTCATCAAAGTCTTCAGGATAAATCTTGAAAGACCTTATTAACTTCTCATGATCAAACAGCCATGCTGCACCATCAACTGTATTGAATTGAATCTCATTAAAGATGATTTCAAATGATTCTATAACACTCAAGTGATCTTTCACATAAACTCTGTAGGCTTTTGAGTGTGTAGAATATCCAACAAAGAAGAAATCCAGGGATTTTGTTTGAAACTTGTTCAAATAGTCCCTTGTATTCAAAAGAAAACATTTGCATCCAAAGGGCTTGAAAAACTTGATGTAAGGCTTTCTGTTGTGAAATATTTCATAAGGAGTTTTGTTATGCCTTTGTTCACAAGTACCCTGTTCTGAACATAGCAGGCTGTATTTATGGCTTCAGCCCAAAAAGTGACAGGCAGATTATCATCTGCTAACATGGTTCTTGTAGCTTCAATTAATGTTCTATTTCTTCTTTCTGCTACACCATTTTGCTCAGGAGTTCTAGGAGCTGAAAATTGTTGTTGTATTCCTTTTGCCTCACAGAATTCTTGCATAACTCCATTCTTGAACTCGGTGCCATTGTCACTTCTCATCATCTTGACCGTCTTATTCAACTTGTTCTCAATAATTGTTACACAATCTTTAATCAACTCTGCAGTCTCATCCTTGGTACTTATGAAATAAATCTAAGTGTATCTTGAATAGTCATCAATGATCACCAGACAATATCTTTTCTTCCCAATACTTGGTACACTCACAAGACCAAAGAGATCCATGTGAAGTAATTCAAGTACTTAATCAATTGAATTGATGAGTTTTGACTTATGAGTAGATTTGTGTTGTTTTTCCTTTTGACATGAATCACAATGATCTTCCAACTTGAATTCTCTTGTAGGTAAGCCTATGACATTCTCACCTTTGACAAGTCTATTCATGTTCTTCAAGTTCACATGACATAGTTTCCTATGCCACAATTTTGACTCATTTTCAGTGGCTTTGGAAACAAAACATGCACCTCCTCTTGAAATAGCTTCTTTCATATTCAATTCATACAAGTTACCATTTCTTGGTGCCATCATCATAATCATTTCAGGTGGAATTACAAACTCAGGTTTTAAAATGAAACAGTGTGAATCATCAAAACTGACTTTGTAACCCTTATCACACATTTTTGATATACTCAGCAGATTGTACTGAAGACCTTCAACATGAAATACATTATCAAATTAGACTTTCCCATTTGTTAAGATTCCTTTTCCAACAATCTTTCCACCATTCTCATCACTCCCAAAAGCTACTGGACCTTCATACTTTTCTTCATAATTGACAAGAGATCTCTTGTCACAAGTCATGTGCCTAGAACAACCACTATCCATATACCATATGTCATTTAGAGGAGTGGACTGTTCCTGCACATACAAAGAATGTTTGATTAGTTGAGTGATGAAGTGCAAGCCTTATCAACTTGCAGCTCATCAGATTCATTTTCAGACACAGCTTGGGAAGTGAGTGTTGTTGGTTTAGGATCTTCATGAGTCAATTCTAAGTTGTCTGAATTGTCAGTTTCATAACCACACTCTCTTGGAGTTTTAACAAGTGAGGTTGGACACTGGTATTCAGCTGAGTCAGTGGCATACTCCTTTATCACATAGTCCTTCTTCTCAGAGTAGTCTTTCACATCAGCAACTTGCTCAACCTTACTCTCAGTCTTAGGTTTCCAAAGGAAACCATGTGGTTCATATCCATGCTTTAGTAGAAACATCTCATCACCAGTGAGTTATGTTGGTTTCTTTCTAGAATGTGCATCTTTTCTTCTTGTTATCTCACTGTTTGATGATCTTTGAGAGCCATCAGATTTGACTGATTGACTGTCTTGTCTGATTTCCACAGGCTGATAATTCTTCTTCACCAATTTCTCATTTTTCTTAGAAGACACACTTTTTCCTACTGATTTAGTCATTTGTTTCTTTGTTTTAACATCAGTTTTCTTTTCACTCCTTGTCTCCTTTGCAAATTTCTTTTCTTCTCTGTTCAAAGTTTCATTTCCACACACCTTTCCTTTTCCCAGATATATATCATACTTCTGTTTGTATAGAACAAAGTCTTGGCCAGACTTTGTTCCATCTGGTACATGGAAAGGTTGGAATTTCAATCTTTCATTACATGAGTCTATGTGATGACCATATTCATCACATTTCTTGCACCAAACATTTCCTTTGAATATTTCATGTTCTTTTGGCTTCTTGAACCTTTCACTTGGTCTTGGTGGATCAACTCCAATTGTCCTTTTAGACTTTAAACTGTCAAAGTCAATTGAGAAGGGAACAAACTCAGGTATTCTTATGTCACTTCTTTCCACTTTCCCTTTCACAAAAACAATTTCTCTTGTACTCAAGGAATCTTCCTTAATTTTTTCCCTTTGTCTCAATTTCCTCTTTTCATATTCTTCCATTGTTTCTACTTCACCAATGTCAAAATCTTCAATGCTTGAGAAAATAGGGTAAACTGGAATAAAGTTTTTAATATTCACATCTTCTTTTATCTTTTTCTTGTTGTTTTGCTTTATTTTATCCAATACATCCTTGCTAGGAGGCCTTACAACATCGTAATTCACCTTCTTTCTATCACATAAGTCAAAAGACACATGTTCTCTTTTCATTCTTTCATTCTGTTTCTTCTTTTTTGGTGTGACTGGTGGGTACTTTGGAAGTTTATCAATTGATTCTGGCTTCTTGCATCTACTTCCTCTTTCAGCAGCTTTAAGTTCCTCTTCAGTAATTTTATCACTCAAATCACTCAAGTCATCTTGATTCAAATCAATTGATTCAAGATCATCTTCAGAGACTTGAACACCAATTGACTTTTCTTCTTTCAGTTCTTTCTTCACAACAAAAACTCTCCTTCTTCACTGACTTCAACATTCTTATACAAATCTACAAGTTCTTCATTGTCTTGAAAGACATATTTAAATTGTTGTAGATATGCATTTCTTTTCTCTTTATCAACTTTTGGCATAAAGTTGTTGTTGAATGGTGGAGGTACTACTTTGTATTTGTCTTCTTCCTTAACTTGGTTCAGAATTCCACAGATGTTTCCAGTGGAGACCAAGTTCTTCAAGAATTCATTGTCAACATGCAGTTTTATGTTTAACAACTTCTCTTCTATAATCATTTTCTTTAACTCATCAATTTTAGTGGTGAATCTTTTCTGAGCTCTTTAACTGTTACACAGTCTTCCTCTAAACTTTTTATTCTTTCTTCACTCACTAGTTCACTTGCCTCATATGTATTGATGATACATTGTTTCTTAAAACACTCACTTTCCAGCTTGCCTACTTTTGTTTTCAATTCATTGATAAGTTCATTTAAATCAACAGTAGGAGCAGAGTGTACCTGAGATGATGATCCAGTTTCTTTCTCAATTATTGCCATGAATGTTACATTTGCCCTCTTGATATCATCTGCAATGTCTTCTTCATGATTACTCCAATCAAAATTTCCTTCATGTTGTGTAGTCACTGCCATATTTCCTTGATTTCTTGGATGATTTTGGTTGGCTGGAACAGTGTTGTTTGGAACATTTTGAGTAGCTTGAAGGTTTTGATTGTTGTTCATTTGAAAACCTTGATTCTGATGCATACTTTGATTCAGATTATTCATTTGAGGCTGAAAGTTGTTGAAGTTGGGATTATAGTTGTTGTTGGGATTGAAGTTGTTATTGAAGTTTTGGTTGTTGTTTCTTTGTTGATTTTGCTGGTATTGTTGTTTACCTCTTGGCTGTTGATTTGGGAATTGATTCATCTGATAGTTCCTTGGAAAGTTGCATTCTCTTGCAAAATGTCCTGGCTGTTGGCAATTATAGCAGATTGCCTTTGACTTGTCAAATCCAATTCTTTCATTTGCACCAGAAACTTGAGATCTACCAGTTCTATTATACAACCTCTTACTTCTCAAAGATAACATTGCAGCTTGCCACTTCAAATCCATGTCCTCCAAATCATCAGCATCTATCTAATCTAGATCATCTTGCACTACACTTGTGTGAATCAAATTTTTTGCAACAAATGCATTATATGACTCAGTAAACATAGACATCAAGGTCTGTGTATCATTACTTTGACCATGTCCTGTGCTAGTATGAGGAACATTTCCACTTGGCATAGAGGCAGAATCAGTGTCATCAATCAGTTGCACATTGAATCTTTTCTGGTTTCCTTGATTACTTGTGCTACCACCAATGAAAGCCTTTGTATTGTCAGCATTATGCTCAACAGGTTCTTCAATGATAGGAATCTGTTGCTGATTCTTGGTAGTCAGATTACCTATAGGTGCAATCAATGCATTTGAAACATTGAAGCAGGGTCTTTCCTCTCTTATCATTTCATTTTCTATCATTTCTATCTCTGCAGCTTGAAGAAAACACACCACATCATCTACCTTTAGCTCATTGAAGTTGTGCTTTGTGAGGATGAACTTGCAGGCAGTATACCATTCCTTTGGCATAGAGTTTAGCAGCTTGGTGTTGAGATCAAAATCAGTCATGACATAATCTGTGGTTCTGAGCTCATTCACAATTCCCAGAAACCTTTCCAGAATTGATTTCAACCTTTCTCCTTCTTTATACTTGAATCTTTCTAGTTGCTGCTTCAATCTCTGCTTCTTGATGTTCTTGAGCTCAACATTTCCTTCAAACATCTCATGAATTGCATCATACATTGCCTTGGCATTGGGATGATGTGAAACTTTGGTAAGTATTTCCCAATACAGACCTAGCTTCAACATAGCTAAAGCCTTGTCATCAACCTTTCTCATCCTTTCTCTCACAGCAGCAGTTGCTTGTGGATTTGCCCCTTCTTCAACAGTAGCTTGTGGACCATTCTTGATGGAATTCCACATATCAACATCATTGTAGCAAACAGCTGCTTCAAAGAGTACTTTCCATTTGGTAAAGTTTTCCTGTCCATACAACCTTGGTATCTTGTTAGTAGACACCTCTTGTTCCTCATATCCAGACATTTTGAGAAATCAAAAATCAGTTTCTTTGTAAACACAGAGTTTCAAAATAATCAGATCTCAAAACAGAATGCTCACATCTGATGTGTCTGATGTGATTAGAACAATATTTAGATATAAAGATTAGAACTTTAATTGAAATAAGGAAGAGAAAACACCGGTAGATTGTAGATCTGGAAGAAAAATTGAAAACAGGGCTGCTGACGTCGGAAATCAATGGAGCAGTGGTCTGCTTACATTATTCTTCTTCAAATCTTCAATCAGCAACAATCTTTCCAAAATAGCAGCAACCAGATCTGATACCACTTGTCAGGCCCCTCAATTTCAGCTGGATCTTACTTAATCATGTCATAACTCACACAGATTAATGTTCCGACAAGAGAGTTAACGACGGGTTGCAATATTTAGAAAGATATCCGTTTGTTAAAGACGAAATCAATAACAAACATACGGTTGCTTAATAAGTATTCAATGATAGATAACACAAACAAGATTCACTCAAAAGATTTCCATCTATATAATTTTCATCTACAAAGTGGAATATCCTTATCCGTGAATATCGTGTCGCGTGTGTATCTGTCTCTCCCTGGCGGCTTGCCCTAAACATTCTATTTATAGTCCTGCCAACCTAGGACAGCTGTCATTCCTTCTAGAAACCCTAAATACAACGTACATATTCAAATTACATATTCAAAATAAATTAAGTGTAAAACAAGTCTTCCGGGTAGGCTTTTCATAAATCTTCATTTTCCGAGTACGCTGTGTACTCTACCATCCTTCAGGACTTGGTATCATAGAAGTATGTCTGGGATCCGTTTCTGGGTAGACTTTGCTTGAAGAGTATTTACCAAGTAAAATACTCACCTGGTAGACTTCAATCTTCTTGACTTTGCCAGACTTTGCC
This sequence comes from Bidens hawaiensis, assembly GCF_021521415.1. Classification (NCBI taxonomy): domain Eukaryota; kingdom Viridiplantae; phylum Streptophyta; class Magnoliopsida; order Asterales; family Asteraceae; genus Bidens; species Bidens hawaiensis. The sequence continues at coordinate 1,406,548 of NW_027504845.1, read as the reverse complement.
CGACAAACTCTTACGAGCATCCTTGTTCTTCAATGATCCATTTCAACTCTTTGCTATAAAATAACTTATTAGCAAAGTGTACTCGAGAGTATTGTTCATTTGCTTGAGTTGAACCTTGCTCGATATTACTTAAAGATATTCATTTCAATCATCAAGCATGTTCGGACCACTATTATTAATGAATACCTTGCTCGGTCTTCCAATCACTTGGCTTCATGAGCTTGGTTAGCCAAAAGCTTACTTGGGAGTGAACATTACTTGGCTTTGAAAAACAGACTTGCTTGACAAAGTGAACCTTGCCCGGATTTACATAAACTAGTTAACCTTGCCCGGCAATGCACTAATTTGCAAATCCTGCTCGGCTATCCACTAAAGAAGACTTCTTGAAGTAAACCTTGCCCGATAGACAAAATATCATACCCGGCTAAGTAAAACCTTGCTCGGATGTCTAAGGTGTGCCCGGATCCATACTTAGCGAATTCTGAGGAGGTTGAGAAGATTCCAATCTTCCATATACTTCATTCTGGTCAAATATTTGACTCAACAATCTCCTCCTTAGGTCAATTGTTTTACTCAACAATTGGCTCTCTGTTGATCTCAGCCACAATGTGATCTTCTGTTTCAATATAGCATGTTGAGTTCCAAAATTGTTAATCCAATAACAATAACACTAACAGATCTCAGATCTGTGGATAATCGATTAATACGTTTATATAGATCTAGCTCATAATTACTATAGATTTAGTGTTGTATGTGTTTATATATTATCAGTATATGTATACTAGTAATTCGTATAATATTAGTTTGAAGATTGAGAGAACGATTGATCAAAGATTCGATAATTAACTCTCTAAATTTCTTAGTTAACAGTGAACAGTGTTCACTATATATAGAAGGAGGTCCGGTTCGCTAACATCCCTAGTGAACCAGACACTGCTTCGTTACATACATTAATCTAGACGAAACACCCCCTGATTCGTTAACATCCCCTAACGAATCAAGAGGGAATACACTTAATGTCTTAGTTCGCTAACATCCCCTAGCAAACTAGACTTTAAACCTAACGAACTAGATAATAATTTAACTAATTATTACATTAAATAATAAACAAAACGTTAACGATAATTACAAAGACTCAAGACGCAAAATCGTGCACTAACAGACACCCCCTCGGCTTGAGCTCTTTGTCTTTAAATTATTTGAAGCGCTTGGACTGCCAGTCTCTGCAACTATGAATTCCATGCTCATGGCACACACGAACAACTCGTTGGAACTGCATAGCCAGGTCATAGTCTTTTTGGCGCTCGAACAAAATCTGCTTTCTGTGGAGCACGTCATTGTCTGTCTCTAATAAATTAACCAACCACATCGGGTTGATTATCCTGATGAGCTCAGTCTTCAGTCTTCTGCCAAGAACAATGACGGCCTCGCCAGTATGATTGTCATAGTACCAGCGGTTGAATAAGAGATGCAACTGTTGGGGCATCGTCTTCACAGGAACCTGTTTCATCGTCTTTAGCGGCTTTACCTTCAGGACAAGTTTCCTCC